>NC_062550.1:35512730-36171643 GCF_016906955.1 Phacochoerus africanus | reverse complement strand
GAAGTGCAAAGGGGAGACAAGAGGGACTAAGAGAAGATTCCAAGGCACACTGAGGAAAAGGATTGTTTCCAAGGTGTCCTTTTCTGAAGTGAGGAGAGACTGGGTAGGGAAACAAGGCTCTATTATTTTCATGAGTTTTTTTTTTTTTTTCCCTGCCAAATATCTTAAAGGTCACATAGCTATTAGTCTAAGAATGTTTTTAACCACATGAGTTTCAGTAAAATCAAAATCAAATGCGACTAAGGAAACTGGTTTTTTACTTTTTTTTTTTAAATGTTGAACACCAGGTTAGCAAATAAGGAAAATTGCAGCCCGTAGGGCTGAATGGCTTGATGTTCTCAATGGCGTAACACTGCCAGGGAAACCGCAGACTGGGTTTTCTACCTTACAATGTGAAAACATATTTATTTTCATCTTTTTCCTCTCTCACAGACTAGACCAGAATGTTGGTGTTAAAAACCGATTCGCCAAAACAGTTAACACCCCAAATGGCAAAACATGAAGGGACTTGCTCCCAGTAAGGCAGGGACTTCAGGTGTGGCTGGAGGCGACGCCATCTCCAGATTCTGCTGATGAGGAGGGTTACATGTTTGCTTTCTGCTCCTCGCTAGTGACAGTCAGTGGGAAAGAGGTAGTCTTTGAAAAGATGACAGGAAATGGCTTTTCAGAAGTGAAATGAGAGGCCATGTCTAGATTTATTAGATGGGAGAGGTGGGGGAGACAGGAAAGCAGGCTGGTAGAAAATTCGAGAATAAGTAAAAGAGAGACTAGGATGCTCTAGGTACAGCACCGGACAGGAGAGAGGGGCGGGTAGGATGGTATGGTTGGTTGGAATAGATGGCTCCCAGCTCTGGGGGAGGCTGTAGTGAAGGAGGAGCAGGTGGGACTTTATGTAAAGCGTCTATAAAATGGGGATGCTAACAGAGTTCCCTGGTGGCTCAGTGGGTTAAGGATCAGGTGTTACTGCCGTGGCTCTAGTTACTGCTGTGGTACATGTTCAGTCCCTGGCCTGGGAACTATTGCATGCCACTGGCACGGCCAAAAAAAAAAAAAAAAATGGGGTTGCTAGGAATGCATTTATGCCCCCAGCTCTTTCCCGGTTTGGAAGAGTGAAGAAGATAATGCAAGTCCCTAAAAATCCTTAGCACAGTGGCTGGCACAAAATAAGCACCTATAAGGGAAAGTCATTCTTTCATCATTACCGTTTTTCATTTTAGAGGAGGGTGTTATTTCTGTCCCATTTTGGGCACAAAATAGCTTCTTAATTAACACTTGTTGATTGGATAATTAATTGGACTTAGTAGCAAACATTGATTTTGTGCCTAAATATGTGCCAGAAATGGTGCTAAACTCCTCATAAGTAGCTCAAAGAGGGGGTGTTATTACTATTCCCCTTTTACAGATGAGGAAACTGAGGCCCAAGATCACTCAGCTAGTAAGTGGCAGAGTGATCCACTTACTAGACTGAAGTGGCTCAAATCCAGGGAGCCTGGCTCCAGAATTCATGCTCTCCAGCAGAATTTTTTTTAGGAAAGAAAAAGAAACTCTCAGGAACTGGAGGATTCTGGCACCTGCTGAGGGATTGTGTCTGGGCAGCAAATCCTGGAAGTACACTCGAGGAAGAGGAAATGCTACATAGCAGAGAAGCCTTTAGCCCAGGTAGGAGTTGTGAGCAGAGGGGCTCTGCAGGGCTAGGGCCAGTAGCCTTTTACTGTGCTGGGATGTGCCCTCCACACAGCCCTCCCCCTCAGTCCTGGGTCCTGTGGCTCCCTGGCACCACCTCTGAAGTGATGAGAGGAAGCAGCTTGGCCAAATGTTGCAGCAGCCACAGCAGCAGGAAAGGAATCAATGCAATTCATGGAGAAGTTTTTTTTTTTTTTTTTTTTTTTGTCTTTTTGCCTTTTCTTGAGCCGCTTCCGCGGCATATGGAGGTTCCCAGGCTAGGGGTCGAATCAGAGCTGTAGCCGCCAGCCTACACCAGAGCCACAGCAACGCAGGATCTGAGCTGCGTCTGCAGCCTGCACCACAGCTCACGGCAACGCCGGATCTTTAACCCACTGAGCAAGGCCAGGGATTGAACCTGCAACCTCATGGTTCCTAGTCGGATTCGTTAACTACTGCGCCATGACGGGAACTCTGGAGAAGTTTTTTGTTGTTGCTGTTTTGCTTTTTAGGGCTGCACCCTCGGTGTATGGAGGTTCCCAGGCTAGGGGTCTAATTGGAGCTATAGCTGCCTGCCTACCCCACAAGCCACAGCAATGCCAGATCTGAGCTGTGTCTGCGACCTACTCCACAGCTCATGGCAATGCGGGATCTTTAACCCACTGAGCAAGGCCAGGGATCGAACCTGCAACCTGATGGTTCCTAGATGGATTTGTTTCCGCTGCACCACGATGGGAGCTGCCATGGAGAAGATTTAATAAGATGAACGAAGGACAATTTAAAGAGCAATGGAGAAGAGTCCCACAGCCATCATGGGCTCCTGGTTCTAACTAAAATCAGAAGAAAAACAGAAAAAGCACTGAGCATATGCGTCACAGTGAGACAGGAAGAGAAGACCACAACCATTTTGGAAAAGACCAGGGAACCACCTTAGACAAACAGGCCTTGTAAGCTAAAGAACAATGGCCCTGGAGTTCCCGTTGTGGCTCAGTGGGTCAAGAACCTGGCTAGTATCCATGAGTATACATGTTCAATCCCTGGCCTCAATCAGTGGGTTAAGGATCCAGCATTGCCACAAGCTGAGGCGTAGGTTGCAGATGTGGCTGGGATCTGGAGTTGCTGTGGTTATGGCGTAGGCTGGCATCTACAGCTCCGATTCGACCCCTCGCCTAGGGAACTTCCACATGTTGTGCGCGTGGCCCTAAAAAGAAAAAAAAAAAGAACAATGGCCCTGGGGGCTGAGTCCCAGAGAAGGAAAAGCAGGTTTGCAGGAATAAAAGATTAACTGTTACACTAATGAGTATACCTAGTCGCCACAAGTGGAGAAATTCAGCCTTATCTGTTCTGGTTCTATCTGGCACAAAATTCTCATGCATTCCTTTCCCCTTACAGAAGCACTTCCTATTCCAGACAGCCACCATGGAGCCTGCTGCTGATAAAGAAGTTTGACGATTTCTGGAAATTATCAGTGATTATGAGACACCCTCAACTTTCTTCCAAAAGCAACTTGCCCCTTCTACACAAGGAGCTGGCACTCCCCCTCCACCACCACTTCTCCCTTGTGTACAAGAGAGCTCTTTTAATAAAAAGTTTTGCTGGTCTAAGAGTCTTGTGGAAGTGATATTCGTTCCTGTGGTGTTGCCATCCAAGAGTCTGGAAAGGGCCCAGGAACAACAGGTGCATTAATGAAACAGACATTGGCACGACACTGAATAGGAGAAGTGATCACAGGCGTCTTGAGCTGGCCTCGTAGGTTTGCACAGACAGCTTCAGAGGGAAGCTGAACCTGGGTGAGAACCAGAGCTTTGGGAAAAGTAGGAAGCATGTACTCTGTGTGTATTCACTTCCTCTTTTTGAGTCTCTTTTTCTACCCCCCGACCTGTTCTGGACCTCAAAGCCCTTTGTCTCTCCAGGATTCCGAGCGTGCCAGTTCCCTTAGGCCTGCCCTCCTCTGTCCACAAGGCCTTGGGCCCAGCACACACCCTCCTCCCTTCTCCCAGCAACAGCTTTTCCTTGTGATACCCCACCTGGCTCACCCAGCTGGAAGAAATCTGAGGGGCACTTTTTTCCTAAGGAGCCGGATTAAATGAAGGCCTTTGAAGGACTTATCCTAGGGATGCCGATGTTTTCAAAGAATACTCCTGAGTGTCAAAGATATTCTAAAATAGTCAAATACTAAGCGGGGGGCGGGGGGAGCTTCATGCCCTTTAGTAGGAAGTGGGAATATTTTTGCACCTCCCATCAATTGCAGGGCATCAGTGACTGATGAGTCGGCTCCCATGCTAAGCTGTGAGGTGTTTATGGCAGGCCTTTTGAACGAAATGCCTGGTTTGAAATGCATTTTGTTTTATGCTATCTTGTGCTAGCCTCTATTTTCTCTCTCAAATGGATTATCAGTTTTGTGAGGACAGAAACAATTTCTCATCTGTTTCTTATACCACATAATATGTAGGGAAGAAATTCAACAAACATCCCATTGTGGATTCAAGAAAATGTCATTTTAGAAAAAAAAATTTTTTTACGAGGGACATAACCCAGGGCAATCCCACCACAAAGATGTAATCCTTTGGGAACTTTCACAGATTCAATTCCATCAACCCCAATCCTTGCCACCATCCCCACAACTAGATTTAGGCCTCTAAGACAATGAATTAGCTTTTCAGTCATTCAACGAAGTTTATCGAGCACCTACATAACCAAGCCCTCTTACAGGCACTGATGAGACTGAGTCTTCTAACAGGTGATTTCTGCCCTGAAGGAACACTTAATTTAATGGGAAGGCTTTCTACTTTTAAAAGCAAAACCTAAATTGAAAGGCTCCTACAAAGTTCATTGATAGTTCAAGTGCTATGGAATAACGTCCTAGGAGAACTGCATTTTATTATCTGCTTCTTTCATTCACAAATCAGAGTTCCCATCTTGGTGCAGCAGAAGCGAATCCTACTAAGAACCGTGAGGTTGCAGGTTCACATCCCTGGCCTTGCTCCGTAGGTCAAGGATCCAGCGTTGCTGTGAGCTGTGGTGCAGGTTGCAGACGCGGCTCGGATCTGGCATTGCTGTGGCTCTGGTGTAGGCCGGAGGCTACAGCTCTGATTAGACCCCTAGCCTGGGAACCTCCATATGCTGCAGGTGTGGTGATAAAAAGACAAAAGACAAATACCTAAATAATACAGTCACAAATCATTGTCATCCAGCCTGTCTCAACCAACTCCTTTTCCCCTAAGGAATCTTTTCCTCCCCTGTTACTCTAAGAGTTGATGGTAGCAGCATGATTATCATTTTTCGATAAAAGACAACAAAGGCCTGCAAGAATGACAGAGATGCCATAAATTCGTATGGTAAAAACAGTTATTCCTGCTTTCTTCCAGGAGATAAAGGACCACAACATTTCTTCTCGAACCAGTTCTTCCTTGTAAAACAGTTGTACAGCACCAATGTTATCTTTGAAACGTTGCCGACTTGGCTTCTTGGACTTTTTAATCAATAGAAACTGCTAAGAGGCTAGATAAGACATTTGGGCAAGGCTTTCTCTTTTCTAAAACTGAAGAATTGTTGGTTTACAATGTTCGTTTCAGTTGTACAACTGGCTGATTTGATATTTTTATAGTTTATATTCCATTTAAAGATATTACTAAATAATAGCTATATTTCCCTGGTCTGTATGTTATATCCTTGTCACCTCTTTATTTTATTTTTTAATGATTTTTATTTTTTTCCATTATAGTTGGTTTACAGTGTTCTTTTTTTTTTTTTTTGTCTTTTTGTCTTTTCTGAGCCACCCCCGTGGCATATGGAGGTTCCCAGGCTAGGGGTCTAGTCGGAGCTGTAGCTGCCAACCTATGCCACAGCCACCACAACACCAGTCTGAGCCGAGTCTGCGACCTACACCACAGCTGGATCCTTAACCCACTGAGCAAGGTCAGGGATCGAACCTGCCACCTCATTGTTCCTAGCTGGATTCATTTCTGCTATGCCACAATGGGAACTCCTCTGTCAATTTTTTAAAAATGATTTTTATTTTTTTCCACACCTCTTTATTTTCTACACAGTAGTTTGTGTCTCTTAATCCTCTACTTCTGTCTTCCCCCTCCTCCTTCCCTCTCACCACTGGTCACCTCTAGTTTGCTCTCTACATCTGTGCAGCTGTTTCTGTTTTATTATATTCACACGTTTGTTTTATTTTTTTAGGATCCGCAGATGAATGATAACATTTTTGTTGTTCTATGTCTGATTTCTTTCACTCAGCGTAATACTCTCTGGGTCCATTCAAGTTGCTGCAAATGGCAGAATTTCATTTTTTTTATGGCTAAGTTATAAAGACAAATCATGATATCTTTCCTGGTTTTTCAGTACATCTCAACTCTCGGTCTCTCATCTCTGTAAGTCTCTGGGATCCTCTTCTTGTTTCTTACTCTGTGTCCCATCCTTCCCCTCCTGAAGGCCATTCTCTGTGCTCCTTGAAACCCGAGGTGAGTCATTAAAAACATGCCCTGTATCTTCAGCCTCTTCTGTGAATGTTCTCCTGCTTTTGAACTGAAACCTGGCTTTCTGCTGATACCTCTTTCCTGACACTGTTTCAAAAGCCCCCAATCTTCGAGCCTGGAGGAGAACTAGGTGGGGATCCTCTTTATTTCTCATTGCCTCATTCTGTAACTTTCTCTCTCCTGATGCTCTTGACCTTCACAATGTCTCAGTCACATACCCCTATGCGCACAACTTAACCTTGTCATTGCCAACAGCTGGAACCTTTTGTTAATTTCAAGGTAAAAAATTCAGATTTCTGACATGACTTCTTTTGTGTGGATAACTCTAGGTTTATTTCTCTAGCCTCACCTTTCTTAAGAGTCCCAGATTCGTAAGACAGTAGCCTACTTCACGTCTTCCCTTGGATGTCTAACAGATATTTTAGACTTGCCATGTCTGAAATAGAATCTTGGATTCTATTACTCTTTGTACCCCCATTGTAGCAAATGGCACCACTTTCTGTCAAGTTCACCTAGACGGAAATCTAAGTATCATTCTTTTTTTTTTTTTTCCTAGGTCTGCACCAGCGACATGGAAGTTCCCAGGCCAGGGGTCGAATTGGAGCAGCGGATATGAGCTGTGACCTACACCACAGCTCACAGCAATGCCGGATCCTTAACCCACTGAGTGAGGCCAGAGATCGAACCTGCATCCTCACAGATACTAGTTGGGTTTGTTACCAATGAGCCACGACGGGAGCACTGTATCATTCTTTTTTTTCTTTTCTTTTTCTTTTTCTTTTTTTTTTTTTACATTTGTAAAAATGAAGATTTTTATTATGTTTCAAGAGCTCCATTCGTAGAGTAGTGTACAATGAAAACAAACCGGGCCTCTCCTAGGATACCACAACCAGCTTGTGTTCAAACAGGTCAACACTGTATCATTCTTAATTCCTCCTTTTTACTAATTACTGTTACTGTGTCCATGAGCAGGTCTGACTCTTTCTACCGACAAAATGCATTCTTAAACTGTCTACCTCTCTTTATCTCCATGACCATTCTCTTATCCAAGCCACCATCGTCTTTCCCCTGGACTATTATACCAATGTCCCTGCCTCTGCACCCACCCTTTTCTCACCCAGCCTTCCTTTACCCACCGCAAGCCATTTTTTTTTTTTAAATACAGCAGCCAAGGGGGGACTTCCCCTGTGGCTTACAGTATATAGCAGCCAGAGGGACTTTTACAAATCAGATCATGTCACTCCCCCTGCCTAACACTTAGTAGACTTCCATTGCACTTTAAATGCAATCAGAATTCTTTACTGTGGTTTATCAGGGACTCCCAGGCTCTGACCCTCTCCCCGCCTCAACGATCTCCTCTATTGCTGTCTTCTCCCTTGTTCACTGTGCCCCAGTGAATGCTCCTTTCTTCCACTCTAACATGTCACCCCTTCCCACTGCATGAAATCTGTGCTTGCTTTTGATGTTTCTGTTAGGAAATCTTGTCCTACACCAGGACAATCTGCTTCGGATTCTGTTTTGAAGATGCTGAAGTCTAAACCTCTGCTGAACTTCTTCGTTCTGGTATTCTACAGATGCTATACTGATCTCTCTGCTCATTCCATATTCTAAATAATGTTGATGGAGCTGTTAGCTTTGGTGACCTTCATTTTGAACTCTTGCCAGTTAAAACTATGATGTTCCCATCTTCCCTCAGTTAAGAAGTAGATTAGGCTACTTGACCATGGAACAGATTCTGTTTTTACATGTGCTCTTTCTTATAATGGAAGTTTAGAATGTGAGATTGTTCCTTTGCGATTTAGCTGATATATGACCAGGCTACTCAAGACGGCTGTTTTCTTGATTTCTCAACATCCCCTGCTGGTCTCCAGCTCTCTCTTTGGTCTCAAGGATGGGCAACTACAAGGCTTGTAGTTTTCCAGGGTGCAGCAGTCCAACACCTTTTTCATGGGAATACTCAGAAGATAGAGGAAAAGATGTGAGCTTTTGGTTCTGACCCATCACCACATTTACCTTCCTGCAGGAAGAATGAGGGTGAATAAATTCATGACAACACTGATAAAGTGAGAAAAAATCAGATGTGAGATTTTCACAAGGTACTGATGTTAGGAGGTAGAATCATAATGAGATAAATCGGATCAAAAGAGATGCAGCCCAGAACACAAGAAAGGATACTGTGTAGGTGGTAGAAGTTTGCCCCTGGCACTTACAAAGAAGAGGAATGGGAGGGAGATAGAAATCAAAGATTGTAATTGAAGGCTGCAACGAGAACATAGCACAAATCAGCCTCTACCCATCACATATATGGTGAGAAGGTTTATCCCTTTGCTGAATATATATGGGGAATATTATGTCAAATAACCTGTGTGAGAGGTCGGGATGGTAGGGTAGGAGATGACATTTAGGGTTGAGGAGTGTTCAGGCTGGCTCTCAGCCAGGGCACCTAAGTTAAAGGCAGTTGGGGGATACTCCTGCCCTCATACAAAGCATTTGGAGCTGGCAAATTCAAGGGGAAAGACTTCTGAGTAAATAAAGTGTTGGCACCTAGATAGAAACACATGCCAACTTCTTATATTAATCAACCTGGTTCCCCAGTCGTACATTTGAAAATACATGAAGAATTGTCAATTATTTGAGGAAGTCAGGAATACAAACAAAAATCAAGTCGATCAAATAGAAGAACTGACTCCATGCGCCAGAAAAAAAAAAACTTTATACATTTTTAATTAGTACCCTCAGATCAGCATAAGATATATTTATAAAATTTCCAAAAAATTATAAAATTGTATTTATAAAATTTAATTAATTTAAATGCTGAAATTAAAAATAAAGTCAAAGAGGTACCAGAAGTTCAAGGAAATCTCCCATGCAAAATGACAAGATAGAAAAGATGAAATAAAGTTAAAAGAACTAGAAGGGTAATCTAGGAAGTCCAGCATAAATTTAATAAGATTTCCTGATGAGTAAAGAGCAAAATTAGAGAGAAAGCAATTACTAAAGAAATAATGTAAGAATGTTGGCAACATCTGATGTATTTCTGTATTAAAATAACCCACTGAGTTGCTAGTATTATGAATTTAAAAATCCTACATGTAGACATACATGAGATTTCAGGAAATCTATGATAAAAGAAAGATTGTATAACTTCTAGAAATTAAAAAAAGTCACTATAAGGGAATGAGAATCAGATTGGCATCAGAGTGCTCATCAGCCAGAAGACATGAAGTTGTGAAAGATAATTTTTAAGCATAGAATTGTATACCTTTTCAGACAATGACTGCCTTGTGGAGTTAGGGTAATGAAATGGTGGTATCAGTTTTCCTAGATCTCAGAAAATTTACATTATTTTTTTTTCTTTTTGCTTTTTAGGGCTGCACTAGCAGCATATGGAGGTTCCCAAGATAGGGGTCAAATTGGATGGAGCTGTAGCCGCCAGCCTAAGCCAGAGCCACAGCAACGCTGGATGGGAGCTGCATCTGAGACCTATACCACAGCTCATGGCAACACCAGATCCTTAATCCACTGAACAAGGCCAGGGATCGAACCTGCAACCTCATGGTTCCTAGTCGGATTCGTTTCCGCTGAGCCAAGACGGGAACTCCAGAAAATTTACATTCTACACAGCCTTTCTGTAAAACATTATTTGAGATAAACTCTAACAAAGTAAAACAGAAACCTGGGGAAAACACAGGCATAGGATCCAATAAACTGGGAATTTAACCAAGAGTGCCATGAAAATAATAAAATTCCAGATTTGCAGTTGTACAGCAGGCTAGAGATAAGTTACTGAACGGGAAGTGATAGGCTGTGAGAGAACAACTTCAAGAAGAGAGTGGATTTTCTATAATAAACAATAAGATCAGGAAATTAGAGGAAAAAGAAAGATTAGACATTCCAATACAAATAAAATGTTGTGCGAAAGAAATCATTGCTTAATATGAAGAAAACCAAAATTGAGCAGTTACAGAGCTATAAGGAGAGAACTAATATGAGCTTTATTCATCAAGTGGTTCATATTTAGTTGCTCAGAGTTAACAGTTCTTCTTTGAGTCCAATCCTATTATTTGTTGAGTTGATTATAATATTTTGAACATGAATTGGAATAAACCCATGGACTAACCACTGAAAAACTGGCTTATTGTAGAGAACAGATTGTAAATCTTATAACCTTCGACAATGTAAAAATAGAGCATAGATAACAGAGGTTGGATAGTGGAGGAGAGCAAGGTGAGTTGATGTTACATTATCTTATTTTACAAATGAGAGTTAAATATGGATCAAGAAATAGATATATAGTTTAAAACTATCAATATGAACAATTAAAGAAGTAGAAATAAGTAAGAAAAATTGGGAGGAGGAGGGAGCAAAAGTGGATAGACATCTTCACATATCAAGGAGTTCATAATTTCTGTTTGAAGGTGATGGATCAATGAGATGAATCAGAAAAATGAGCATTTAGAACTTCGCTTGTGGTTCGGTGGGTTAAGGATCTGGCAGTTCTCACTGCTATGGCAGTGGGTTTGATTCTGTGCCCCGGGGAACATCTGGATGCAGTGGGCATGGCCAAAAAAATAATGAGCACTTATTAAGAATTATAAAAAAAATCATAACGACTAGAAAACAAATCATTTAAATGGTTTTCTTTGGGGTATGAAACTAGGTGTGAATTAGGGGACCCAAGACAGGGAGACTTTTCTCTATGTTTTGTCTTTCTGTGCTGTTAGAACTTTTATTTCCATAGGAAGATATTATTTTAAAATACATGAAAAATCGATTGGACTAGAAAATAGTTACTGAGAAAAGAGGTGCGTCTAAGGTAAGATATTAAATTTTACAATATTCCTTTAAGTTAACACCGTGTTTGCTTACGTAAGACATCTTTTTCTAATGCTGGTTTGTTATATTGCGGGGGTAACATAATATAGTGTTTCTGGCAAGTTGTGTTGGTTTATCCACAATCCAGTCCAATAGATCCATGCTTTTCCCCACCAGCTCAGCGCACGGTATGGCCGTGGCCCAGCGCAGCGAGCTTCTCACCCGCGCAGTGTCGCTCTCAGTGGAAGGAGCGATGTGCGCTTCACCGCCCACCTCTTCTAGGCGCAGCTCGGCAGGGCTGCCATCTTGCGAGCGCATGCGCTGTTGCCCAGTTCTCGCCCTCCCGGTCCAGTTTCCCACCACCTCACAGCGCGTCAACTCTCCCTTATGGCGCCCTGGCAACAAATTTCTTTTCATTATTTTTCAAGGTGAGAAATATCTTTACCTCATATTTCTTTGTTTATGACTATGTAACGTTAAAAAAGTGGTGTTGCCGTGTTTAATGGGATTGTTGCAGATTCCTTGGCGCTCCGGTTTCAAGGTGGCATGGCTCCCAGTGGTCTCTCAGTGGTCCCTCTACCTCATCTTTTCCCTGCAAGTACTGTTGTTTTTGGAGTGTGATTGGAGGTGTCTTTGATATCACTTACGCCCAGTTATAATAGACAAATCTGTATTCTTTCTTAAAAGCTTTTTATTATAAAAGCTTTCAAATATTTGCAGACATAGATGCTATGGTATTTTGAGCGCTCATGACCTCATTATTCTGCTTCAACAATAATCAGCGCACAGCTAGTCTTGTTTCATCTGTACTCTTTCCCATCCTCCCTCCCATGATACTTTGACACAAATCTCAGAAACAATGTCATTTAATTATAAATATGTATCTTTAAAATACAAGATATCTTTCTGTAACATAACCACAATTCCATTATTACACCTAAAGAGATTAAAATAATTTCTTAAAAAAAAAGCAGTCAATGCCATTGTGTGTGAAATAAAATTAGTATGGCCTTTTTAGAAAACAAAATGTGTTCGAAATGAAATTTTAAGTTGTGACTCCTCTTTCATCTCCAAACTGAGCTTATTTTTACTAAATGCAACTCAGAAGGGCATCTTCTTACTCTGAAGATATTAGGCAAGAAATATTTTATCAGGACGGCAACTCACGCAAATGGATGGCTCAGAGGCCGGTGTAATCGATGGTAGCTGCGGCTCCTACTGCCACACTTCCCAGAAACCTCAGGGGAGAGTAGAGATCTTTTTGTAAGCCTCCGTTTTCTTCTCTGCTATGCTGCTTGACCACTCTGAGACTTCTAGTTTACTTCTAATCTGCCAAAAAGGATGGCCACCTTCAAAACAAAGCATTTGGGTCCCCCTGCCAGATAAAAGGCACACTTGCTGCTCTCACTTTTGTAAAAAAACATAGTTTTCAGTTTTTCCCACATCACCTCACTGGTCCCAACATTTTCTCCATTCAAAGAAAATAAAGACAAAACTCTAGCCAGGTGTGATGTTCCAGTATTTCCTCATTGTCATCCTTTGTATTTCAGCACCTGGTATTTTCTTTGTGGGGTCAATGTTATTTTGCTTGACTACAGTTCATAACAAGGTTAGGTATAGATATATTACAAAACTATATCTATACTTTATCTCACATATATGTATAATATTTAATATCATCTATCAGTTATCTATCATCTAAGTTCTGGCTTTAAATTACAGATGCATCATTTACTAACCGTGTGAGTTTGGGAAAGCTATCTAATCTCTTTCTCATTTGTTAAATGGGGTAAAATTGCTGGGAGGATTACATGAATTAACACATGTAAAGTGCTTAGTATGGTGGCTCAAATATAGTATGTGTCAAGGAAAGTTAGTAACATTATTAATGATCTTTTAAGTGCTTTAATAGTTATTTAAACTTTCAAAGTTGTTGTATTGATTTCTCTTCATGTTAAAACTGTCATGTGGTGCTTTCATGATTTACTTATTTTGCCTTCTATCAGTGGAAGTTGCCTGTGATAATTATTACCATGATATTCTAGTGATGCTTTATTTCTAGTGATGTTCTTATTCCTTCTTTGTTAATTAATTATTACTTAAAATTCTTCTCTACAGAAGAATTGTCCCTTCTCCTCCATTTATTTATTGATTTAGTTATATGGTAATATCAGTATAGATTTATGAATGCTTTTTATTGCTTGGGTTGTAATTCAGAATCATTTATTTGGTTGCTGTTGTTTTAACTTTGTTCGTTGGGAGCTCTTTCAAGTTGTCTCCTGCTATGTCCCTTCAATATGTTTTTTTTTGTATTAATTTAATTAGATTTTTTTACCACTTCTTTACCAAGTAATGTTCCAATATCATTTACACTTTTCTCTGTACCAGCATTGGAATCAACTAGGGTTTCACCCCTTGTCTTGAAGAATGATGTATTGAGACCAAGTAGGCTAGGTATGCTGATTGCTACTGAGACATCACTGTTTCTAGTTTCTCTCAGTGAATAGATATAGGAAATATGTAGGTATACTTACTCATGCATAGGCATGCATATATATTTCTGTATCTGTCTATCTGAATATATATTAAAAATAATACTATGAGTCATATTCTAGCTTTGACACTTTCCTTATTTCTAACTTTTCTCTACAATGGCGAGAAATCTTCCTTTCATTATCTGCAGTGTGTTTATGTTCAAAAGTAATATACAAATAAAGTAGTTTTAGAATTAAAAACCCATACCCTTGTGAGGAACAAACTTATCAATTAGAGTACAATGTTTGATTTTTATTGTTTTTTTTTTTTAGGTCTTACAGTATCTAGTCAAAATGCTGTTTTCCAAAGTTAATTAGATCAGCTTCTTTTTACTCCATCCTCCTTACTGCGGTTATGTTACTCATTTGTAATACAAACAGTCTGCTTTCTGTTTTTCCCCATATCCTGATTGATTGTTTTTAGTTTATGGAGGGCAAAATTTATTCTCAGTGATGTGCAGTTCTGTGATTTTTGGCAAATGCGCAGAGTTGTGTGTCCTCTACCACATTTCCATTCTAGTTCATTACTCCCCACATTCCCTTTGTTGTCCTTTCTTAGTCAGACCCTTCCCTTACTTTTTAATGCCTGGCAACCATTTATCTGTTTCCATCCCTGTAGTTTCAGAGCAATATAAAAGTGGAATTGTGAGTATGTAGCCTTTTAATCTTGGTTTCTTTCACTGAGCAAAATGTATTTAAGATTTATCCATGTTGTTATGTGAAATCAATAGTTCATTGCTTTTTATTGCTAAATGCAGTTCTATTAAGTGTATGTACCACAGCTTGTTTATCCATTCATCAGTAAAGAATCTTTGGATTGTTTCCAATATTGGATGGTTATGAATAAAGCTGATATAGATCCCTGCACACAGATTTTGTGGGAACATAAGTATTTGTTTTTCCTAGATAGGTCCCTGAGAGTGACTTGTTGGATGATAGGGTCAGTGTGCATTTAACTTTGTAAGAAACTGCTCAAACTGTTTACTGAAGTGGCTGTGTTTTGCATTCTCACCAGCAATGTATGAGAGTTTCACAATGCACAATTTTAACATTTCATGGGAACACCCAGTGTGGTCTTTATGGAGAAAGTGCCTCCTAGATGGTGCTTATTTCCTCAACTTCTGGGACTCCCAGCAGCTTCACATTCTTCCACTAGCCTTCATTTCCCTTTCACCAGCTTGTCAATTATTCCACTTCAGTTATTCTTCTATTTGAGAAAAAGTATATATAAATGAGTAAAAGCATGAAAACATACATGGAGTAACAAATACCAGATTGAAAATAATGATTACCTCTGCTGGGAAGGAAAAAGTAGAAGTGGAGAAGAGAATTTAAAAAGCTTTATCTTGTTGATAATGTTCTATTTCTTTTTTTTTTGCCTCAAATTCCTTTTTTTTTTAAAAAATTGAAGTATAGTTGATTTATAGTATTGTGTTAGTTTCAGGTGTACAACATAATGATTCTGTATTTTTTGCAGATTATATTCCATTATAGGTTATTACAAGATAATAGGTATAAACTATATGTACTGTACAGTATACCCTTATTGCTTATCTATTTTATATATAGAAGTCTGTATCAGTTCATCTCACATCTGTTATTTATCTTTTCCTCCTTTCACCCCTCTTTTGGTAACCACAAGTTTATTTTCTATATCTGTGAGTCTATTTTTTTTTTGTATTAACATGCATTTGTTATTGTATTTAAGATTATGCATAGAAGTGATATTATACAGTATTTGTTTCTCTAATTTATTTCACTAAGCATAATATTCTCTAGGTCCATCCATGTTGCTACAAATGGCAGTATTTTATTCCTTTTCATGGCTGAGTAATATTCCACTGTATATGTAAAATCATATCTTCTTAATCCAGGTGTCTGTCATTGGGTACGTGGGTTGGACCCATGTCTTGGCTGTTGTAAACAGTGCTGTTTGGAAATTGGGTACATGTATCTTTTCTAATTCGTGTCTTTTTTTTTCTGGATATATACCCTGGAGTGTAATTGCTGAATCATATGGTAGTTCTGTTTTTAGAACATATGGAGGTTCCCAGGCTAGAAGTCGAATTGGAGCTGTAGCCGCCTGCCTATGCCACAGCCATAGCAACTCAGGATCCGAGCTGCGTCTGCAACCTACACCACAGCTCAGGGCAACGCTGGATCCTTAACCCACTGAGCAAGGCCAGGGATCGAACCCGCAACCTCATGGTTCCTAGTTGTATTCGTTAACCACTGAGCCACAATGGGAACTCCCCACAAATTTGTTTTTAAAAAAGTAAAAAACCTCGGGATTCCCAAGTTTCATGTTCTATGATTTTGTTGAATATGAGAGGTCTTTTAAAACCCTTCTTTATTTATAAAAAGATCAGGAGAAACCAGTTACTGTTACAATGAAGGGCCAAAATTGGGGCAGAATTTGAGGCTAGGCTAATATGGAAAATTTCCAGAATTTCACACATCTTGAGTTTACTTGAATCATTTTCCATGAGAAAGAAACACATTTTGGAATCAGACACACCACCAAGGAAAATCTGGTCTTCCTTTTTCACTGCATGAAGTCTCTTAACTACCATTTCCTTACCTTTGAGGTGAGAATAGTAAAAACTCCCCTGTAAGATTATTTTTAAGTTTATTTAGATATCTGTCATATGTGACCCAACTCTATCCCTGGTTCATGGCATTCCAATGATACATTCCTTTTTTCATTTCTCCAACTGGCCCAGCTTATTTGTGCCTTCAGACCTTTGCACAGACTGTTTTCTTGGCAGGGAATGCTCTTCCTTCTCATCCTCCCATGGCTGCCTCCTTTTTATAATTCAATTCTCAGTTTATATGGTGTTCCCTTAGAAATATGTTTCGTGACTACTCAGTCTAAAGTAGCTTCTAAGTCACTCTCTATTATGCTCTGTATAGCACTGAGCGCTGCTATACTCTGTTATACTCTGTAGTAGCATTTACTACTATCTGACATTTCCTTTGTTTAGCTGTTTATCATCTGTTTCCCAGCCCACTACAGCTTGGCTAGCTTACACTCAGAAGAACAAGTAACACACACACAAAAAAAAAGAGTCAATGAATTTTTGTGGAAAAAAAAAAAGAATAAATAATGGCCATTTTTCTTTTGTTTTTGAGAAGTTCTTAATATTGGTTCCTACAGGATACTTTAAAAATCAAGGAATTGGAGTTATTCTTTATTCTTTCCCTATCTGCATTAGTCTTACAGTCTTTACAAGTAGTTTTGATCAGAATCTTTTTTTCTAGAGTAATATATAGGAAGTTGAAATTTTTCATGAAATTCAGAGACTTTGAATGGTGTATTTTTTGAGACGGCCAGTCAAAGAGATGATCTTTCTGGACCTCAGGGCATAAGAACCAAAGATGCCTCCATCTCTCCATAAATCATAGAACAAAGTGAGGGAACGAGATAAAGAGGTGATGGAAAATAAACTGAGGTGCAGAGTTTTTGTCTCTGATTCAGCGTAGTAGCTAAGGGATAGGGAGAATCTGAAGAGGTCTTCAATTCTCTGATTTAGGCCAGTGGATGGATGGTGGTGCTGTTTAGCAAGATATGAGTATAGGAACAGGAAGCAAGATGGGAGAGCTGGAGAAGTGGGAAGATGCAGGCATGGGTCTCTAGGATGCAGTTGGATATATTAGGTTTGGTGCTCAGCATCTGGACTAGAATAATGGTTTTTTTTTTTGTTTTTTGTTTTTTTTTGTTTTTTATCCTCCAGGAGGTAGTTGAAGTCATGGGAGTAGTTGAGATCACTTGGTAGTATGTGTAGAGTGAGAGGAAAGGGATAAAGACTAGAACCTTCATTTACAGGTAACACTGAAGAACAGAAAGAGAAGGGGAGGCTGACAGTGGGTGGCACGGTGTCAGGAGAAACAAGAGAGCATCATCACAGAAGCCAAAGGAAGAGGGTGAGGGTGTGGTCAATGATGTCAAATGTGAAACCAGACGAGTCCTAAGACTGGAAACGAGTCCACTGATTCGACAATTTGTAGTCACTGGGTGACCTTTGGCAGTCACAATTTTAGAGATGTTGGGGGGAGGTGGCTGTACAGAACTTAGATAGCAGTGTGCTGAATAGAGAATTGAAAAAGAGAAAGATCTGGTTTGTCTGGGCTCTTCAAGCTGTGGTAATCCAGGGCAGTAGGCTGGTCCGGCTAGGGAAAAGCCGCTTTTTGTCAAGAACATTACATGTATTGGTGGCTCATTTTAGGCATGGTCAACTAGCCTCTCTCTCTTTTAAACCTAGGCAAGCCATGGTCTTTCTCTCTAAGATGTGGACAGAAATTTTTTAAAAACCTAATGCAGGTCCTTAACATCCATTCCTTTCAAAAAAACACCTTGTTAAAGTCAAATTTTATAAACTCATTCTGAAACCCAGTTTCATCACTATTCACTTTATAGTCATGCCTAGTACCCTACTTTTTGAGCTTCCCGGACCTCTCCCTTAGTGATCAGTGACTGGAGATTGAGGTCCGCCTTTATTTGCAACCTTCGTGCATGGAAAACAACCTCTTGTGGAGCAGCAAGTTAAGGATCTGGTGTTGTCACTGCAGAGGCTTGGGTCACTGCTGTAGTGTGGGTTGTTCCCTGCCTGGGGAACTTCCATATGCTGCAGTAGCAGCCAAAAAAAAAAAAAAAAAAGAATTCAGTTCAGTTCAGTCTCATTCCGGAAAAACAAAGCAAAACTTTATTATCCAGCATATAAACTCTAACTGGAAACCAACTTCACAGAGGTTTTTTCTTTAAGAATTTTGTTTTGAAATTGGAAATGACTACAAATCAACGGACATGTGCTTTTTAATGTCTTTGATTGACTTCAGCATCCTAAATTCTCAAAGTAAAAATTTTCATAATAATGTACTTATTTAGTGGGTGAATGTATTTTAGGAAAATTTTGATGAAGGGCTAAAAACAGACTTAATTTGAAAACAAAGGTGCTTTCTTGCCTGAGTATTCCATTAATTGAAATTTTGCATTTTATTTAGCACTGGAGTTTTGTTTTTAGCATTTCAAAGGACCATGAAATTGAGCGCTGCGAGGTAGATGGGCTATTTCCTATTTTCTCTTTACTAGTGCAAAGACTGAGGTGCAAGGAGGTAAGCAACATGCCCAAGGAATGTAAGTCAGATCTTCTGATTTCCCATCCAGTTTTTCCCACAGCCTTCCCAGCATTTTCGTCAGATATCGTCTCTGATTTTACTAAATGTCATGTTCAGTTACTCAAAGAGAAAAACATGGGGAGGAGCAGAGAGAAATAGTTCTACATAAAGCTTAGCCAATTGTGTAAAGTTAGCGGTCATGAAGCTGTGGGACCTGGAGCGCTGGTTACAGCGCGGCGGAATGTGGGCAGAAGATGCTTCCTCCAGGCAGCTTGGGCAAAACTATTCTTGCACCACCCTTGCCTCTTCAGCTTATTTTGTAGCAGACACAGGAACCATGCAGCCACCAGCTCAGTTCCTGTACATGACAAATCCTAAATCCTGGGGAGGGGCCTATCTGTGTACCCCTCCCCCCACCAATGCATCCTTGTCAGGCTGCCAGCAGATGTTTACTGGAGCAGCAGCCGGAGAGTCTGCTTGGAATCCTGCAGCTTGCGTATATCAGATGAGTGACCAAGGTGCTTGGGTGTATGCTGACTCATTTAAGAACATCTGATTTAGAGAGCTTCTAGGGCGTAGGTGTTAGAGTGCACTGTGGTCGATTTTCCAACCTGCCACCAAAAAAGCAATAAATGGAAGTGGCAAGCAATGAAGTCAAAAACGCAGTTAAGGTGCTCTTTAGAATCTAACTAGTTATTTTCTAAGTCTGTCTTTTGAGATGCCCCAGGCATTAGCATCTGAATTAAACAGTATTTTAGAAATGTATACTGAGTAATGTTTACTGAGTACTTATCACGGGGTGCCAGGTGGTTTTCCTAAGTGTTTACAGGTAGTAAGTAAGTCACTCCTTACAACCACGGTCTGAGGCAGGGGCTGTTATGTCCACTTTGCAATCAGGGCAGCTGAGGCTTAGGGATAAGAAGTAACTAACTATCCTGAGGATACTAGGGCATCTGTGGAACATGACATTCAGACTGGGGTCTGATTCAAGTCTGTGCCCTTAATTAGAAAGCTATGAAGGGGTTAGTGCCATTTGAATAGAAATACACAGACTGTTCTTAATGTTCAGCAAATGTGATTTCTATACCCATTCCTGATATTTTCTATGTACAAAATAGAAGATGAAAAGATGAAAGTTTGTCCATTTACTGTGAAAATGTACACTAAGTTGTGATTAAATTGGGAGTATGAGGAAGGGACTACAGTCTTTTTACGTATGATGGATAGATGAGTCCCTTTCATTCTTTTAGGTGGTTGATCCCTGTTCAGGGATGCTTAGGTCACCTCTTGCTCTGGGAGGGAGAAGCAGGTCTATGTGAGCTGCTGTGGGCTAGGCTGGGTCTTGGTACTGGTAAGACTCAGAGTTTCTTTAAGACAGAGCCTGTCAGAGAGTCCTGGGGCATGGAGAGAATAGTTAAGCAGGAGAGACAGTTGAGAGTAAGTGAATTACTCCAATGGCATAATTTAATATTTCAGACATGACATTTAATCATGAGTAAGGTCTTTTGTTGACCCTGTCTCAGAGTTATTGGAATCCATTTTCAATGGGCCTGTTGCTCTTGTGCAGTCTGAAGGGTGTGGCTATTAGGGGTAGAGGACTTTACCCCGTATGTCTGAGGCCTCACTAGTATGATCCCAAAATAGAGATGTCTTTTTAATTTTGAAAAATATTCCAACTGCCTAAATTATAAAAGTATGAACCCTCTCTCCTCCTTTGGCCCAGATGCTAGAAATTAATGCCCCCTGCCTAAACCATTTTTTATTACACTGAGAGGCGTCTCAACCCTCCCCCTTCCCCACTAGGTACCTTGTCTTCCTCTCTGCAGTCATGAACTCTCTGGCCCTGAATGCTCTGATCTCACCTGTCACCTCTTGGGGACCATCCTCCTCTCTTTTCCTGACCCCTGCTTTCCTGTTTGCCAGCCTGTCTGAACTGTTAGGCAAGCCCTTCCATGATTCCCTATGATACAGATGATTAGATATATAAATGGTAAAATTTAAATCACTTCTAGCTATGGCTTTTCTTTAGCCCTCAAAACTGCTTAGCTTCCAGTTGGCCTCTACCTAGCAGAGACCAGCTCTTCTCCATCACCTACCTAAAGGAAGGTCCCAAGCATCAGAAATACTGCAGATTTCCCCCGGGCCCTGGAGATAGGAAAAAGACTTCCCCACGTTCTATCTAGAGCCCATCACCCCAGTCACACTCTCTGTACTGGAATTAATGTCTGTCTGTAACAGTTTACTTAAGGACAAATCCTATCTCATCTTGCCAGGGTGTAGGTTTTAACCTCTAGCTCCCCCAGATCATCAGAACACCCAAATAAGACATTAATGCTTTTTAATCTCTGGACCCTTCTTAAATAAAGTTATCAGTGGGACTCTGCCCACTTGCCTGGGTCACGTGGCCCCAGACATTTTCAGTATCCTTTCCATGGTCTTTCCTTCAATACCACAGGAAGGGAGGTTCAAGCTTGCCCTTCCTCATGTGGGTCTCTTTCTCCCAACACCCCAGCTCCTACAAAGAACTCAAACATCAACATACCCCACCTTGCAAAGAGGATATAGATTAAATAGAGCAGACAAGATGCTAACTGGGGAGGAAACCATTTCACTCTCTGAGACATAATTCACAGGGAAAAAGATTTGTTAGAGGACACTCTCAGGTGGCATTATTATGTGTCCATGATGTCTCTTTCTAAACAAAGACCAGCACACAAGCGCTAGTTAGTAAATACAGAGTGAACAAAGATTATATGGCCTTAGGGATGTTTCGCTGAACTCTATTCTTTCGCAGGAAGGGTGAATTTGCTCCCTATTTGTGTAATCATACTGCCCCTCTAAAGTGTTTTGTTTTGTTTTGTTTTGCTTCTTTTCTCAGAACAAGGGAACTGTCTGCCACAAAGATAAATTCAAATCTCTAGTTTAGGAGACAGAAGAGCTTTCTGATTTTAAAATGGTTATTTCCTCCATTTATTTCAGACATCAGCATTTCTAATATTTTTGATTTTAATGTAGTTGAAGGTGGAAGAATACTGGATGTGGAATTGTGAAATTTCCATTTGAAATTAGATTTGTGATTCAGGGCAAGTTATAATCTCCCTGAGGCTCAGCTCTTCATCTTAAAATAGGTACAGCTATATAATGAAAACCAAATGATAATAAGTATCTGATATTACTTGAGAAGAATAAAGATCCATAAAGTTGTAAATTAGAGTTTCGTATTACTGTTATTCAAGGTTTTACCCATTTCAGGGCTTCCAACTTCGTTGTATTTTGAGACAAATTGCTCCAGGAAAAATGTAATGAAAGACTAAGTTTCTCTTTCCTCTTTCTAGCCTCCATGCCTTGTGCAGTCTTCATTCCAAAGACATTAGCAAAGGTAGTTGATATTCCTTTTCCTCAGATGAACACCGTTTATTGAGGAGTTACAATAGATCAGATACTAATCTAGGTGCTGGAGAAAAAAATTGAAAATAATGGAAACCACTGCTGACTTCACAGTGTTATAATCTAGCTGAGAAGACAGACTTCCACCATTATAATTACATAAGTAATAAAGTGCAGTTGTGGTAAGTGCTCTAATAGAAAATACCGAGGCCAAGGTTCTTAGGTTGCTAGCCTGACCAGTCATCTGCTGCTGCTACTCTGGCTCATTTCTGAATCTTGCCCATGCCTTTTGCAAGCCCTTGGAAGATGCCATCAGTCTTTTTGTGTCAGAGGCTCTCAGGAACTTTTTCCAGTACCAGGCTGCTTCCATTGAGTCTGTTGTCTGTCTCCATTTAAAGTGGCTTCTGGGTTCTTTGGAACTTGGGCAAAGTTCCAAAGTTTCCCATTCTACTCAAAATGGGAATGTGTCCCATTCTACTCAAAACAAACTTGTTCCTGGACCTTCCAGCAGCAGCTGTGAGTTCTTAATTAGTTCTGAGGAACTTGCTCAAAGCCCTCTTCAGTTGCACTGGGTGCGTCTGACAGTGTAGCCCTCTGTAGCATCATGGGATAGGGTTCATTTTCTTGACCTCTTTCTTAGCTAAGAGTAAGCTGTTAGACTATCAGAGATCAGTAGTATAGAGCCTAGGGTTTACCTTTCAAACTTCGATGTGACCCAAGATTATAGTATGTTCTGATGACTGATGTGTAGCAATGCATTCATGCCAGTGAGGGATGGTATGGTTTATTTGGAAAAGCTCTGGACTAGTAATCAGCAGGCCTGACCTTGTCACCAACCAGATTTTTGACCTGGAGCAAAATTTCACTTCTGTGGTTCTCTGGTGTGACACCTGCAAAATTTTAAATATACAGTATTCATCATTTAATCAGTGTTTATTAGATTATTTGAAGGAAATGGACTAGACACTTACATATACACATGTTTACAGCAGTCTAAATTATTTGGACCTTGGATTTTGTATTCTTTTTTTTTTTTGTCTTTTTTGTTGTTGTTGTTGTTGTTGCTATTTCTTGGGCCGCTCCCTCGGCATATGGAGGTTCCCAGGCTAGGGGTCTAATTGGAGCTGCAGCCACCGGCCTACGACAGAGCCACAGCAACTCGGGATCCGAGCCGCGTCTGCAACCTACACCACAGCTCACGGCAACGCCGGATCGTTAACCCACTGAGCAAGGGCAGGGCCCGAACCCGCAACCTCATGGTTCCTAGTCGGATTCGTTAACCACTGCTCCACGACGGGAACTCCTGAATTTTGTATTCTTAAAATATGTATATAGAGTGGCCAGAAGAACAAGATGGCATATGTGCCTCATGCATATTATAGATTAAATGTTTGTGTCCCCCAAACTCACATTTGAAGCCTTACCCTCAATGTGATAGTATTTGGAGATAGGGCCTTTGGGAGGAAATAGAAACTTTTATTCATTTATCTTTGTCTTTTATCAAGTAGGGCTAGATGAGGTCATAAGGGTGGGGCTCTGGTCTGATGGGATTAGTACCATTTTAAGAAGAGGTACCAGGGATCTCTCTTTCTCCATGCATACACAAAGAAGAAGTCATAACAGCACGTGACAAGATGGCAGCAATCTGTAAACAAAGAGAAGAGGCCTCAGAATTAAACCTATCTTGCCAACACCTAAATTTTGGACTTTTCAGCCTCTAGAACTAGAGATATAAATTTCTGTTATTTAAGCCACCCAGTCTGTGGTATTTTGTCATATAGCAGCCTGAAGAGATTAATGATGTGTGTAATAAAATCTTGCAAATATTAATTATAAAATGAACAACCAGACAATCATGAAGTCATTTGAATTTTTCTCATTCAAGCTTGTGTACATCATGATGGACCATAAATATCTTTCAAATATTCTGATCCTGTGTTTTCTTTCAAGAGTTCATAATGACATAAATCTCTAGAGCGGAAATATTAAATTCTGCTTAAGAGGATCAATTTCATAAAATAATAACATGCATCATCAAGATTTTTTTTTTAGGTTTTAACACTGGTATTTTTTTTTTTCATTATTCCACTTTCCACTCTTCTAAATCATAGTAAGGGTTATAAAGGCCATTCGTAAGCAAAATTTCATAGCTCATTAAAAAATATCACAGAAGAAAAAAATGTACCCTTTGATCTTCTGCATTCTTCTCTCTTTCTTTGGCCCAGTAAGTTTCATTCTAGCTAGGGAGAAGCAAGAAGAGAGAAGATGTAGACAGAGAAAACTTTTGGAGCTCCAGGGATCAGTGAAAAAGATTGTGCATCCAATTGCATGGGCTTCTCAAATTAGACCAAAGGTAAAATTATGTGTTTTGAGTTTGTATAAAAAAGGAGTTTTCTAGTTTACACTGAATATTTTTGGGGGGAGGTAGTTAAAATAATTAATAAATGCTATCGTTTTTTACTAGTTGATGGTTAGGTTATTTAGAGAGAAAGATGAATGAAAAGGCAAGTGCATAGATACCATTCATACTTAATATAATGTTTATTACTTTCCTCCCCATATTCTTTATTTGCTTTAGTTATGATTTGAGTTTATATACACTTTTTATTTTCCAAGTCTTGATTTGTGGTATAAATATCAACTTCATATTAACAAAAAAACCTTTTCTTCAGTTTTACTTTGAGATGTCTGTAGCTGCATTTTTAATTTATCAAGAAAGAAAATGAAAATTTAAGACTTTGTTTCTGAGAAGAGTTAATTTTTGGATATGTAAGTGAAATGGCTAGAAGCCAGCTCATTTCAGATAATCATAGATTCCGAGACTACATTTGATATTTTTATAGACATGGCTATTATCTCCCAAAGAACTGAATATTAAATTGCCAGGATAATTGTAATCTCATGTCAGGCAGTCAAGTACAGAGGAAGAACTGTTTCAGGGCTTGCTTTCTGAGTCAGACACTCAAACAGCAGAAAACCCCCCATCCATGCCAATCCACCAGAGTTCTTACTGCTATATCATAACAAGGCCTTAGAACCTGCACCTTATTTGAATTTTTGTGTATATCTATATCTATATCTATAAATTTAGAGATTCTTGGGTGGTTTTCAGTGTGGAAACATCTCAATCTCTTTTCCTTTTGGGAGCTCTTGACTGATTAGCCCACTTATGATGCAGTATCAATTATGTTTAACAAAGGAAATATTCTCTCACTTCCATTGTGAGGCTTTTATAAATGTTTTCCCCACATCAGCATCTAATTTCTTTTGTTGTGCTATCTTCTATACTTCTTTCTCTCTTTCCTTTTATTCTTTTTATTTTTTTTCCTTTCCTCTGATATGAGGTATATGAGATGTATCTTTAGATGATATAGCTCATCAGCTACATGAGCACTGAAATGATTTGCCAGCACAGGGAGGTTACGTTTCATTCAGAACCACATTTATCAAAGGGAAGAGCAGCTCAGACTTTGACTTTCTGGCTGTCAGGTAACTGCTGAAAGGATTTCAAATCCTTAAAATTACTTTTTCCTCATTCATCAAGTTCAATTGACTTCTCTCCTTTTCTTTTCATCTTCTTTTTCATCAACTTTCTCCTTTCCTTTAGTTGCCTCTTTTCATCAGAAGCAGTTTATCAATTAAGGAGTGTCTGCCTCCTTCCCTGAGATAGGATCCTGAAGTGAAGGGGTCAGAATTAGCTTCTTAAGCCAGCTGAAATCTACTCATGCTCAATTTGATCTGAGCTGGCATTCGGACTCTCACTGGAGCTGATATTTAGTCATTTAATGAATATTTATATTACAGGTATGTAATAAATACTGTGTGCCAGGTATCTGGTGGGAACCAGATAAATTCTCTTTGTATCCTGTGTTCTGGTGAGGGAGCCAGATAATTGACATGTGTGTAAATGCGTACTGTGATGGGAGGTAGTGATGAGAGCTGGGAAGAACACTCAAGCAGGATCAGTTATGAGAGAGGAGGCAAAGTCTATCTGAGAAGATGACCTTTGAGCAGAGGCTGAATGAACTGGGAGGGAATCATTAGAATATCTGGGGGAGAAGTGTTCCAAATGAGAACAGCAAATGCAAAGTCTCTGAGTACATGTGAGCCAAGAGTGAGAACCAGCTAGGAGGCCAGTGTATCTATAAGGCAGTGAGAGGAACATGGACAAAAACTGGGTTCTAGAAGTAGCTGGAGGTCAGATGCTACCCTTGAAGAAAAAAAATCAGCTTAGAATATATAATTACAAACTGTGAGGAACACTCTAAGCTCAGTGGAGCACAGTCCTGGACCTAATGGTCTAGGACCTAATGCAGCCTGTGGGGGGTGAGGTGGGTTGATCATCAGAGAAGAGGACACATCAGAGAAAATGACCAGATGATTGAGAGCTGGCCAGGCGGGTGTGTGCAAGAGCCATCTGGGTAGAGGGAGCAGACTGGGGAGGCCCCAGGTGGAAATACCAGGCCTATTCAGGGACCTGAAATGAAGCCAGTGTAGCTAAGCACAGTGAGGATGGATTGGGGAGGTATAGGAAGAGGCCAAAGAGGAAGCAGGGAACAATTGAGAGGTCATTGTAAGAGTCTAGGTGAGGATGATGCTGGCTTAGACTAGAGTGGTGACGATGGCAACCAGTTGGAAGGGGAGGTGTATTTTTAAAGTATTTTCATCAGGCAGAGCTCAGGTGATGTGCAGAATTTTAATTTAATGATGCTGTGAAAAAAATCAGAAATACAAAGAAAACAAAAGCTCCAAGTGTATACATTCTAATATTTTAACAGTGAAAGGTACTTCAGCCAGAACACCAAGTTTTGTCACTGTGGATCTTGCATGTTAGCAATGATTATCTTTGAGTCTTGGAAAGTCTTTGGGTGTCTGATTTGCTGCTTTAATGCAAATCGCAAGATAATAATGCACTTGTTTATACCACAAATAGAACACCTAGAACAGTTATAAGTGCTGGGATGCATTAGGTCAGATCTCTCTTCTCAGAGAGCTGGTATTCTGGTAAAACTTACATTCCTATGTATTCTTTTAAGAAATATATATTTTAACCAAAAGAAAATAAATAAGTGTTTTTTTTTTCTTAAATACCTCAGTTTGATGTAGGAAAATATAGCTTCTGAATTTTTATCAGAAGGCTCCCAGACTTCTGTTTAAAAGTGTTTAAAAAGTAAATTAATAGGCAAATAACTTAGTGGGAGAGTGCTTTACACTAAACTAACCAAGAATAATGTTATTACCATATAAAAATTTTGTAAAAATCATTAAATAAGGAAGAATCTCCCAACAGAAAAAAATGTTCTGAAGACATAAAATACTGCTAAAATAAATAGTGCAAGTAGTAGTAAGAGAAATACAACTTAAATCAATCAGATGGCATTTGTTTCTTTAACTTAGCAAAGATTTTTCCTGTTTGAATCATGATACTTAGTGGTGGGTGGGAGTGGTTGAACCAGTGTAAATTGGCACAACTTTTCTGGAAAGCAGTTTGGAAATATACATGACGGGCTTAAAATATTGATTTTTTTTCTTAATTCTGCTTAAGGTACATAACCTAAAATAATCAGTCATATAGATCAAGATTTCTATACACACAATGGGTAAAGGGTGAAGATAGGGGACAGATGGTAAGTTTAGGAGGTCAGAAAAATTGACTTTGTGACTTGAAACGTAATTAGTTTTTTCAGAGCTTCTGAGATCTCATTTTGACCAACTGTGAATGAATTGGTAGACTCACCAAAGAGCTATACCATTGTAACATGAAATCCCCATCTATTTCTTGGCTGAGAGATATTATACTGGTTTAATATAACAGGACTGTCATACTGGTTTAGTATAACAGGACTGCAGAGCTTAGAACTTTCTTCCTCTCCTGCCTTCAGAGCTGCACCAAGTTTGGGTTAGTCATTGATTAGGTCAGAGCCTGCACGTCCCTGCCAGCAGCTCTCTGCTGCCATCTCCAGTCCTCTCTTCTCTTTCAGTCCTGCCTTCCACCTCCATTCCAGATTTTAGATAACACACACACACACACACACACACACACACACACACACGGGAGTGGGAGTGGGTCGGGTAGAAATAAAACAGTGGATTTGGAATCATTAATAATAATTGGTAATACTTATATAGTGTATATGCCAGGCACGGTGTTTTATGTATATTAACTAATCAAATCCTTACAGTAACAATAAAATAAAATAATACCATGATGATCCCTATCTTACAGATGAGGAAATTGAGGCAAAGTGATTTAATCAAGGATACAGCTAGTGTGTGGCAGAGCTGGGATTTTTGTGCAGTCAGTCTAGGTCCAGAACTCTGTCCTCTCTTTCTTTCCTTCCTTCCCCTCCTTACCCTTCCCTCCCCTCTCCTCCTCTCTCCTTTCTTCCTTTTGCCACCCTGAGACACATGGAGTTCCTGGGCCTGTGATCAGCTTCAGGCCACAGTTGTGACTTTCGCCGCAGTTGCCCCAGCCCTAGATCCTTTAACCGACTGTGCTGGGCTGGGGATTGAACCTGTGTCCTGGCATTGCAAAGATGCTGCTAATCCCATTGTGCCACAGTGGTAACTCCAGAATTCTGCTTTTTAAATCATCATCTCACCTGCCTCTTCAGTCAGACGATTGGAGCCCAACTCTCCCAGTTAACAGATGGTGGTTAGGAAAGACACCAAACATCTTAGAGCCTGGGTTTCCTACTGTGAAATGGGTATGTAGTAATACCAGCTGCCACCGAAACGTTGGGATGATGGAATGATATGATGTATGCGAAATTCCTGACATATAATAAGCGTTCAGATCCTTATAGCATTATTATTATTCGTTAGTACGTTAGAGTTCCATGTAATTTTGTACATGGCTTTGTCATAATATGTAACTGCCATTTAAAAGTGAATTGCAGAGACAGCTGTACTTTCCTGAAACTTTTTTTTTTTTTGTCTTTTGTCTTTTTGTTGTTGTTGTTGTTGTTGCTGCTATTTCTTGGGCCGCTCCCGCAGCATATGGAGGTTCCCAGGCTAGGGGTTGAATCGGAGCTGTAGCCACCGGCCTACGCCAGAGCCACAGCAACTCGGGATCCGAGCCGAGTCTGCAACCTACACCACAGCTCACCGCAACGCCGGATCATTAACCCACTGAGCAAGGGCAGGGCCCGAACCCGCAACCTCATGGTTCCTAGTCGGATTCGTTAACCACTGCGCCACGACAGGAACTCCTCCTGAAACATTTTTGAGCCCATTTCCTGTGTGGTAGCATTTGGTGATTATGCAGCTCACCAAAGAGTTCTGGTCACTACTTATTCAGGTTGTTCAGAAGTCTGTAAGACCAGGGCTCTTCCAGTTACAGACTTCACAGAGTGAGGCAGGTCCCTGTTGCTGTGGTGGAGAGACAGCTAGGGTTGGGGGCAAAGAAACGCCCCATTATCCTCCACTACAGAACTCTGTGGGGCTCTGGATGTGGGATTTTGAAGTGGGCTTGCCTTTGTGTTTGATGCCATGAGCTGACACCTAAGGAATGGCTGTGGTGCAGAATTTTATGCCAACCACAAGAATGCAGTTAGAAGCACATCTTGATCCACTTTCTCACTTACATGGGCCCCATGTATTCATTTTGATCCTGCAGAGTTAAGTTTCTTTTTTTCTTTTTGTCTTTTGTCCTTTTAGGGCCACGCCCGTGGCATATGGAGGTTCTCAGGCTAGGGGTCAAATTGGAGCTGTAGCCGCCAGCCTATGCCAGAGCCACAGCAACTTGTTATCTGAGCCGTGTCTGCAGCCTACACTACAGATCACAGCATTGCTGGATCCTTAACCCACTGAGCGAGGCCAGGGATCAAACCCGAAACCTCATGGTTCCTAGTTGGATTCGTTTCCACTGCGCCACGACAGGAACTCCAAGTTTCTAAGAAAAAGAGAAAAATTGATTCCTCTTGTACTCCATAGTAGAAGTGGAAATGGAAACATTTTTCTTGGGCAACACTGTGTGTACAGTGTTTAACAAGTTTCTGTGTTTATTCATGCAATATATATATATATATACATAATATATATGCTGTTTTTTTCAATCCCTTTCCTCTTTTTAAAAAAAGGTATGTGTTAATTTTATTCTTAACTCTTTCCATGATCTCCCACTTCTTATGTTTTAGAGCTGTGCAGATCTGGATATATGTGGACCCTGCTGCACATACAGCTCTACTGTTGGCTGTGAGATTTTGAGTGAGTTTCTTACCTCTCTGAGCCTAGCTTTTCTCATCTGTAAATTAAAGATAATAATGTGTAGCTCATGGGATAGGTTGGAGGATTACATGGGATAATGTGTGTAATGCATTTCGCAAAGTGATTAATTTGTTGTAGGTAAGTAGTAGGAGTAGGGAACATAGCAGCATATACAAGGGGAAACATATGTAGGCATAAGAAACAGAGAGTCGAGAACAAAGGAAAGGAGCAGAAAGTACAAGAAATAACCAAGTGGCACATAGATAACAAAGAAACAGATTTTGTTATGGAATAAAGAAGCAGGTTCAGAGTTCAAAATAAGATTTTTGTCATTTTCCAAGAACAACATACTCAGAATAGAAGCTGGACTATGACCACACCTAAGTTCCTTAGCAGATCAAAATCACAGGCTTTGTTTTACATATATCTCAGACATCTGCTCCCTCCAGGAATTTTGCCTTGATGTCATCAGGGGAGGAAGACCCTCAAGAATGTGCGATAGAGTAGAGACCTTTGATACTTACCAGGGTAAGGAGAAGATAGATGTCATAGCCAGTTTTGAAGTGCTGTTTGAATGGAGTATTTTAGTAAGCTTTCGAAAGGGGTTGCAGTATTTGTTTAGTAAAGATCAGTTTTTGTTAGAAACTACTTTTCTTTCTCTGAGTATTTTCATAAGTGTTAAATTATTATGAAGCAGTAAATTTTTCCATTATAATGAATAGATGGATGGGTATTGCTTTAAAGAAATTTTTTTTGGTCTTTTTTTTAGGGCTGCACCTGCAGTATATGGAGGGTCCCAGGCTAGGGGTTGAATCGGAGCTGTAGCCTCTGGCCTATGCCACAGCCAAAGCAATGTGGGATCCAAGCCGTGTCTGCTATACCACAGCTCACCACAATGCCAGATCTTTAACCCACTGAGCAAGGCCTGCAATTGAACCCTCATCCTCATGGATACCAGTTGGGTTTGTTACTGCTGAGCCATGATGGGAGCTCCGCTTTAAGGAAATATTAAGATAAAGGAGACAATGTCCACTCTATCCAGCATGTACTCATTGGGTACCTATCGAGGTATTCAGGATAAAGAGGTGAATGAAGTAAAAAACTTGATGTGGGAAAGAAACTGTTTAAGATAATAATAATTATTCTAACCAACCATTCCAAATTTGGTGGCTTAAACAATAGCAACACTTTATTGTTTCTCCTAATTTTGTTGGTGACCTGGTTGTTCTTCTGATGGTCTTGGCTGATGTCCTATATATGATTGCAGTGAATGGTGGCTGTGGCTAGATTCATCTGGAGACTTATTTGGGATATACTTGGATGACTAGGCTTTTCCCCTTTTCCATATAATCTCAAGGCATCATCCTTTCCACCTGGCCTATTCAGTGTCCTATTGCCAAGTAACTGATCTCTCTACATGATGTCAAAAATAAGCATTCAAGAGCAAGGGCATGGCATTTGCCAGTCCTCTTAGAAGCATCATTTCCACTGTGTTCTGTTTGTTACTGTGAATCATAAACTGAGGTGTGTTAGGAAATTAGCTCTCCAAGCAAATAAAAAACAAGTAAAGAAAACTCCCACTAACTTGCAATGTTAGCTGATTTTCCTAGTGTAAATATTCCCGTCTTGGCTGATTTCAAGCTACCAGTGTGAAATCACTGAACACAGAATTGGTAAGAGATATGCAAGAGCTGATGTGAGCTGGCTAGAGCATACCACTGGCCACCACAGGTTACTCATGGCAGAGGACTATCAGGCAAGAACACCAGAAGATGTGGTTCACTGAAGGCCTTCTTCGGAGATCACAACAGAAGCAAACAGTTGACTAGGAAAGACAGATTCATAAATGTACCATTATATCATTAGCATTCAGCAAGATATGGTACAATATCATGTTACACATATGATCAGAGAGCTATAGGAGCATAGAGAATATGACTGATTCTGCCAGGGGAAGTCAGTGAAGCTTTGCAGTAAAGGTGATGATTAAGCTGAGTCTTGAAGAGTTCAGCAGGGAGAAAATGTGAAGAAAACATCCAGTTAAAAGCGACAACATTTACAATTTCAGGAATTGTTAAAATAAAATGACTTAGCGAATGGTAAAATGTTTACTTTCTCACCTGACTGTAGTTGATCCATCTTGGCTATTTAGAAAATTTTGACCATTGTTCACATCAACCGCATCAGACCACATGGCTCAACTTTTGAAAAGAAATCTGGCCCTGATAAGTAGAGAGTTCCTAGAGGGCAGAAATAGAGCGGGAGACTAAAAATGTCTCCAGTGGTTAGGTTGTAAAAGTTCTTGAAGAGGTCTGGATTTTATCTTATAAGCAATGAGACTCCATCAGACAATTCCAAGAAAATAAGTGGCATGAATTTATGTTTCCTATATCTGCTGTAAAAAAATTATCATGCATTTAATGGCTTAAGAAAAAACAGATTTGTTATCTTACAGTTATGGAGGTCAGAAGTCTAGAATCAGTCTTATCGGGCTAAATCAAGGTGTCAGTAGGCCGGGGTTCCTTCTGGAAGTTGCAGGAAAAAATCTTTTTCTTTGCCCTGTTCAGCTTCTAGAGTTCACCTGCATTCTTTGGTTCATGACCACATGACCACTTCTCCACATCACTCTAACCTCTTGCTTCTTTGTGTGTGTGTGTGTGTGTGTGTGTGTGTGTGTGTGTTTAGGGCTGCACCTGGGGCATATGGAGGTTCCCAGGCTGGGGGTTGAATTGAAGCTGTAGCTGCCTGCCTACTCCACAGCCACAGCCATGTCAGATGCTAGCTGCATCTGTGACCTACACCAATGCTCATAGCAATGCCGGATCCTTAACCCACTGAGCAAGACCAGGGATCGAACCTGCATCCTCATGGGTACTAGTCAGGTTTGTTTCTGCTGAGCCACTGATGGAAACTCATCCTCTTGTTTCTTTTATCCCATCTCCTGCTACACACTTTGATCCTCTTAGCTCCCTCTTTTAAGGCTCTTTGTGATTACATTGGACCCTTGCAGTTCATACAGGATAATCTCCCCATCTCAAGATCTTTAACTCAGTCACATCTGCAAAGTCCCTTTTCCTTGTAAAGAAAAATAATCACCATGTTTTAGGGATTAGGATGTGGATGTCTTGGGGAGAGCCATTATTCAGCTTACCACACATGATCAGATTTGTGTGTTAGAATTATCATGTTGATGGTTACATGATAATTGATTTAAGAAGCATGACACAGAAGTTTAGGACAATAAATTATAGTCTGTTGCAATAGTCCAGGTACAGCCTGGAAGTAAGATGTAACCATGAGGAGAGAAAAGAGGAGTATGAATTCCAGAGATGTCTAGAAGCTGGAATTAACATAGTTTTTGTGACCAGTGGGCACTAAGGAGTAAAGCAGAGGAAAGACTCAAGGTCGACTCCCATTTTTGCTTCACTTAGTTGATTGTGACATAATAAAAACCACAGGGAATGCATGAAAATTCAGGGTGGGAGAACACTTAGTTCCATTTGGGCTGTGTTGTTTGAGTAGTTTTTGGAACATTGTGGTGAGGCCAGAGGCAATTGGAAATTCAGATGCCATAAGATAGAGGTCATCCATGGATAACACACTGAGTAGGAGAAGAAATTTAAGAATAGGGTACTTGGAGTTCCCGTCATGGCTCACTGGTTAATGAATCTGACTAGGAACCGTGAGGTTGCAGGTTCGATCCCTGGCCTTGCTCAGTGGGTTAAGGATCTGGCGTTGCCGTGAGCTGTGGTGTAGGTTGCAGATGCGGCTTGGATCCTGAGTTGCTGTGGCTCTGGCGTAGGCTGGTGGCTACAGCTCTGATTAAACCCCTAGCCTGGGAACCTCCATATGCCGTGGGAGTGGCCCAAAAAATGGAAAAAAGACAAAAAAAAAAAAAAAGAATAGGGTGCTAGAGACTCCAGTATCTCTTAAGGAGGCAGAGAAGGGAAAAAAGAGGTATCACCGAAGGGAATGATGAGAGGCTATCAAGAAGGAAGAGTTGGCAGTGATGTCAGAGATCTTAGAGAGTTAAGGCGAATAAGGCCTGAAGTCTGTTGGACTATGAAAACAGAAGGTTTTTGTTAGATTTCTCTAGGAGCAATTTTAGAGGGCCTATGAATGGTGGGGCAAGATGAAGGATTGAAGGTCAGTGGGTAGTGAGAAATAGAGACAATAAATGCGGGGTATTATTTCATGAGGTTTGGCTATAAATATGGCCCCCATATGGTCCCCATATGGTTTATAGGGAGAGAAACTTGTTTGTCCTCATGATGATGGTAGCTTTTACATTTTATAATTTAAGGAGAAGTCATTGGAGAGGAAGACAGTGAAGATAAAGGTACAAGAGGTTATAGAAAGATAACAAGTAGAGGAAGAGATGAGTCAGGAACACATATCTAAAGGTTAGCTCTATGGACAAAAGTGGAAGAGGAGATGCATATATGATAAATAAGGGTGATATGGCAAAGATGAGGAAACTTAAGCTTCACAGACTTCCTGTCTTCTATGATGTTGATGACATGAATACCTCCTCCAACCAAGGAATCCAAACCTGAGCTCACAGGTTCTGTCTGGGATAAGTATGCACATCTCTTCCCAACTCTGTGACTTCAGATGAGTTTCTTGACTTATCTCAGTCTCAGTTCCTTATATGCAAGTTGTGGATGCTAAGGTTATTTACCCCACACAGACTTATTGTAAAATCAAAATAGATAATCTATAGAATGTGCTTAAACAAACAATGAGGCATAATTACTGGTACAAACTTGAGTCTCTCCACCTTACATAAGCATTTAAAAATGCTTGATTCGGAGTTCCCGTCGTGGCGCAGGGGTTAACGAATCCGACTAGGAACCATGAGGTTGCAGGTTCGGTCCCTGCCCTTGCTCAGTGGGTTAAGGATCCGGCGTTGCCGTGAGCTGTGGTGTAGGTTGCAGATGCGGCTCGGATCCCGCGTTGCTGTGGCTCTGGCGTAGGCCAGTGGCTACAGCTCCGATTGGAGCCCTAGCCTGGCAACCTCCATATGCTGAGGGTGCGGCCCTAGAAAAAGCAAAAAGACAAAAAAAAAGACAAAAAAAAAGCTTGATTCATTTCTTTAGCATTTTAAAAGACTTCTTACAATAAAAAGCTTTTTTAAGTTTTGATATTTATCACTGCACCCTTTGAATATGTCTGATCTTTAATTGCAACATAATTTAAAGAATTTAATCCAGCAGAACAGTCCCTCAGAGCTATCTGAGAGACCCTGAGCTTAAGTCCTGAGTAATGCCCCAAATAAAAGATAATTCTCAAAAAAAGAATTTAATCCATGAATATCATTTTAGCTCAACACACAAGAATATTAGATTCATGAGAATGCTGTACTTTAGGATTACAAAAATCCTATCTTAAACCTATGTCTTGCAGAATATTCGATATAGTATTTATACCTGAAGCAAGGAAGTTTTACAAATCTCTTTGTATGAGGTTTTCATCTTGTCATTTCTAATTTTGGGTAGTCCCAAGGCTATCTGTGACTTTATGGGAAGGAACTCAGGGTCTTAGCTGAAATGCCTTTATAAATCACTTCAGCAGGTTAACTAGCCTCAGATGCATCCTGAGTTTCTACCAATCCTAGATCTAGTTGAGTTTGGCATCAAATATGGGATTAATTTCTCTGGAGATAATCTTATCCCAGCAAGGCACCTTGAAAAATGACACACACACATATATTGCCTAGGATAGTTTTGCGTGTGTGTGTGTGTGTGTGTGTGTGTGTGAGTGTGTAAGTGGGACAGAGAAGGAGAGAGACAAAGAAAGGGAAAGAAACAGAAGCAAGAAGAAATGAGGAAGGTGAAGAGAGGGGGTAAAAAGAAAAGTTAATGGATTGTTTTCTAGCATTATGTGAAAAATATCTGTAATCTTTTTTCTCAGTCCAGAAAATTAAGTCCCAAGTTAAATATGGAAGCTGTTATATTTTAATCATTAATTGAGTGTGAATACTGGGTGAACCATAGTTGCCAAGAGTTAACAAAAATATAACTCTCATGGAAGGGAGAGAAAGGACATGTATCAGGAGATTGGGTGGAAGGTATGTTATGGATATAAAATGCCTGAGGTCACACAGATAAATGGTGGTGGAACCAGGCTTTGACCCTAGTCAGTCTCTGAATCCTGAGCAATGCACTTAGCCATTCACTGCAGGGCCTCCCATCCAAAAGTTTTGTTGTTAATATTAGGTTGGGAATAATATAATAATGATGCAGCAGCTTCTATCACTGGGATTAGGTCATATTGGAATGGCCACAGTTTGATCTCACCATTATTGTGCACTCAAAATACACACGTGGAGTTGTGGGCTAGAACCATTCTTTCTAGATCCAAAGGTGTTTAGAACTTCAGAGTTATGATAGTGATAATCACTCTTTGTGGTGACTCTTTTAATGTGCTGCTGAATAGTTTCCTAAGTTCACTATTACTGGATTATTGGATTTTTTCTTTTTTTTACATAACAGTTGTAAGTGACATTGGCTCTAGTCCCCCCCCCCCAATAACATTTTTGTTAGATTTGGTTTCACTCTTTTGCTGATATTTTGGAAGTAATTTGGAAGGGTCTTTTTTTTTTTTTCCTTCTTTATTCTCTAGAACAGCTTAAATAATATTCTAGCCACCTATTCTTTAAAATTTTTGTAGAATTTACCCATAAAATCACTGTATGTTACCAGTGACTTTTAAAGGGTACACCTTGGCAGTTCTCAGTACTTTGCTATAGTAATTGACTTGTTTGATTTTATATCTCTTTTAGGGTCAATTTGGGGACTTTTTAGTTTTTCAGAAGTCATCCAATTCTTTGTTATTAAATTTGTATGCATTAAGTTGACTAAATTATTATCTTCTGATTCTGATTCTGTGGTTGTGGTTATTTTTCAGTTTTCTCCCTCTCTGATTGCTTAGGCAGTGTATGGTTTATGTACATAATTTTTAATTTGTTATTCAAAGAAGTGGTTTTTTAATGTATTTATTAGCTCAAATACTTTTCTGTTTTCTGATTCATTAATTTTAGGTTTTATTTTTAGTATTTGCTTTCTTCTGTTTACCTGAGGATTATTTTGAGGTTCCTTCTAGATTCTTTTTTTTTGTTGCTGCTGTTCTTATCTAGTAATTTTTTGTATTTTAGGCTATGAGTTTCCCTCTGACTGATAGGTACATTAAACTTTCATTTGTCATTATTTTTAGGTATTCTTTAATGTTGGATTTAATTTTTCTATTTTGAATTCCTCATGAGTTGAGAGTAAACCTAAAATTTTCATGGACAGGTTTTAAAAAATTTTGTTATTAGTTTCTGATTTTACTGTACTGTGATCAAAGGATATGATCTAAACTACTGCTTTTGATATTGAGGTTTCTTATTTGGCCTGTTTTAAGTTATGTTCTTTAAAAATATATGTTAACATTCTAACCCCTGGTATCTATGAATGTGACCTTATTTGGAAATAGGGTCTTCGAAGATGTAATCAGATTGAAATGAGGTCATGCTTGATTAAGGTGGATGTAATCCAATGACTGATGTCTTTGTAAGAAAAGGAATATTTGGGCAGATAGACACAGGAAAAACACCGTGTGACAGTTGAGGCAGAGTTTTGATGTTGCACCCACAAGCCAAGAAACATGATTGTTGGCAATCACCATAAGCTAGGGAGACACAAAAAAGGATCGTCCTCTGGAGTCTTCACAGAAAGCCTGATGACACTTTGATTTCGGACTTCTAGACTCCAACACTGTGAAAGAATAAATTTGTGGGCTTTTTAAGCCACCTAATTTGTAGTACTTTATTGTAACAGCCCTCAGAAAATAATACATGGCCTAATAATATATGGTCAAATTTTGTAAATGATTAAAAGTGCTTGATAGGAATGCATATTCTTTCATCTTAGGATCTACCTTCTTAACTGTTATTAAATACTGTATTTTCTTTTTTTATATAATGATTTTTATTTTTTTTATGATGGCTGGTTTACAGTGTTCTGTCAATTTTCTGCTGTATAGCATGGTGACCCAAGTACACATACTATATATACATTCTTTTTCCTCACAATATCATGCTCCGTCATAAGTGACCAGACATAGTTCCCAGTGCTACACAGCAGGATCCCATTGCTAATCCATTCCATATTTTTCATTCATTTAGTTATCAAGGCCTGAAGGACATCAGTTAAACTCATTGCTATTGCATGTCTGCCTACTTTTTCTTATATTTTGCAGTTTTTGCTTTAGAAGTGTTGATTCAGTGCTGTTTATTGCATAAATAGTAGGCTCAGATTTTCATTGTGGAATGCATTTACCTATTATTACTGTAAAGCATCTATTTCCTGAATTCAATCTTGTCTGACATTGACATGTTTTTATTCAGCTTTGTTGAGGTATAACTAAAAAAAAAATTGTAATTTATTTAAAGTGTATCATGTGATAACTTGATATATGTGTGTACATTATGAAAGAATTTCCATCATTGAGTTAGTTAATACATCTGTCATAACCTCACATGCTTCTCTGTCTTTTGTGAGAACACTTAAATTCTCTTCTCTTGGTAAATTTCAGTTACACACTATAGTATTATCACCTGTGGTCATCACATCACACTTTAGATCTTTAGCCCTCATTCATCTTATAGCTAAAAGTTTGTACCCTTTTACCAACCTCATCTCTCCCTGTTTTCCCCAACTCTCAGCCCCTGGCAACTAACTTTCTATTTTTTAAGATTCCACATATAGGTGATACACATAGTGTATTGCAGTCTTTCTCTTCTGGTTTATTCCATGTTGTCACAGTGGCTGGATTTCCTGTCACAAATGACAGGATTTCCTTCTTTTTGAAGGCATTTATCACATTTTCTTTATCCATTCCTCTGTTGGTGGAAACATTGATTGTTTTTGTGTCTTGGTTATTGTGAAGTCCTTTGATTGCCTTTTCATTTTGTTGATGGTTTTGCTTATTGAGCAGGAGCATTTTAGTTTGCTGTAGTCATACTTATTTATGTTTGCTTTTGTTGGCTGTGCTTGAGTGTCAAGTCCAAAAAAATCATTGCCAAGACCAGTGTTAAGGAGACTACACCTTATATTTTCCTCTATGAATTTTATGGTTTCAGGTCATGTTCAAGTCTTTAATTCATTTTGAATTGATATTTTTGTATAATAAAAAGTTTTGTGTCCAGTTTCATTCTTTTACATGTGGATGTCCAATTTTCCCTCTACCATTTATGAAAAGACTGTCTTTTCCCCATTGTACATTCTTGATGCTTTTGTCAAAAATTAATTGACCATATATGCATGGGTTTACTTCTTGACTCCCTATTCTGTTCCACTGATCTGTGTGTCTGTTCTTACAGCTTGATTGCTGTAGTTTTGTAATACAGTTTGAAATCAGGAAATGTGATACTTCAAGCTTTGTTCTTCTTTCTCAAGGTTCTTTGGTGCCTTTTGTAGTTCCATACGAATCTTAGGATTTTTTTTTTTATTTCTGTGAAAGATACCATTGGATTTTGATAGTTTTATAGTTTTAGTATGTAGATCTTTCACCTACTTGGTTAAATTTATTCCTAAGTATTTTATTCTTTTTAATGTAATTGTAAGTGGGATTATTTTCTTTTTTTCTTTTTTCTTTTTTTTGCTTTTTAGGGCTATACCCACAGCATATGGAGGTTCCTAGGCTAGGGGTCAAATTGGAGCTACAGCTGCTGGCCTACACCACAGCCATAGCAATGAGGGATCTGAGCCACATTTGCAACCTACACTATAGCTCATGACAATGCTGGATCCTTAACCCACTGAGCAAGACCAGGGATCGAACCCTCAACCTCATGGTTCCTAGTCCGATTCATTAACCACTGAGCCACAACGGGAACTCCCCTGGTTGCTTATTTTATGCATAACCTACTGAATGGAAGAAAATAATTGCAGATGATATGACTAATTAAGGGTTAATATCCCAACTTTATAAACAGCACATACAACTTAATATCATAAAAACAAACCAGTTAAAAATGGGCAGATGTGAATAGACATTTTTCTAAAGAAAATATATAAATGGCCAATAGGTACATGAAAAAAAGTTTAGCGTCACTAATTATTAGAGAAATGCAAGTCAAAACCACAATGAGCTATCACCTACAGCTTTCAAAATGGCTATCATCAAAAAGTACTCAAATAACAAATGCTGGCAAAGATGTGGAGAAAAGGAACCCTGTACACTGTTGGTGGGATTATAAATTGGCACAAGCACTATGGAAGACAGTATAGACGCTCCTTAGAAAACTGAAAATAGAACTACCATATGATCCATTAATGCCACTGATGAGTATTTATATGAAGAAAACAAAAACACCAGGTTGAAAAGATGCATGCACCCCAGTGTTCATGGCAGCATTATTTACAGTTGCCAAGATATGGAAGCAACCTAATTGCCCATCAACAGATGAATGAAGAAGATGTGATATATAATACAATGGAATATTATTTAGCTATAAAAAAGAATGAAATTCCACCATTTGTCACAACATGAATGGACCAAAGCAGTATTTTGCTTAGTGAAATAAATAAGACCGAGAAAGACAAATACTGTTGGGAGGTTTTTGATCACTGATTGAATCTCTTTATAATAATTTGTCCAGATTTTCTGTTTTGTAATGTTTCATCCTTGGTAAGTTGTATGTGTCCAGAAATCTATTTATTTTTTCTAGGTTATGTAAGTTGTTGACATATAATTATTCATCATAGTTTCTTATGATTCTCAGTATTTCTGTATTATCAATTGTAATGTCTCCCCTTTCATTTCTGAATTTAGTTATTTGAATCTTCTCTCTTAGTCTAAAGTGTTCTCAGTTTTGTTTACCTTTTATTTTTTTTTTCTTATTTTTTATTTTTTGTCTTTTTGCCATTTCTTGGGCTGCTCCCGCAGCATATGGAGGTTCCCAGGCTAGGGGTTGAATCGGAGCTGTAGCCACCGGCCTACGCCAGAGCCACAGCAATGCGGGATCCGAGCCGCGTCTGCAACCTACACCACAGCTCACGGCAACGCCAGATCATTAACCCACTGAGCAAGGTCAGGGACCGAACCCGCAACCTCATGGTTCCTAGTCGGATTCGTTAACCACTGCACCACGACGGGAACTCCGAGATCTTTCTGTTTCTTAATGTTAGTATTTATCACTATAAGTTTCTCTCTTAGAATTGCTTTTGCTGCATTCCATATGCTTTGTTCTGCTACATTTCCATTCTCATTTGTATCAAGGTATTTTTTGATTTCCCTTTTGAATTTTTCCTTGACCCATTGGTTGCTAAAAAAAAAAAAAAAGGCATTATTTAATCTCCATATATTTTTGAATTTTCTTGTACTTAATTTTTAGATTCATATAATTAGGGTCCAAAGGAACTGTGCTTTCAGCCTTTTAAATTTATTGACTTGTTTTACGGCCTATTATATCATCTATCCTGGAGAAAGTTCATGTGTTTGAGAAGAATGTGTGTTCTGCTGTTTTTGAATTGAATGTTCTCTAAGTGTCTGTTAAATCCATCTGGCCTAACATGTAAGTCCAGTGCTTCCTTAATGACTTTCTGTCTGGATGGTCTATGCTTTGTTGAAAGTGAGGTATTGAAGTCCCCTACTATTATTGTATTGCTTTTTATATCTCTCTCAGGTCTGTTATATCTACTTTGTATACTTACGTGCTCCTTGAGCACATAAATATTTACAAATGGTGTATCCTCTTGCTGATTTGGCCTTGCCATCATTATGTGGTGACTGTCTTTGTCTCTTATTACAGTCTTTGTCTTAAAAGTAGAAAAACTGACCTGTAAAAGTAAATATATGGCTAAATTCAGGATATTCAGGGACTGAAATAATAGACAGTAAATTAGTTATAACTTTATCTTTTCATGTTACTAGTTAGTGTTCTTTTTTTTCAGTTCGAAGAACACCCTTAATATATCTTGCAAGGCTGTTCTAATAATGAATTATTTCAGTTTTTGTTTATCTTGGAAGCACTTTATCTTTTCTTCAATTCTGGGAGACAACTTGATGGGTAGAGTATTCTTGGTTGGCAGTTTTCTGCCAGCTTAGCACTTTCTCCCCCTTAGCGCTTGAATATATCACTTCATTCCCTTCTGGCCTGTAAGGTTTCTACTGAAAGATCTTCTGTTGGCTTTGTGTGGATCCCTTGTACATAACAAGTTGCTTTCCTTTTGCTACTTTAAGATTATATCTTCGTTTTTAATTTTTGACAATTTAAGTATAATTTAAGTGTCTTGGTGTGGATCTCTTTGGATTCATCTTTTGTTATACTCTGTGCTTCCTGGATTTCTTTCCTCTGGTTAGGGAAGTTTTCAGCCATTATTTCTTTGAATAAGCTTTCCTCACTTTTCTCTCCCTCTTCTCTCTTTGGGGTGTGCAATGGGACATGAGCCTGGAGAACTAAATGTAGGGCAGGTGATGTGAATCTCCTTATATCTAGAAACCACTGACAAGTTTTTGAATCAGTGCAAGATAAGATCAAATCAGTGACCAAACACTGGCAGCCATGTGGAAGATGATTGAAGGCAGGATGAGGGGTGTGACTGGAAGCAGATGAACAAATTTGAACTTCATTATATTAGAACTCAGGAGTAATGAGGGCCTGTATCAAGCCTATAGAGAGAAGGATATTTAACATATATGAATGAGTGTAGGCTGACTACACATGGAGGCTAGTGGAGAAAAGAACTATCCATGGTAACTACAGGCTCATGACTAAGATACGTAAAGGGACTACGGTGCTATCATTGAGATTCAGGGACTAAGAGGAAGAGCAAGCAAGTTTGAAGGGAAAATATGGTGAGTTCAATTGTGAACCTGTTGAATTATAAGCACTTGTGAGATGCTCAATTATGTCTAATAGGCAAGTGAATATCAAGACTGAAATATAAAGGTGGGACTCTTTTGTGCATGGGTTGTATCTGAAGTCTTGAGGTGGTATGAAGCTACTGGAGGAAAATGTACAGCTGCACTGCCGAATAAGTAGCTACTATTAAGATGTGATTACTTAAATTTAACCTTGAATTAGTTAAAATTAAGTAAAATTTAAAATTCAATTTCTCAGTTGTACTAGCCATATTTCAATGCTCAAAGGCTGCATGTGACTTATGGCTATTATATTGGTTAAGCATAGATTATAGAACATTTCCATCATCATTAGAAAGTCCTATTGGACAGCAACATCATACAGAGTGAAAAGAGTATAGGCTTGAAATTTATTAGAACCCTAATATTATGGATATCTGTGTGGTCACTGAAAGAGCTCAACAAAAATAAACTCAGAAGAAGCCTCAATCCATTGAGTGACTTTTTTTTTTTTTTCCTTTTTAGCCGCCCTGCAGCATATCCCCGCATAATCCCCAGGCCAAGGATCAAATCTGAGCTGCAGTTGTGACCTATGCTGAAGTATGGCACTGCCATATCTTTTAACCCTCTGTACCAGGCCAACGTAGTGAGACATCACAGGGATCAAACCTGCGTCCTGGTGCAGCAGAGATGCTGCCGATCCTATTGTGCCACAGTGGGAACTCCCATTGAGTGAGTTGATGAACTAAGACTAGAGGCTTTCATGTGATCCTCAAACTGTTCTATAATTTTGGTAATATTAATTATTTTGATTGAGGCTTGTTAGGTTAATTTTCCCAAGATCCCAAGCTAGTAAGTGACAGAGCTGGAATTATAACCCGAGTACATGTAATACTTCAAATCCAATGATTTTTAGTTGCCCTAGGCTGCCTATCCTAAGAAAAAACAGAGACAGTGGTACTGAGGAAAAGGTAAAGAAAGAGGGAATTTCATGAGTGCATGAAATGATAAATGGCACCAAGAATTCAAATTATATCAGGTCAAAAAAGTTTTCATTGAATTGGAAGTTGTCACAAACTTTGTTGAGAACAATTTCAATATAGTGTAGGACTGCAAGCCGTGTCTTAGTGGATTGAGTATAGTTGTACAAGCTCTAGAGAGCACAAGCCATTTTAGCCTGTTCTTTTAGGAAAGGAGATGTAGGTGATTCTTCCTTTATTCAGAAGATGGCTCACTGACAGGACCTTACGAGTTTTGTTTTTTTTTTTTTCTTTAGATTTTATTTTATTTTATTTTCCCACTATACAGCAAGGGGATCAAGTTATCCTTACATGTATACATTACAATTACATTTTTTTCCCCACCCTTTGTTCTGTTGCAACATGAGTATCTAGACAAAGTTCTCAATGCTATTCAGCAGGATCTCCTTGTATTCTAAGTTGTGTCTGATAAGCCCCAGTTCCCAATCCCTCCCACTACCTCCCTCTCCCATCAGGCAGCCACAAATCTTTTCTCCAAGTCCATGATTTTCTTTTCTGAGGAGATGTTCATTTGTGCCGGATATTAGATTCCAGTTATAAGTGATATATGGTATTCGTCTTTGTATTTCTGGCTCATTTCACTCAGTATGAGATTCTCTAGTTCCATTCATGTTGCTGCAAATGGCATTATGTCATTCTTTTTTATGGCTGAGTAGTATTCCACTGTGTATATATACCACATCTTCCGAATCCACTCATTTGTCGATGGACATTTAGGTTGTTTCCATGTCCTGGCTATTGTGAATAGTGCTGCAATGAACATGCGGGTGCATGTGTCTCTTTTAAGTAGAGTTTTGTCCGGATAGATGCCCAAGAGTGGGATTGCGGGGTCATATGGAAGTTCTATGTATAGATTTCTAAGGTATCTCCAAACTGTTCTCCATAGTGGCTGTACCAGTTTACATTCCCACCAACAGTGTAGGAGGGTTCCCTTTTCTCCACAGCCCCTCCAGCACTTGTTATTTGTGGATTTATTAATGATGGCCATTCTGACTGGTGTGAGGTGGTATCTCATGGTAGTTTTGATTTGCATTTCTCTTATAACCAGCGATGTTGAGCATTTTTTCATGTGTTTGCTGGCCATCTGTATATCTTCCTTGGAGAAATGTCTATTCAGGTCTTTTGCCCATTTTTCCATTGTGTTGTTGGCTTTTTTGCTGTTGGGTTGTATAAGTTGTTTATATATTCTAGAGATTAAGCCCTTGTTGGTTATATCATTTGAAATTATTTTCTCCCATTCTGAAAGTTGTCTTTTTGTTTTCCTTTTGGTTTCCTTTGCTGTGCAAAAGCTTTTCAGTTTAATGAGGTCCCATGGGTTTATTTTTGCTCTAATTTCTATTGCTTTGGGAGACTGACCTGAGAAAATATTCATGATGTTGATGTCAGAGAGTGTTTTGCCTATGTTTTCTTCTAGGAGTTTGATGGTGTCCTGTCGTCTATTTAAGTTTTTCAGCCATTTTGAGTTTATTTTGGTGCATGGTGTGAGGGTGTGTTCTAGTTTCATTGCTTTGCATGCAGCTGTCCAGGTTTCCCAGCAATGCTTGCTGAATAGACTTTCTTTTTCCCATGTTATGTTCTTGCCTCCCTTGTCAAAGATTAATTGACTATAGGTGTCAGGGTTTATTTCTGGGTTCTCTATTCTGTTCCATTGGTCTGTCTGTCTGTTTTGATACCAGTACCACACTGTTTTGATGACTGTGGCTTTGTAGTATTTCTTGAAGTCTGGGAGAGTTACGTCTCCTGCTTGGTTTTTGTTTCTTAGGATTGCTTTGGCAATTCCGGGTCTTTTGTGGTTCCATATAAATGTTTGGATTGTTTGTTCTAGTTCTGTGAAAAATGTCATGGGTAATCTGATGGGGATTGCATTGACTCTGTAGATTGCTTTGGGTAGTATGGCTATTTTTACAATATTGATTTTTCCAATCCAGGAACATGGAATATCTTTCCATTTCTTTACATCTTTGATTTCTTTGATTAAAGTTTTATAGTTCTCGGCATATAAGGACCTTACAAGTTTTTACGGATTATACATTAAATGATCTAAGACTGCATCTTTTTTTTTTTTTTTCTTTTTAGGGTCACATCTGTGGCATATGGAAGTTCCCAGGCTAGGGGTTGAATTGGAGCTGCAGCTGCTGGCCTACACCACAGCCATAGCAACAGAGCATCCAAGCCACATTTGTGACCTACACTACGGCTCATGGCAATGCTGGAACCTCAACCCAATGAGCAAGGCCAGAGATTGAACCTGCATCCTCATGGATACTAGTTGGGTTCGTAACCTGATAAGCCACAACAGGAACTCCCTAACGCCACATTTTTTTTCATTGTCTAGTCAGAGACACTGAGTCCTGTGATCTGTTCCTTACTCCTTAATTACTAGATATCTGACCTTGGTCTAGGCACTGAGCTTTCCAAAACTTTTTTCTAGTCTGTGCAGTGGGGTTGGAAATACGTACCTTATTTATCTAATGGGGATTTTTGAGCAAAAATGAAATGAACTAATAGTGAATGGTGAAGTGATAGCTAATATAATATACTATTCCTAACTGATCAGACAAAAGTAATATTTAAACTCTGCAATTTACCCACAAAGTTTTATGCATCTAGTGGACATTTTCATTTAATATTATCAGCTCTATATTTCTATAGAAGAATAGAAAAATGCGTGAGCATTTGTTGAATTCCTTCAACCCAGCCTTCCAGCTTGACATTATACTTTTTGAAACCAAGACTTATAGGTTCCTGTAATTAAAATTTATGCCTTGGTTGATCCCATCAGAACTGGAAAAAAGAGAAGGGACAGCTTTTCTCCTCTGCAGGATCTTTAAAAGAAGAAAAAAATAGGAGTTCCCTGGTGGCCTAGCAGGTTAAGGATCCAGTGTTGTCACTGCATGCTGTTGGCACAGCCCCCCAAAAAAGGGAGAAGAGGAAAGTGATTGTGATTTCCTATCTACGAAAACTCAAAGCTTACACCTACGTGTTTCTAATTATTTTGTTAATTGGATAAGTCCCTGATATAGAACCTGATAAGATTGTGGAAACCTTAACATTAGTTCTCCAGGAAGCAAATCCCATTGATTACATTAACTGGGGAACTCATAGAATTGTTCGCTTTGGAGCTCTGCTGATGACTGGAGGCTAGAGCGTTGCTAGGAAGCACCTTGGTTTGGTTAAAGTGAAGATAAGCATGAGAGTATGTGTATTTGTCAGCAGACCATGGCATGCCTAAAAGGACTTCTCAGGTACTTCTCCCGACCCTAACCTCATCAGCTGAAAATATTTCCTGTCCAGCAAAAATAGTGCTGAAGCTTCTTAACTCCCAGGATTTGATTTAAAGCGTTACCACATCTATCCCAGCTATGTCTGAAGCAGCTCCAAGGAGAATCCTTGATATTTTTGGTTGTGATAAATCATAAGAGGAGTGTAAATTTTGTTGAAAAGTATTTCTTAGTATCCTCTGAAACTTTTCTAATTAGCCTTAAGGCATATGGAACCCACAGCAAGTTTACCGGAAACATCAGTTATTAAATAAACATCTTACCGTAATTGAATGTTAGTGTCACACAGTTCAGACCACAGGCCCTGGCAGCCCAGAGAAAGGGTTGCTTGTAGCAAATTGTGCATTGACAGGAAGCAAACTTCTCAGTACGTCCCACCACAGTGCTTCAGCCTTAAGTTGCAAGAGGGAAAAATTACCACTACCCCAGCTATTGCCACTGAATTGCTGTCATAGATATAATGTATTAGGGCCAGGTAGAATATGAAGAAAACAGAAGTCCTGGTGAGATTTTTTTAAGCCCATTAAACAATTTTTTTTTTTTTTGCTTGAGGTTTGTCATGTTACTGATAAACGGTCACAGTAAGGTGCAGAGGGAAATCCCCAACCTAAGTCGTTGGAGTAAGGCCATTCATTTGGACTCTGTTTACTGACATTTTAGTAGAAATGATATGAAATCCCTCCATTTTTCAGATGTGGTTTTAAATTCCCATCTAATGACCAAGAATCTATATAAGTTGGGTTTTAGTCTCCTGTCTCTCGGACAAATAGGAGAAATTTTTATTATCTATACCCAGTATAGGATATTGTTCATAAGATAGTGGCTGCAATCCTTGATCAGTGGCTAAATGTTCCACATCCTAGTAGCAAGATTGATTTATGCAGTGATGCTTAATTAGCCTTTGTGACAACCAGATTTCTACCTTTCGGTTTAAGGCAATCCTCTTGTCTGTGTGCTTCGCCTCACCTCTGACTTCCTTGAGATCATTTACAAATCATTCCTCTGATCTTCCAAGAGTGCTGTATTTTCCTCCATCATAAAATGAACAGAGAAAAAACAAACAAATGATCCTCCTACACATGTTCACTAACCTCCACTACTAGCATTGTAACTGTCACACCCAGGAACATCGTTCTCTAAGGAGAATGATTCTGTTTCACTTGTCAGACCCTGTATCCACTGTAGTAGTGTTTCACTGTATCAGAGATGAACCCTGAATGCTCTCATAGTCTTTGAGTCACAGGTTGACTTAACCTGATGTTAAGTAAGCCCAGAATGCAGACTTAAGCCTCTTCTTTGATCTTAGTCTGCATTACCTCTCTGGTGGCTCAGGGTCCCTTCTATGACTAGTAGCTCATTATAAATCCCAAATCCTGTAGGTATTAGAACTATAGAACCTTGATTAACTCTTGCAAGCCCTCTTTCCCTAGGTATGGATTTGAGTTTTACTTCTTGTGAGAATTTCTTTTACATGTGGACAGATTTCCTGGGCACATCATTGTCAGATTGGCTGTCACACATGCCATATGTACTATAGTTTCATATGTTGTGTCATGTCATATATCATCAAAGTAGTAACTACTATGTGTCTAAGGTTATTACTAAAAAAAGATAGTATTAGGCCTTCCAAGTTTTTGTTTCTGAGCCAAATGCTAAAGCAAGGAAATGATGAGTTTTGGCATTCACAGAAACTGCAGTCTTTTATCTACCCTTGCTAAAATTGCTAGATATGAATGGCCAAGCTATTGCCTTTTTATTTATTTTTGTCTTTTTTTTTTTTTTTTTTGGTCACTTTAGGGCTGCATCCGTGGCATGTGGAGGTTCCCAGGCTAGGGGTCGAATTGGAGCTGTAGCCACCGGCCTATGCCACAGCCACAGCAATGCAGTATCCTTAACCCTCTGAGCAAGGCCAGGGATTGAACACAAGTCCTCATGGATGCTAGTCGGGTTCATTAACCACTGAGCCACGACAGGAACTCCTGTTGCCATTTTAAAGAAAAAAAACGGTACTCTAGTTTCCTTTTTGGGAGCCCTACTCTGAACCTGGTCCAACTTGAAAGGGAGCAGGGCAATCTGCTTATTAGCTATTACTAGCCCTCAGCACTGGAGAGAACATTCCTTTATTTATTTATTTATTTTGTTGTTGTTGTTTTTTAGGGCCAAACTCAAGGCGTATGGAGGTTCCCAGGCTAGGGGTGGAATCGGAGCTATAGCTGTTGGCCTATGCCACAGCCACAGCAACACCAGATCCGAGCCATGCCTGTGACCTACACCACAGCTCACGGCAATGCTGGATCCTTAACCCACTGAGTGAGGCCAGGGATTGAACATGCATCCTCATGGATGCTTGTCAGGTTTGTTTCCGCTGAGCCACGATGGGAACTCCTATTCCTTTATTTTTATTATTATTCTTTTTCTTTCTTGGCCACATTCTTGGCACATGGAAGTTCCCATGCCAGGGATTGAATCTGGGCTGCAGCTCAACCTAGGCCACAGCTGTGGCTACCCTGGATCCTTAATCCACTGCGCTGGGCTGGGAATTGAATGGTGCTGCTGCAGATACAACACTGGATCCCTAACTCACTGTGCCACAGCGGGAATTCTGTAGAGAACATTCTTTTAAACCAAGTAGACCTTAAAACATCAATTTCACCACTCATTTCAATCTTAGCATTGTGGTGACTCCTGCTTTCTGGTTACCAGTGGGTTATTCTTGGCTGCTTTTTCATGTTGAAGTCAGTTTGGACTGCATTTGCTTTTGTCACGCATGTCGCTTTGTAATTATGATTTCGGGATACTGGCTGACTGCATGCCCAGGGTCATTCATAAGCTAGATTAGTCTCCACACCCTATGCCTACCCTTCCCTGTTTCCCTCTTCACCATGTATCCAGAAGGGGGGACAAGCCTATCTAGAGTATGGCCATTTCCTCTTCTAGGTTCAGCTTAGCATTAAAAAATGTGTAGAAAAAAAAACACTTCAATGAGAAAAGTTAAATGTAGTCATGGTGATGGTTAATCACTCAGAGAAGACATGTGGTTATCTGTTTTTAATGTGTCATAGTAACAATATAATAATAGCAATTAATGCTGGTAAATCACAAGTGCTGTGTAACTTTTGTGTACTGTTTCATGTGTTCTTCACTTGGCCTTAACCTACTATGCTCCGATTATCCTGTGCTATTCCTTGTTATGATTATCCATATTTTTCTTGTTTGGAGGAACTCAGGGAACTAAGTTGCTTCATCTAAGCCATAAATCAGCAAGCAGTGGAGTCAGGGCTTGGCTCTAATTTTGTTAGATTCTATTACCTAAATGAGCTCTTCTTCTACACTGTAATTCCCCCCTAAGTAAAGAAATGAAAAGGAGTCCTAGCGAATATGATGCTGGTTGGGTAAACAGAGCCATATAAATATCAGCCTGAGAAGCTGGTGTTTGATTCCATAGGCAGTAGGTAGTTCCCATAGATTTTTTGAGTTTGGGGTTAATGTAAATTTACTTTAGGAAGATTTATTGGCTTTTAATAGGAAAAACAAGCAGGTGAAAGTCAGAGGTACAAAGACTCATCTGAAAGTGTATTACAAAAAATATATATAAAGCCTGTTTGAGAAAGTTATAAAACCTTATATTTCAAGATATTAAAAAGACCTAAATAGAAGTTCCTGTGGTGGCTTAGCAGAAATGAATCCATCTAGTATCCATGAGGATTCAGGTTTGATCCCTGGCCTCACTCGGTGGGTCAGTGATCCAGCATTGCCATGAGCTGTGGTGTAGGTTGCAGACACAGCTCAGATCCTGCATTGCTTTGGCTGTGGTGTGGGCTGGCAGCTGTAGATCCAGTTCAACCCCTAGCCTGGGAACTTCCATATGCCATGGGTACAGCCCTAAAAAGCCAAAAAAAAAAAAAAAAAAAAACCCAAAACAAACCAAAAAACCCTAACAGAAACAACTCTAAATAAATGGAGAGATATACTGTGTTTTTAAACATTTATAGGCAAGAGGACTCACTATTTATTTGGCCACACCTGGGACATATGGAAGTTCTCAGGCTAGGGGTTGAATCGGAGCTGCCAGCCTGTGCCACAGCCACACCAGATCTGAGTTGCATCTGCAACTTATGCTACAGCTTGTGGCAACACTGGGTCCTTAATCCACTGAGAGAGGCCAGAAATGGAATGGTGTCCTGAACCCTCATGGACACTGTTTCAGGTTCTTAACCCCCTGAGCCACAATAGGAACTCCTTGACTCACCACTTTAAAGTCAGGCCTTCCTGAATTAATCTATAGAATCAATGAAATTCATTCAGTATCTCACAGAGTTTTGCTAATGAATCCTGACAGATTCTAAAATGAATGTGGCTAGTAGAACCAAGAAAAACCAAGACACTACTGAAGAACAACAACTAGGTGGGTTATTAGACATCAGGACTTACGAATATACCTGTGACCCTTGAACAACATAGCGATTAGGGGTGCCAACACACCCTGAAGTTGAAAATCAATGTATAACTTTATGGTTCACCCTGCATGTCCACAGTTTTTCATCCTTGGAGTCAGTCAACCTCAGATGTACTGTAATATGTATTTATTGAAAACAGTTCTTATGTAAGTGGACTCATATAGTTCAATTCTATGTTATTCAAGGATCAACTGTATAATAATGAAGACTGTGTTTTTTTGCATGGTGATACAGACCAACAGCAGAGAATGACGAGTCTAACAACAAACTAAAGTATATATGGAAAATTGATTAATTTATAGAGGTGGCATTTCAGATCACTGGGGAAAGGAGGAGATGTTCAAGAGATGGTGCTGGGACAATTGCTTATGTAGGAATTGGATTCTTAGTACATATTACACATAAAATTCTTTTGCAGATGAAATTAGGGCTTAAATGTGACAAACAGTGCTTTAAGCTCTTACAAGAAAATATAAGAGAAACATCACTATATGGTATGAAAGAATTTCTTAAATCCTAAATTTTTTTTTTTTTTTTTTTTTTTTTTAGGGCTGCACTGTGGCACATTGAGGTTCCCAGGCTAGGGGTGGAATTCAAGCTGTATCTGCTAGCCTGTGTCACAGCCACAGCAATGCCACATCCAAGTTGTGTCTGCAACCTACGTACTTAGCCCACTGAGCAAGGCCAGGGATCGAACCAGCAACTTCATGGTTGTTAGATTCGTTTCTGCTGAACCATGGCAGGAACTCCCTAAAATTCTTAAATAAAAGGATTAAATATTAAAAAGGGAAGGAACTTCTGTTTATCAGAGTTCACAGGAAAGTAAAAGGAAAGAATGTAACTGGGGAAAAGCTACTAGCTACAGTATTACCAATAAAACCTTGGTATCTCATGTATGTAAAGTACTTAAAATGATAAGGAAATAACTGCTCAGTAAATGAGCACAAGGAAAAAGTAGGTGTTTTTCAGAAGAAGAAATATTTGTGGTAAATCACCTATAGGGAGGAAAATAGATGCTTGATGTTATCAATAATCTGAAAAGGCAAGTTAGAACCACAGTGAGAAATCATTTTATATCCCTAATTTGGAAAAAACTAATAAGTCTGAAGGTACTAAATATTAGAGAAGATATATTTATTGGAGCAAGTGGCATAATCACTTTGGAAAGAAACTCAGCTTTTGTTTTGTAAAGCAATTCATATTCTGTGACCCAGAAATTATTCTCTAAGCACATGTTAGAGAAGTGGTTCTCAAATTTAACATTAATTTGAATCATTTGGTAGTATTGATAAAATACAGATTTGCATTCAGTTATCCAAAAAAGGATTACGTTTTAAAAATCCACAATTAGACACATTGTATAGAAACTGCAAAACATCATTTATTCAACTTATTATGTGCTAATTTTATAGCATTAAGAATGCAACAATGAGAAGTGTGTGATCTTTTTAATATATTTGGATTTGGTTTGCTAATATTTTATTAAGGATTTCTGCACCTATGTTCGTCAGTGATACTGGACTGTAATTTTCTTTTTTGTGGTATCCTTGTCTGGTTTTGGTATTATGGTGATGGTGGCCTCATAGAATGAGCTTGGGAGTGTTCCTTCCTCTGCTGTTTTTTTGGAAGAGTTTCAGAAGAATGTTACTAAGAAGGTGTTAACTCTTCTCTGAATGTTTGATAGAATTCTCCTGTGTAGCCATCAGGTCCTGGATTTTTGATTTTTTTTGGAAATATTTTGATCACATTTTCAATTTTAGTACTTGTGATTTGTCTACTCATATTTTCAATTTCTTCCTGGTTCAGTCTTGGTAGGTTGTACCTTTGTAAGAATCTGTCCATTTCCTCTAGGTTGTCCATTTTAGTGGCATATAGGTTGCTTATAGTAGTCTCTTATGATTCTTTGTATTTCTGTGGTGTCATTTATAATTTCTCCTTTTTCTTTTCTGATTTTATTGATTTGAACCCTCTCCCTTTTTTTCTTGATGAGTCTGGCTAAAGGTTTATCAATTTTGTTGATCTTTTCAAAGAACCAACTTTTGGTTTCATTGATCTTCTCTGTTGTTTTCTTTGTCTCTATTTCATTTATTTCTGCTCTGATCTTTATGATTTCTTCTGAAGAAGGAAAAACAAAACAGACCAAACCCATGACTGCATGGAGCTTACATTCTAGTGTGCATGTGGTGGGGGAGGGGTGTTAGACACTAAGTAAATAACTAATATACATAGTTTGATGATATGTCTAAATCTATGCAAAATATTTGACAGAGAAGGGAAGTGGGGAATTTTGGAGTAGTAGTTGTAATTTTTATCAGGGAAAGTCTTCCTAGGAAATGAAAATTGACTAAGGACCTAAAAGGGTGAGGGAGTGAGCCATGTGATTATTTGAGGGGCAAATGCATGTGCAAAGGTCCTGAGGAAGGCAGGGGGAAATGCTTTGTGTGATGGATTAATAGCAGGGACGTTACTGTGGCTAGATCTGGATAATTAAGGGAAAGAGACATAGACAAAATCATGGATATAGAAGGTGCCAGATCATTTAAGAGCCTTGTAGACCATTGAAGAGATTTTGGCTTTTACTCAGAGTCAAATGAAAAGCCTTTGGAGGGTGTTAAGTAGATGATACTAGTAGGGTGATACTGTGTGATTCACAGAAAATAGCATCATTCTGATTTCTGTGCTGAAAATAAACTAATTTGACACAGGCCAAGTATGAAAGCAGGGATAACAAGTAGGAAGCTGTTGTAATTAGCCAAAAGAAAGATGATGGGGGTGGCAAGACATGGATTTTGTATAATTTTTTTTTTTTAATGGTTGTACCTGTGGCATATGGAGGTTCCCAGGGTAGGGTTTGAATCAGAGCTGCAGCTGTGACTTATGCCACAGCCATGGCAATCCCAGGTCCAGCCACACCAGATCTAAGCCATATCTGTGACCTATGCCAGATCCTTAATCCACTGAGCAAGGCCAGAGGTCATACCCACATCCTCACAGAGACAATTTCAGGCCTTTAACACACTGAGCCACAATGGGAACTGTATATTTTATATAATATTTTGAATGTAGAAGAACTGAATGTACAGTCTAAAGAAAATGGTCACCTTTTGTCCCACAGTAATGGAAAAATAACTTTGCTATTTATTGAGGAAGGGAAGACTGCTGAAGAAGCATGCTTGGGAAAAAGTAAAAATGGGAGTTCCCATTGTGGCTCAGCAGTAACGAACCTGACTAATATCCATGAGGATGTGGGTTCAATCTCTGGCCTTGCTCCGTTAGTTAAAGGAACTGGCATTGCCATGAGCTGTGGTGTAGGTTGCAGACACGGCTTGGATCTCCCGTTGCTGTGGGCTGTGGAATAGGCTGGCAGCTACAGCTTGGATTTGACCCCTAGCCTGGGAACTTCCATATGCCTTGGATGTGGCCCTAAAAAAGTAAAAAAAAAAAAAATGGGGCATATTGTGTTTGAGGAGTTTTAAGAGGATGTGTTTTTAAATAGTTGGGTATGCCAAGTTTGGAGCGAGAGAGAGAGAGAGAGAGAGAGAGAGGTCTGGGTTGAACATGTCATTTTAGAAATTGTTACCATGTAAGTGATATATGAACCCATGAGACTGACCGAGATATCTAAGAGAGGGGGTGACAAGAGAAGGTGTGTATGGCCTGACCTCTGAGCATTCCAATGTTTAAAGCATATATCTTGAAGGCAAATAAAGAGAAAAGACAAACTGCCTACAAATCATCAACACTTACACTTATAGGTGACATTTCAAGAGCAACAGTGGAAGCCAGAAGAAATGGGGTAATATCTTTTTGCAAGAAAGCAATTGTATTTTCAAAATAAAAGTGAAATAACGACACTTTCAAGACAAGCTGAGAGAGTTTACCATCAGTAGACCACTCTCAATTAACATCTAAAGGATGCATTTCAGGAAGTAAGGAGTTGTTTCTCAGAAAGAACATCTAAAATGAAAGAATAGACTGATTGGGGAATAAAGGAAGACCTTCCAGGTTGGCTGGCACATGTCTCAACAGTGATACTTCAGATACCAACTGATATTTGGATGAAAGTGTTAATTTCTAGAGACAAGCTGTTGTCTGTGGTATGAGGGGCTACCTTATTGTAGTTTTGACTTGCACTTCCCTAATAATTAGTGATATTGAGCATTTTTTCATATGCCTGCTGGCCATCTGTATTTCTTCTTTGTAGAAATGTCTGTTTAGGTTTTCTGCTCATTTTTGGATTGGGTTTTTGTTGTTGTTGAGTTGTATGAGTTATTGGTATATTTTGGAAATTAAGCCCTTGTTGGTTGCATCATTTGCAACTATTTTTTTCCCATTCCAGAGGTGTCTTTTTGTTTTTTTCTTAGGATTTCCTTTGCTGTGTAAAAGCTTGTAAGCTTGATTAGGTCCCATTTGTTTATTTTTATTTCTATTGCCTTGGGAGACTGACCTAAGAAAATATGGTTTATGTCAGAGAATGTTTTGCTTATGTTCTTTTCTAGGAGTTTTATGGTGTCATGTATTATGTTTAAGTCTTGAGGCCATTTTGAGTTTATTTTTGTGCATGGTGTGAGGGTGTGTTCTAGTTTTATTGATTCACATGCAGCTGTCCAATTTTCCCAAAACCACTTGCTGTCTTTTTCCCATTTTATATTATTGCCTCCTTTGTCAAAGATTAATTGACTGTGGGTGTCTGGGTTTATTTCTGGGTTCTCTATTCTGTTCCATTGACCTACAGGTCCGTTTTTGTACCAGTACCACACTGTCTTGATTACTGTATCTTTGTAATATTGTCTGAAATCTCAGAGAGTTATGCATCCTGCCTGTGCTTTTTCCTCAGGATTGTTTTGACAATTCTGGGTCTTTTATGGTTCCATAAAAATTTTTGATTATTTGTTTTAGGTCTGTGAAAAATGTCATGAGTAATTTGATAGGGATTGTATTAAATATGTAGATTGTTTTGGGTAGTATGGCCATTTTAACGATATAATTTCTTCCAGTCCAGAAGCATGGGGTATCTTTCCATTTCTTTGAATCCTCTTTATTTTCCTTGATTAATGTTTTACAGTTCTTAGAATATAAGTCTATCACCTCCTTGGTCAGGTTTATTCCTAGATACTTAATTTTTTTGGTGTGATTTTTAAAAGGTATTTTAATATTCCTTTTCTAATACTTTATTGTTAATATTCAGAAATGCAACTGATTGCTGAATGTTAATCTTGTATTCTACTTCTGTGCTGAATTCATTGATCAGATTGAGTGGTTTTTGTGTGGACTCAGGGTTTTCTATATATAGTATCATGTCATCTGCATATAGTGATAATTTTACCTTTTTCTTCCAATTTGGATACCTTTTATGTCTTTTTTTTTTTTTTTGGTCTGATTGTTGTGGCTAGGACTCTTATTACTAAACTGTGTTAAAGTGATGAGGGTGGGCATCCTTCTCTTTTCCAGATTTTAGTGGGAATGCTTTCAGCTTTTCTATGTTGAGTATTATATTAAAAAAGATATAGGTATCCATCCCTATGTTCATTGTAGCACTATTCACAATAGCCAAGACATGGTAACAATCTAAATGTCCATTGACAGATGAATGGATTAAGATGTGGTACCTATATGCAATGGAGTACTACTCAGCCATAAAAAGAATGAAGTAATGACATTCATAAAGCAACCTGGATGTAGCTAGAGATAATTATACTAAGTGAGGTAAGTCAGAAAGAGAAAGACAAATACCATATGCTATCACCTATATGTGGAATCTAAAATATGGCACAGATGAACCTACAAAATAGAAACAGACACATAGACATAGAGCTCAGACTTGTGGTTGCCAAGGGGGAGGGGAGAGGGAGTGGGATGGACTGGGAGTTTGAGATTAGTAAATGCAAACTATTATATTTAGAATGGATAAGCAATGAGATCCTACTGTATAGCACAGGGAACTATATCTAATCTCTTGGGATAGCCTATGATGGAAGATAATATAAGAAAAGTAGGAGTTCTCTTTGCGGCTCAGTCGTTAATGAACCTGACTAGTATCCATGAGGATGCAGGTTCAGTCTCTGGCCTCACTCAGTGGGTTAAGGATCCAGGGTTGCCATGAGCTGTAGTGTAAGTCGTAGATATGGCTGGGATCCTCTGTTGCTGTGGCTGTGGCATAGGGCAGTGGCTACAGCTCTGATTCAACCCCTAGCCTGGGAACTTCCACATGCTGCAGGTGTGGCCCCAAAAACAAAAAAAACCTGCAAAAAAGAAAAGTAATATATATATATGTCTGTGACTAGGTCCCTTTGCTATACAGCAGAATTTGCCACAACATTGTAAGTCGATTATACTTTAATAAAAAATAAATTAAAAAATAAATAAACAACTGTATGTAATGTTTGAACATGGGAAAAATCAGTACAGTTGACCCTTGAATAACATGGATTTAAATTGCACCAGTCCACTTGTACGTGTATTTTTTTTCAGTAAATATATACCATGATACTACACCATCTGTGGTTGGTGGAATCTGTGGATGTAGAACCATGGATACGGAGGGCTGACTGTAAAGTTACGCACAGAGTCTTTTTCAGTAAATACAATATTACATGATCTGTGGTTTATTGACTCTGAAGATCTAGAACTATGGATTTGAAGGGCCAACTATGCGACTTGATCATGTGTGGATTTTGATATTTGCAAAGGGTTCTGATCCAATCACCAGCAGATGCTGAAGGACAACTGTACCTGTTTTTCTACTGCAGAGGGGTCCACATCCCCAACTCTTGGGTTGTTCAAGGGTCAACTATATTTTAAAGATGTCACTTCTACCCAAATTATGTTATGAATTCAGTACAGTCCCAATAAAAATTTTAAAAGAAGTTTTATGGAATTTTATAAGCTACTTCCAAAATTAATATCAAAGAATAAATGCATAAGAATAAACAAGGAAATTAAAAAAATAGTGAATATGAACAAAAAAGATGCCCCACCAGGAAGTAAAGTATTTAGCACACCTATGGTAGTAAAAATAATACGGTGTTTAAGTAGAAATAAAAACCAAAAAGATCAATGGGAATAGGATTAAGAGTCCAGGAATGAGCTGTGTGTATATGTGGGACAATTAGTCATCCTTTATAGAGAATACAATAAGATTATAACAACATTTAATGCCAGTGATAAAAAAATCCAAGTGGATTAAATAAATAAAATGTTAGAAGAAAATAATAGTCAAAGGTATGACTTTGTGGTGATATTCTAAAATACATATATGCACTAAGAATAAAATACATTTTTTTTTCAACAAATTACCAAACACCTGAATAACACAAAAGACCACACACACAAAAACCCATAGAAAACAGTGATAACTAGGAAAAAGTATTTGCAACATATCCAAGAGAAATGAACAACATTCAGAATTTATAAAGAACCAGTGATAATACGTAAGGAAAATGCAAACAGTCTGATTGAAAAATAGGCAAATGATTAAAAAAAGATTCACAAAAGAGGAGTTACAAATGGACCATAAAGATATAAGATGACTCTACTTCTGGTAATCAAGGAAGTGTAACCAACAGTGATGACGTTCGTTTACGGCATTGGAACATTTTTTAAGTTTGAGAAATTCTCTTTTTCCCTACAATGTAATAGTGTATTACAGTTAAAAACAGTGGAATAAATCTGTGCATATTGATAAAAAAGCTTTTCAAGGAAATTGTTAAGAAAGCTACTTAATGATGTGCACACCACATTAACATTTATGTAAAACTTGCTGTCATATGCATATAGGATACGTAGAATTTCTATAGGGTATATAGAAATATACTGTCTTAGTTGGATCCCATAGAAACAGATCCTGAGATAGTGATTCTTCAAGCAATTTATTGGGAAAGTGCTCTGGATAGGGGAGTGAGAAAAGCAGGATAGGATAGGGGAAGGAACAAAGCAGGAATGTGATCTTGGGTGGAAACCAGCTCAGTCTGATTCTGCCTTACATAAATTGCAGAGAGGTAGTTCCCCAACTTGAGGCTATTTTGTATCCATGTATCAGTCCGTTGTTGACCAAATGTGATCTACCTCCATACCCCCAGTGTAAGGGAATTATTTATTCTCCCTTTTGGCCAAGGATAACTCTCCAGAGAAAAGGGAAGCTCTGAGATACTGTCAGCCAACTCTAGCAGCAATAGAAAAGAGGAACTGGGCAGGGCAACAACAGCACCTACTACGCACATGTACAAACACATATACCTACACATACATGAGCACATATGTGCAAACATACAAACACAGGCAAAATACTCAGAGAATTAACAAAACTGCTAAGAAGCCTACTTCTACGGATAGGCCTAAGGTTTAGGGGTGTTATTAAGGTAGACTTTAGTTTTATATTTGCTTTTTAATTAATTGCAATAGGGAGTTCCCATTGTGGTGCAGTGGAAATGAATCCGACTAGTACCCATGAGGGTATGGGTTTGATCCCTGGCCTCCCTCAGTGGGTCAGGGATCTGGTGTTGCTATGAGCTGTGGTGTAGGTCGCAGACGGCTCGGATCTGGTGTTGCTGTAGCTGTGGCATAGACCGGCAGCTGTAGCTCCAATTCGACCCCTAGCCTGGGAACTTCCATATGCCCCAGGTGCAGCCCTAAAAAAAAAATAACTAAAAATCACGCTATGTTACATTCCTTACGTAATTAGAAAATAAGCTTTTTAAAAAGGTGAATTTTACTTTCTCACATAGGAAGTGACTCCATTATCCCGACTCATCCAGTATTTCTTGACATTCTCATACTTATTACAAGTAAAATTCATTAAAGGAACCACATTAAGATTCCAGTATGCTTTTTTCACCCTTGCATTTCATAGTTCTAGGCCAATTACAGTCTTTTTAAAGCAAATATTATTTCAGTTTTCTGCTTAACAGTAATAATAATGTGGTCATTCATAGTCCAATTTATGAACTATGAGAAATATACACATATATTTCCTAAAACAGAAATCTAATGAATGTAGCAGTCATTCTTCCAGTACTTAGTGACTATGATCAGAGTTTCCTATGCTGAATGGCTTGGTGAAAAGAGCAGACCACCAAAGTTGTTCATCGGTGTTCTTTTCTGCAAAAGGGGAAAGGGAATCTAATACTAATTCTTTACCTTTTGATTTAGATGCTGTGAAAACCCATTTCTCTGCCCTCTTACTTGTTTGGCCTGCTCATCTGCTAATTACCGATGTAAACAGGAAAGGCCCCCGACCTCTAAGCTAGGTTCCTCTTAATTTCTCTACCTAGCAGTTGGGCGTGATCTCACCCAGTCCCATAATTTTAGATACCATGTGTGGGCTGATGAGTCCCAGATATATATGACTCCACCTTGACCTTTTTCAAGAACTATATTAACTTCTCAAACTAAAGAGAACTCTTGATTCCCCTTCCATCCTCACCTCCTATACACCTGTTCCTCATCCATCTCAGTAAAAGTCATAATCGTTTATTCATTTGCTTAAGCCAAAAATCTGAGTAATCATTATTTCCTTCTTTTATCATTTCCCCCCAATCAATTCATTTAGAAAATTCTCTTGAAGATACTCCTAATGTCTCCTCTATCTATATTTCTCTCTGTTAATTCTGCTTTCATCCAAGAAACATAATCCTTCTTATGAACTATTACAATAACCTAATTATTCTTTTTTTTTGCTTTCTAATGCACATAAAATCTAGAGCAGTCTTTATTTTAAATTTTATTGAAGTATAGTTGATTTACAATGTTGTGATAATTTCTGCTATGCAACCGAGTGATTCAGTTATACATATACACACATCCATTCATTTTCAGATTCTTAAAAAATGTAGATTGGACCATGTTAATTTTCCTACATAAAACCCAGTGCTGCGTTTAGAATAAAATCCATGTGCCAAATTGTGGGTTCCAAAACCTTAAGGACTCTTTCCTGTTCTTCTCCCACCTCATTTTTATCATATTCCTCCTCTCCCACTGTGCTCTGGCCACACAGGGCCTCTGCTGTTTCCAGAGTACCTGCCAGCCCATTTAATCAATTGGTTTTGGTCATTCAGGTCTGTTAGCTATCACCTTCTCATGTCCCTGACAACCCAATTCAATGTAGCCACTCAATTTCTATCATATTACTCTATTTTAATTTTCTCTGTCATATTTGCCATCTCTGGTATTTTTCTTGTTCACTGTCTCATCTCATTCAAATTTAAGCCCTAAAAGAGTAGCGACTTCGTTCAGTCAATATCCTTAGCATATATGTAGAACAGATTCTTGCACATTTAGACTTGTGACATATAGGAGTTGAATGAATGGATAAATGAATGAGTGGCAGCATGGCCACTTCTGTAAAAGATATTGTGTGAAGTATATAATAGATGTAATAGTGGTCCCTGTTATATACACATGGAGGTTCCAATCTGCTTGGGTACCCAAACAATAGAGAGCTGCATGACTAAGCAGTGAGCTATGTGGTATTAACCATAAGTGAGCGAGGGGTTCAGAGAAGAGTGTGGGAAATGCAAGAGACCCAAGCTCTGGGCTTCTGTTCCAGTATTTGCAGACTGCTCCAGTATGCAAATCATTTAACTGAATGTATAGAATTTCAATTCTCATCAGTGTGGTTGTAGTAGGAGTTGAATGGTGCTAAACTGTCGGTAATAGTTTATGTCCCAACAGCCCATCCAGACAGTGGTTGGTTTTTTTCTTTTTTTTTTTTTCCCAATGCCTTCTCATTCAACGATGCTTTCAAAAGCAATATTTTGCAAAAGTTTTAAACCTTATCCAAACTGGGTAAATACCTTAGCAAAGTGCATTTTCTAAACACTGTGCAGTTTTAGGATGAATTTAAAGACTTTTGACATTAATTCTTAGGCAGTAAGTAAAGAGACATAGTGAAAACCTGATGACACCAACAGTATCAAAGGACATTTGGGTATTTTTTTTTTTCACTTAATTGGCTTTTTTGGTCTTTATTGATTTTATTACTTTGGCTTTTTGAAGCACAGTCTAACTTTCTTTAGAGTTTATTACTCATTTATTTACCAGACTGTTGGAATTAAAGCCTCAGTGGTATGTTTAGCCTATTAATGCTCTTGTCATTTTTCTGTGTGGAGCTTTTACTCACTTCCCAGGGAGTTCTTAAATATTTTCACAATAGATATGATAGTGAACATATTAATTCCGTGAATACCCCTAAAGGTTAAAAATGATTGTCTTAATTTCATAGTTTCCTGTGAAAAGTAAGGAAATAAAATTTAAAGAATCAGCCTGGGAGAAACAAGTCAGCAAGGAAGACAATGGAAAGAGAAGCTTAGTGTTTCTTTATCTTTTCTTCTCTTCCGGAGTAATCCTAATATTGTGAAGGCTTCAAAAATTTACTGACTTTGCTTTTCAAATAAATGACTTGGGTGTGAAAAGCAGAACATCCGCCTTGTGGTTGAGCATTTTTTTTCTGACTTAGCTTTGAACTTTTCTATAGTGGTGGGCTGGCGGCACTCCCCAGCTTCTCTTGGAGATTCCTTTTCACTCAGTTACTTTCAGTTTACTGAAAGACCCCACAGTGGCCCCAGGATGATTCCTCGTTTGTGACTGCAGACTGCAGAGATCACATCTTCAAAAGAAGAACTCTGTATTTAGGTAAATAGACCCATGTTCTATCAGGAAAATGAGATCCCAGTTTATCACATTTATAACTTCATACAATGAAACTTCCAGTAACTCAGCCCAATCTCAATCAATGTTTCACTCCCTAAATTCAGCCTTTAGGGAGAGAGTAGGATAGCAACTGTTTCATGAGTGTACTTATTTAAAGTGTTCTATTATGATATATAGCTGTAAAGTATAATGACTAGTTTTTAAAAATGAGACTCCAAACTTAGGTCCTCTGGTATTATGAGTGGGTTCCTCCCATCCTTCAGGGTTCTAAATAAGGGAAGATACACATGAGAATTATACTTGAATGAAAGTCAAGAGTATTAATCTATTAATATTAGCAAAAGCCCTATGATGCCTAAAATGGATAACTTCTAGTAAACAAATGAGGCACTTTAAAAATCAGTGTTTACTATTTTTGCAGGAGGAGGTACAGGCATAGGGTTAATGAGCAAGGTGGAATTGAGAGGGGCATAAGCTTGTGTTCACTTTTTTCCAACTCTCCAACCCTTCTCACACTTTTTAAAAAATATTTTTTAGTGGGTTGACGTTCCGGCGTTGCCGTGAGCTGTGGTGTAGGTTGCAGACTTGGCTTGGATCCCGCGTTGCTGTGGCTCTGGCGTAGGCCGGGGGCTACAGCTCCGATTCGACCCCTAGCCTGGGAACCTCCATATGCCGCGGGAGCGGCCCAAAGAAATAGCAAAAAGACAAAAAAAAAAATTTAAAGTAGCATTGCTTTATAACATTATGTGTATAGTGTGTATAACATTATTTTAGTATTTCTGTATACCCTACAGTGTGCTCACCACCATTCTTCACCATTCAGTTGGTCCTCTTTACCATGTCACCCCACCCCTTCCCCTCTGGCAGTCACTCCTCTGTTCTGTGTATCAACGTGTTTGGTTTGGTTTGGTTTATTCATTTATTTACTTATTTATTTTTCTTTTAATATTCCACGTTAGTGAAATCATATTTATCTTTCTTTGTCTGACTTAATTAACTTACTGTAACACATACATATACTTTTTTTTTCATTCAAATTGTAGAAAATACGCCTGCAGTGCTAACTTCGTGATTTTTTTCATTTAATTAGACATGAAAAGATGGTCGCTTCTTCCCATTTTTTTCCTCCTAATCAGGGAAGTCCCTGACCAGTTGTGCAGAAACCTGAAGCAGACTTACGGCTTCTGGGCAGAAAAAGGGCCTCCAATAAATGGAGGGTGATCTGATTTCAATAGTAAAATATGGAACAGTGTGTATTCAGCTCCAAATGCTTGAGAGTAGGGAAAGTAGGATTCCTGAGGGTGGCGGAGAGAGGTATTATGACACACAGAATTTTTCCACGAGTAGAACAAAGAGGCAGATCACCATCTATGGTGGTACAGGTTGTACACTGCACCACTGTAAGGTACAGAAGGGCTTCATTTGTATAGAACATGAGATCAGTATGTCCCTGAGGGTTGTGCAGTAACAGGGGAGAGTTTTAAAGATTCTTAGGGCCTGTATAAGAAACTGACTAGTTATGTTATTCTGACCAAATAATTTAACCCCCATTAGCCTCAGTTTCCTTGGTTAGGGACCACTATTTTCCTACTCAATTATCATTTCCCCACTTCTTTAGTAATAGATCCCTATATTGATAGGGAGAGATTTGTGTCCAGATTTTTAATAAAATATAAAGGACATTACCCAGCCTTCCTTGCAGATGGCTGTGGCCTATGGAAATCTCTGAGTGAAACTCAGCATGGAGATAAACACCCTTTCTCTTTCTCCCTCCTCCTGCCCAGAGAAAGATGTAAAGTTATCATGAGGTCACCTTGAGGAGGGAAGCTACTCACTGAAAATGATGAAGCAGAAAGAATCTATGTCCCTTATGTCAACGGAGCCACCAGATCACCTTACATTCCTAGGCTTCCTATTTACATTAGATAAAAATACAATGCTAATTTGATTAAGCTGTTGTTAGTTTTCTTTTATGTGTATTTAAACTAATCAATTGAAAAATAGTTTATCAGTAATAATACTTGTGTGGGTGAAGAGGAATAAGAGAGGAACTATTGGGAAACACTTCAACAATAAAATGCCACATTAATGTAATGGCCTTGTGAGAATATGGGCTCCGAAAGTGTTGCTCTGGGGCACTGATGACAAAGATTAACACAGAGTGGTGAAGTGGATCATTCCCTTCCTGCCCCCATCTTGCCCTAGATCTTAGTGTCACTTCCCCAGGGTACAGGATAGTCATTCCCTGAGGTCAGCTCTGCCTGATGTGGTGGCATTCTCTGCACCTGCAGCAGAGGCAGCCATGAGGTCCTTGCGAGGAGCTGGAGAGAGACCAAGTACAGGAATAGACTGATCCTGAGATCTGGGTTCCCTTCCCCTAGGGTTCCCTGCAGTAAGACTCAGAGCTCCAGGAGGTGCCAAGAGAGTTCTTGAAGCTGTGCTGATGAGACTAGAGCTGTAATGACTTCCTTGCATAACCTACAGGATCCTTGGATATTTAGATAGAGTAACTCAGTCATCTGATGAGTGAGGTACAAAAATGATCGAAAGTGAGCAAAGGAGAAAGCTTTATCTTTTCCTGGAAATAACAGGAAAGCTTCACTCATCCTTGGTCCTAAATGCTGGTCAAGAAATTAACTTGCCCTTGAAACAGAGGAAAAGGGTGTATTGGTGTGGCAGAAGGTTTGTCTCCAAGATATTGCCGAGGACAGGAGGAGATCAGGGCACACTGGAAGCAGTTACATGAATCTCTTCTTTTTTTGTTGTTGAAGCATGTAGTTTTACAATATTAGTTTCAGATAGACAGTATGGTGATTCAGTGTTTTTATAGTTTATACTTCATTAAAAGTTATTACAAGATGATAGCTATAATTCCATCTGCAATACAATATATCCTTGTTGCTTATCTATTTCATACATAATAATTTGTATCTCTTAACCCCATACCCCCAAATTGCCCCTCCTTCTTTCCCTCTCCCCAATGATAGGCACTAGTTTGTTTTCTGTATATGTGAGTCTGTTTCTATTTTGCTACATACATTCATTTGTTTTATTTTTTAGATTCTGCATATAAGTGATACCATAAAATATTTGTCTTCCATTCTTTTTTCATTTAAGCATAATATTCTCCAGGTCCATGTATATTTCTGCAAATGGCAGAGTTTCATTCTTTTTTTGGCTGTGTAATACTCCATTGTGTATATACACATCTTTATCCATCTGTCTTTTGATGGACACTTGGGTTGCTCCAATATATAGGCTGTTTTAAGTAGTGCTGCTATGAACATTGGGGTGTTTTTTGCTTTTTCTTGATATATACTCAGAAGTGGAATTGCTGGATCATATGATAGTTCTTTTTGAGTAACCTCCTGTTTTCCATAACACCTGCACCAATTTACATTCCCACCTAAATGTAAGACCTGAAATCATAAAACTCCTAGAAGAGAACACAGACAGAACACTCTTTGATGTAAATCATACATAAATATCTCTGCAATATCCTCCAAAAGCTGCCATCTAATCTCTTTTTGCAGTACCAACAAAGGTAAAGAGGTTAGGGAAGTCGAAGGATTTACTAGCCCTTTAAAGAGACTAGTCTGCTTTTGAGCTTCTTTCCTTTTGGTAAAATGTTCCTTCTTTATAATAAACCCCAAAGACCTTCTCTGCAGCTTCTACTAGAGATACGGATCTGTTTTTGAAGGCAACAAAGAAAGCCTGATCCTACCCATCTGTGAGCCTACCGGTAAAGCATTTGCAAGGAACTCTCACATCTTCCTGCAAGTCTTCTCTTATGGAAGCTTCATGTTAAAAAAAGAGAAAAATATAAAAAATACAAAACCTAGTTATTAAAATCAGTTTGGGGATAAAATACTACCTTTATTTTCCTAATAGCTATGTGACTTTTTAAATTTATATAACTTCTGAACTTCTTCACTCTTCTATAATGGAAATAATGGTTTCTGACTCTCGGAATTATAGGAGTGACAATAATGAAAATAAGAGCTAGCCCTTACTGGCTCTAGAACTGTATGTCAGACATATATATTGTTTCACTTAGTCCTAACAAGAACCTCCTAAAGTGGCTACCATTGTTAGCCCCATTTTTCAGATGAAGAAATTGAGGCAGAGAGGTTTAGTAACTTACTGATGGCCACACCGCTACACTTAACCACTAACCCACATAGGTTTCCTGTAAGATTGAGGGCCAGGTGGGACTGATCCTGCTAAGCTTCAGAGATCAGGTAAGATGAGCCTTTTTAGGGAGGTAAGGTTATAGAAAATAAATGAGCTAATGAATTTCAATGCCATGTACAGAGCTCAACATATCAATACATGTGAGTTCATTCTGCCTTTCCTCTCCTCTAGTTTAAGAACTCATGATTCCTCTGGATCAGCTTAAGTAATCAATTAATTAATTTGAGTACGAGTTAATTTCACTTATCCTAGTGGGGGGAAATCAAGATGATATTTCTGTCTTCAGGCCTCATGGTTACTCCTGAGTAACTCCAGCTAACTTTAAGGAGCCCCGATTATGTGTCAAGCTCTGTTCTAAGTGCTTTTTGCATCTATTAACTGGATTTCCACCCCAACCCTATGAAGTAGTATCATTATCCTTTCTTCCCACAGGCCCAAGAGGCACACAGACCTTTTCATTTTTGGTGGAGACCACCATTCCCTGGGCCTCCTGAAGTTCTTCACCTTCCCCTCAGCCTCTTTTCACTATACTGTGAAAAGGTATAGTTGCTCCAAAGAAAACCTCTCTTCATTTTAAGAATTACCATATTCATAGTAGAGAAATGTTGGAGGATAACGAAAGTAATGTGGGGCAACTAAAAAGCATATGAAACCTCGTCACACTTCTCCATGATGATGACCTTGTCTGATAGGGGCCAGGAGTGTAAGAGAAGCTCTAATGGACCTCTCCTCTTGGATTTGATTCTGGAGGGTACAGGTCTCTAAACTGTATCTGCTAAGGCAGTGCCCATGGAATTCTCAGGGAAAGCAGAGGCTGAACCACAGGTGGTCCCCACCTCACGAGGTGACTCTCATTTCTGGAAACCTCCAAATGATGCCCACTTCACTGAGTGTCCTTTTCAGAAAGCAGCATTCTCCTCTGGGTATTTCCTTATGTTAAGAGAGAGGTATTTGTAGTGGGCTACCCAGAAACCCAATTAACATTTATATAATACTATTTTTATAACAAAAATTTTGATATCTGAAAAGTTAATTTGCTTGCAAATGAGTGTTTGGAACTCAGATTTCTAAGTTGGGGCATTTATATGTGTTGAGTCACTGTGGACATTAAATTTTCTAGGTAGCATAATAACTATTTTTATTTCATGTATTATATGATCACCATTGTTTTATTTTGTTAAAAACATACCTGGTACTTTTGGGTAATAAGACTCAATCTTATGAAGAACTCATTTTATATACCCAGTTAGCCCATAGCTTTAGTGTAAAATAAAATTTTAACATTATTCTTTTCAGAACTGGACCATCTGTTTATTTTTTTGTTGGTCTTTTTTTTTGTTTTTTGTTTTGTTTTGTCTTTTTGCCATTTCTTGTGCCGCTCCCATGGCATATGGAGGTTCCCAGGCTAGGGGTCTAATTGGAGCTGTCCTGTAGCCACCGGCCTACGCCAGAGCCACAGCAACGCAGGATCCGAGCCACATCTGCAACCTACACCATAGCTCATAGCAATGCCGGATCTTTAACCCACTGAGCAAGGCCAGGGATCGAACCCGCAACCTCATGGTTCCTAGTCGTATTTGTTAACCACTGCACCACGGTGGGAACTCCTAGACCATCTGGTTTTTGAATTGCATTGGAAATTAAACAAGAGCCAGAATTAAACCCATGTGCCTACAGTGAACTAACCTATGACAAAGGAAGCAAGACTATATAGTGGAGAAAAGACAGTCCCCTCAATAAGTGGTGCTGAGGAAAACTGGATAGCTACATGTAAAAGAATGAAATTAGAACACTTCCTAACACCATACACAAAAATAAACTCAAAATGGATTAAAGACCTAAATATAAAACTGGATGCTATAAAACTCTTAGAAGAAGACATAGGCCAAACACTCTCTGACATAAGCCACAGCAATATCTTCTCAGATCCACCTCCTAGAGTAATGACAACAAAACCAAAAATAAACAAATGGGACCTAATTAAACTGAAAAGTTTTTGCACAGCAAAGGAAACCCTAAACAAAAGGAAAAGACAACCCACAGATTGGGAGAAAATATTTACAAATGAAGTGACTGATAAGGGATTAATCTCCAAAATACATGAATACCTCCTGCAGCTCAATACCAGAAAAACAAACAAGCCTATCGAAAAATGGGCAGAAGATCTAAACCGACAGTTCTCCAAAGACGACATACAGATGGCCAAGGAACACATGAAAAGATGTTCAGTATCACCAATTATTAGAGAAATGCAAATCAAAATTACCATGAGGTAGCTACCACCTTACACCAGCCAGAATGGCCATCTGCAAAAAGTCTGCAAACAAGAAATGCTGGAGAGAGTGTGGAGAAAAGGGAACCCTCTTATGCTGTTGGTGGGAATGTAAATTGGTGCAACCATGGTGGAAAACAGTATGGAGATTGCTCAGAAGACTAAAAATAGGTTTTTAAAATTTGATCCAGCAGTCCCACTCCTGGGCATCTATCCGGAGAAAACCATGACTTGAAAAGATGCATGTACTCCAGGGTTCATTGCAGCACTATTTACAGTAGCCAAGACGTGGAAACAACCTAAATGTCCATCAGCGGAAGAGTGGATAAAGAAGATGTGGTACACATACACAATGGACTATTACTCAGCCATCAAAAGGAAAGAAATGATGGCATTTGCAGCAACATGATGGACTTAGAAATTATCATGTTAAGTGAAGTTAGACAGACACCACCGTCATGTGCTGTCACTTACATGTGGAATCTAAAAAAAGCATACAATGAACTTAGCAGTACAGATGCTGACTCATAGACGTTGAAAAACTTATGGTTTCCAAAAGAGACAGGTTGGAGAGGGAAAGTGGAGAAGGCTGGGCTGGGGGGTTGGGATGGAAATGCTGTAAAATTGGGTCGTGATGATCATTATACAACTATAAATATAATAAAATTCATTCAGTTAAAAAAATAAATGATAAAAACATCAAGGAATATTCCAAAAAGAAAAAGGAAAAGAAAAATAATGGGAGAAGATCATTCCTAACAGATAGTAGAATTTTTTGATACCAATTATATATAAATAGTGCATAGAAACAAATTATTTGTTTAGTGAAGTGTAGTAGAGAGCTAATCAATATAATAGTACATCTTTGATTGAATTAAACTGTAGAAAACTTTATTAAATATTATAATAAGCTTATGGTAATATGGAGAAAAATTTAGTTAGAGCTATGTGCCAAAATAAGACATGGAAGAGTAAAATATTAAAATTTTTTAAAAGTAGAAAAAGAGTAACTCCCAGATATGTCAAAGAGATGGATGCTTTTGAGAGAATTAAAATACGAAACCATAGGGAAAAAGATGGACATTTTTAATTATGTAAAAATGTTTATAAAATTAAAACTAACAAAAAAAGAGGATTTGATAGAATGGAAAAAATGGAATCCTATAATGGGAAGGGAGGGGATCCAGGAGGGGTGGTTAAAGCATGAACTTGAAAGTTAGACTGAAAGCCTCTCTCTATCACATGTTCAAGCAATTTAATTCATCTGTGCCTCTCTTTCTTCTTTTGTCACGGGGGACTTGTAGCATTGTTGTAGATATGAGATGCATGAATATAAATAAAGCACTTAGAACAGTATCAGGTATGTAGTGGCTGTTAGTAATTGATAGGTCTATCTGTTAGGAGCTATGGCAGTGCTTCTTATCTTGGGGCAGTTTTACCTCCCAAGGACCCTTGGCAACTGGAGACATTTTTATTTGTTACAACTTGTGGGCAGGTGCTACTGGCATCTAGTTGGTAGAGACCTGTTCAACATCCTACAATCATAGGATAGAGTCCCAGCAAAGAATTATTTAGCCTCAATAATGCTAAGAGTGAGAAATTCTGCTCTGTGGTATGTGAAAAGCTCATACAACTTCATAAGAACTTCAACGGTATCTCAATAGATAACGTAAAAAGTGACATGGCAAATTAACTTAAAAAGTTTAGAAAATAAATATTTGTGGGAGCATTCAAATTTACCAGTAATTTTAAAAAAGATTAATTCAGAGAATGAGGAATTATTTTAAAATTTCAGGAGTTAATATTAAAATCAAAATCAGTAATTTTACAGGGAAATAGGTATATTCATCCTTTGTTGGTTGCTATGCAGATGGGTATCAGGCCTTGGGGAAGAATGTGGTGTTAAGGGCCAGAAAATATGCAGAACTTTTGACTTTTTGATATCAGTTCTGGAGATTTATTTTAAATTAATTATTCAGAACTTACTTATATAGGCTAATATGCCCAATGCATACCATAACACTTCTTACATTTTAAAAACCTGAGAGAAATTTAAATAAACACGCAAAGGAAACATTTAAGCAAATTATATGTTACAATGGAATGGACAATTTCATTACCTTTGCATTTATGCTAAAATAAAAAGAACTACATGGAAATATAATGTTCAAAGTCATATTAAATGAAAATGAGTAAAACATTTTTATTCCTTTATACTCTAAAATTACAACTATATAAAATTTATACAGATAAATAAGTATGAGATACAAATAAGCCCTCAGTGACAGATTGAATGAATTAAAAATAAGAACTAAGATGTTATAAGGGTGGTATGTGTGCATTTTTTCCTACTTAATTTGATGTTTTTTAATGTTGTTATAATGTTGTCTGAACATTTGGAAAAAGAAAAAACCTCCCTGGCATACCTACATTTTATGAATTAACGTTAAGTCAGCAGAATAGAGGCACACACGGATTGTGGTCTCCATATATTCACAGCTTATATTGCTGGTGACCTTCAGCAGATGGTGGGATTTCCAAGTTCACACATATCTCAGTTTTTTCTTTGTCAGTGTCTCCCAAAACTTTGCATTCAGCTTGGAGCAGAAACATTTTCATGGTACTTTTTCCCCATTTCAATTGGAATCTTAGGGGTGCTTAAAGAAAAGACGTAAACAAGTCATGTGATCTGTGAAACTGATTTTTACGGATTATAATAAAAGATAAAGTGTTTGTAATTGTATGAAGTTTGTCATGGAGAAAATCCATTTTAGGGAGTTTTTGAATAATGGTTCTTGAAAAAAATAATGCATTGGTTAATTATTTGTTAAGTTGCTGACTTTAAAAAATTGAAATACAGTTTTGATTAACAATATTATATTAAAGTCAGGTGTATGGCAGAGTGATTCAGTTTTTGACTTCGGTAAGAAGTCAAAGTTTTTGTTTTGATGACAGTTTTCTTTTTTAATCTGCTGTTTAAGTAGGTATCATAGTTTATTTACATATTTATAAATTTCCCAAGCTTTTTACCATTGAAAGAGACAGTTTATAGATAGGAAATACACGAAGTAACTTTGAAATTGGTTCTGCAAATCTATATAAGGAGAAATTGCTACTTGTACTGTTTTGCTCCATGCCTTCCTGCTGATTGAGGGTACATATCACACCATGTCACCATCTTCCAATCATTTCTTCCTGTGGATTATTTTTAGGTACAGTGAGCCATTGGTTTCCAGAAAGAAACTGCAGGAAAACTCTTGTGGTTTTTTTTTTAACAAAAAATTTCATCCTGGCTTCACCGAGGTTTTTTAGTAATCTTAAATCATTTAATCTTTTCACTTTTGGATATCCTAATTATAAAATAGGAATAAAATGTCTCTACCTGTGCTTCCCACCTCATTGAGATTTCAAGTCACAGAAGAGAAGTTGCTTATTTCCAAAAATGGGTTTATAACAATTGGAGAACCATTTGTAGGGAAAAAATGGACTCCATCTCACTCAGTCTGTACACCAAATAAAGTACAGCTGGATCAACATTTAAATGTATACAATAAAACTGTAAATTACCAGAAGATAAGACTGTTTTTATAGAGTGGCTATTGGGTTTTTAATATTGGGTTTTCATCTTTATTAACTTAAACTTGAATATGCATAGGAGGTGTTCTGGGTAGGAGAAAAATAATAAATAGTAAATAATAAATGGGATAGCTTACTTATCCTGGTTCTTACCTTAGGGGCGATGAGATGATAGGCAAGTTAAATGTGCTACAAGAGTAGCTGTAGGCTACCATGGATTTTTTCTGTTTGTGTACAGGAGAGAGATAGCTAAACCCCTTATCTCCTTAAAGAAGAGATAGAGGGAAAAAACTTTTTGCTCCTTATTGAGGTATGGAAAGAATTCTGGGTTCTGTAAAATTTTTTTGGAAGGTTATTATGTCTTTCCAAGGGCCAGAGAAACCATGGGTGTCTCCAGCTTTTATAACCTAGAGATGTGTCCAGAGTCTGGGTTTTGTCCCTTTTTGAACATAAATAGCTAGAGCTCCCCTCTTCTTGACTCCTTGAGAGCTACCCTGGGGACCTAGACCATGCTGTAGCCATTTGGATTAGAGCAACACTAGACAATTGGGTACCGAATCTAATTTTCTTGGTATGTGCAGAGTAAAATTCTTCTAGGGAAAGTGAAAATGAATATTCCCCGTCTTAGGAGACTTAGGACTTTTTACAAAGACACTGAGAAATCCAGGGAAATTTTGTTTCCTTATAGTAGAGAATATTTTCTAAAGGCCAGAAATCCCCCTCAAAATAACTGATAGATTTGATTGGGTAATAATGAAAAGAAAGTTGAGAAACTAATGATGAGCTGGAAAATCCCCCACATTTATGGCACGTATATACTAGGAACAGAATTAATCTCTGTTAACTCTTAGAAAAACAAACAAAAAAGACCTTTAAAAATTTTGCAAAGGATGTAGATTTTCTTCACAAAAGAAGAAAAAAATCTATTTATAGGAAAGTTGCTTAGGCCCTTTAGTAATCAAATAGGTGCAAATAAAGACCATATGTGATATCATTGTCCATTGACAAATTGACGGAATGAAGAAAAACAATGCCTAGAGCTAGGAAGTAGTGGTGAACAGTCCTTTTCATATTGTACTGGGAAGAATGTGATTTTTTTTTCTTTTTTTTTCTTTTTTTTGTCTTTTTGCCTTTTTCTAGGGCCATTCCCTCGGCATATGGAGGTTCCCAGGCTAGGGGTCTAATTGGAGCTGTAGCTGTCGGCCTATGCCAGAGCCACAGCAACTCAGCATCCGAGCCACGTCTGCAACCTACACCACAGCTCGCAGCAACGCCGGATCCTTAGCCCACTGAGCAAGGCCAGGGATTGAACCTGCAACCTCATGATTCTTAGTCGGCTTCATTAACCACTGAGCCACGACGGGAACTCTGAATGTGATATGTTTCTACAGGACACTTTGGCATTATGTATTATGAAAGGCAAACCAAAAGACCCAGAGATGTCCACATCCTAGCATCCAGAACCTGTGAATATATGTTACAGGGCAAAAGGGAATTACAGTTGCAGGTAGAACTGAGGTTGCTTATCAGCTGACCTTAAAGATATTATTTTGGTTTGCCCAGGTGGGCCCAGTGTCATCTCAAGAGTCCTCAAAAGTGGAAGAGGGAGGCAGAAGAAGAGGTTAGGGTGGCACAGTATGGGAGGGGCTTGATTTCTTTTTGCTGGTGTTTTGAAGATGGAGGAAGGAGATGGAAAAGGCAGAAGCTGGGATAGGCGAGGAAACAGGTTCTTCTCAAGAGCCCCCAGAAATGGAGATGATGTTGCTAACAGAGAGACATTGCAATGAGGCCTGTGTCAGACCATAAGGTTTTAATAAATTTAGGTTGTTTTAAGCCACTAAATTTGTGGTAATTTGTTACAGCAGTGATAGAAAACTGATGTATTTAGGCTTTAAAAAGGACTCAGTCTTTGAGATGCTAAGTCCATAAACCATCACTGAAATCTCTTAGCATTCAAGTTCAACTCTCTTGTCTCCAACTCTCCTTGTCATACTCATCTGGGAAAACCTCCCTCCCCTCTGGCAACCACCTGTTTATTTTCTGTATCAATGAGTTTGTTTCTATTTTGTTATGTTCATTTGTTTTGTTTTTGTTAGATTCCATATGTAAGTGAAATTATATGGTATTTGTCTCTATCTGTCTGACTTATTTCACTTAGCATAGTACTGTTTAAGTGAATCCATGTTGTCGAAAATGGAATGATTTCATTCTTTTTTTACAGCTGAATAAGATTCTGTTGTATATATATTCCACATCCTCTTTATCCATTCATCTATTGATGAATAATTAGGTTGCTTTCATATCTTGGCTATTGTAAACACTGCTGCTCTGAACATTGGGATGCATATATCTTTTCAAATTAGTGTTTTTGTTTTCTTCAGAAATATACCCAGAATGGCAGTTCTATTTTTAATTTTCTGAGGAACTTCCATACTGTTTTCCATGGTGGCCACACCATTTTACACTCCCACCAACAGTGTGTGAGGGTTCCCTTTTTTCTCTCCTTTTTTCTCTCCCTTTTTTCTTTTTTACTCACTATTTGTTGGTGTTTCCACAGTAGAACATCCTGTTTTGTCAGAGTCAGTTCATATTTGGCTTCTGTTACTTGAAAACAAACACACCTACAGAATAGTACAAGGTAGTAGTAGAAAGGATGAGGCGTAGCAGGATTCGTGGATGTAGGAAAATCTACATAATAGATTCCTGGGTGGAAAAGTATGTTGTGAATAAACATGATCCTAAAATGTAGACGAATATATATTTCAGGGATTCCTGTTGTGGTGCAGCAGAAATGAATCGGACTAGTATCCATGAGGATGCGGTTCGATCCCTGGCTTCTCTCAGTAGGTCAGGGATCCAGCGTTGCCCTGAGGTGTAGTGTAGGTCGCAGACATGGCTTGGATCCCCCGTTGCTGTGGCTGTGATGTAGGCCAGTGGCTGTAGCTCCGATTTGACCCCTAGCCTGGGAGCTTCATATGTTGTCCCTTAAAAAGACAAACAAAAAAGAGTATATATTTCAGATACATATATGCATTTAGAAGTGAATAAAAGGATATATGCCAAACTATGGTTAGTTTTGGGTGGTGAGATTTCTGAGTACTTTTCTTTCCTTTATCTTTTCTGTCTTTTTTGAATTTTCAGTAGTGAATATTATAAGGATAATAAATATTTATAACTACAAAAGAGTAGACATAACTTCTCTTTACCTAATATATTCTCCTGATACTTTCACTAAAAAAGCATTATATATAGCAGGGAAAAATTGTGAGATTATGCAAAATTTTTCTGGAATTTGACCCATTTACTCTCTTGCTTTAGTGATTTTGGCACTCACCATACTATGCCCCCAGCAACCACCATCACCAATTTACTAATGAAAAATTCAATTAAATGCAATTAGAAATGTGTTTTTTTTTCACTCATTTCTTTCTTCTCTTTTTAGAGCAAAAGACTACATGGGAATTTCTTATACTTAAAGAGATTGATTTTTTTTTCTTTTTTTTTTTGCCTTCTTAGGGCTGCAGCCGCAGCATATGGAAGTTCCCAGGCTAGGAGTTGAATTGGGAGCTGCAGCTGCCAGCCTACACCATGGCTGCAGCAACACCAGATCTGAGCTGCATGTGCATCCTACACCACAGCTCATAGCAATGACAGATCTTTAACCCACTGAGTGGGGCCAGATATTGAACCTGCATCCTCACGGATACTGATTGGGTTTTTTACTGCTCAGCCACAAAGGGAACTCCAGGGTAGTCTCTTTCTCTCTCTCTTTCTCTCTCTTTTTTTTTTTTTTTTTTTTTTTTTTGTGGCAGCCCTGCAGCATATGGAGTTCCCAGGCCAGGGATCAGATCTGAGCTGCATTTGCAACCTAAGCTGTGGCTGCAGCAACGCTGGATCCTTAACCCACTGTGCTGGGCAGGGTATTGAACCTGCAACACAGTGCTCCCAAGACACTGCCGATCCCATTACACCACAGTGAGAACTCTGGAAGAGATTAATTTTTTTTTCATGTTTCGGGTTGGGTATTAAGTGCAGGGGAAAAAAAAAGAATGTGAGATGCTGTGCTAGTTTTGTAGATAATCCAAAGAAGTATAGTCCTGCCCTCAAGAAGGTTAAAAAACCCTCATGGATTATAGTCCAGAAATACTTAAAAATAAAGTTACCTATGCCAGGTATGAATGCCCAGAACATGTACATTTCAGGCCTTCAGAAGAGGGACATGGCAGTTCTGGCAGGGATGGTCAGGGAAACTTTGTGGAAGAGGTTGGATTCAAGCAGGACAGGGAGGAAATAAAGGACATTCCAGATTTGCGTGTGTATGTGTGTGCGCACACATGGGAGGGTGTGTGCAAGTATGTGTGTGAATGTGTAGGAGGCGCTTGAGTCAGCACAGATGAGTATGTGAAAATAGCACAGAACACTTTAGGGATACCACTCCAGATGGAGCCAGAAGAGAGTATAGTTTGTGGCGAGATTGTAGGCCTTTTATGACAGTGTAAGTAATTTTTATTTTAGCTGTTAGTACAAGTTTACAAACCGTCGTTTTTAGTTCCTGGACAAACTCAGTTAGCAGTGGCTATTTGGAGTGCTTTGAGAAGGGTCATGAGGCAGTTCCTGGGGGAAAAAAAAAATCCCTCATCAATGAATGGTGTTTGTCCTGGGCATGCAAGGTGAGAACGACATCACTTGGGCTGGGCTGTGTTGAACTCTCCTAAAGACAGTGAGAAGCTGAGGCCTAGCTTTGTTTTATTTTATTTTATTTTTTTTTTTGTCTTTTTGTCTTTTTTGTTGTTGTTGTTGTTGTTGCTATTTCTTGGGCTGCTCCCGCGGCATATGGAGGTTCCCAGGCTAGGGGTTGAATCGGAGCTGTAGCCACCGGCCTACGCCAGAGCCACAGCAACTCGGGATCCGAGCCGTGTCTGCAACCTACACCACAGCTCACGGCAACGCCGGATCGTTAACCCACTGAGCAAGGGCAGAGACCGAACCCGCAACCTCATGGTTCCTAGTCGGATTCGTTAACCACTGCGCCACGACGGCAACTCCCTAGCTTTGTTTTATTCTCACTTTGCCTACTCCCTTAATTTTGATCTATGCTCATGAAGCACATGTTAGGTTCTCATGCAGGTTTACCTGTGTAGGTAGGAGGATGAAACTAGCTTTTTGTATTACTTGTGTTTCTAAGATGTGTTGTTCTATGAAGCTGCAATTTATTTTCACTGTTGTATGTTGTGTTGCTGAAACCAGGAAGCCCACCCTTCTGGCCAGGAATTCTTGTAAAAAGTCAGTAACAAGGCTTCTTATTATAATTTGACTTCCTGTGTAGTTCGCCTCTAGGTAAAGGATGTGCAGGTCATGCTCGATGAGCATGTCCAGTATGTGAGAGTTGTGGTTACACTTTGGCATTCTGATGTCTTTCTCTGGCTCATGGATGCTTTAGTGCATGAGTAAATTTCTCCTTGCTAGTCGAGAGCAGGTCTCCAGTACCTGAAAGTGGAAGGCTGGATACAGGCAGCCTTCCCTTAGAGGACATAGAATCTGTGCCATTTCCAGAAATGTTGCCTGTTCCCTACTGGTTTTAATCAACTGTTCTAGCTCTATTGGTTATCCCTTAAATGTTTTTATTGTGCAGTATTTGGTATACACAAAAGAATACAACATAATAATAAAACCTACACCCATGACCCCACCTCCCCAAAACAAAACAACATGTTACCAATGCACAAAGCACTTGTACCATGTGCTTTCCTTCTCCTGCCTCCCCTTAAAGGGTAACTGCTACTAAGTAAGGTGCAGGTATCATTCCCTTACCTCTCTTTTTGTTTTTCTTTTCTTTTTACGGCTGCACCTGTGGCATATGGAGGTTCCCAGGCTAGGGGTCAAACCGGAGCTACAACTGCTGGCCTACGCCACAGCCACAGCATCTCAGGATCCGAGCCTCGTCTGCAACCTACACGACATCTCACGGCAACGCTGGATCCTTAACCCACTGAGAGAGGCCAGGGATCAAACCTGCATCCTCATGGATACTAGTCAGGTTCGTAACCCAATGAGCCATAATGGGAACTCCTCCCTTATCTCTTTTAATTGATCGTTTTAGCACAGACGCATATATAACCATGTCATTTTGCTTGTTTTGACCTTTATTAAAATGGTATCATACTGTTTGTAGGCTACTGGAACTTGTTTTTCCTATATACAGGCATGCCTCAGAGATATTGCAGGTTTGGTTCCAGACCACGTCAATAAAATAAATATCACAATGAAGTGAATCACATGAATCTTTGCTTTCTCAGTGCAAATAGAAGTTATATTTAACTATACTTTAGTCTCTTAAGTGTGCAGAATCATTATGTCCAAAAAGACAGTGCACATACCTTAATTAAAAAATACTTTATTGCGGAGTTCCCATTGTGGCGCAGCAGAAATGAATCTGACTAGGAACCAGGAGGTTGGAGGTTTGATCCCTGGCCTCACTCAGTGGGTTAAGGATCCGGTGTTGCCGTGAGCTGTGGTGTAGGTGGCAGACACGGCTCAGATCTGCCATTGCTGTGGCTGTGGTATAGGCCAGCAGCAACAACTCTGATTGGACCCCTAGCCTGGGAACCTCCACATGCTGCCGGTGCGGCCCTAATAGGACAAAGGCAGAAAAACAAACAAACACTTTACTGCTAAAAAATGCTAACCATCAACTGAGCCTTCAATATGTTATAATATTTTTGCCAGTGGAGTCTTGCCTTGATTTTGATGGCTGATGATTGATCAGGGTGGTGGTTTCTAAAGGGTGGGATGGCTGAGGCAGTTTCTAAAATGAAAGAAGTTTGCTGAACCAGTTGATTCTTCCTTTTGTGAGCAGTTTCTCTGCAGCATGCAGTGATGTTTGATAGCGTTTTACCGACAGAACTTCTTTCGAAATTGGAATTGATCCTCTCAAACCCTGCCACTGCTCCATCAACCAAGTTTATGTAATATTCTAAATCCTTTGTTTTCATTTCAACAGTCTTCACAGCATCTTTACCAGGAGTAGGTTCCATCTCAAGAAACCACTTTTTTTTGCTTATTCATCAGAAGAAACTCCTCAGCCATTCAAGTTGTATTATGAGATTGCAGTAATGGAGTCACATCTTTGGGTTCCACTGCTGATTCTAATTTTCTTAATATTTCCAACATATCTGCAGCTATTTCCTCCACTGAAGTAACCCTCAAAGGGTCACCCCCTGAAGTTCCCTCAAAGGCATCTGTGAGGGTTAGAATCAACTTCTTCCAGGTTCCTGTTAATATTGATATTTTGATTTATTCCCATGAATCATGAATATTCTTAATAGCATTTAGGGATGAGTCCTTTCCAGAAAATTTTCAATTTACTTTGCCCAGATCCATCAGAGGAATCATTCTCTCTTGCAGCTATATAGCCTTACAGAATGTATTTCTGAAATACTAAGACTTGCAAGATGAAGTTACTGCTTGAACTATGGACTGCAGAATGGAGGCTGTGTTAGCAGGTGTGGAAACAACATTAATCGAGTAGTTGTGCCTCTCTGTCAGAGCCCATGGGTGACCAGGTGAATTGCCAATGAGCAGTAATATTTTTGGCAGAAATATTTTTTTCGGAGTGATTGGTCTCAGCAGTGGGCTTAAAATATTCAGTAAACCATGCTCTAAACAGATGTGCTATCATTCAGGCTTCATTGTTGTATTAATAGAGCATAGGCAGAGTAGATTTAGCATAATCTTAAGGACTCTATGGTTTTCAGAATGGTAAATGAGCATTGGCTTCAACTTAAAATCATCAGCTGCATTAGTCCCTTACAAGAGAGTCAGCCTGTCCTTTGATGCTTTGAAACCAGATGTTGACTTCTCCTCTCTAGCTATGAAAGTCCTAGATGGCACCTTCTTCCAATATATGACTGTTTTGTATACAGTGAACATCTGTTTATTGTAGCCACCCTTGCATGTTAAGGAGACAGCGTCTTTCCTTAAACTTCACGAACCAGCCACTGTTAGCTTCAGACTTTTATTCTTAAATTTCCTCACTTCTCTCAACCTTTATAGAATTGAAAAGTTAGAGCCTTGGTTTAAGGATTAGGCTTTGGCTTAAGGGAATATTATGGCTGGTTTGATCTTTTATCCAGACCCACTACACCTTTCTCTGTATCAGCAATAAGCCTGTTTTGCCTTTTTGTCATTCATGTGTTCACTGGAGTAGAACCTTCAATTTCCCTCAAGAACTTCTTTGCATGTTTAACTTGGCTAACTGTTGTAAGAGGCCTAGCTTTCAGCCTGTCTCAGCTTTTGACGTGCCTTCCTCACTAAGCTTAATCATGTCTAGCTTTTGATTTAAAGTGAGAGATATACGGCTCTTATTTTCATTTGAACACTTAGAGGCAAACTGGACAGTCACATGGAAAAGAATGAAATTAGAACACTCCCTAACACCATACACAAAAATAAACTCCAAATGGATTAAAGACCTAAGACCAGACACTATAAAACTCTTAGAGGAAAACATAGGCCAAACACTCTCTGACATAAATGACAGCAACATCTTCTCAGATCCACCTATCAGAGTATTGACAAGAAAAACAAAAATAAACAAATGGGACCTAATCAAACTTCAGAGTTTCTGCACAGCAAAGGAAATCCTAAACAACACAAAAAGACAACCCATAGAATGGGAGAAAATCTTTGCAAGTGAATTGACTGACAAGGGAATAATCTCCAAAATTTATAAACACCTTCTGCAGCTCCATACCAGAAAAATAAGCCTATCAAAAAATGGGCAGAAGATCTAAACAGTTCTCCAGAAAAGACATACAGATGGCCAAAAATACATGAAAAGATGTTCAACATCACTCATTATTAGAGAGATGCAAATCAAAACCACTCTGAGGTACCACCTTACACCAGCCGGAATGGCCATTATCCAAAAGTCTACAAACAGTAAGTGCTGGAGAGGGTGTGGAGAAAAAGGAACCCTAGTACTCTGTTGGTGGGATTGTAAATTGGTGCAACCACTGTGGAAAGCAGTATGGAGATTCCTCAGAAAACTAAACATAGAACTACCATTTGATCCAACAATCCCACTCCTGGGCATCTATCCAGAGAAAACCACGACTTGCAAAGACACATATACTCCAGTGTTCATTGCAGCACTATTTACAAAAGCCAAAACATGGATACAGCCTAAATGTCCATCGACAGAGGAGTGGATCCAGAAGATGTCCATATACACAATGGAATATTACTCAGCCATTAAAAAGAATGAAATACCAGCATTTTTAGCAACATGGATGGACCTAGAAACTATCATGCTAAGTGAAGTCAACCATACAATGAGACACCAACATCCAATACTTTCACTGACATGTGGAATCTGAAAAAAGGACAGACTGAACTTCTTTGCAGAACAGATGCTGACTCACAGACATTGAAAAACTTATGGTCTCTGGAGGAGACAGTTTGGGGGGTGGGGGGATATGCTTGGGCTGTGGGATGGAAATCCTGTGAAATCAGATTGTTATGATCATTATACAACTACAGATGTGATAAATTCATTTGAGTAATAAAAAAATGCTTAAAAAAAAAAAAACACTTAGAGGCCATTGTGGGGGTGTTAATTTGCTTCAATACTATTATGTCTCAGGGAATTGGAAAGCCTAAGGAGAGGGAGAGAGACAGGGAATGACTGGCCAGTGGAGCAATTAGAACATACGCAACATTTATATGGGTGTGGTTTGTGGTGCCTCAGAACAGAGACTAACATCAGAGATCACTATTCACAGATCACCATAAAAAATATAATAATGAAATAGTTTAATAATAATAATGAAAAAAATAATAATGAAAAAGTTTGAAATATTATGAGAATTACCAAGATGTGACACAGAGACATTGAGTGAGCAAATCTCAAGTCTCAACTAGCCAGTCTGGTCCTGGCTATCAGACTGGGAGACTACCGGCAGTGAGAAGGGCCAAAGCTGCAGTGGTTAAGTATGGTCCTGAGAAAACGAATGCCCTCACAAAAGTGGGTAGTGTTTTTATATAACTTCTAGATTCCAGGCTTCCTACTTGTTTCTTTAAATACCTTATAATACGGTTAGTATTATTTGTCCTATTTGCATGCTCGGAGAGCTTAAACAACTCTCCAAAAATCTTATTGCTAGTAAGTCTTTGAATCCAAAACTTATCTTACACTCACACCCTTTCCACTCCAATACTCACAGGTTCACAAAGGCAGCTAACGTGATGTAAGGGGATCCAATCCAGTGGACAAAGATTGGATCAGGAGAGCCTTGTGCCAGGAGATGTCCTGGTCTCTCTGATTAGTGTTCAGAATTCAGTGGTCCATCAGTGGGGTAGGTGAGTGGGTATGGAAAATTTTTGAAGATGCAGGCCCAGAGGCACTTGTGAGCAATTTAAGTTCCTTTTCCCCATAGTTGAGTTTACAATAGAAATTAAACATTTACTAAGGTTTAAGGCAAGTTAAATAACTTGAAAATGCATAATAGGCCACTGATAGGATATAGTTGAGTAAACAGGTGTGCAATCAGAAATTCTCTAGGTTTTACTAGATTGTATTAGAAAAGACATTAATTGCAGAGTGTTTAAATCCCTCTGTAATGTTTAATTGTCCTCACTTTTTTTTTTTTGTCTTTTGTCTTTTTAGGGCTGCACACAGGGCATGTGGAGGTTCCCAGGCTAGGGGTCAAATTGGAGCTGCAGCTGCCAGCCTATGCCACAGCCACAGCAATGTGGGATCCAAGCCGTATCTGCGATCTCCACCACAGCTCATGGCAATGTCAGGTCCTTAACCCACTGAGCAAGGCCCGGGATAGAAGCTGCATTCTCACGGTTACTAGTTGGGTTCGTTAACCGCTGAGCCACAACGAGAACTCCTGTCCTCGCATCTTAATGCAAGGTCTGGAGTCCCCGAAACAAGGCCTGATGGGCTCCCCACCAGCCTCATGGGAACCCTCAGGTGATGTGCTCAGAAATAAATCTGCTTACCTGGGACTGCTGCCTTTCTGGCATGCATCTGCAAGGTGTTGTCTCAGGAGATTCTCCTGGTCTCCTGGGTGTCACAGACTCTGTGGGCCTCCTGCCGCACACCACCATTGAGTCCTGGAGATTGATCGCAAAGTAGTCTAGGGATCTGTAAGGACACCCCACTGACATGGTTGAGGTACCAAGTCCCACCTCAGCTGGTTCCAGCTGGACTTGTTTCTGTGTTGGAATTCATTAAAAAAGAATAGAACTTCTAAAAGTTGTTTGAAGACTATTTCTCTGGGTTCTTCCTGGTGCCAGGATTCTGTGTGTTCCAGGGAAAAGTGGGAGAAGGCTCATTTTCCTGCTTGATGTAGAATTCTGTCACATGGGGGAACAAAGCATTGCTCTTCAGATTCTGATTCTCACGAAATTTCTCATTAAAATAATTTCTGCCATTTTGGGCTTCTAGCTCCTTTTTCCAGATGTGTCAGGCCTGGTGCCTGGGTTAGACTGGTAATAAACACTCCACCTGTTCTGGTCAGAGTTCTCAGTTGCAGCTAATTGAAAAATAGTGCGAGTAGAAAAGGAATTTACTAATGAATATAGGATTTCCCAGGGAGCTAGAAACCAGACAGGGAGGCTCCTCGGCCAGGATCAGTGCCCAGAATCACACTAAAGAATGGCTCTGCTAGAAACTACTCTGTTGCCTCTGCTGGTGCTGGGTCTTGGCTGGTGTGTGACCTTAGCCAGCCCTCCCTCTGAGAATTGGACTTACCTGTTGCCTTTCTCACCAGAGTAGACCCCAGGTGGCACTTGTTTCTCTGAAATGATTCAAAACCTTGCTCATGTGTATGTGTTTGTTGGGGCCTATAGTGTATCCCAGTGTTCTAGATGCCAGGAGGGGGGATTCCCCAAATGTAGGCAGCCAGTGCAATTGTGGTGAGCAGCCCAGAAGAGTGACAGCATGTTCACTTAGCCATTACACCTTCGCATTCCCTTCCTATCTCCACCCCCTACTTCCCCCACTCACCCCAACCACAGTCTTCTTTGTAGTCAGCCATTCAAAACCAAAAACTTCATTAGAATTGAACTCTGAGAGGCCTGTCACCACCAACTCACCTAACAAGCCCAAACATAGCTGAACCACAGTAGTGCAGATAACCAGCATCAAGCCGAAACCCCTTGAAGAGTATACACTGAAACAACCACTCATCCCCAACTATTCTATAAAACCACAGGATCCTAGGAAAGGATTGCCCATAGCTAAGAGGGAGCACAGACATGTTTGCATTATAGTGAAAGCAGAGCTTAGTTTATGCCACTTCCAATCAGAAAGGCCAGAAGGAGTCTGTTTTCTTTCTTTCTTTTTTTTTTTTAAATTCTCTATTCAATGATCAACATAGCTTTATTAAATGGATCTAAGTGCTGTTAATAAAAGCGATGAACAAAATTCAAACCCCCATCTATGAGGTATTTATATTCTGGAAGGAGAAGACCATGAGCAAGGAATCAAATATATAAATAACAATTTCAATAATAAGTATGATAAAAATACAGCAGGGTTAAGGGATAGGAAGTACTTATTTATGTGGGATGACCCAGGAGGTAGTATCCAAGCTGAGGTGTGAACAATGGGATAGAGCAGGTATGAAGAGATTTGGGAACAGAAGGCCCTGAAATGGAAACATCCCTCAACTACTGGAATTAGAGAAAGAAGGTCAGTGTGCATGTGGTGGAGAGAAGGCTGAAGATGAAAAGAGAAGGAGAAACAGGGGTCAGCATACAGACAGGCCACCATTAGAGCTGATGATGATAATCATCATTTAGTGTAATGATGATAGGAAGCCATCAGATGGTTTTTAGATGAGCAGTGTGAGGAGTTCCCTTTGTGGCCCAATGGATTAAGAGCCCATTATAGTATCTGTGAGGATGCGGGTTCAATTCCTGGCCTCACTCAGTGGGTTAAGGATCCAGCATTGTCACAAGCTACAGAGTAGGTCAAAGATGCCATTTGGATCTGGTGTTGCTGTGACTATGGTGTAGGCTGGTAGCTGCAGCTCCTATTCAGCCCCTAGCCTGGGAATGTGCCACAGATGCAGCCCTAAAAGGAAAGAAAGAAAGAAAGAAAGAAAAAGATGAGCAATGTGACATGATCAGGTTTCACTGGCTCCAGTATAAATAATACTGGGGCTAAATTGGAAGGGTGGAAGCCTCTCAGGAGACTTTGCTGTAATCTGGAGAGAGAAGCATGTTGACTTGGACTCAGGTGGGAGCTGTGAAATGAGATCAGATTAGTTTTAGAATGTATTTTGCCTCCAGACCTGTTAAGACTTGCTTTGCTTGTGAAAATGAGAGACAGGATCCCAGCTACCATCTGTAAGGAAATCCAGGTCACATAGAGAGGTCCACATGGAGGGAAAGTAAGGGCATTAGTGCTCAGCCTCAGCTAAGCACCCAGTCAGCAGCCAGTATCAACTGAGGTGAGTGGCCCACCTTGGAAGTGTGTTCCCAGATGAAAGTCTGCATCCTTCTCATTCCTCGAGTCACTGATTTTTGACTACGCTGGCATCTTGAACTGTTAGCAAATGTCAGGCTCTAAGTGGCCCTGAGCTCAGCCTCCATTTTTCAGGATTCATAGAAGCCTTCTTCCTGTTTGTTTGTTTGTTTCCTCATCAGACAGTACATCTTCTTTGATAACTTATGTGAATTTGGTTTTGTGTACTTCCACCTCCGTTCTTATTCCTTTGCTGCCCTCTTGGGGTCACAAACCTCATTGCCCCATTTAGATGCTTTGTGTGTGTGTGTGTGTGTGTTCTAGGCAAAAAGATAGTTGGAGCTTACTGCCTGGTGGGAACTATTCTAAACACTTCACATATACTTACTTCTGTATTTTTGACAATCCTCTGTGGTAGGTACTACTTTAAGCCTCTTTTTAAAAATGGCAAAACATAGTTAGAAGAAAGCTAGAAATCAAGATGTAAGGATCATGGTCCCACAATGGCCAGAGCTGAAATTTGAACCAAGAGTCAAGTGCTGCACTATGCTCCCCCCCCGCTCCCGCTTTGGTATGGCATAGTAGATCCATTAGGGATCCCTGTGAGACCTGTGTACTTCTGTAACTTGTAGAAATAAATTTGCTTTGCAACGTGGGTTTTCACCTCTTGACTGGGTGATAGCACTAGCTGCCTAAATAGACTCCCAACATTGCCAGTCATTCCCCACCTGGTCTGTTCTCCACACAGTAATCAGAGGAGTCTCTTAAAAAAAATGATGGATGAGTGCATAAGCTAAAGAATATCTTGTCTTTACACCTCTTCTCTCTACAGGAAAAATAGAAGAACCAGTCTTACCAAAGGGGTAGATTAGTCAGCTAAGCCAAAAGATAGCCTAACACCCTGAAACCACAATCTAAAATGAAGTCTATTGATGTGTGGTTTTAACATTTAATATGCAGTGTTTATCTCTAAATATATTTAGCCTTTATCTTATTCACCATCACACTTAACCTGCAAGGATGAAAGCACGTCTTCTCTACTTCATAATAGAAGAAATTCTACTGCACAAATAGTGCTCTGGCATAGATAGAGTAACACAATAAATATTGCTCAGGATGGTCACTATTATTTAGAGAAGAACTGTGATTCCAGAAACCTAAATGGTTTTAAAAACCCGAAGGAGGTGCATGAAGCGGACCCTTTAAATATAGTTTGAAACAGGAGGTTGATGTGTGAAGCATATGAAGTTGCTCCAGTTGCACAGGGGCAGTGAATGTGGTGTTCGCATGCTTGGCTATCTGTGAAAACTTTGGAAGTATAGCCAAAAGACCTCTTGGGCTCAGCTTCAAAAACATTCCTGGAAAGCATGTGTGGTGAAAAGCCATTATCAGCAGTGGAAATGGGGAGTCCAGAAGTTGCCAGTCCCAAATCCATAGTCAGTATTTGTACTCATTTCCAACATTCCAAACATTATTTCTGAGCACTCTAGGTTTCTTTGTGGAAGAAAGATAAAAATAAGAAATGTTGAAATTGACACAGTTATATTTACGACCTCATGTGGATGAGCAACAGAGTTGTATGCCTCCAAGACATGGCCTCCAGCTTTGCTGCCTTGCCTCTCCACTGATAGATGAATGTACTGTAGAAAAAATCCAAAGTGCAAGTGAAAAAACAGATTGTATATGTGTATATACATATATACATACATACATACATATGTATATGCTTTATATACATGCATATATACTCTGAATTGTATATTTATGCTTTGTATTATGAGATAGAGATTAAACAATTAAGCTTTTTTCCTAGGTGAATCAACAATCATAAGATCATTTATAAATGGACTGAATTTCCCCCACTAAATGGAAAATGTTAATTTTGTTACATATCAAGTTATAATAGTTAATTGAATCTTTTTTTGGCTGCTGCTGTTTTGTCTCTTTTTTTTTTCACTCGCATCACATTTACTCTGGTCACTGTACTTTTGTAGGCAGTATTAGTAGCCAAATAGTAAGTATTCTATCTTGCCTTGCTCAATTTCTTTTGTTTATGAAGATTTACAGGCAATCTCCTACATTTATTTTTATATTAATGTACAACTTTTAACTGTAATTTACAGCTTTTCCCTGTAATTAAAAAAACTAAAAGAATTTTCTGTAGTTAAAACTTCATTAAATATTAATTTGGGCAAGATTAATAATTTTATATACATGTCTTTTTGTTAACTGCCCCTCAGTATAATTTTTTAGGTTTTCTATACTCCCACCCCTGTTTCTCCTTTTGTTTTGTTACTTGTCGATGCTGCTTATATAAAGGAAAGAACATTCATTTCATTTATTTATTTTATATCAAGCACTTATTAAACCCTTATTTTTTTTTAAGGGTCACACTCATTAAATATGGAAGTTCCCCGGCTAGGGGTCATATTGGAGCTGCAGCTGCTGGCCTATGCCACAGCCATAGCAATGCCAGGTCTGAGCCATATTTGCGACCTATGCTACAGCTCACGGCAATGCTGGATACTTAACCCACTGATCGAGGCCAGGTATCAAACTCATGTCCTCATGGACACTAGTCAGGTTTGTTACTACTGAGCCACAATGGGAACTCCCCCTTATTTGTTCTGACTTTAAAAATGTTATGTTGATTCTTTTTCAGCTAGAGTTAGATACAGAAAGGATATAGTAAATGAAGGACATTCTTATAATCAAGTTCAAATTAGTTTTATTCTTCTTCATTATTGACACCATTCCTAACCTCTGAGGGAAGAAAGGAAAGGGGCATATAAGCCTTTATGTGACCAGGTCCTCCTGTTCTCACTCTGTCCAGGACACCATGATCACTACTCCTGAACTGGAAATTCTCCTGGTCAGCAGAGAGCTAAACCAGCAGCCGTTGCACAAGGCTTCACAGCCTTGTGGGGTCCTCTGTGTATTCTGTCAGGTGGATAGGAGCTGGAGAAGGTAGATTTACTTCACTTTTATAGAATTGATTTGAAACCAGCCTGACCTACTTCCATACTCTTCACTCCCCAGTTACAGTCAGGATCATAGTGACCTGACCCTGATGGTCATACATTCTACAAAACATCCTCACAAGATGGTACTCTATAAATAGGTTTGTTTTTTTTTTTCCAAAAAGAAAGATGTAAATGTAGTCAGTGTAGCTGGTTCAACAATTTTTGTGAACTAGTTTCAAAAGAAAGACCTTGATTTTATTTCTTACTATTTTATATAAGGTGGTGGAATGACAAGGAGAAACTCATTAATGGTTTTTAGCCCAGGCAGTGAAATAGAATATGGAGTTTTCTGTGACCCTTCATGAAACTTATTTTCCCCTAACCCCTGTGCTGAACTCTTGGCCCTTTGTGCCATCAGTATGTGTTTACCATTTATCATTCTATCCATCCATCCATCCATCCATAAAGTTTCCAGTGAATTGTCAAGAGTCCCCACCATAATACATTTTCAGTACTACCACCACCACCAAATTGTATAGAGGTGGAGTTATTTTACAGATATTTAAAACTATTAAAATAAACTTAGGGCAGAGTAGAAATACTGGAGCTCACCCTCTTTCATAAAAGCAATGAAATTACAGCCAACTGCTGAACAACCTTTTATCAAATAGACTGCAAACTATCAAAAAAGATTTCCTACTCCAGAAGACAAAGAAAAGGTCACATCAAGACAGTAGGAGGAGCAATTATGCCATATAAGCAACCCCATACCCACTGGGTGGGCATTCCATGGACTGGAAAGTAACCATATCACAGAGATGCACCTACAGGAGTGAGAGTTCTGAGCCCCATGTCAGGGGCAGGTCCCCATGCCTGGGGATCTGGCACTGGGAAAAGGAGCCCCCACAACATTTGGCATTGAAGGCCAGTGCGGCTTGTGCACAGGAGCTTTATGGGACTGGGGAAAATGGATACCCCATCCTTGAAAGCTGCACACAGGCTTTCATGTGCACTGGGTCCCAGGGAAAAGAAGAGACTCCATGGGAATCTGGGTCAGGATTGACTGCAGTTCTTGGAAGATCTCCTGGAAAACAGGGGGTGACTGTGGCTCATTGTGAGGGGAGGACATTGGAGGCAAAGGTCTCTGGAATAATCACCAGTGTGTGTTCCTTAGGTGACCATTTTGGAAGAATCTGGCCCCACCCATCAGTGCTGAGAAGCCTCAGGCCAAACAATAATCAAGGTGGGATCAGTGGGATCACAGCCCCACCCATCAGCAAACAGGCTGCCTAAAGAACCCCCCAGGCACACAGCCACCTCTAATCTCACCCAGAGACAAAGCCCCACCCAGCTGCACCACCAATGGCCAGGCACCAGTCCCCTCCCATCAAGAAGCCCCCATACCAGCTTCACCCACAAGAGGGGCAAACATAAGAAGCAAGAGAGGCTACAACTCTATTGTCTGCAAAAAGGAGACCACACCAAAAATCTATACGAAATGAAAAGGCAGAGAAGTATGACTCGGAGCAAGGAGAACCCCAGAAAAACAGCTAAGTGATCTGGAGATTATCAACCTCCATGAAAAAGACTTTAGACTGATGATAGTGAAGATGATTCAAGATATTCAAAATAAACTGGAGGCAAAGATTGATAAATTATAAGGAACATTGAGCAAAGAAATAAGAGATTTAAGGATTAAGCAAGAAGAAATGCAAAATGCAGTAACTGAAATAAAAAATTCATTAGAAGCAACCAGCAGCAAAATATAGGGGGCAGAAGAACAAATAAGTGAGGTGGAGAATAGAATTAGAACAGAAAAGAGAAAAAAGATGGAAAAGAATTGAAGACAGTCTAAGAGAACTCTGGGACAACGTTAAATGCACCAACAACCATGTTATAGGGGTGCCAGAAGGAGAACAGAGGGAGAAAGGGCCAGAAAAAATATTTGAAGAGATAATAGCCAGAAACTTCCCTAAAATGGGAAAGGAATCTAAATCAAAAAGCACAGGTACCATATAAAATAAACCCAAGGAGGAACACCCTTAGACAGATATTAATCAAACTGACCAAAATTAAAGACAGAGAAAATATTGAAGAACGTTAGGGAAAAGAAACAACGTACAAGGCAACCCCGATAAGGTTACCGGCAGATTTTTCAGCAGAAACTCTGCAGGCCAGAGGAGAGTGGCATGATATGCTTAAAGTGATGAAAGAAAAAAACTCCAACCAAGATTACTCTATCTAGCAAGGCTCTCATTCAGATTTGAAAGAAAAATCAAAAGCTTTACAAACAAGCAAAAGCTAAGAGAATTCAGCACTACTAAACCAGCTTTACAACAAATACTAAAGGAACTTCTCTAGGTAGAAAAGAAAAGGCCATGACTAGAAACAAATATATTACAAATAACAAGGCTTACCAGTAAAGATGTACATACAGTAAAGTTAGGAAATCATCCACATACAAATATGCTACAAAAATCAGAAATCATGAGAAGAGGAGGGTACAAATGCAGGACACTGGAGATATACTTGCAAATAAGAGATCAACAACTTAAAACAATTTGTATATATATAGGCTCCTCTATCAAAACTTCAGGGTAACTGCAAACCAAAAATCTACAATAGATACACAAATAAGAAAAAGCAACTCAAATACAACACTAAAGAGTAATAAAACCACAAGAGAAGAAAAGAAGGGAAGAAAAAAGAGCAACAAAAACAAATCCGAAACAGTTAATAAAATGGCAATAAGAACATACATATCGATAATTACCTTAAATGTAAATGGACTAAATGCCCCACTCAAAAGACATAGACAGCTGAATGGATACAAAAACAAGACCCATATATATGCTGTCTTCCAGAGACCCACTTTACTTCCGGGGACACGTACAAATCGAAAGTGAGAGGATAGAAGAAAAATATTCCATGAAAAATGGGAGTCAAAAGAAAGCTGGAGTAGCAATACTTGGATCAGACAAAATAGACCTTAAAATAAAGAATATTATAAGAGACAAAGAAGGATATTACATAATGGTCAAAGCATCTATCCAAGAAGATATAACAGTTGTAAATATATATGCACCCAACATAGGATCACCTAAATATATAAGGCAACTGCTAACAACCTTAAAAGAAGAAACTGACAACACTATAATAGCAGCAATGGACAGATCATCCAGACAGAAAATCAGCAAGGAAACACAGGCCCTGAGTGATGCATTAGACCAGATGGACTTAATAGATATTTATAGAACATTCCATCCAAAAGCAGCAGAATACACATTCTTCTCAAGTGCACACAGAACATTCTCTAGGACTGATCACATTCTAGGCCACAAATCAAGCCTTGGCAACTTTAAGAAAATTGACATCTTATCAAACATTTTTTCCGACCACAATGTTAAATGACTGGAAATCAACAAGAAAAAAACTGCAAAAAATGCAAACACGTGAAGACTAAACAACATGGTACTAAACAACCAATGGATCACTGAAGAAATCAAAGAGAATATTAAAAAATACCTAGAAGTAAACAACAACAAAGACACAACACTCCAAATTCTATGAGATGCAGCAAAAGCGGTTCTAAGAGGGAGGTTTATAACAATACAAGCAAAAAGCAAAACAAGAAAAAGCTCAAATAAACAACCTAACTTTACATCTAAAGCAACTAGAGAGAGAAGAACAGTTAAGACCTAAAATCAGCAGAAGGAAAGAATTATAAAGATCAGAGCAGAAATAAATAGAAATGAATAAAACCATAGAAAAGATCAATGAAATGAAAAGCTGGTTCTTTGAAAATATCAATAAAATTGATAAATTCTTAGCCAGACTTATCAAGAAAAAAAGAGGACTCAAATCAATAAAATTAGAAAAGAAAAACAAGTTAACAGAGGACATCACAGAAATACAAAGGATCATAAGAGACTACTACATGCAACTATATGCCAGTGAAACAAACAACCTAGAAGAAATGGACAGATTCTTAGAAAAGTGCAATCTTCCAAGACTAAACCAAGATGAAATAGAAAAGATGAATAGACCATTCACAAGTACTGAAATTTGGAGTTCCTGTCATGGCTCGGTGGAAATGAATCTGACTAGCATCCATGAGGATGCAGGTTCGATCCCTGGCCTTGCTCAGTGGGATGAGGATCCGGCGCTCCCTTGAGCTGTGGTGTGGGTCACAGATGCGGCTTGGATCCTGCGTTGCTGTGGCTGTGGTGTAGGCTGGCAGCTACAGCTCCAATTCAACCCCTAGCCTAGGAACCTCCATATGCTTCTGCTGGTGTGGCCCTAAAAAGACAAAAAAAAAAGGAGGCAAGAATATACAGTGGAGAAAAGACAGTCCCCTCAATAAGTGGTGCTGGGGAAAACTGGACAACTATGTATAAAAGAATGAAATTAGAACACATCCTAACACCATACACAAAAATAAACTCAAAATGGATTAAAGACCTAAATATAAAACTGGATGCTATAAAACTCTTAGAAGAAGACATAGGCCAAACACTCTCTGACATAAGCCACAGCAATATCTTCTCAGATCCACCTCCTAGAGTAATGACAACAAAACCAAAAATAAACAAATGGGACCTAATTAAACTGAAAAGTTTTTGCACAGCAAAGGAAACCCTAAACAAAAGGAAAAGACAACCCACAGATTGGGAGAAAATATTTACAAATGAAGTGACTGATAAGGGATTAATCTCCAAAATACATGAATACCTCCTGCAGCTCAATACCAGAAAAACAAACAAGCCTATCGAAAAATGGGCAGAAGATCTAAACCGACAGTTCTCCAAAGACGACATACAGATGGCCAAGGAACACATGAAAAGATGTTCAGTATCACCAATTATTAGAGAAATGCAAATCAAAATTACCATGAGGTAGCTACCACCTTACACCAGCCAGAATGGCCATCTGCAAAAAGTCTGCAAACAAGAAATGCTGGAGAGAGTGTGGAGAAAAGGGAACCCTCTTATGCTGTTGGTGGGAATGTAAATTGGTGCAACCATGGTGGAAAACAGTATGGAGATTGCTCAGAAGACTAAAAATAGGTTTTTAAAATTTGATCCAGCAGTCCCACTCCTGGGCATCTATCCGGAGAAAACCATGACTTGAAAAGATGCATGTACTCCAGGGTTCATTGCAGCACTATTTACAGTAGCCAAGACGTGGAAACAACCTAAATGTCCATCAGCGGAAGAGTGGATAAAGAAGATGTGGTACACATACACAATGGACTGTTACTCAGCCATCAAAAGGAAAGAAATGATGGCATTTGCAGCAACATGATGGACTTAGAAATTATCATGTTAAGTGAAGTTAGACAGACACCACCGTCATGTGCTGTCACTTACATGTGGAATCTAAAAAAAGCATACAATGAACTTAGCAGTACAGATGCTGACTCATAGACGTTGAAAAACTTATGGTTTCCAAAGGAGGTAGGTTGGGGTGGGGGTTGGGGATGGCTGGGCTGGGGGGTTGGGATGGAAATGCTGTAAAATTGGGTCGTGATGATCATTGTACAACTGTAAATGTAATAAAATTCATTGAGTAAACAAAAAGGAAAATAATAAGAGCTAATAGATTTTAAAAATGCAGGTGATTTTATTATCATTACTATTTTATCTCTTTAGGGCCGTACCTGCCGCACATGGACGTTCCTAGGCTAGGAGTCAATCAGAGCTGTAGCTGCTGGCCTATGCCACAGTCACAGCAGCGTGGGACCTGAACCATGTCTGCAACCTACACCACAGCTCATGGCAATGCCAGATCCTTAACCCATTGAGTAAGGCCAGGGATGGAACCTGCATCCTCGTGGATGCTAGTCAGATTTGTTTCTGCTGAGCCACAATGGGAACGCCACAAAATATAAGTGGTTATAAAGGATGGAAGATTTACTGTTATTCATTAGGATAATTGCATCAGGATACAATGTAAGCTTTATTCTGAAAGTAATATATTCTGTGACACTTACAAATTATTTTCTCACCCAGTTTTAAATAAAAGTTTAATAAATACCCACTCAGAAAAATAAAATAAAATAAACTTAAATGCCTCCATGAACTTTTTTAAAGAAAAGAGAAAAGGATGATAAAATTTTCCGAAGCACTTATCACACACATGATCCCCCTCTAGGCAGAGTTCCTAGTAATTCACTCACCTCGTCTCTTCAATCGCATTGCCTACAATTCTGTAGCATGTCTCTGCTGAATGTACATGTTTCACTTATTTTTTATAAATGTGTTTCCTATAAAAATTCTGATTTTGACTCATGATGTCAGAATAGCAATACCTACTTTGTTATTAAGCACTTCAAGCTGGTAGACAACTGCTGTTTCTCTACTCTCCTACCTCAGCAGATGCTGTTAGATGAAAATCACCCTTTTCCGCAGCTCTCAAGCAGACTCTTTGACAACATGCAGTGGGAGTAGATGCCTGTTGGCCCAGTGTATGGGATCATAAATTTACTTAAATTTGGGAAAGAGATTTTTAATACAGATATATATTGTCCCTCCCTTTTTCAGTTATAAGAGCAATAAGTCACCATTAGAGACATTAGAAAAATTCAGGATAAAAATAATGACAGCCACATTATCTAAACAGAAAGATTCTCCATTGTACCATCTCTGCATCTGCACTGAAGATTATTAGTTAGAAAAATACCATTTATATCAGCCAAACAGTGATACCTCAGTGTTATTTTATTTCTGCTACTAATAATGAATATATGTTTTCTGCGTTTATTGATTAGTTGTAAACTATAAATATAATTATTTTAAAATTCCCTTTTGTATTTAAAATTTTTTTTAATTAAAAAATTTTTTTTTTGTCTTTTTGCCATTTCTTGGGCCACTCCGGCTGCATATGGAGGTTCCCAGACTAGGGGTTGAATTGGAGCCATAGTCGCCGGCCTACACCACAGCCACAGCAACAGCAATGTGGGAACCGAACCTCTTCTGCAACCTACACCACAGCTCACGGCCACGCTGGATCCTTAACCTACTGAGCAAGGCCAAGGATTGAACCCGCAACCTCATGCCTCCTAGTAGGATTTGTTAATCACTGAGCCATGACGGGAACTCCCTGTATTTAGTTATATAAATATTTAATCTTTTTAAATAGTTATATAAATATTTAATCTTTTTGTGTTCCCCCCCCCCCGCCCCGCCCCCTGCTCTGTTTTTTTTCCTGTGAAGTGTTTGGTCAGGTAGGATAAGTCCATAATGTTATAAAGATACTAATGTTTTTAGTATTTTCTATAGGCATTTCCACAATTTGATATTATTCTCATGATTCTCAGATTTTATGTATGAAGTTTTGTATTTTCATATAGTGTAATCTTTCATTTTCTCCCTATGTCTTTTTTTTTTGTCTTTTGTCTTTTGAGGGCCGCACCCATGGCATGTGGAGGTTCCCAGGCTAGGGGTCAAATTGGAGCTGTAGCTGCCAGCCTGCACCACAACCACAGCAACACAGGACTGAGCTATATCTGCCACCTACACCCCAGCTATGGCAACGCTGGATCCTTAACCCACTGAGCGAGGCCAGGGATCAAACCTGCGTCCTCATGGATACTAGTCAGGTTTGTTAACCACTGAGCCAAGACAGGAACTCTGTTTATGTCTTTTATCATTTCTAAGCTTAGTAAATCATTTTGCCTCTAGACATTTGATACTCATTTTACATCGTTTTTTTCCAACTAATTTCGGTTTGATTTTGCATGTTTTCTTCCTTAATTTTTCTACAATTTATTTTGATTGTGTGCAATCAAATAAGGTTTTAAATAGATTTTTTTTCCCGGAGTTCCCCTCATGGCTCAGTAATAATGAACCCGACTAGTATCCATGAGGACGTGGGTTCAATCCCTGGCCTTGCTCAGTGGGTTAAGGATCTGGTGTTGCCTTGAGCTGTGGTGTAGGTTGCAGACTCAGCTTGGACCCCGCGTTGCTGTGGCTTTGCCATAGTCTGGCAGCTTTAGCTCTCATTTGACCCCTAGCCTGGAAACTCCCATATGCTGCAGGTGTGGCCCTAGAAAGACAAAAAAAAATTTTTATTTTCCAAATTGCTAGCTGGTCATTCACACAGCACTAATTGACTAAACCTTTACTCTCTTATTGATTAATGGTGTCTCCTTTATTGAATATCATGATGGTGTATATATATTAGGTTTTAGTTCTGGGCTATACCTTCTGTTTGTTTTTAGTCTAGTAATAAGTTATTTTTATTTAAGAGGCTATAGAACATATTATAATAGGTTGTACCTAAGAGAATTAGTCCAATCTTAGTTTTTGAACTAATTTTCTTTATTTTTTCATCTCTATTACTTTCCTGATTTATTTTATAACAGTTTGGTAATGGATGTGTGTGTGCGTGTCACTGAAATTTTGACAGGAATTATTTTGAACATAAAAAATTTATTTCAGGAGGATTAGGTGTTATAATAGTATAAGAAGAAAACCTTTAATCTTTCAGGCTGAACAAGTAGCATGGTATATGCTAGTACTTTCTCAGAGCACACTGAAGGGTTTAGAAATGGAAAATGCAAGCAGGTTGATTAATATAATAAATAGTTGGTTAGCACAGCCACATACGTGGACACTTTGGTCAAGTTCTACAGTAAGATCTTGTTTTGTCATCATTATAGTCACCATCAAAATTATATAATCACAAAATGATCACAACATTTTAAATCACAATCACAAGGTCAACAGGCTAAAATTAATTACTGGTTAGGTGCTAGGTGTTGGACTACCTAATGCAGAGGCTTTTTTTCAATATGGTTTAAGGCTTACCATGCTCTTTTATACCTCCAGGCTTTATTCCCTCTACTGAAATGTTAGTCTTTCTGTTCTCCCCTTTATAAATTCTTTCCAATCCATGAAGATTCAGGTCAAGATGCAGGTCACCAACACCTTTCTCTGTTGATCTTCAAAGAGCCTGGTAGTGAGACACTTCTTTTTCTTTCATCCCAAGTATTTTGTATTTCTCTGATCACCTTTACTCTTTGAATTGTAGCTATTTACATGTGGTTCTGTCCTTCACTAAATTAAAGTCTTTGAGTGCAGGAACCTAGGTTTTTCATTATAGTAAGCCGAGTGCTAGGTATTGAGGATAGACTTCACTGCATGTTTACTGTGTGAATATGTAAATGAATAGAAGAAAACATTTTTACTTCCCAAACATGTCTATAGTAAATTTATTGAAACAAATATTTCTCAGGAATTTCTAGTATGTTTCAAACATTCTGAAGCTATTTAATAGAACTCAGTGAAATTCAAAAATATTTTAAAAAGCGGTTGTGTGTATGTGTCTATGTGTCTTGTAGGCAGTAATTTCCTTCTAAGATTTCGGTATGACATGTGGGTTAGTTGGCTCATCACTTTTGTTTTCCAAATAATGCTCAGCTTTAGAAAACATCCCTCTGAAACACACAAGAGCCAATGGGTAACTTTGTGAGCAGGACGGAAATGTCATCGCTAAGCCGGACTTTCCCAGGTGGAAGGCCTGTGTGCTGAATAGAAACTGCAGAGTCTACCTGTGAAAAAAATGTGCATGTCAGCAGAACTGCCTTTATGTGTGGATGAGGTTGATAATTATCTGCCAGATATTTATTTCCTCTGAAATAAACTTCCCTGTCCACCTGCAAAGAGACCTAGCACTCTTACCATTATATTGTTCTTTTAGGAGTTTTAAAACAAATTAAATCTTTATGACCTAGAACATGAAATTAGTTAGGCATGTGATGGATTATGTATTTTTTTAAACCACTCAAGTGGCCATCCTGCCCCTGGGCATATTCCAAATTCTTTGTGAAAGAAAATTCTATTTTGTAATCCATGACCGTAACCTTGAACACAATTCTGATTCCAGCTCTCCTGGACCTGAGCTTACTGTTACCTCCTGGTGCCTTATATCTTGCACTTGATCTTTGGTTCCATTTTCCTGGTTATAGCCTTGGATCTTTTTTCTCAGTCTTTTTGGAAGCTTTAATTTGTCTCTGGTCATTGCAGATAAATCTCATGTCCAGTACTCCAGGCCTTGGGAACTTAGTGCCCTGTTGTGCTCAGCAGCAGATAGAGCTGCTTCTGGCTTACTCTGGCATAGCATGAGTTCAACCCTGCAGGGGTTCTCTACTCCCATCAATCATGAGAACAGTGGTATACTAAGAAGTTATTAGGAAAATGACTAAGTTATTGCAGTGGTTGATTTATTAATATTTGACTCACTTGTAGTTTACAAAATACTTTAATTTACAGACTGTTATTTGGTCTCTTTGATTCCATTCTTACTCTAATAAAATATGTTCTCAACAAAATAGGTTATTAAAACACATTCAGATGATGATGTATTTATTTACTCCCTTTGCTCAAAACCCTGTAATGGCTTCTCAAGTATCTCACTCAGATTAAAAGTCCAAGTCCTCACAGCAAGGTCGACAGTTCTCTCTGTTTTACTTTTCACTCGTCTTGCAAATCTTCCCTGTCTGTCTATGACAGGGTCTAGAATTCTCACCAATAGTATTGCCTGTTCAGTTCAGGGACATTAGAACTGTTTAGGTCAGGTGATCTGGAACATGTGCTCTTCCTTTACTCCTCAGATCTCAGCTCACTTTCCCAGCTCATTCAGTCTAGTTACCTGGTCTTTCTTGCTCTCTAACATGGTAGTTCTGGGATAAACCTCACCTGATTCTGAGCTATTATCCTTTTTATATATCATCATATCCAACTTGCTAAAGTTTTGTTAAGAATTTTTACATGCGTACTCTGGAGGGATATTGGTCTTTCGTTTTCATTACTGCCTTTGCTTGGTTTTGGTTTCAGAGTAATGCTAGCCTCAGAGAATGAGTTGGGGAATATTCCCGCTTGTTCAATTTTTTAGAAGAGTTTGTTTAGAATAGCTATTATATCTTGCTTAAATCTTTGGTAGAATTTGCTAGTGAAATCATCTGGTCCTAGACTTTTCTTTGTGGGAAAGATTTCCATTCACCTTCTTTAATAGACTGCATTTAAAAATAGATTACATTTCTGAATAGATAGGGGCTGTTTGCTATCTGTCACTTCTTGAATGTGCTATGGTAGCTCGCACTATTCCAGAAATTTGTGGTTTCATCAAGGTTGCCAAGTTTATTGGCATAAAGTTGTTCATAATATTTATTTTTCATTTAATATTGGTAGAATTTGTAGTGTCACTTCTCTCATTCATGATATTGGTAGTTTGTATTTTCTCTTTTTCTGATCTCATTTTTGAGAGGTTTGTCAGTTTTATTGATTTTTCTTAAGAATTAAGTTTTTAATTGATTTTCTCTTTTTTCTTGTTTTCTACTTCATTTTTTTCCACTCCAAACTTTATTCTGAATTTTCTTTTCCTTATTTTGAGCTTTAGTTGCTCTTTATCCCCTAGTTTCTTAAGGTGGAAGCTGAAGTCATTAGTTTCAAACCTTTATCCTTTTCTTTTCTCTCTTTTTTTTTTGTCTTTTAAGCGCTGCACCCCTGGCATATGGAGGTTCCCAGGCTAGGCGTTGGATCAGAGCTACAGCTGCTGGCCTGTGCCACAGCAACGTCAGATCTGAGCCTCGTCTGTGAACCTACACCACAGCTCACAGCAATGCTGGATCCTTAACCCACTTTGCGAGGCCAGGGATCAAACCTGTGTCCTCATGGATGCTAGTCAGATTTGTTTCTGCCGAGCCATGACTGGAACTTCCTTATTCTTTTCTAATATAGATGTTTTAGTTCTGTAAATTTCACTGCATTTTATAGGTTCTGGTATTTCGTGTTTTCAATTTCATTCAGTTTAAAATACTTCCTTGGAGTTCCCGTCGTGGCTCAGTGGTTAACGAATCTGACTAAGAACCATGAGGTCACAGGTTTGATCCCTGGCCTTGCTCAGTGGGTTAAAGATCTGACGTTGCTGTGAGCTGTGGTGTATACAGGTCGCAAATGCGGCTCGGATTCTGTGTTGCTGTGGCTCTGGTGTAGGCTACAGCTCCAATTCGACCCCTAGCCTGGGAACCTCCATATGCCATGAGAGCAGCCCAAGAAATGGAAAAAAGACAAAAATAAAATAAAATAAAATACTTCCTAATTCCTTTTGATTTCTTTGATCCATGGGTTGTTTAGAAGTGTTATTTAGTTTCTAAATATCTGGAGATTATCCAGACATGTTCTCTGTTACTTATTTTTATTAATTCAATTTATTTTTAATTTAATTTAGTGTGGTCTAAGAGCATACTTTGTATGATTTAAATCTTTTAAAATTTCCTGAGACTTTATTTTGTGGCCTAGAATATGTCTCAGGGCCTTTGCATTTGTTGTACCTTCTGCCCAGCAGGTTCTTACCCTCAACTCCTTTCTTCTCTATTCAAATATCATCATCTCATGGAATACTCAGCCATAAAAAAGAACAAAATAATGCCATTTGCAGCAACGTGGATGCAACTATAGACTCTCATACTAAGTGAAGTTAAGTCAGAAGGAGAAAGACAAATACCATATGATATCACTTATATCTGGAATCTAATATACAGCACAAATAAACCTTTCCACAGAAAGAAACTCATGGGCTTGGAGACTGTGGTTGCCAAGAGGGAGAGGGAGGTAGTGGGATGGACTGGGAATCTGGGGTTAATAGATGCAAACTATTGCCTTTGGAATGGATAAGCAATGAGATCCTGCAGTATAGCACTGGGAGCTATAGCTAGTCACTTATGATGAAGTGTGATAATGTGAGAAAAAGAATGTATACATGTATGTGTGACTGGGTCACTTTGCTGTACAATATAAAATTGACAGAACACTGTAAGCCAACTAAATTGGTAAAAATAAAAATCATTAAAAAAAAATCATCATGTCTGTGAGGCTTCCCTGTCCTTCAAATATAAAGCATGCATATGCATTGTAGCGTTGTACCAGATACTCTCCACCCTCCTTTTTTGATTTAGTTTTCTGGATTGCGCTCATTGTGTGTGTGTGTCTTAAGTGTATTTCCTTTACTAGAGCATGAATTCCATGAAGGCTGACATCTTTGTCTGTTTTACTCACTAATGTATTCCCAGCATCTGGGACAGTGACAAACACAGAGTGGTGCTTTATAAATATTAATGAATTCAATTTAAAAAAAACCCAATAACCCGTGAGATAGATAGGGTTAATTTTATTATCACCATTTTATCAGCATAGTAACCAACTAGGAAAATGTAAAACAAAGACACTTGATTCTCTCTGCTTTATAGAATAATTCCTGCCACTTAATGCCAGCTGCTGTTTTGTAGCCATTTTGAGCCAGGTATTGTGTAAGAGGCCAAACATTCCAACATGAATGAGTGTAACACTGGCGTTAAAAAGGTTATTTAGTGGTGGAGCTCCAGCTGCAGAGAGAGTAGCTAAAGGTGAAACTGAAGAATTGAAGGACCTTATACACCATACAAAATGCTTATGTTTTACCCAGGGAACAATAAAAAGTAGTTGAAGGTCTTGAGAAAGAAAGTGATATGATCAAATTTTCAAATTAGAATAATTGTTCTATTTTATAAAATATGGCATAAATTATTTTCATTCAACTAATATTTATTACGTCTATTTTGTGCCAAGGACTGTTCTCAGTATTGGAGGTACAGCAGGGAACAAGAAGCCTTCCTCAAGCTAGTAGGAAAGACTAACAATAAGCAACCAATAAAATACAAATACACTATAGTTTCAAGCAGTTGTAAATACTTTGAAGGAACATAGAGGAGGGTAAGAGAGTAGAGAGTCATGGGGAGGGGGGTGTATTTTATATAGAGAGGTCAGGAGAGTTTCTATTAAGTGTTACATTTGAACAGAGATAGACATAAAATGAAAAGGGGGAAGACAGTTCTACAAAGTTACAGACAGAAGGATGAGGACTACCACAGTGTAATGGTTGTGATGCAGAAATGAGCTTTGTTTGCTTTAAGAAAATCAAGGAGGCCAGAGTGACTGGAGTTAAGTGGGGAAGCATGAAGTACAGTAAGGACAGAGCAGTAAGGGATGGATGATGGTGGGTCAGGACTACACTTGGGTTTTATTCTAAGTGTAATGAGAAGCCATTAGAGTATTCAAATCAGAGAAGCAGTGATATGTGACTAACTTTTCTTTTTCTTTTTTTGCTTTTGAGGGCTGCGCCAGTGGCATTTGGAAGTTACCAGGCTACATCTGCTGGCCAGTACCACAGCTGCAACAATGTGGGATCCCAGCTGCATCTGTGACCTACCCCATAGCTCACAGCAATGCCGGATCCCTGACCCACTGAACGCTGCCAGGGATCAAACCCATATCCTTGTGGATACTAGTTGGATTTGTTTCCACTGCCTCACAGCAGAAACTCCCAATATGTGACTTACTTTTAAAGATACCTCTGATGAATATATGGAAAATAGACTGTGGTAGGGCAAGAAAGGGAGTGGGGCAGCCAGTTAAGAGGCTATTTCAGTAGAGAATGCATAAGATGGTGGTCCAAGCCAGAGTCTGTAGTGCAGGTGGTGGGATGTGGAATTGGCACATTGACAGAACTTGACAATGGGCTGGACATAGGGTGTGAGGAAAAGAGGAATCCTAAACGATTCCTAAGGTTTTGGTTTAAGCAGTTGGTCAGTGGTGATGCCATATCCTGAAATGAGGCAACATTATGAAAGAAGTTGTTAATGGACTGGATTGTGTCTTTCTCCCAGTTCCTATTTTGAAATCCTAATTCCCAGTGTGACTATTTGGAGATAGGGCCTTTAAGGAGGAAATTAAGGTGAAGTGAGGTCATAAGAGTTGGGTTCTAATCTATGATGGCTTGTGTCCTTATAAGAAGAGAAAGACATTAGCGATGTCTACTCAGAGAAAAGGCACATGAGGATGCAGAGAGAAGGTGGCTGTCTGCAAGCCAATGAGAGAGGCCTCAGGAGAAACCAACCAAGCTGGCACCTTATCTTAGACTTCCAGCCTCCAGAACTGTGAGAAAATAAATTTCTGTTGTTTAAGCCTCCTAGCCTATGGCACTTCACTATGGCATTTTACTATGGCAGCGGTAATACCCTAGGAAACCTAGCAAACTAACTGAAAAGTAAAGAGAATAGTGAAAAAAATCAAGATCTCTATGGGACATGTTGAGTTTGAAATACGTATTAGACTTCCAAGTAGATAGGCTGAGTAGGCAGGTGGACATATAAGTCTGAACCTGAGGGAAGAGCTTGAAGCTGGAGGTATAGTGGAAAGTCATTAAAATAAATTCATATTTGTTATAGGGAAAACATATTCCCCACTTTTTGTGTTCTACTGAGGATCCCCCATCAATGTCATGGTCCTGACTCCTTACTACTCTCTTAGTAACTCTTTCCCAGTGGAGGAGGGGTGACATAACTAATTGATCACTTTGGGAGAATGAATCCAGTATTCATGGTTCATTAATTTTCTTGTATCTTTTTGGGATGTCTGCCTTCAGAGAATATACATTTTCTTTTTTTACAGTTTTTAAAATTATAGTTTATTTACAACGTTCTGTCAATTTTTGCTATATAGCAAAGTGACCCAGTCATATATTATATGTATATAGACATTCTTTTTCTCACATTTTCTAATCTTCCATGCTGTGAGTTTTTCAAGAGTCAGTTTGCATTGGGAGAAGCCTGTGGTTGTCCAAATGTTCCTATGATTGAATGGGTTAGTTGGCAAAGTCTTAGCAAATCCAGTTACTCTATGACTCATACCATATTCTCTAACACAAATATGTTAAAAATCAGTAGCAAAGGTAACATTTTGATCTCCTCTTCTTGATTTTATATCTGTCATGCAGTTGATTCTTAACTTGAGAGTTTGCTCTATAAGGTCACCTGTCTGGTGGATTCTATTAGAGAAAAATCATAGGGTTAAACATAGAAAATTGCAGCTTTACAGCATTAAGGTATATGATGAAAGAGGAGTCATCAAAGGAGATTGAGAAATTAAGGTTAGAGAAAAATCAGAGTGTGAAGGCTAGAAACCAAGTGAAGACAATATTTTCAGAAGGAAGTGACAGTCATTTGTTTCAGAAGATGCTGGTAGATTTATTTTTTAACTTCTTTTAAAAGTTTTTATTAAAGTATAGTTGATTTACAATGTTCTTTCAGTTTATGTTGCATAGCAAAGTGACCCAGTCATACATATATGTACATTTTTTTCATACTATCTTCCATCATGTTCTAACCCAAGAGATTGAATGTAATTTCCTTTGCTATACAGTAGGACCCTATTGCTTATCCATTCCAAATGTAACAGATTGATTTAAATGAGGGTTTCAGAAATTGGTGGTATTATCACCTCTCTTTCTGGTTAATTTTGTAAGAGAAAGAGAAAAGCCAAAATTTGAACTGACTTCATTGGAGGCAGAACGTCAGCACAGCCTTCCACACTCAGTCATTTAGTTAAATCCTGTACCCTGTTGCTCTCTCAGGAAGACTTTCCAGTTGTCCTGGTTTGCCTGGGAGGGAGCAGTTTCCTGGGATGCAGGACTTCAAGTGCTAAAATAGGGAAAGTCTGGGGCAAACTGGAAGGAGTTGGTTGCCTATCCTCAAGCAGAACTTACCTCCTGCAAACACAGACACACACAGGCACTAACAGTCACACATAACCACAATTATACCAGTATGGCCAACTATCTTGCACCTCTCAAGGTCAGCTACTCTGCTGACAATGTATATCGTTCATGGTTGTAATGTAGACATGAACTGGGGAAAAGAAAAAGACAGTAGAAATAAAAAGTGACTGAGCCATCCAGTCACAGGTAAGGAGACTAGCAACAAGCCTGTTTGTAATTAAGATGGAATTAATGATATCCTGATGTAAGGCATGAAAGCATGGATTTTGTAGGATGTGGTTCTCATCAAATGTGGAGGTTTCTTCTTTGGGCATATAAGTAATTGATAATTATTTATCAAAGTAGGGAATGTGAGGTTTGTGAGAGAAAAGGATGAGTTTGGCTTTGAACATGTAAAGATTAGAGTGCCTGGGGGTAGTCACCTAAAGAGTGTAGTACAGCCTAGTATAGACTGTAAGGGCATAGACTTGAGCCTTCCTGCCTGAATTCATATCCTAGCTCCATCACCCATTACTAGCTCTGTGACCTTGAGTAGACTTAATTTACTGTACCTCAGCTTTCTCTGAGCAGAGTAATGGTTGTCAGTCTGATAAGCTGATGGTGAGAAATCAACAGTTTCTGGTACATAGTAAGTGATAGCTACTCTTCATAGACAAGAAAGTCTGGAAATAAGGGAATGGGACTAGTTCAAAGGACTGAACTGGAAATATTGTAGTATGGACACAGATAAATTAAAATCCCCAAAGAACATCTGAGTAGAGCAGGTAGGATATTGAATGTGTGTGTGTGTGTGTGTGTGTGTGTGTGTGTGTGTGTGTGTGTGTGTAGTAGTAGTAGTAGTAGTAGTAGTAGTAGTGGTAGCAGCAGCAGCACGAGGAGGAGCAATGGCAGTAGCAGCAGAAGGAGCAGCAGTAGTAGAATGGAATATACAAAGCTTTAATGGTTTAATGATGACTATTAGGACAGTATGTTGTATCATGATAATATAGAGAGACTGAGTTTCTTCTTGGTTTTTATTTGGAGTTTTATCAGTTAGCTATTTCTTTATGATAAATCTTGCCAAAACCTACTTAAAATTGTCTGCTCATAAATTTCTATGTTTTAGCAATTTGGGTAGAGAAGGTCTGAGATCTGAGAAGCCAGAGCTCAGCTGGGTGATTCTTTTGCTGGCCAGCCTGGGGTTACTGATAGGGCTGCAGTCATCTCACAACAACACAGCTGAGGCTTGAGGGTCCCATTCACATTTCTCAAGGTTGGTTCTACCCTTTGGCTGTAGCAGTCTCTATCCTCTTGGACACTGGTCACTCTCTCATGTGGTGGTCTCAGGCCAAGCAAGAACATGAAAGCAAAAGCTGGCCTTTGAGGCCAAGGCTCTGAGGTCATATGCTGTCCCTTCCATGGCCTTCTTCAAGTCTCAAGGCCAACTTATATTCAAGGAGAGGGGAAATGGACACTAAGTCTTAATGGGAGAGTGGCAAACTTGCATTCCAAAGAGACGTGTGCACAGATTTGGAAGAATTGTCTTAGCCATCCTTGTCTTAGCCATCCTCAGTCTGTAACAATCTCTCTACTTCCAATTATGCCCAGAGTAAACCTTGTGCATGGTATGATGCCCATGGTAAAGGTAGGGATGAATAAAGGTGCAAGTTGGTCCATAGTTTGTACTCTGATATATTATGCATTGTCAAACCCTCCTTTCATGAGAATCTGAGTAGCTGTGAAGTGGATTAAGTGAGCATAGGGATAGAACTTTTGTGTTTCTATCCCTAGAAACACAAAGCCTCAAAGGCCAGGACAGCATGGACACAGTACCTGTAGCACTCACAACTCAGTCCTCCTTTCCAGTGGGGTGTGCTGTGCTGGCTTACAGGACTCAAAGGAAGGCAGGTACTTACTGTGGTGGTTGACAGGGGGACTGGGTACCAAAGAACGGTGCTAGGCCTGAGGATGCCTTGTTCTCTGCTCCAGACTCCTCTGGGGCCATTGAGGTCATTCCTTCTCCCTCTTATCGTGTGCCAGTCACAGTCATTAGCTAACAGAAAGTGAGAGAAGAGTTCACGGCTTTGGTGAGGCGTGGATGTGTTTTCTGTTTGGTATGCTGCTTCTACTTACCACTTCTCTATCTACTTCACTCGCATTATCTTCAGATCTCAATAAGTGACAGCACATTAAGGTAGAAGCAACACAGTGAAAGCAGAGGTCCAGGAAGCTGCATGTTTCCTTTAGCGTCTAGGTCAAAGATGACCCTGTGCTATGGTGGGCCACAAAATCTTGTGGAGACTATGAAAAGATTGTTTCTCAAATTTTTAAGAAACCAAACCTTACTTGGTCCCAAATCTTGTCTGCAGTTCCTGCCTAGGGCCTCTGGTTTTCAAATTCCTTTTGGAATTTGAATTCAAAGAAGAAAATATATTAAAGGGTACATTGGATCACAACTCTGATATCAGACTGCCTGAGATCTTATGCTTACAGGCTTTGTGACGGTGGTAAAGATGATTAACCTGTGGTTCAGTTTTCCTGGAGTGTAAACTGAGGGCAATAACAGTATTGACCTCATGTAGTTGTTGTAATGATTAGTTGAGCGAATTCATGTACAGCTTTTGAAACAATGCTGAACACAGGGTAAGCATTCAACAAGTCTTAGCTCTTATTGGTACTATTGCTTTGCTGTCTTCATTTTTATTCGCCGCAGTGAAAATATTACGGAAATATACCCAAATATTCCCATTTTTAAATGCTTACAGTTAAATTGGAGAAACAAACTACCCATAAAATTAAGAATAGTTAAAAGGCCATGTCTAAGAAGAACACATGCTTACCCACATGAGAACCAAGGATGATCAGTATGGGGAATGATGTTCAATAATGGGACCTGTCATGTAAAGGAGGGTCTTGGAAGGGACCCTGAAGAAATGGTATTCAGTTTGGGATTATGTGGGAGAATGAATGACCAGCGTGGACAACCACATTAAATCAGCCAAGCTCCCGTGCCCCCAGGGCCAGATATGGATGGGGGAAGTGGTATGTTCTTTTCTATTCTTCAAACCCAATTCTTTTGAAACATCTTCTCACTCTGCTTTTTTGAGTCAGAAGTTCAGTAACTTGTCACCTTGACATAATACCAGTTTACTCATATTGGGTTGCAGTTTTCATTGTGATTTCAATAGTTAAGTTTTCCACAACACTATCAATTTCTCTTCAAGGAAATATGAGAACCGATTCAAAGAAAATTATTTTGGCTCTTCTTGGTGAAAAGTGCGGCTCTTCTCAAGCCCCGAACACTGTTTACTTCTTTGCTTACTTCGCCCACTCCATCCAGATTCCATTCTCTGGTGGAAATATGTACGTAATTCTACAATTACTTTTAAAATTTTATGTGGCAGTTTTGCTAACAACTACAATTTCTTAGTTTAATCTTCCTTAAGTGTGATAACAATTTATTTCCACTTCTGGAGCAGTGATAGATAGCATTTGGCCCTTCTCTCTCCAGGTTTTAATGTAGTGGCATATTTTGGTGCATATTTCAGTCCATCAGTGTAGAAGAAAACCAAATATTCCCTTATACTCCCTACCTCAGAATTGATCTCCATGATAGCTGTACTCTCTACTTTAATCCACACGCAACACTCCACAAATGGTCTTGCTAAAGCATGGATCTGATGTCCTTTCAGAAACTTGTGGTGGCTCCCTGTTGCACACAGAATGAAGTCCACATTCTGTTGTGTGACATTCAGTGCCCTTCAGAGCCTCTTCCCTGTCCAGCTTCCGAGGCCTCCTTCGTGCTTTCTGTTTTTCAGTGCTCACTCTTCTCTTACTCTGGGAGAAGAGAGTTCTCACGCCTCAGTGCCTTTGATCATGCAAATGCCTCTCCTCACATTGGCCTTCCTTCTTCTCTTCCCCACAGTGTTCTCATCTGGCTTCAGGAACTTTTCTAACTGGCCCCTCCGAGTCTAAATAATTGCTTTCCCTTGGGCTCTCCCAGCTTTTGACTCCTCCCTCTGGCTGGTTGTTGCCTTTTGGTGGGTTTCTGTTGGTAACAAAAGGCATGGTTTCCTTAGAAGTATTGCCTTCATAAACTAAGACTGCTTTCTGGATCAATTCATGTTTCAGAAAAGTACACTGCAAAGCCTCCAGTTTGTTCAGTCCAGCCGTAACATTTGCTGTTTTTGGACACTCTAGATAACTGATGTTTATTAGCATTTACCTAGAAATCTGATATATTATGAGCACTTAAGTTCTCAACTTGAAAATTAAAAGCCCCTGATCTAGTCTTTGGTCTCCAGGGTTCTACTTAACATCGTCCCTTTCAGGCTGCACTGGGGTTGGCCTCATTATACCCACTTTATAGCCAAGGAAACTTAAATTCTGAAAGCCATGCGATGTGCTCCCAAGGCACAGGAAGAGCAGGGAAATGCAGTGGATATGAGTGTGGTGTCTGGAGCCAGACTCCAGGGGTTCAAACCCTACACAGCCGGGGTTCGAATCCTGGCTCTGGTGTTAACTAGCTTGTACCAGTCACTCACTATTTCTATGACTGTTTCTTTCACTGTGAAATATAGATAGAAGTGTCTTCCTCATGGGTTTTATTTTTCTTAGGATTAAAATAAGCTAATATATGTAAAGCACTTAGAACAGAGTATGGCATGCAGTAAACACATATCAGTGTTAGTTATTATTATTATTGTTATTAGTAGCATTAACTTTAATGAGCACAGAACTAAAAAATGAATGCATCAGGATTTGGATACAGGTCTGTTTGTCTCCAAAAACTGTCTGCTTATACATGTCAGACTGCCTCCTGCCATGCCCATTTGCCCTGAGATTAAAGAATAGAGTAAAAAGTCCTTTTCATCTTTTCCCTCAGGGATCCAAACCCTTTATCAAGTTATTTTAGTTTCAGATGCATGACTAGTATCTCCTGCATACTTTCTGGAGATTGAAGGCTCCAGAGCGTTAGCATGAGTGCGATCAGATTCTGCTGTTGGTTTAGATTTTATTTTGGCTTAAAATGTACAACGATACACACGGATGCCTTCTGAAGGCTGCAGATGTATTAGCAAGTTTTGCTTCCATACAAGGGCTTGGTCTTCTTAGAAAAGTTCCGGGCTGATTCGCTCTGCCTGTAATGTTATTGGTGTTTGCCTACTGGTGTTTGGAGTGTCTGTACAAAGCCACAGGATTGCAGAGTACTCAAAACAGCCTGACATGCTTATTCCAGCACACGCAGCAGCTCTCTCTCATTAAAGAGGGAAGGAAGGTTTTTGTAAGGTTGTAGGAGTGTGTCTCTTCCTCCCCCAACCCCCTTTCCCCTTCTTCTGCTCCTCAGGCATGGGCCCCTCGTTGCCCAGGAAGAACGAAGCAGAGGTGAGAGTCAGATAAAAAAGGTGTTATGTTTGGCATGACTGGTTTAGGTTTAAGGTTGTGCCTGAATAGCCATTTAGGGTGAATTTTTTATATCTTTTGAGTGTAACTTGCTGTGTTTGCACCCATATGATACTGTGTAATTAAATGAGAGAGTTTGTGAAGATGCATTCCCTGAGGGTATCATGCTTTCAATTTAGCTTAATTCAGTTAAATCGTTCTGTGCTTCAGTCTATGACACCAGACTATGTTCTGTGGACATACATTTATATAAGATAGGGCTAGCTACTTTCAGGAGTTCTAAGCCTTGGTTAGGAGGCAGACAAACCAGTAAGTAATTATAATGCGAGGTGTTAAATTCTATGATCATGCAAGCAAGAGAAGTGGCCTAGATGATTGGCTGGGGTTGGTGGTGATATGGGGAGTAGTCAAGAAAGGCTATCTCTGAGGAGAACATAGGAAATCACAACACGGAAAAAGCAAAAGGAAGGACAAAAGCTTAGAGACATGAAGGCACATGGCTTATTCAATTGACTGAGCTAAATAAGGTTGGAAATGATGTTCCAAGTATTTTATAAGATTTACCATTACAACAGCCCCATGACATATGTTCTCTTGTTATTTCCATTTTACAGATGAGGAAACTGACTTGACTTGCCCAGTGATAAGATTTGAACAAGGCAAGCTACCTCCAAAGAAAGATACAATAATCAGCCATTAATTTACTACTCTCAGAGCCATTGTGGCTCAGTGGTAATGAACCTGACAAGTATCCATGAGGATGCAGGTTCGATCCCTGGCCTCTTTCAGTGGGTTAAAGGATCCGCCATAGCTCTGACTGTGATGTAGGCCAGCATCTGTGGCTCTGATTTGACCCCTAGCCTTGAGACTTCCACATGCTGCAGGTGTGGCCCTAGGAAAAAAAAAAACTTAACTGCTATTCTCTATACCACTCCTCTAAGGTTGGCTTTTCTCAACCAGAGCTAGCCGTCAGAATTACTTTGAAGATTTCTAGAAATATATAGATCCTGGGCTTTTCCTCTGAGAGTGATTCAGTATCTCTTCTTCATTACTGGCTCTATCAACCAGTTGCTCAAAGCTGAGCTTATGAGTAGTTCATAGCACCTCTTTATTTCCCATATCCAGTTCATCTCCAGATTTTTTCAATTCTCTACCAAAACTTATCTCAAACTCTTCCACTTGTGTGTCCACTTCCTTTTAAGCACCCAAATCCAAACCCTCCAAGCCTACTGATCTCTCAGTTTCTCCTCTAGCCTGCTTCTAATCCATTCTCCAAATCCACAGCCACAGTGACTGTAACATCTCTGGCTCAAAGTCCTCCAGTGGGCCCACGTTGCCCTTGGAATTCAGTGCAAACCTTCATCATGGTTTGCAAGGCTAAGGTCATGCCTGTTCTCCTGGCTCATTTACACTGCCCTTCCTCTTGACCGACCACACAGATTTTCCTTTATTTTCTATAGCGTGACAAGCTCTTTTCTACCTTAGGGTCTTCCACATGCTGTTGTTCTTCCTGTGGGAACGACTCTTTCTGTACCTGGCTTCTCTGGTCCTAGACCTTTCCAGACCCTTTTTGATAAAATATCCATTTTGTTATTTTCTTTTAAGGCATGCCATTCTTTTCTTTAATTGTACAATTTGTTAATATGCTTGTATGCCATTACTTACCTAAATCAATGCCCCAATGCAGGCTTGAAAGCTCCACAAGGGTAGGGATTGCACTTCCTGTATTCACCCTTGTATACCTTAAAAATACCCAGCGTATGGTCCAGAACAGATATACTATACCGTTTTAGTGAACAGTTGGTGGGCAGACTGGATACAAAGCTGAATGAGATCGAAAAAAGAGGTCACTGAATTTGGCGAGGAGGCCACTTGTGACACGCACTTGGCTGCTTTCAGTTGAATAACGGGAAAGAAACCAAACACCGTGAATTCTGAAGTTGGATGAGAACAAAGGGGAAATAAAGTTAATGTCATGTGAAGGAAATAATAATAATTACTATGTCCCAGACCTTGAACTTGGCACAATGCGTTCATTATTTAATCACTGCAGTGACTTTATGAGGTTCTATTATGAGATTTTGGTAAGGTAAAGAGTCTCGGAGAAGTTAAGTAATATGCCTTGTATCTAGGCTCCCATATCTAGAAGACGGCAAAACCAGTCCCAGGCCTGACTTCAGAATCCATTCTCCTAACTTAGAAGCTTTTGAATGTGCAGAGGAATTATGACAGTGGGTAGCTTATTAAAACCTGCTATCATCAAGAGATTGACATTCTGCTACTATCAAAAAATTGAAATTAAATAAGCCTGGGTGAAGGCACAGGAATTTTCAGTTTTGATAAGTGTTTTGAGTGATTATAAGGCTGATTAATTCGGGTATCCTGCTCTGTGGAGCATTATTCCATGCTATGCTTCATAAGAGAGTAGATTTGAGGTCATTTACAGCTTCTGAGCTAAGCCTTAGAGCCTCCAAGACTCCATTTCATCTATATATTGATAAAATGTTTTCTCACAAGTTTATGGTGATTAAATGAGATTATGGGGAGAGCGCTAAACTACAGTAGGTATGCATTATAAGTGTTAGTTTTCCCTCTCTCTCTAAACTTTTCTTTCAGGTATTTTCACTGGGTTAGGAATGGAGAAACAGCTAATAATTTGAAGTTGTATTAACTTGGGGGAAAGTTTTATGTTCCTCCCTATTCTCTCCATTCAAAAAATAGAAGAACAGAGACACAGAACAGTTAAGTAACTGTACTTAAGGCCACAGCTAGTAAGTAAGTGGCAGCCCTCTTAACATCCATGCCATGCTACTGGAGAAAGTAGATTTGGGAAGAAGTATGTAGTAAATACATGTTGAGTTGAATTTCAAACTTAGCTATTTTTCTGTTGCTTTTCTCTTAGAATATAATTTTCTCTTTCCTATTTATTTGTTGACTTTGTTTTTGGATTCTTCTTAAATGTATGCCCTTGTACTTTTATTTTAAATGTCACATTTTTTGGGGGAGACCACATAGTATTGAAATCAAATAAATATAGTTAATGAGCAAGGTGATGAGTGGACCATAAGCCCAGGTAAGGAGAGTTATAGTGTTTAGATACTGATGAATTGTTAATAGAAGCCATAAGAACTGTGGAGGCCAGCATGTGTAAAGGGAATGTGATGTCATCCTATCCCAAAGTACCAGGGTATGTTGACTTGCTCCTGGTAACTTGTCATACATTGGGTAAAAAGATCAGCAAGGATCCTGGGAGTTTTCTCAGGCCTTTCCCTTCCAGACCTTACACAGACCCTGTTTTAGGGTGGTATGTTTCCAGTTTTTCTCTGGCTGTGCCTTTCTCATGCAGAAGCACATGACCCCACCTGCCTCTTTCTGTGGCTCTACTTTTAGAGCATGAACACATCAGCCATTCCTGAGTTGAAGCCTCTGCCTGCCTGTCAACTTAAAGCTTCATGTCTGTCTTGCCTTAGATAAGACCTCAGGAAGAGTCTAGGATTTTTTTTCGTTTGATGTTTTGATCACTTACTTTTTATGTTCGTGCTTTTTTCTTTAAGATTCATTTTGGTTGTTTTGACATGTTTCACACTTAATCACAGTGCCTAGGTTTTTAACTGCCCTTTATCTCAAAATCTGTTTGTATAGCATATTAGAAATGTGTATGTTCCTAGTGCTCTTTTTATGATGAATCACAGTTATTCTGACTATCTGGAAATGACTCCATTCTGTTTTCCAAGTTCACATGAGTTTAATGCAGTTTCTGCAATTATGGAGGCTTGATGTTGTCCAAAATCTGATGGAGAAGGTCAGCAGACTGGAGACTCAGGAAAGAGTTGCAGTTTAAGTTCAAAGGCAGTTTGCTGGTGGAATTCCTTCTTGCTCGGGGGAAGTCAAGCCTTTTGTTCTATTCCGGCCTTTAACTGACTGGATGAGGCCCACCTCCATTGAGGAGGGCAATCTGCTTTACTTAAAGTCCATTAATTTAAATATAAATCTCATCCCAAAAAATCCTTACAGAAACTTTAATGACCAAATATTTGGGCCAAGTGACACATAAAATTAACCGTCACACTTAATGTTTTTCAAATTGGACTCTGACGAACAGTATTCTATGTGCTAATAAGTTAGCAGGAAGAAATGAAGGAGAGGAGTTCAATGATTAAATATTTGTGAAATGTATGTATTGTATTTGTATATTACACATTCATTTGTTGAAGACTTTGAAAATTGCAGAGGTCAAGACTGCCCTAACCATGTGGTGTTTCACTTGGCAGCACCCACCTCTACCAACACACTGGGAGGAAGAGGGGCTGGACTTTCATTGTTTCCCTATAAAGTCCTAAACCCTGGTTCTCAGATCTGAATTGTACAGAAATGTATGACTAAGTGCTAAAAATGTGTGCTATCAACTAATCAAATAAAATAGGACTACCATTTCATGTTCAGCTGTCCACAGGCTTTTGTGTAAAACAGGCAAAATGGTTAAGGCGTTTGTGCTGTGGTGAGACAAGATATCATGGACAGGGCTTGGCCATTCCAGTTCTCTCATAGGCTTCTTACTTGATAATTCTTTTTCATTTTGTTGTCACTTCTCTGCTCCATGCTATTTAACCTCTCTCTTTTGCCACTGTGTGTTTCTTCTCTATCCCCTAAGGAGCCCTAATCAGAACCAAAATGAGTTACCATGGAATGAGCAAAATGAGCACCATGGAAAGAGCAAAGCTGTCATTGTTTTTATGTAATGCATGCTGTTTTCCTTCTGCACTTGATGGCAAAGCCCCATTCACTCTGTATAACCATTGATAACTGTCTTTCCTAATTAAGCTGGAATTATGTTGTCTATGTGAAGTGATGATAATAGATGTTGTTAGTAGTGTATAAACATACACTTGTGGAATTGAATTGAGTTTGTAGACAATAAACTAACTGGAAGAATCCAGACTCTCAACCTCGTCAAACTACTGGCTCAGGTTAGGTGCATGGTTTTGGCATGACTTCCCTTGAAACCCTTTCAGGAGGAGAAAGCAGACTGCATATGCTCCTCTTGTTCCTGCTCTCCCCACCCCCATTTTAGGGAGAAGTGGAGGCAGCTTTCCCTTGGGTTAGCCTCTTCTACCCCCTTTCAATAGTAACTTCCTTGTTGGGTGGGCCTGACATATCTGTAAAGGCTTGTTTCTTTTCCCCATCCAGTGGCTGTCACTACCAAACTCAAGGTAACTCCTCTGACTCGAGGACCTCGGCATCTGTCTTGTGAGAAAACCTTTCTTCACAGCTCTGTCCATTGTTCTGGCTGTTCCAGTGCCAACAAGGGCAAATCATCCAGCCCTCATTCCTGATGGTTCCCATTTCTACACTGTAGCAACCACTACTGTGATCAGACCCTGCATCTGAAAACCAGCTAGAACTCTTCCATCTCAGAACTTTAAAATCCCACTCACTCATTGTAGGTTATTTTTCTTGCACCTATTTTTTCTTTAAACATTTAGATACTCCTAAATGGTTCGATGCTTCAAACTGTTCTCAGAGGGTAACTAATCATTCACTCTCCCTGATTCCAAAGTCCACCAGGAGAGGTAAAGAGATAACCATCATAGCCTTGCAGTAGAGACATCAGAACCTCTGCCTTCTTTCCCTCCCTGGCTGGGAAGGGGGTGGTGGAGGTGGATGCTGTTTAGAGGACCAAGGGATGTAAATAGCAAATAGCAGAACAGGGTTATATCTCCATAGGCATTGAAGCTAGAGAAGAGATCCTTTGGAGAGTTTGGGCTGGTGCATACATAGAGTTGGTGCAGCTTGGTGCTAGGGCAAAGGCAGAGCAGGAAGCCCTGCCTCTAAAGGCTGAAAGTACAGCACTGAAGGGGGGGAAGCAGGAGACTTGTGGTTTGTCAGTTCTTGGCTAAGGCTTAGGGAGAGAGGCTTAAGGGAGGGCTAGAGGCAAAGTAGGTTTCCTTCTGAGTTATTCTGTATAGTTCATTAGGGTAAACAGAAGGCAAGGATTCAAGACTAATGCTCTGCTCTGGAACCAAGTGTGTGCTAACTCTGGAGGATTCCAGAGGCAGCCTGGCAAGGTGGTTATAGTGGTTATACTGTGGACCACAGAGCCAGACAATCTTGTGTGACTTTGGGTGAAGGCCTTTACGTCTCTTGGCCTGAGTTTCCTCCTTTGTAAAATCAGAGTATAAGTAGTAACTAGTAGAGAAGCATTGAAACTCATCAAGTGCCATGGCCACTGTGTCTCTGCTTTCTTTCTGTCCTCTTAGGATGGTTCTGTATCCAAAGCAGGCACGCAATGAGTACCTGCTAAAGGAACCAAACAGTTTTATTTGATTGAAAGGATGGATGTAGACACAGACAAGTCACATTTTGTTTTCTTTTAACAAACATTGACATGAAGCATACAGTATTTCCAAAATATCAGTTTATTTCACATCTTTAATGATCAGACAAATGGCTTAGGGTTCCAGATAGAAGTAATTGCCAGGGGCACATGTCCAAGGTTCAAAGCCTCACATGTCAGGCACTCCTGAGATTCCTAATGGTTACTGCTACAAGGTTCAGAAAAGATGAGTCTCGAAAGACAGACTTTCTCTGAGAGATAGGTGGGAGGTAGTAGATTTACTCGTATGAGACCAGGGGCCTGGAGTCATGGAGGCAGGAGGAGAACACTACTGAAATCCACTACTCTAGGAGCATCCGCGAGAAGGCCTCACTCTGCACAAAGCATGAAGGTGGAACATTTGCAAAACCCTTTTTCCAGTCTTGGTAGGTGGCTAATACCAGCTTTCCCTGTTATTTCAAAAGTATTAGGGCTTTAGTTAAGAGGACTGCAGATAGTTGGCATGAAGAGTAAAACCAATTAAGAGAAAGAAAAAGCAAAACAAACTGGAAACCACAATCTAGCAACTGGGGCTAAGGGAGGCAGAAGAGAAATGTCAGAGTAGGATGTGCTACATTTCCACACTGCACCACTGAGAGCAAGAGTCTGGCTCTTTTTCTCTTCTGATGAATTGAACACCCCCACAAAAGGAACATCAAACCTTTCCCCACTCAAAACAGATCGTTTATTCTAACATCCCAGAGCAGCTGAAGGAGGCCTGTAAAACCCAACAGGAAACAGAAAGGCACCAGCTCACTCTTGCATTGGAATCTGGTGTATAAACCTTGACCAGTGGAAACGCCTCCTGCCTGGTAGACCGAGTAGGGTGTGGCTGGCAGGGCAGGGGTGACTCTTGGCTCCCCTAAGGTTGTACTGCACGTGTACCTTCTCACTTCAGCTACGTAGCGCAAGTGGTGGTAGGAACCACAGCCAGTGGGTGTCAGCTGACTGGTCTGACTGTCCTCTTGATACCAGCACTCCTGTGCTCAGGCTGCTTTTCTCTCCACTTGTTGAAAGGGAAGTAAGTAGTATAGATTATTTTGGAGCAGAATCAGGGCTTCAACAACAAACATGAGGGATGATGTCTGGAACATCATCTTGAGATCCATTCCGTGACCCCTCTTTAAAGCCACACCATTTGAGATATGGTGTTTGGGGGAATGTAACACCTATGCATTTGCAGGTTATTTGGAAGGAGTTACCGTGTGTATAAGACAGTGAGAAATAGCAGTGTTTCTGAGAGAGACCACAAAAGAAAGACTGCATTTATCGTGGTTGTTAAAACACTGTTTAAATTCTTAGTAATCAATTACTGAACAATTGAACCACAACCCACATTTTTATTAAACTAGGTCAGATTTAAGTTTGTGTTACTTGGTTTTGGGTAAAGTGGGCTCATGTGGCAAAGAGCCACCACAGAAGTGTTGCTGAAGAGAGCACATAATGGGACTATGATATTTGTGCTAAAGGTGCCTCTAGTCATAAAAATTTTCTGTTGTCACTATACTTTCAGAGGCAAGGAAATCAACTGAGTCAATATTACCTGGAAACGCTGAAGATCCAAGCACTATGCCCAGATTGATTGAGTCGCCTAACCTTCCCTTGTCTCAATTTCCTCATCTACAAATATGGGCATGCTATAAGACCTACTTCCTAGGGATGTTATAGGGCTTAAATTAGATAGTACATCTAACACTTAACAGAGACCCAGCCACATACTGAGGACCTAAAGAGACAGTGGCTATGATTTGATCCTGGGAACTTGTCATCATCTTCATTTCGCAGAAGTAGAAAAGGAAGCTGCAGTGCTCAAGTAATTTCCCAGGGGCACCAAGGTAATAAATGAAATGATGCCTGTGGGACTGGCACATGGAAGGTTCCCCCAATGTCCTCTTCCTCCCACCTCCCTGATAGGTGATCTAGCCAAGGCAAGTGCTCAGAAGAAGCAGGGGACCTACTGAGGTGAGAACATTGACCACCACCATTGTAAATGAAGCCCATGGGGGAAGGGGGGGGGCAGGCCTGATAGGTTTATCAGGTCAGCAAGAGTTCATAACTAGGGCAAGGTCTAAGGAGTAAACTTGAGTGGAATCAGGAAAGTCACATGGAGGGAGTCTTGTTCTCAGATGCTGATTTGGGAGGACAGCACCAAAAGTGTGAGAGTCTGCCAAGGGGGTAGGGGAAACGGGGTTTGAAACCAGGAAAGCTGGAAAATGGTAGAGAAACCAAGAAGATGGGGCACACAGGGACATATTTTCCTCTTAGTTATTTTGATTAGGAATAAATTCCTCCAGTTGGAATCTGAAGGCAAGAAGAGCATAGATACATTCTTGTGGCTTAGTGGAAATTATTGGAAAACAAGTCTGTACATAACTCACCTTCAGGAAGTGCTGAACAAGGATCATTCTCTGCTTCTAATAGATAACTTCATTGATTAGACAATGTCCTCATACTAATCCAGACTTCAGAATGACTCATAAATTAATCCTCCTAACTATACAGAATTCAGCTCATCCTTCATGGTATCACTGGATTCAAATGATAAGTACTGCACAGCTCAGGTCCACTTCTGGACCTGAATACTCTTGGACTTCCTTAGGTGTAGTGGTACAGATTTATATGTGGCAAAGTCAAATCTAAAAGTATATCAAACTCCCTGAATTGAAATACATGATAACAAGATTATTGAAATCTCAGCTTGAGAACTACTCTAGCAACATATTCAATCCCTTGGTATCTTAAGATTTCTTTTGCTTTATTCTTAGAGTAGTTTTTCTTTCTGTGAACATCAAATATTCTGTTATTGAGACATCTAACTCTCAGACCATATTACATACTCTATCACCAGTGTGTCTTGCTACACTGGATAAGATGGTGATAAAGCCCCAGGGTATGGCAGAGCCACCAGATAAAAAGAGACTGGATCTCAGAATGACCACCTGGAGGAGAGCTGCCCACTAACTGGAACACTTGCCCAGTATCTCTTACAAGAGCAAAAAAATCTTCTGTTGTGTTAAAATTCTGCTTTTTCACACCTCCTCAATCCAATAATTCAGTTGAAATAGTATATTTATTCTGATACTGCTGCATCTGATTTCTTAGCTCAAGTAGCAGAACTTGTTTCCCTTTCCTTCCAAACCAACAATGCAGTTAGAATAAAATATTTATGACTATTCATTAAGTGCCAGTGAGTATTCTAATGATTTTAATCATATTATCTTATTTCAATCTCATAAAAATCTTAAGATGTCAGATTTTAAAATTCTCACTTAAAAAGAACAGAAAAGATTGAGGCATAGAGAGGGGAGATATCTTGCCTAAGGTCAGACATCTGTGAGGTGACTAGGTTTGGGACCTAGATTATTTTGACTCAAAAATTATAGTTCACCTGTGAGTTTTCAACCATGTACCAGTTGTACATCAAAATCACACAGTGTGCAGAGGCTGATTCTTCTCGTTCACTGAAATCTGCTTCATCTTCTTACTGGCTCGACAGCTACACCCTGCCCCCTTCCTTGAAATTAGGGGTGGCCGTGTGACAGAGTTCTTCTGAGAAAGGGAAAAATCCAAGCCACTTTTAGTCTGGCCCATTACGCCTTTCTGCATGTGTTTCTCCATGCTGTTTCTCCTTCCATCCAGTAGAAATGAATACCAGTGAAACCGTACAATATGGGGGAGCCGCAAGATGGAAAGAGTCTTGGTTACTGAGTGAATGACTGCACAAAGAGGAGCCTCCCTTCAGCCTTACTCTGAGCCATTTTGTGGGCAAAGGAATTAATTTCTGCTGAGTTAATCTACTGACGTTTTGATATCTGTTGCTACAGCCTACCTTACCTTAATGAATACAGAGAAAAATACTGTTCCCTGGTCTGTACTCCAGACCTCCTAGGTCAAGTTCTCTATCAGGGAACCTAAGTATAGTTTTTTTGAAGTTCTCCCTTGTGATTCTGATGTATCTGGTCTTTGACAACAATATCCTTTGTTTCACAACTGACTTTTCCTTTCACCTGGCTAAATCCTTCTAATTGGGTATCTTGGGGAGTTTTTTTCCATTTCCAGTTTTGCTTAAATTTTTTTTTTGTCTTTTGTCTTTGTTGTTGTTGTTGTTGTTGTTGCTATTTCTTGGGCCGCTCCCGCGGCATATGGAGGTTCCCAGGCTAGGGGTTGAATCGGAGCTGTAGCCACCGGCCTACGCCAGAGCCATAGCAACGCGGGATCCGAGCCGCGTCTGCAGCCTACACCGCAGCTCATGGCAACGCCGGATCGTCAACCCACTGAGCAAGGGTAGGGACCGAACCCGCAACCTCATGGTTCCTAGTCGGATTCGTTAACCACTGCGCCACGATGGGAACTCCCTAAATTTAAAAAAAATGTTATGGCCAACATTTTTTATTGATTCAGAAAAGGCTTTGCTTATGTTTTGATATTTGAAAATATTTAAATCCATTTGACCCAGGGAATTAAAGATGTGTGTTCTGATGATCAGGATTCCAGCGGATCATTCCTTCCTTCTTTCCTTCCCTCTCTTCCTCTCATCCATCGAACAACCCAGCCATCCATTGTATCTACCTACTATCGATCTGTCGATGTATCGATCTATCTATTATCCATCATCTGTCTCTTCTGTACATCTGTACATTCATCAGTTTTTCTTCTGATCAGAGCAGAATAGCTTCTCCAAAAGTATTTTTCTTCGATTTTATTTTATAGATATAAAATTTTGCACTGTGTAATTCCTTGGAAGTAACATACAGCACCTACAACATAGGAGTTCCACTGTTACTCATGCATTTTGGTGATTACTTTGGAACTGACTGATCTCCAGATCTTGCGGGAGGGGGGGGCGTTAAGAGAGTTTGTAATTTAAAATTGAGATAATGTTTTCTTACATTGTTTTATCCTTTAATGTTTTTTTCTGAATGAATTCGATTATAGAATCCCAGCACAGTGATAATTTGACCTTTTTATAAAATGCCTTCAGTGTTAATAATAGGATGACTGTTAATTTGTTAAGAAGGTATGTGAAGAAAGCTTCTGATGGCTCTAGATCCATTGATAACTACTTACATCACATAAGGATAGCTAATGTCTTATAGTGTGCTTATTGCATGCCAGGTGCATGCATTCTAGGGACTTGGCATAAATTAAGTCCTTTAACCCTCAGAATAATCCTATAAGCTAAGCCTTATGTTTGTTTATCGTCATTTCATAATGAGGACATTGAGGCATGGAAGCGTGAAGGAACATGACAGAAGTTACACACCAATAGGCGGTGATTGCTGGGCATGAACCCATGTAACCTGGCTTTAGGCTCCATGTCTTTAACCATTGTCCACACTGCCTATTTTGATAGGCATATGATTTTCTTTACCATTCATATGGATATGTTAGTTTTCATTGCTTCATTACAAATTACTACATATTTCAGAGCTTAAAGCAACACATACTTATCTCACAGTTTCCATGATTCAGGGACACAGATTAGCTTAGCCGGGTCTGCTGCATAGGGTGTCACAGAACTGCAGTCAAAATATCAGCCAGGTCTGGAGTCTCATCAGAGTTTCAAATTCTTCTTCCAAGTTCATATAATTGTTGGCAGAATTCATTTCCTGGTGGCTGTAGAACTTATTATGACTTCTTCTTCAAAGCCAGCAAGAGACTCTCTTTCTGACCTCAGTGAAGACTGAAATCCTCTTAAAGGGCTTACAACTCGTTAAGTCAGGTTCACTGGAGATAATCTCCTTTTTGATGAAATTTTCAACTAATTACATCTGCAAAATTTCCTTAGTCATGGCATATAATGTAACCTAATCAGAGATGGAACCTAATCAAATTTATACCACCAGAGGCAGAGATCATGGGGGTTTACCTTAGAATTCTGCTATGAGATGGCATAATGGGTACATTTGATCCCTTCTTCCATGGGTGAAGGAGATAGATAAATACCATCATACAAGGAGATGATATTTCCCTTAGGGCTTGACTTAGCAACCTCAGCTTATAAAATATCAAGGATTTGTTTTAAAAACTCGTATGCATAAAAATTTCCTTCTTTAAGCCTTTCCTAGAATGCTTCACCTTGAAGGAAGGTTAATGATATAAATATTTTTTTTGTAATTATTGTAAATTTATTTGCTGATTAACTTTCTAGAACATTTCTTAAAATCACCTAGTTACTTTTGTCTTAAGATCAGCCATTGGGTGAAAATCAAACTCCACTGTGTGGCAAACCGAGATCCCTCCTGTACTAACCAAACAACCCAGGTTGCCCTCATCTCTTGTCACTGCCTTCTCCTCCCATCATTTTATTTCATGTCACTTTCATGCCTTTGGATCTCTGTATATGATGTGCCTATATGTAGTTGACCCTTGAACAACACACGTTTGAACTGCATGAGTCCACTTATTTGCAGTTTTTTTTTTTTTCAATAAATACATACTACAGCACTACCTGATCTGTCATTTGTTGAATCTGTGGATGTGGAGGGCTGACTATAAAGTTAAACTCAGATTTTCAGTTGTGATGAGGGTGGGTGTCCCTAACCCCTGCATTGTTCAAGGGTCAGCTGTACAATCTTAATTTTATCTGGAATACCCTTTATATCTCACTCCCATCCCCAACCAGAAAGATAATGCTGATTCGAACTCTTTATGAAGAGCCCTGTCTCATTTTGCAATTAAGTATGTTGAAGAGAAAAAAATATGTTAGAAGGAAATAAAATAGATTTAGGAAATCTAAGCTAAACTGGAAAATATGAATGTGGATTCTCAGCGTGTTCTATCACTGAAGAGGCTGAGCAGTAAACCAATGTGAGCTGTGTTCTCTAATGTCTGGGATTTTGCTCTCTCCTTTGACTCTCCACTGTGAAAGGAACCAGAGCTCTTTGAAGACTAGGTGAACATTTCATTCTTGTCTGAATGCAAAGATGCTTTTAAAATACCAGGAATAGTGCTGAAAGGACAGTGGAATCAGCTTTGAGATATTCAACTTGGAACCATTTGCACATTAAAAAATAATTATTCATGAACAAGTCGAGTTCATGATTCTGTGAATTCATAATGATATTCAAAATGGGAGAAGGGGAGTTCCCATGTGTCTCAGTGCGTTAAAAACCTGACATAGTGTCCATGAGGATGCAGGTTCAATCCCAGGCCTCACTCAGTGGGTTAAGGATCTGGTGTTGCCCTAGGTTGCGGATGCAACTTGACTCCAGCATTGCTGTGGCTGTGGTGTAGACTGGCAGTTGCAGCTCTGGTTTTACCACTAGCCCAGGAACTTCCATCTGCTGCAGGTGCAGCCATAAAAAGAAAAAAAAAAAAGATAAGAGGTGTAAAGTTCACAGAAGACTTAATACCTAACATTGACAAGTTTAAAAGACTGTTTTCCACCTCCTGATACAAGTGAAATGGATGTTTACGAGGCAGAATAGATCTACGATAGAAAATCAAGAAGCTGCATTTTCTTCATAAATCCAGGTAGTGTTTGGTGTTTCTGTCTCTGAGGGATGTGTTCAGGCCCACCCAGGTGTGGGGGTTGTGACCTCAGTGTCACATCAGATCCCTAGGGTGGAATGATTACCAGTACACCCAGCCTCCTGTTCTCAGATGTGAGCAAAGCCTGGCTGCCCTACAGACTCTTGCTACAAAAAACAAAAAAACAAACAAATGAACAAACAAACAAAAAAACCTAACATAGCCTCAGATATTCCTGAAAACAATATAATTCAGTGAGCATCAGATCAAGGGAGTCATTCAAGGCTGGGAAAGGAAGAATTCTATCTGACCTGAGTTCAGGAAGGGGACAATGTGATGAGAGATCCCTGACACAGAAAGGAGTGACTGAGGATGGGAAAGTGAATTCTGCTAAGCTCAGGACATGGTGTTTTTCTCTATATCGTTTCCACTATGGACTCACATAAGTTAGGTGCTCCATGCAAAATAATAGGGTCAGCTTCTAAGGGATCACAATGAGCAGGTCCTGGGTGAGTGACTCAAAACACAATGTATGCAGGTTTTTTCCCTGAAACCCATTCAACTCTATTAAAGCATAATTTGGCTTCCAAAGGTATCACAGCAATAAAAACAGAATTGGCAGATTCAAAAGACAATTTTCATGTATCAGCTGCAACTGGGGCTCAACAGCATTTATATCTAAAGAAGACCTAAATCATACAAGAAAATACATTGAAAAGCTAGAGAGGAGGAAGTCAAAATGAAATAATGAGCTATGTTAGGCAAAACAGACTTCAGTAATTTTAAGACAATGCAGAACATTTATGTAATACAGTTATTTCTGGGACTTTTCTGAAAAAGTAAAAAAAAAAACCCATTACACTTATCATAAACATACAGAATAATGTAAATAAACATTCAAAAGAATATTTATCTTCCCCAGCCTTTAGCCCTTGTATCCAGAATAATTACCTAGTATTCTGGCCAAATCATCAAGATGATTTTCTCAGCCCTCTAGTTGACTTTGACTTTTTAGAGAGATTGGGAAGCAGTGTGGGAACACGTGCAGTACACTGGTATTTCCAGCTGTACAAATGCAGTGTTGGTCACAACCATCCTCAGACCAACGAGGGCTGTTTTGGATACAGAAATAGCAGGTTGATTCTAAGTAATATGTACAGTTTTTCTCAAAATTTCTCATTTATGAAATGAGGACTGGGATTTTCATGCAGTGGAGAGGAAGTGAGCTCCTTGTAGTGGGTAAGGTGCCGTCTTCTGCAGAGTATAGGGATAGAGCATCTGGATCTGTTTTGAGTTCAATTGAATTCGATTCCAAGTAATTCAAGCTGTTTCAGAAAAACTGGTGGAAGAAGTGAAATCATTTTTTAAACCATTAAAATCAGTAATTCACCACCTCTTCCATGAATGCACCCTATCAAAGGGGAAAAAACAGCATTGTAGCGTACATAGGTGAGAAAGAAAATAGAAACGAGAAAAGGGAAGTTGGAAAAATGATGGTATGAAGAACAGTAGAAGTTTGCATTTTTTACTGCACAAGTAATTTCTAGTCTTAAGATTAAAATACTGTCCATTTGGTGGGAGATCTCATTGACTCACCATCAGTAGAAAGTGCACCTTGATTCCATTCTGTTCTTCGGTGTGGAGCTGGGTTGGGGCTGAGTCCTGCCTGTGCACATGCACTCTCTGTTCCTTTATGACTGGTGATGACTACTTGCTGGTTAGAGTGAGGGGGGTGCCTCTGATTTAGAGAGATGTTCACTGACCTATACACAAATTGAATGCAAGTGCTTGGCCTTATTGATTCTGGACCAGCTCATTCCTAATTTTCTAGATACGATTGCATTAACCAGGCAGTATTTTTCTCAAACATCACCAGGAGAGGAAACATCACAATTTATCACCGCCCGCCTATTTCAGTGTTTAATTGAATGTTTAACCCAAATCAATAATCTAATTAATAAATGTATGTAGGTGAGCACTTTTGGGAACATGGAGATTTCATTCTTATAAAAAATGTTAGTTTTTCCCTCTTAACCTTTTCCTATCCTCATTTGTACATTTCTTATTTGTTTTCTGAATTAGTTCATTTCAAATAGTTACCTAGAAATTCCAAACCATAAAATTAGAGAATCTCAGAAGCAAGTGAGCTTTGTTGCCCTGTTTCTTAATATCTTTTGCCCTCTAGTGGTAAAATCAGGAGACCTGTTGTATTTTCATTTGAATTCTCCAAAGCAAAATGTTTCATGAAAATAGAATGCAGAAGACATTCATCATAATTAGCTACTTCATCATTATTAGCTACTTCTTATTAAATATATACTTATTATGTATTTTAAGGAAATTAAAGTACTTCAGCATGGTCTATTTGATACTAAGAATGTGAAATAACCATAGTGAAGAATCTTGTTGTTGGCAGAATTGGTCTAACCTTTCTAGTCCCTTTATCCTATTCTCCATTTCTCCACCTTCCTTTTTCAAAACGAAAAGCAAACTTCGTAATTGCACATAGTACTTGTTACATGTGAGCCAAGTCTTCTTTGCTGCTAAATTACAGCTAATAGCTTGGGCAGAAATGGAACTCCCTGAAATCTGCCGCCTAGAACATTATACACTTAAAATTAGACTGTAAGACACTCAATATCCACTGGAGTCACATTATCACTAGGAGCTAATTTACAGAAAAATTACATCATTACCTGGATCATATCCTCTGAAAATATGAGCAATAGTTGGAAATTTAAAATAATGAGTTAGAGAAAGGGAACGTATTGATCTGGGGGAGAATTTATGTAAAGAATTATCTTTCCATGTACATATTTTAGCTTTTCATAAAGTAAAATGCATGCTTAACATTTTTGTCTTGAGAAGAAAATATCCTTTTATTTTGAGAAAGGGTTAAGTTGTTCCTTTTCCAGCAAAATATTTTAGCCATAGATGGCAGGGTTTTAAAATACCTTTTCTTTCTTTGTAGCAGTTTTAACTTTTCAAAACTTTATACTATGAAGTAATTTCAGGCTAATAAAAAACTGAAAAAAAATCTAAAATATGGTATAAAGTTCCCACATTCGCTTTACCCAGTTTTCCAGATGTTAACAACTTACTTAACTATAGTACAACTCTCAAAATTAGGAAATTAACATTGATACTATACTGTTAATTAATCTACAGACATTATTCAACTTTTGCCAATTATCTCTAATGCTGAATTATGATCTGAGATCCAGATTTGATTAAATTTGTAGGGTTATATTCATATTATACATACATAATAAAAGTACCATGGAAGTGATATTGTGGCCTTCTTAGTATGTTGTATATAGGGAGTCCATGATGTTGATAAATCTTATTATTGGTGATGTTAACTTTAATCATTTGGTTAAGGTAGTGTCTGCTGGATTTCTCCACTGTAAACTAACAGTTTTACTCTTTGTACTTATTAGTATCTTATATGAGATACTTTAAGACTGTTTGTTATCCTGTCTTGGCCCAATAATCGCCAATTGATGATATTTTAAATTTCCATCTTGCTTGACATTTATTAATTGGAATTCTGTAAAGAAGAGAACTTTCCCTTTCCCATTTATTGGTTATTCAAGTATTTATGTACATTGGTATGGAGCATGGATATTTATTTTATTCTCTATGTTATAACCCGTTATCATTATTTACTTGTTCTCCAAATTGGCTTAGATTTGACCATTGGGAGCTTCTTCTAGTTGACTTGTGTGTCCCTTCAATGTGTGTCTGCTGCTGCTGCTACTGCTGTTATTATTATTATTATTATTATTAGGTGCTTCTTTTCTTTCTTGTACCGTTCCAAGCTAATTTTATGCTTTTCCTGTCCTAGCCCTGGGATCAGGAATTTGTCCAAGAATCCCTCATTGATTAGAGAATTGTTTCTGGAAATCAAAATCTGCATGCTTGCTATATTCTTTGCTATTGGCATCATTAATTTTAGGCCTTCTCAGCAAGTAAAGCCAAAAAGAAACCATGCATATCTAAACAAGCACGCATACACATCATCTAAGTCGATCAATCTATCATCTATTATCTATCTACCTGTCTGTCTAACATCTGTCATCACCAGGAGTTCATACGTTTAATTCTAATCCAACACATAAAGTTTATTTTAGTCTTCCTCTTTTCTTCATTTGTAACTCCTTTCTCTGGCAGTAAGAAATCTGCCTCTAATTATTTAAAGTTTATTTACCTATTTGCACAATTCTAAAATATATATTGATTCACTTCCTAATTCTTAACCTATGCCATTCTAGGGGAGTGGAGGAACTTACTAACTAGTTTATGATGTTTGTTGTACATTTCTTTTCGTCTTAGAGTATGTAATCAAAATACTGTTTTTCAGACTTATTTAGGTTTGTTCTTTTCTTCCCTAGCCCCTTCAGTGTAGTTTGTAATAGAGTTAGGCTCCTTTGTTACTGTTTTTATTGTATTTCCTGTTCTCCCCTTATCCTGCTTGATTTTAATCATGTATTTATATTTTTGGTCTATGAAATATTATCATGGTTTCTAAAAGTCAGAAGAGCACAAACTCTTATACCCAGAGAAATGCTCCTTCCTCTGCCCCTATCATGCTTCCACCAATGCCTCTCTTCCTTATCTCTTATCTTATTAATTTCTGGGTTATCCTTTCAGTGTTTCTTTTGTCACAAACAAGTAGATAAATGTATAGTTCATTTCTCTTTTTTTTTTTTTTTGATCTTTTGTTGTTGTTGTTATTGTTGTTGTTGTTGTTGTTGCTATTTCTTGGGCCGCTCCCGCGGCATATGGAGGTTCCCAGGCTAGGGGTCCAATCGGAGCTGCAGCCACCAGCCTACGCCAGAGCCACAGCAACGCGGGATCCGAGCCGCGTCTGCAACCTACACCACAGCTCACAGCAACGCCAGATCGTTAACCCACTGAGCAAGGGCAGGGACCGAACCCGCAACCTTCTGGTTCCTAGTCGGATTCTTTAACCACTGCGCCACGACGGGGACTCCTCTCTTTTTTTTCTTTCATGAAAGGTGGCACATAACAGTTCCTCTTTTGCACTTTTTTGGGGGTCCTTTTTTAACTTAATGTATCCTGGAAAACAATCCTAAATTTTAGTCTTTTTCTGTTTTTCTCCTCCAGCTGTGCAGTTGTACATAACTTATTTAACCACTCTCCTATATTTGGACATTTATATTATTTCTAATATTTTGCAGTAGCAAACAGTATTGTACTTAGTCACCCTGTGCAAATGTATTTTTGTATTATTGGAGTATATATGGGTCAGTTCCTAGAATTGGACTTGGTGAGTTGAAAGGTAAGTGTATATGTAGTTTTCTTGCCAAATTTCCCTTCAAAACCTTTGCAAGAGTTTGCATTTCTTCCAAGCAGTGTATGAGAGTGCCTGTTTCCCTACAGAATGTGTTGTTACATACTTTTTAAATTGTTGCCAATCCAGTAACAATATCTCAGTATGGTTTTAATTTGCATTTCTCTAATTATGAGTAAAGTATCTTTTTCTGTCTTTAAAGATGATTTTTATAACTCTTTTTGTGATGGTCTGCTCATGTCTTTTCCTTATTTTAATGGATTTTAAAAATTGTTTTCCCCTCAAATTTTAAGAGTTCCTTATATAGTAGCAATGCTAGTACTTTATAGTTTTATCTATGTTAGACATTTTTTTTTAAGGATGTCAATTGTCTGACTGTTTTTGTCATGCAGGAAAAAATTTATTTTATATAGCTATGTATCAGGGTTTTTTTTTGTTTTTTTGTTTTTGTTTTTTTTTTTGGTCTTTTTGTCTTTTTAGGGCTGCACCTGTGGCATACAAAGGCTAGGGGTCAAATCAGAGCTGTAGCTCCTGGCCTACACCAGAGCCACAGCAATGTGGGATCTGAGCCGTGTCTGTGACCTACATCAACTACTCACGGCAATGCCAGATCCTTAACTCACTGAGCGAGGCCAGGGATTGAACCCACATGCTCATGGATACTAGTCAGATTTGTCAGCCATTGAGCCACAACGGGAACTCCCTATCAGTTTGTTTTAATTGCCTCTGGATGTTGAGTCATAGTTAGAAGTCTTTTCCTATACCAAGGTTAAAGAGGAATCCACCCATGTTTCCTTCTAGTACTTAAATTTTTTTTAAAAAAATTTAAATCCTGGTTCCATTTGGAGTTTATGCTTATGGGTGGTGTGAAGTATGGATCTAAATTTATTTTATTCCAAATAGTAATCCTGCTCTCCTGGGACCACCTATTAAAATTACTATATTTTTCTGGCAATTTGTGATGCTACCTTCTCATATACTAAATTTCTATGTGTTTGCATCTAATTCTGGGCTTTCTGATCTGTTCTCTTCATCTGTTTGTCTATTCATGTACCAGTGTCACCCTGTTTTAATTAAGAAAACTTTATGGCATGTTTTATATCTGATAGAGCTAATTTTTCTTTCTAGTCTTTCCTTTTTAGTGTGTTCTTGGCTATTCTTATTTTTCCCCCTGTTGTCGTCTTCTTTTGTTTTTGTTGTTGTTGTTTTGGCTTTGCACACAGCATAAAGAAGTTCCCAGGTCAGACATTGAATTTGAGCTGCAGCCTCAGCCTACACTGCAGCTGTGGCAATGCCAGATCCTTTAACTCCATTGCACTGGGCCAGGGATTGAACCCATGCCTCTGCAGTGACCCAAGCCACTGCATTCAGATTCTTAACCCACTGTGCCACAGTGGGCACTTCACATGATTTTTGATATGAACTAATCTACCTCCATAAAAAAGCTTATTAATGTTTTTGTTGGGATTGGGTTAAATTTTATATTAACTTAGAGAATTGACAATATATGGTATTGAGTCATTCTGTTAAAAAATTGGGGGTGTCTGTCATTTTATTCAGACCTCTTTTTATAGCTTTCAGGAAGGTTTTCCTCATAGAGTTTCTTCAACACCTTTCCTTTAAAGTTTATTCCAAAATATTTAAGCTTCTTTGTTGTTACTATAAGTTAATATTGTACTATTATTATTATGTCATCCAATTTCATATTATTTATATCTATGTAAAATAATTTCAAAAGTTCCCCAGTGGCCTAGAGGTTAAGGAACTGGCATTATCACTGCAGCGGCTTAGGTCACTGCTGTGGCTCAGGTTCACTCCCTGACTCCTGAACGTCCGCATGCTTCAGGCATGGACAAAAATAAATAAATAATAATTTTAGCATGTAATGCTTTTATCCTGCTACCTTTAACTTACTGTATCATTTTAGTTAATAATGCCTTTTCTTGACTTCGACCAAAAAAATTTTTATCATGTTAAGCCTTTGAGATTTGGTTTATTTATTTGCAAGCCAATTCTAATAAAAGGTAGACATTTTATTTGCCTATTAATAAAGAAACAGACCAGAGATAATGACAAATTTGCCCAGGGTCACAGAGAGAACAGTGAGAAAAACTGATTTTTTAATCAAGATTCTGTGCTTTTAATCACTACATAATAAGTCTCTCCTCAAGGATCTACATTTGGTTTCACTGAACTCTAAGGACAAAAAAGACTACCTAAGATTTTGTAACTATGAAATTAATAAAAGCTCAGCCCTGGTCTCCCTTCCAGGATGTTCCCAGGACATAATCAGTGTGATCTTTCAAAAATGAAGATAGTTTATGTCATCCCCCTTTCTTAAATCTTTCAGTGGATTGATGTTGGTCTCAGAATAGAGGCAGAACTCTTTCACACGGCCTCTGCCTTACTCTCTACATTCAGCTCCACTCCGTGCTTTTCACACTGGCAATGTAGCCCAGTGAAGTACCTGCCCCCTTCTTCCTCCCACATCCCATTCAGACAGCATCTCCTCCCAGATGTCCTTCCTGATTCACAGCTTTGTGTTCCTCTCCCATGCCTTCTGTAGTGTCTCTTACTAACCCTTGCCACATTGCATTTTAATCACTTATTTATTGACTGTCTTAAAAACTCTTGAGGGCATGGCCTATGTCATTTAATTTTAGATTCCAGATCATATCATCCCTCAGATGGTAGGCCTTAATATATGTTTGTTGAGTGAATTAATGAATAAATATTGTTTTCTTACTTAAAATTTTTGATTGCATACTGTATCTATTATGAATATTTTCTCCTTCCATGAATGGGAACTGATTTGCCTATATTCTTGGGATTGTCAGCATCATGAATGTGGGCTGTCATGAACTTTTCACATTTGAAGAGAAACCTCAAATCAGTTATCTAAGTTTTTTTTTTGAGAAAATAATCAGCTAACATTTTTTTTTTCTTACCACTTTCTTCTCCATATGGGAGTGATTTGTAGTTGTCATTGGGATGAATAATTCCCAACCTTTTATAAAATGCAAACCTGAAAAATGTTCTTTGAAATCTGACTGCCATTTCTAAAAGGCATCTCTTTCTGTCAAAAGCCTTCATCCCACTCTGGCAGTCATTATTTTACAAGTATCAGATGTATTTTCTGAAGTATTTTTCTTGGCATTTGCAGTAATAGGAAGATTGTTTGTTGAGCTCCCTCTGGATGTGAGGCACTGTCCTAAACATATTATATTCAGGTTGTTTATAAAGCAGATTTAATTTCACCATTCTACAGATGGAGAAACTGAGGCATACAGAAGTTATGTGACTTGTCCAGAGTACCTTAGATACACGTAGTAATAAAAGGAACTGAGATTGACTTTAAGGGGAGCTGATTACAAAGTCCCTATTCTTAAAATTGCCATAGACCACTTCTTTTATCTATATTTTAACCCTACTGCAGCTCGTGGAATATGTGGTGTTGTTTATGTGCTATATGTATGTCTGTTTTGCCTCCCAAATATGATCCTAAGATCTTTCTTCACAGGGAGTGTCTTACCTCTTTAGCCTCCATAATATCTAGCATCATATTACACACATTGCGTGATCACTTCATAAATATGTGTACAATTGCTTTGAAAATTTATTTAAATTCTCCTCTTGGTCTTAGGAAATTGTACCTAGGGGTTTTAACAAGTTTGGACAGAGCACATTTTTAAAAAAAATCTCAAAATTTTTGATTCACAAAATGAATTTATGATGGAAGAGATCCCCATGACATCACCCATCTACTGTCCCTCTTTTTGTATTTGGCTTCCAGATGGATATAATGATGTTTTGATGGACATTAATGAAACTGGGTACCTTGCAATCTATTTGCTTTGTAGCAACACTGGCTGATTCAGAATTCATTGAAAGCATTCCCTTTCATAGCTTCCTCTCTTGAGAGCCATGACTCTTCTCTGAGGGAGGGGTAGGAAGATTGTTGTCACTGTGTGAAGGTGTAACTGAGTTCTTCTTTAGCCTCAGGGTCACCCTTAACACAGCTGTGTACTGCAACTCTCCTGTAACAATGAATGCCTTCCCTAGCTGAAATGTTTCCCAATGGGACATTAAAATATTCCACCATGCCACAATGGATGGGGTTTGGGAAAGATCCCCAATCATCAACTCTCCTCCAAAATAATTTCATTACCAAGACCCTCTACCCTTCATGCAAATAGACTTCAGCATGGTACCAGACTTTCTTATACATGTCTGAATTTACAGAATGAATGTTTACAAGGTATATCTGGAAAGTTACAATTCTATTGTTATTCTCTCAAACCAAGTTAAACTCAAGAAAGCAAAAAGGAAAATTGTATATATTAAATTTCTTCATCAAAGCTTCTATTATAAGATCAAAATCTTCCTAGAACCTTTGTTGTATTATCTTTTTTTTTTCACCAGTAAGTGCTTTTTGTTCTAATCATATTGGATTACAGAAATTATATTTTCATGATAGAATTATTAAAAAGTAGAACTGTATTTTAAGTGTTTAATAATTCACAATCTCTTTACTCAAGATACTCACTGTTAATATTTTGGTATATTTTCTTTGTCTTGGTAGTTAGTTGGATAAATAGATTTCATAATGAAGCCATGACTGCTATTGATATGTGTATATCGACCTATAGTTTATTTCCACTGACTGAACATTATCTCATGAATATTTTTCATATCACTCAAGATTCTCCAATGACCTTTTACAAATGCTTTATAATGTCTATTGTAGAACTACATAATGTTCCATTTAATGATCTGACATTGTTGCATATTGTGATTCATTACTGAGATGAACACCAGATTGCGCTTACAAATCCTATCTGAATAAGAGAGGAAAGTACATTATGAACTGCATAAAAACCGGGAGATTTTCTAAAGGAATAAAGAAACGTTCGTCTGCCCAATAAAATCCTGGAATTAAAAAATAAAGAAAAATAAATTCTTTTTAAATAAGAGACCTCAGCCAGAATCTAGTTGCTTATCTGAGCTTTATCAAAGGGATTCAAGTCCGATGGAGCCCTTTTTGTGTCTGAAACCCCTCACCACTGTCCAAGGGCAGGAAAGTGACAAGAGGACAACTTTGTCAGATTTTTAGCTAGTTCCTTTTCTTAAGCCGAGCTGCAGCTTTCACAGATAGAACCTTACATGCAGTATTTTGGCTGTTTATGGTGGCTCTCAATGGGCAGGAGGACTAAGGAGAAAGAGAATTGGAGAAAAAACTAAGAGATATTTTCTGAGCCTTAAGATTGCCATAGTGAGATTACCTCTACTTCTGCAAATCATTTACCTTTTCTCTGTTACTGTAAGAAGCAAACACTTGCTTTGAGATATATTTACTTAGAGAAAAATGGTGACTAGTTTGTCAGCCAAAATATCAGGAACTAAAAGGAATTATATTAGTCCTAAAAGCAATTAGATGGGGAGTATGTAGCAAGAGAAATAAAAGAAAGACTTCACTTTAGTATTCTGTAAAATGGAGCATACAAGTCTTTATAGCATGGAAATACAAATTAAAATATTAAATACTATTTTATAGCTTTCCAGTTGAAAAGGTTTAAAATAGTGAGTATAGCCAAGGATGTGGATCAGTGGAAACTCTCACATACTCCTAAGGAAGCACAGGCCAGTTACATAATATCTTATAAAATGAAATGTATGCATGCCCTCCAGTGGAGTTCAGGGAAAGCCAGAGGATAATTAGGGTACTGCTTTGTTTTATTTTCTTACATGATGGAATATACATGATAATGAAACTTCAAGGTCAAATGTCCTTTATCCTAAGACTCAAGAGAGAGGTTCTGGAGCACTGGTGTACAAGGGCAGGGTAATGGCAGCATTTATCCTCTGCCCATGTAATAAGGGGTACATTGTCAGTAGAGCATGTAAAAACAAAATTATAACCAACTGAAAGTCAGTCTGCTTTCTTATTATCACCATATGCCAGTATTTCTGAGCAGTAGTCCTCCTTGGGAAAAAAAAAGGCTTTTGTTTTTCTAAGGTTTTGTTTTGTTTTTTAAATAGTTGCTGTGATTATTGCACATTTTAAAACTACTTTACTTATCCTTTGGTTATCATGTTTTCCACATGGAAGTTAATTCATGAACTTTTCAGTTATGAAGTCAATTCCCAGCAATCTGGGCTTGGCTACATTATACACCAGAGGATAATGGGATTGAAGGGGAGTTTTCTAGAACAGGGTATTTTTCACCAAATTGGTAGATGAAAGGAAGGATCCAGTGTAAAGGGAGGGACTAAATTAGAGAAGGGGTGGTATATAGTTCGTGCATCAAAGTCTGTAGGCTTCTGTAGTTGTGACTTGCTCTTGGGTGACTCTGGGCCTTACCATGACTTTGCTTGATGAATGGGATGAAAACCCTTGAGATGCAGAGACTTGTAAAGTGCTTGCACACAGGGACTTGCTGTCTTTTGTGGCCCTTGGGCGGTGGATCCTACAATTGCTAACATGTGAATGGGACTAAGCTAGACTTCTGGATGATGAATGACACATGGCCTAGCTACTTTTATTACCCTAGCTGATATCAGCCCAATATGCAGACATGTAAGGCCATTAGAGATCATTCAGTCCCAGACAAACCTCCAACTGGTCACTGAGGTATGAGTGAGTGAGTATGCTGAAATTAGCCAGCCTAGCTCATATGACCAGAAACATCCAGCTTACCTTTAGACTTGTGAGCTGTGATGTATGATTGTTGTTTTAAGACACTGAGTTTTGTCATGGTTTGTTACACAGTGAAAGCTAACTGATACAAACTCCTTGAGTAGGTGAGTGAGGATAGAATAGAAGTCAGAGGTAGAAGGGACAGATTAATCTTGGATATTACACACACACACATATATATATAATATGTAACTATATATAGTATATATCATATATAACTACTATACATATATATATATATATATAATATAAAACTATGTTCAAATTCCCCAGCCTACACACACACACACACACACACACACACACACACACGTACACGTACACACACTCATTCCCCTACTTCCCTTCAGGGTTAAAGAAATGATGTAGGCTCTGAGCTGAAACTACCTAAATTGAAATCCTTTCTTGGTTCTTTACTGGTTGCATGATCTCAGGCACATGTCATATTCATCTATAAAACAGAGACAATAGTATTTACCTCACAATGTTGAAAAAATTAACATATATGTAAGGACCCAGCTCATAATAAACACCTTTTAAATGCTAGCTGTATAGGTACCCAGATGAAGATACAACATAATTTGAGATGCATTGACAGGGAAAGTTGAGGGAATGTGTATCAGCTAACATCAAAATCCTCAAGAATGCAGATATAGGATGTCATCAGAGTGTAAAAGGTAGACAATAAGAATTTGAGGATAAAGAAAATTAATGGTGGTAAAAATTTAGGAAGGTGATTAGAGAGGAATTTTAAAAAAATGGTTGCATAGCGGTGATAGTCTAATTGAGGTTAAAAAGAACAAATTTATGGGGGATACACTCCATATCTTTTAATTTTCTAACATAGTGCTCTGTAGCTCAGGAGTAGAATTGGGGAGAACAAATAACGGGATTATTGGTGACAGATACAGAAATGATGGCACCAATGGAGGTAATATTAGAAATAGCTGCCATGGGGCCTGAGAGTTGTCTTGGAGGCAAGAGACTGTTTAGTTGAGAGAATGGAATGAGGTCAAAGGGCAAGGAGCAGACATCTTACAGACCTACTTGAAAGTAGGAAGCTACACTTTCTTAGTTGGAGGCTAGTATCATTTTATCCTTGGTGACTTGTTCCATTGCCTGTAGCCAATGACCTTATGATCATATGATTTTGTGTAGTTTTCTTTCAGGAAGACTTATTTTCTGAGGTTCTACAAGGGGACACCAAACTTTAAAAGAGAGCTCTGGCTTTAAAATTCAGCCCATCGTGGTAGCTATCCTCTAAGGAGGCTATGTCTGTTGGATCATCTGTCTCAGCTATTAAAACTTTTCTGCAAGCACCCATTATTATCCTTGCATGTCAAGATGTCAAAAACAGGATTTTCTCTAGCATTCAGGTGTGCTTCCAGGGGTACACGTGAATCTAGCCATATTGGAGCATCCCCTGCTCTCCGAGTAAGCCCGTGAACTCCTGCTCCCCCTCTCTGCCTTCTTAGGTTTTGTACATTTTCCACACACAGCTCATGCTCTCAGCCCCACAGTGCTTTCCAGTTTTTCCAGCCTGACATAATGTCTTCCTTCTCAGAACCATTATAGCAACTCATCTGACTCTTACTATGTTCTTTTATTCCAGTTTTTTTTTAAAACCAATGCTTAAGAAGTAATAGATTTTAAAGCTAGAAGCTTTCAGAGAACACGTAATTCAGCCTCCTCGTTTTGTCGACGAGGAAATTGAAACCCAGAGATATTTAGTAAGTGACAGAACCAAGCCTAGAATCCAGCCTGCCTTTGTCATTATTTGGTGATTTTTCTTTTGTTATCTTTATGTCCTAAGAGGACATCAAGTTCTTCAGAACAAGAACTTTTTTGAATCTATAGCGTTTACATGGTGGGATCCTTAATAGATGTTCATCCATAATGACATGGTGCTCTACCAAACAACATGAGACAGCTGAAAGAGAAAGCATTTCTTATGCAGGAAGATTTTACAGTTTAAAAAAATCACTATTGTTTTTCAATCCCTTAGATGTATAAAGTTTTCCAAATAAAAGAAAAAGAAAGTTTTTGTTTGTTATATACAGTTTTGTTCCCATAACTCCTGCTGCTAAGGGTGGTCTTCTTTAAGATGTATATGGACCAATTCTGACCAATTTAGGTTGGAATTCCAGCAGAAGAAAATTCCTCCGTTTAGCCCTTTAGTCAGTTAACTGGAAGAAGCTTACCTTTGTGGTTATTGATTTTAATTTCATTTCAGAAAGAGAGAATGTCAAGAAGTCAATTTAATAAACAAAAGCATTTATACAATTTAACTTAATTCAGCAATGTGGATGGGAAGAAAATGGAGCCTAATAAAAGCAAATATAAACACATATTGGGAACTGAACGAGTATTGCTACCGCAAGTTACTAATTCCCCCCATTTTTAATTATAAAAAACAAAAGCACCCTACAACCCAAGATTAGCCAGCACCTAGATGTGGCCTGGCACTCATCACCTTGAACTTCTTCACTGAATCCATTTGAAAACTGAGCATGGAGCCTGCATTCTCATTCCAACTAGTCCACCTGTGACCACTTTAAGAAGACATTCCCCAGAATGGCTCAAGCAAAGCTTGCTGTGAACACTATCACGATTTAATCAACACTCTACACATGCATTTCAAGGGGGCTCTTCTGAAATCCCGGGAAAGGTTTGTAAGCTTCCTGAAATAGAAAAATTCTTCTAGTAGTTCTCAGCTGGGGTATTCTGGCCATGTAGGCCTCCTTCCTTCTCTCCACCTCAGCTTTCCTCTTTCCTCTTCCTCCCTCCCTTAGGAGAAACGACAGACACTATCCACTTGCAATTAGTTCTCCTAATTTCACCCACAGGAGCTGAAAATCTAAAGAAAACACATTTATTTGTTTAAAAGGCAACTTGCAGACATCATTTTCACATAAAAATGTTCTCACCCTCTTGGTCCTAGTCCACTGTGTATTTTTCTTCCAGACTTGTTCTTCCCCAAATGACTACAGCTTTTGCTGGCATTTCTCTGAAAGTATCTTTAAGACCTCTTTTAGATGCACAAAAGCTACCTGAATTTGCAGGCAGCTTCCTGTTGGGCTCACGTTTTGCAGAATGCATGCTTGGTGTGCAGAAGGTGGGGAAGGTGTTTGAAAAAACAGGAAGCACCTGTGAATGTGTGACTTTATTCTTGGAAGCAGAAGGCTCCCTCTGAGATGGCTGTAGATGCTTCCTTCTGTTTCACCTATGAGCACTTTTGCAAACCATTTAGATACTCTAAAGACCATGAATGGGCTTCTGAATGGCACGATTATTTGCACAGTCTGGTGCATCCATTGGCATGGTGGAGATCCATAGTTTTTCTGCTTTTCCCTGTTCAGGTTTCTCTTTTTGCTGGGGATATTGATATGCATGGAATGTCTGCAAGGTAAGCTTTCAAAAATTATTGTTATTGTGGTAAAAAAAACACAAAGCACAGGCTCTACCTTCTTAAATTTTAAGTGTACTGTATGGTATTGTTATTATACAGCAGATCTCTAGGACTTTTTCATCTTGCACGACTAAAACTTGATACCCTCTTAACAACAATTCCCCATTTCCTTCTCCCCCAGCCCCTGGCATCACCATTCTACTTTCTGCTTCAGTTAAGTTTGATCACTTTAGGTATTTCATACAAGTGGAATCATGCAGTATTTGTCCTTCTGTGACTGACTTCTTTCACTTAGCATAATGTCTTCAAGGTTCATATATGTTGTAGCATATGACAGGAGTTCCTCCTCTTTATGGCTAACATTCCATTGTATGTATATACTACATTTTATTTACCCATTTATCTGTCAGTAAACATTTGGGTTGTTTCCGCTTATTTGCTATTGTGAATAATGGTGCATTGAATGTGGGAGTGCAAATATCTCTTCAAGATACTGAGTTCACTTTTTTCGACTGCTTTCTTAATATCTTCTTTGGATTATTCATTAGTAGTGTATAAAAATGCAGCTGATTTTTGTATGTTGATTTTTTTTTTTAATCCTGCAACTTTGGCTGAACTTGTGTATTTCTTTTAATAGGTTTTGTGTGTGTGTGTGTGTGTCTTTAGAGTTTCCTATATATAATATCATGTCATCTGTGAACAGAGATAATTTTACTTCTTTCTTTCCATTTGGAGGCCTTTCCTTTCTTTTTCTTGCCTAATTGTCCTTGTGAGGCCTTTCAGTACTGTGTTGAATAGAAAGAAGTAGCAGAAGTGGGCATCTTGCCTTGTTCCTGCTCTTAAGAAAAAAACTTTCAGTTTTTCATCTGTGAGTATGTTGGCTATGGGCTACTTATATGTAGCACTTTTATGTTGAGGTAATTTCCTGCTACCCACAGTTTTTTCCAGCGTTTTTATCATGAAGTGATGTTGAATTAGGTGCTTTCTTTGCATCTAAGAAAGGTATCTTGTGATTTTGGAGCTTTGTTCTGTTATTGTGGTGTATCATATTGATTATTTTTTTTTTGTATGTTGAACCATCTGTTCATCCCAGGGATAAATCCCACTTAGTCATGTATATGATTCTTTTGTGGTGCTGTTGAATTCAATTTGCTAGCGTTTAGTTGAGGAATTTTGCATCTATGTTAATCAGGGACATTGGTTTGTAGTTTTCTTTTGTAGTATCTCCTGGCTTTAGTATCAGAGTAATGCTGGCCTCATAAAATGAGACTGAAAGTATTTCCTCCTCCTCAATTTTTTGGGAAGAGTTTAAGAAGGGATGGTGTCATTCTTGATTAGCAGACATTTGGTTCTGTTCAAAACATTCATAAGACATTTGGTTCCTGTCAAAAGGTCCATGAGACATTTGGGCCATAAACCATTTGGTTCAAGACAAAGTATCTCCTCTTTTCATTTCTGATTTTGTTTATTTGAGTAGTCTTCTTTCTTTTATTTATAGTTAGTTTAGCTAAAGTGTTGTCAATTTTGTTGACTTAAAAAAAAACAACTCTTAGTTTCATTGTTTTTTCTGTTTTCTGTTTCATTTGTTTCTGCTCTAAACTCTATTATTTTCTTTCTTCTGCTTACTTTAGGTTTTTTTTGTTCTTTTTCTAGTTCCTTGAGGTGTGGATTTCGGTTTTTATTTGAGATCTTTGTACTTTTTTTAGTGTATTTACTACTATAAAATTCTCTGTTAGTACTCCTTTTGCTGAATCCCGTAAGTTTTAGTATGTTGTGTTTTTTCGCTTGCCTTAAGATATTTTCTAATTTCCTTTTTGATCCTCCATTTGGATTTCTAGCCATTATCGAAAGCAGAGTATTGAAATCTCCTATTATTGTATTGCTGTCTACTTCTCCCTTCAGTTTGGTCAATATTTTCTTCATATGTTTAGATGTCCTAATGTTGAGTGTATATATATTTATAACTGTTGTATCTCCCTGGTAAATTGACCCTTTTATCATTATATTATGTCTTTTTTGTCTCATGATAGTTTTTGACTTAATTTTGTCTGATATAAGTATGGCCATCTCTCCTCCTTTGGGTTGCATTTGCATGAGATATTTTTTCCATCCTTTCATTTTCAGCCTATGGGTGTTTTTTAAATCTAAAATGAGTTTCTTATAGATAGTATATAGTTTTTAAAAAATCCATTCAGCCACTGCTTGTCTTTTTTACTGAGGAGTTTAATCCATTGACATTTTAGGTAATTATTTATAGGAAAGAACTTGCTTTTAATATTTTAAAAATATTTTCTGTCTTATTTCTGGTTAAGAGATATGATAAGTTCCCTTACACTCAGTATTCAGATCACCAGTTCAATTCTGGGATCTACACTTTAGGAGAGGCAATTTTGTCAGAGAGGAAAAAACAACCAGTAAGGGAGGAAAGATCTAGACAGCATGATATTATAAGGAAAGGTTGGAAATGCTGAGGATATTTTGCTTGGAGAAAAGAGTACTCGTGAAGTATTACAGTTGTCTTCAAATAGTTGAAGTTTGAGGTAGAAAATTTATTTTCCTATGTAGTTACAAGTATGAATATTCAAGTAAATGGGCTAAAAATAAGTAGGGGGATAGATTTTTGCTGGGTATTTGGGAGAAGTTTCAGTATCTCTCTGAAGGCATGAACTACTTCTTGAGAGAATATGCTTCTTATCATGGAATACTCCAAGTATTATCTTGAGAGCCTCTTATAGGAGATTTTATAAGAAGGAATCATACATTGAATAAAAAGTTGAATTAAGTGGCTTTTAAGTTTCCTTTTATCTCAGATATTATGCTTCTAAACCATCAACTCAGTTTTTCGGTTCCCTTAATTATGTTCTTCCACACTTCAGTTTGTTTAAATCAAGACGCACTTGTAATATGGAGCAATATATATGCACTTGACGCAGTTGCAAATTCTCCAGACCCCTAGCAGGATCAATTTGGATTCAGGCTGACACTGTGCTCCTCTTCTGCAATCAAATTCAAATGCAGACAGCAGTGAGCTGGCAATGGAGCCGCACGTGGGGTTTCCACTCCTCTCTGGGAATAGAGGACATGCCACCAAACAGGTGGCTTCAATTAAGAGAGCGTCTGCTGCCAAGGGAAAACAGAGGGAAATAATCAAACCACCAAGGACACAATGACAGGTAGATGGGGTCAGTCTCGGAGTCCTCTGGAACCTCTCCAAAGAACGCAGTCCCACTAGGCCAGCACAGGGAAGAGTAATTGAAGAGAAGATCAGTAAAGCACTGTGTATTCTGTAGGTGTCTCTGTCTCTGGCAAAACTGAATTCCCCTTCAGAGCTTTAAAGCACAGTGGAAAAAAAGGGGGATACAGAGGAGGTTTCTACTTAATGAGATGGCAACAGAGATGTGCTTGAGATAATGACTTCCAAATTGTGCATGAGCCTGTTAAACTCATGAGCATAGCCCATTTGACTGTGCTTCGACAGTTCCCGGAGTGCTTTGGAGCTTTCCTGCCCCCATGCCTGCTAGAGCCTTTGCACGTCTGATTTATTTGCCGAAGTTAGCCTCCAATACAGCCTTGCTCTTTTTTAGAGCAGTGACAAAAGGGAATGTTCTCTTAGCACAAGGCCAGGGACAGACTGTTTTAAAAGCATCATGAGTTGATTTTAATAGAATGAGAGGAATGGACAAGGAAGGAAGGCAGGCCAGAACATCTCTAGTAGGCAGCCACTTTAATTTATTTCACATTAATACAGTTCTCTTCAGAGCTTCTGATTGCAGTAGCATTTCCAAAAGTCTTTTTTTTTTTTTTTTCCCCCCCCAGGCACATCCCATACAATCAAAGCACACAAAGATATTGTCTTAGTCCATTTGGGCCGCTATAAGAATACCACATACTGGGTGACTTCAAACCACAGAAATTCTTTTTCACAGTTCTGGGGGCTGGAAGACCAACATTGGTGGGCCAGCAAGATTGAGTTCTGATGAAGGCCCCCTTCCTGATTTGTAGATGGTGTCTTCTCACTGTGTGGGAAAAGGTGAGGGATGTTTCATATGCTGGAAAAGGATGAGGGTCTCTCTGGAGCTTCTTTTAAGGCACTAACCGCATTCATGAGGGCTCCCTGTCATGAATAAAGTACCTCCCAAAGCCTCATCTCCAAATGCCCTCACATTGGGGAATGGGATCTTAACCTATTAATTGGGGTGGGGGTGGGGGTGGGGGACAAACATTCAGACCACTGCAGGGGTGGTGACTTAGGAGCTGTGTCAGGCGGTTCTCCCTGTCTCCCTTGAACAATTAGAATTAAATAATTACCAAACCCTAACTCCACAAACCTGGTGTGCTAGATATGTACCGTCTCTGTTGTTTGTGATTAATAGTACAAAGAGTCTGTGAACCTGAGTACAACACTTCTTATCTTCTGAGGCAGATGGCCCCTCAGTTACTCTTAGCTCTAACTGAAACTTGAAGAGCTCCAGGGGAATGTAGGATGGTTCTGACTCCATTGCTTAGCATCACCATGCAGCCACAAAACACACCCATGTTCCCAAGCGGTCTTGAATACAGAACTCCACGCCTGTCACATTTTCCTTTCATGGAACTCACATGTTCAGAATACCCCTTTGTAAAACTTGAAGAGCAAGCACAAGAATTTCAGTTCCAGGATACAAGAATTTCTGATCACTTGTATTGGGATAAATATCAAAAAGGAGAAAATAATGATTGAGAATAGAAAATAAAAGAAAGCAAGAAAATTTTTGAGGAGAATCAGAAATTTAAGAGAGGAGATTCGAGAAGATGAGAAAACAAAGGCTTTAGTTGCCTATAATCTAATACCTTCTTTGAGGGCAGAGAGGTTATGAACTTTTTTTTATATATATAATGATTTTTACTTTTTCATTATAGCTGGTTTACAGTGTTCTGTCAGTTTTCTACTATAGAGCGTGGTGACCCAGTTACACATACATGTATAGATTCTTTTTTCTCACATTATCATGCCCCATCATCAGTGACTAGATACAGTTCCCAGTGCTCCTCAGCAGGATCTCATTGCTTATCCATTCCAAAGGCAATAGTCTGCATGGGTTAATAGGTTATGAACTTTGACCTGCAAGGTATTTTCAACATCAGAGATAATTCCCCTCTCTGAAATAAAACTGACTTCCTGTATTCTGATCACAATGACTGGAAAATTTCATGACCCCATGAAACAGAGAACAAAGAGTTTTGTTTGTTTTTCTGGCTTATTTTCTTGACCATTTGTTTATTATGAAAGGCAAGGCTAAGCTAAAGTCAGATATTATGCCCATTGCTTCCAGCCCTCTCCCAGTGAAAGAACTCATACTTTGAAAGAACTCAAAGTAGTCCAGGGTTCTTGACCTGTCGTGGCTTCTTTCTCAAGGAGGCAGGCATCAAGGAGCTGGCCCACTACTCATAGCTTAGCCCTGTAGACATGGTGGAGCTGTTATTTCAAAGGGGGAGATCTTCTCCCAGGCAGAACTTGAAGGCTCTTGGTTACATCATAAGCCATCTTACCTCACTTGTCTTAGGTTCAAAGGTGAAATCTAACCACCTTTCTTAATAGAATCACAAGAGGCAAACAAGTAGAATTGTACAAAGGGCTTTGCACTAGAGATTCTGTCTGAATGTTGTTTTTTCTCCTCCCCTGGTATGGTCCATCTTCTCAGAAAGAGGCACTCAGACGTTGGGCAATTTCCTTAAGAATAGCATGTAATATGTACCCTCTTAATTTTATGAGCTGCTCAGGAGAAAAAAAATTGCAAATAGAATATGAGGAGGTCTTTAAGATCATAACATAATACCTTTTATTTTTCTATTATAGAAATGTACTATGTGTCCATAGTGTAATATTTTAAAATAGAAAAACAGAAGAAGAAAATAAAAGTTACCCATACTTCCATCATTTAAGAGAAGTCAGAGTCAAACCCTGCCCATGGCCTGTTTTTGTAGGCCCTTGAGTGAGTTAAGAATGGTTTTTTACATTTTTAAAGGGTCGTAAACACCTTTACCTTGTGGACACGCAGAGGAACATGCAGCTGAGACCTTTTGTGGCCACCAATCCTAAAATATTTACTGTCCAGCCATTTATAAAACATTTTTGCCGACCCTTGGTCCAGAAGTAACCACTATTATTTTGGTGCCTTTTCCTACACCTCTGTTAAGTACCCGTACCCATTTTTAAGAATAATAAAAAAATCTGTGTTATGATTCTATTATTCTACATAATTTTGTATCTTGCTTCCTCGCTACACCTACTTTAATGCTACATAATGAGCATTTTCCCGTGTCATTATATTTTTTTTAATCAAAATGAATTGTAATTATATAAGCCAAACGTAAACAGCTATCTTTATGGAACAGGACTCTTTGTGGTTAGTCCTGTTTCCCCTAGAGTTAAAAAATTTAAAAGGATGAACATCTGTTCATCTTTTCAAAACCATTTTTGTGTTAACCCATAACATAAAATTTACCATTCTAAGAGTTTTTGAGCGTACAGTTCAGCGGCATTAATTAGGTTCACATTGTTGTGCAACCATCAATACCACTTACCTCCAGAATTCTTTTCATCTTGCAAAACTGAAACTCTGTATCAATTAAACAATAGCTCCTCACTCTTTTCGCCCCTGCCCCCTCCCCCCCAAAAATGATTTTTAATATTTATTTTGGTTTTATGGTCCCTGGCTTTTTTCATTTGGTATAATTTGTCAACATAGGGAATAAAAGCATTTCTTTGAGCCTTACTTTTTGAGTTAATGAAAGGAGAGTAACACAAGTATTGCAGAAAAATTGTCAACAGTGCTTATGACAGCAAACTTTTAAAATTTGGTTTATGCTAGAAGATCACTCGTTATTTAACTAAAGGTTAGTTTGCAGCTTAATAGAAAAATTTCAAAATATAGTTAAAATTCTGGTCCTGTGAAATATTTATTTAAGATTTAGAATTAGTTAACCACTCTGAGTCTCAAAGTTCTTATCTGAAAATGAAGGGTAATAAAACTGATAGGATTGGTGTGATATTTAAATGAGATAAAGTAGTGAAAATCATTTTAAATAACATAATGTGATGCAAGTATTAGTTATTACTATATTGTAAAGTCATTTGATATCAAACATAGTAATCACATATCAGAGAAAGAAATATTGGATTTTTTTTTGAACAGCAAGGTCATTATGTTGAAATAATAAGAACAGAGGGCAATTTCAGAAATGACTTTTAGCAGCTCAGTTTTTCCCTTGAAATTTACTATTGTCCTGGGACTATCACATGGTTCAAAAGCTGAGCACTTCTGCATGGAATTTAATTAAAATGAAGCCTGAACATGCTTGTGAAGAATTTTAAACAGTCTTGCTCAATATAAAATATGCCCAATGTCAGCATATTATGTCTTTTTTTTTTTTTTTTTCACTAATAGTTTCCCCATCAGGACATATTTGACAGTTGGTCTGTGAAACACATAGATTGCAATTTTGTAACTTTTAAAGTGCTTGTTAATATACTATCTCTGTTTTGTGATAAATTTATAATTACTGCTCATCCCATTTGCAAACGTCTAGGAGATATTTTTAAAAATATTGCCAGTCTCTATAAATTTGAGTTCTCAAGTTTCCAATGACATAAAATAGGATAAAATACTCTAAAAAAAATGTTTCTTTCACAAGTACTATTCTTTGAAGGCCTCCTACATGTAGACAAAGTTAAGTGAATAGACATAAAGAAATCTTTTGTTAAATATTAAACATTTGCTAGGTGGTCAATTATCCACATCAGTCCCCTCTGTTAATAAAGTGTACCAGATAACTATACAACTCAACTGCTCTTTGTGACTTCTTGTTTCTATACAGCAATGTAGAAATTAGAATTCAGTAATCAGATAGTGACAAAGGCCATTCAGATTTGCTAGGATTTCCTAGAAGAAATATGAAGCTGAATTTGTGGATCTTGAAGTTTATATCATTTTTTTTAGGAAAAAAAAAAAACTAAAAAAATATAGTGAATAGGAGTTCCTGTCATGGCTCAGTAGTTAACGAATCTGACTAGAAACCATGCGGTTGTAGGTTTGATCCCTGGCCTTGCTCAGTGGGTTAAGGATCCGGTGTTGCTGTGAGCTGTGGTGTAGGTCGCAGGCGCGGCTTGGATCTGGTGTTGCTGTGGCTCTGGCATAGGCCGGTGGCTACGGCTGATTAGACCCCTAGCCTGGGAACCTCCACATGCCACCGGTGTGGCCCTAGAAAAGACAGAAAGACAAAAAATAAAAAAATTAAAAATAATGAATACAAACATATAAGAGGTGAGGAACTCTGGAAGCTTCAGCCTCATAGTAAATCTGTCTTTGTCTAGGTACTAAAGGAGAGGCTTCCTTTCTTAGGTGGTGGAGGGAACAGGGGAGCTGGGCTCTAGCTCTCCCTCTGTGTGTCTTCCACCTACTTCTTGCCATAGTGTAAAGAATCCAGATGCTGGAGAGACAAACAAACAGTCTTGCTCCTAAAGAGCTTGCTGTCCTGCTAGAGCAAATGTTTTTAAGATTTCAGGCTGTGGTTGGGGAACAGAAAGCCAACTAAAAATTCATGCCACTTGTGCAAATAGAGCTTGGATCCAAGAGACATGGTTTCTTTCAGTGCAGATAGGAGAATCTGGCAGCCCATAGATTTACCACCAATTCTTGAGCTAATTCCTTATATCATGTGCAGATGTGACGGTGCTGGAAAAATATCAAGGTCACAGTTAGTAGCTTGATGCATTCGTGCTTGTGGTCTCTTTTGGGAGAGAATCAAGGAGTCTTTTTTTAGGAAAATTATGTCTGACTTGTTGAGTAGATTAACTTCCACCCTAGCTATGAAGCGAGAGAGCTTCAGTGAGCTATTTGGGTGACAAATTGCAGAGATAAGATGGCATATCTTTTCTGTCTGAGTGACAACATGCTGAGTGGCAGTCTGATTGTGTGGTAATGGCTGGACAGCTCTAAGTAGCAGGCTACTCTCCTTTGAAGCATATATAGCTAGTTTAGATATAAAATGACAGGAGTTATATAAACAAAGGACAGAGCTTACTAATAACTTTAAAACTGATGTATAAATTTTGCTGAAAGTTGTGTTTTTTTTAAAGTTTGCTTATTTACTGTTAATTTCTGGTGATGGATCTGAAGCAAAAATGTGAATCTATTCAGTATAAGAGTAAGATTGCATTTGGAGGGAAAATTTTAATATATATATTTTTTGTCTTTTCCAGGGCCACTCCTGCAGCATATGGAGGTTCCCAGGCTAGGAGTCTAATTGAAGCCGTAGCCACTGGCCTACGTCAGAGCCACAGCAACGCAGGATCCGAGCCACATCTGCAACCTACACCACAGCTCATGGCAACGCTGGAACCTTAACCTACTGAGCAAGGCCAGGGATCGAACCTGCAACCTCATGGTTCAATCCATGAGCCACAACGGGAACTCCCTGATATGTTTTTGTTTTGATTTAACTTCATAGTTCTTCTCAACTAAATTCTGACCTTCATAAATACCATCACCTAAAAGAGTCATGTCAGTATTCATTCAAAATCACCCACCCAAACTTGACTTGAGACTGTGTTGGACATTGTATAAAGGGTATATCAGGCAGAAAAATAGTAATAAACTAATAAGCAAAGTCTGTCTTTCCATATCCTCTGTTTCCTCCACTGGTCTCATTATTTATTTCTCCTTTCTGGGCTTCATACTCCTCCATCCCCTTACATGTCATCGCTCTCCCTGCGCCCACAGTCTTCTGCTATAGTGTCAGCTGACAAGGTATTTGTTCATTATCAATTAAGCTTAATTCTCCAATACACTTAGTAAACTTGTCAAAGTCTTTGCCATGTGAAAAAACAAAACCATTGTGATGGAATGACAGGCAGCAGGAGTTAAACCTGAAGAAAGAATTTCCTTACTTTCCTCTAAATAGAACCCTGGGATTAGCTTCCTGTTTTACTCTCTGGTCAGTCTGTTTCTATAGAGAACCTTTTTGGGAGGGAATACTCTATTATAAGCAATAAAATAGACTCAATATAGACAGAGGCAGCCAGACTGTAAGTCAGCTGAAGAATTAGACTTTCAGAGTTTAAAGGGTCCTTAGAGTTGGACTTGTCAAACCTGGATTTTCTTTATCGTAAAACTGAGCATTAGAGAAGGTAAGTGAATTACACACGGTTGTTCAGATAACTCATTGATAAATTCGGTACTAGAATTCAGATGTCATAAAATTTCTAGTCCAATGCTATTTTTAAATAATATCATGCCACTTCTCCAAAATATGCCATTCCAATAAAACATTAAGTGAAGGGGAACGTATTATCATGTTTTTATTTTTAACATGAAGTAGAATTTATGAGACCAGAGAATTAAGTTTTTTGAGTATATTGGGGAAATGTAGAGAGTTGGAAGACAAAGGAGTAAACTTTAAAAACAGAGTAGAATGTTCCTTCCTGAAGCCAGCTGGGAAGGGTCTGGGAAGAACATGATAGTGGATACAGATGGAGAATGAATATTCCCCACCTGTCACTCAAATCCCAATCCTCTTCCCCACCTTGGCCAAGGTAAATCAAAGTCATAACCAAAAGTCATATTGAATACATGTCTTTTCCATTTTACTATCAGCCTTAGTTACAGGAAGACAATTATAAATGATTTTATTTGAGGTACATTAATGGGGATTTATCATCAGAGAAAGAATAGTTTAGGTCTAGACCTAGATTTGGTGTCAGCAGGAAGGCGCATTTGTCTGTTAGGTGCTTAGAAAATGTCCCTTATTAGAGGCCAATGCAGTGACTATAACCATTCATTCAACACTTTGTAATAGCAGTTCATTACTTGAAGCAGATGCCCCACCCAAATCTTTAGAGCATACTAGCTATACTTCCAACTACCAATCATGCATTTCTTTTCCTGAGGTTTTTTTTTTTCTGATTGCTAAAGCCCAATTTACCTCTTATATGGTAGGCATATTTGCCAGGGAATTAATGGTCACCGGAGGAGTCATCAACTCATGCATGATAGGAATTGGTATGCTAATAATCCAGCTTCCTTATGGCTTCCTGAGGCTGTGTTTTCCATTGGTCTCTAGAGTTTCTCCTCAGTGGTAGTTATGTTGATGGTGCACTCTTTACTAGTGGCCTTCTCTTCTGTGTCTCACTTCCCTAACTTTACTGGTGTTCCCTTCATCTCTCAAATGAACTACTTGCATCCTAATTGTGGTCTCAGAGGCTACTTTGGAGTGAGCCCAAATGGAAACGTCGATATTGCTCATGCCATAGCAATGGAGTCTTACAACAAACCTTAGGAGAATCTAGCTATACCAGATATTCAGTTGCAAGGAAGAGCAAACCTGTTTTCAGAAATGTAAAAAAATAGGGCGTACTTTCTAGTTTCTTACAAAAATGCCAGTGGCAGATAGTTGATAGAGTGGATCCAGCTGCTCAGAGATCCTATCAAGGAACCCCATCCCTTCTATCTTTCTGTTTCATCATCTTTAGCTTTCATCCTCAGGCTTTTTGCTATATTACAACATATTTGCTGCATCTCAAGAACCAGAGCTAGGAGTTCCCATTGTGGCTCAGTGGAAACAAACCTGGCTAGTATCCATGAGGATACATGTTTGATCCCTGGCCTCACTCAGTGGGTTAAGGATCTGGTGTTGTGTGAGCTGTGGTGTAGGTTGCAGACATGGCTTGGATCCCACATTGCTGTGACTGTGGTGTAGACCAGCGGTTACAGCTCCAATTAGACCCCTGGCCTACAAACTTCTACGTGCCATGGGTATGGCCCTAAACAGACCAAAAAAAAAAAAAAAAAAAGAAGAAGAAGAAGAAAAGAAAAAAAAAAGAACCAGAACCATATTCCAGACAGAAAAAAAAAAGAAAGTCTAAGCTTTCCTTTACACAGAATTTTTTTTTTTTCTTTTAGGGCCTCAACCCTGGAGGATCCGAGCCATGTCTGCAACCCTACACCACAGCTCTCAGCAACACCAAAGCCTTAACCCACTGAGAGAGGTCAGGGATTGAACCTGCATCCTCATGGAGGCCAGTCAGGTTAGTTTCTGCTGAGCCACAGTGGGAACTCCTGAACTTTGTTTTTTTAGTCAGGCAAAGGAACCCTCTCTCAGCTTCTCCACATCTCATTAGCTAAACTAGATCACATGCCTACCATCAACCAGTTACATGCTAGTAGAATGAGATTAGAATGCCTAGTTTAGATCATTCATGGTTCATTCCCAGTGGAGGTCCCTACTCAACAAATCAGGAAACCATTAGCTGAGAAGAAAAAGCAGAAGTGGCTTGGGCGGGTAATGGACAGCATTTTCCACATCATCTCTCCATATCAAATTACTTTTCAGCACCAGTGTAAATATTTCATCTTCCTATTTCCAGTTGAACCATTCCAGCCCAATGGCATATGAGCAGTTATATACTTGAAGGCATGGAAGAATAGAGGCAGTGGGGCGTGGTCTTAACGTGCCTTTCTTAAAAGTCTGTCTCCTACTCTCTTTTATTGAGTTCTACATAATTTTAGCAACTATATTTCTGATTCAGTCCAGGCAAATAAAATTCTTTTTATAGCCTAAAAGCTGCAATACACAATAATCAACAATTGCCTATAAAAGGGATGCTGCTCAAATTAAGAGTCCTGTTTCTTCAGGTGTGAAAAGAGGACAGAATTCCAAACCATAAAGCTACCTGGAAACAACTTGTTAAATGAAATTCAAGGCTGAAAACACAAGAACAAAAATCTCTATTTAGTTACCATGGGAGTGTCCTTTAAAGATATATGTAAGGTGTCTTCTTGGGGAAAGGATAGTCTTTTCAACAAATGATGTTAGGAAAACTGGATATCCCCATGCGAAATAAAATTGGACCCTTTCCTTACACAATGTACAAAAATTAACTCAAATAGATTAAAAACAAGTATGGAGTTCCTGTTGTGGCACAGCAGAAATGAATCCGACTAGGAACCATGAGGTTGAGGGTTTGATCTCTGGCCTTGCTCAGTGGGTTAAGGATACAGTGTTGCCATGAGCTGTGGTGTAGGTCGCAGACATGGCTCGGATCTGGCATTGCTGTGGCTCTGGTGTAGGCTGGCAGCTGTAGCTCTGATTGGACCCCTGGTCTGGGAACCTCCATGTGCCGTGGTTGCGGCCCTAAAAAGACAAACAACAACAAATGTATATATTAGAACTGAAACTATAAAATGCCTAGAAGAAAAGGGGGAACCTTCATGTCATTGGTCTTAGTAATAACTTCATGAATTTGACACCAAAAGTAGAGGCAACAAAAACAAACATGAACAAGTGGGACTACGTCAAACTAAAAAACTTCTACACAGCAAAGTAAACAATCAACAGAATGAAAAGGCAACCTTCATAATGGGAGAAATTTTTTTTTTGGCCCAAAAAGGGCCACACCCACAGCACATGAAAGTTCCCAGGCTAGGGGTTGAATCAGAGCTACAGCTGCCAGTCTACACCACAGCCACAGCCACGCCAAATCCAAGTCACATCTGTGACCTACACCACAGCTCAAGACAACGCCAGATCCCCAACCCACTGAACACGGCCAGGGATCGAACCCATGTCCTCATGGATGCTGGTCAGGTTCGTAATTGCCAAGCCACAACGGGAACTCCTGGAAGAAAATATTTTCAAAACACGTATCTTATAAGGGTTAATTTCCAAAATATATAAGGAACTCCTACAACTTCGTAACAAAAACCTCTGATAATCCAGGTAAAAACTGGCCTAAGAACTTGAATAGACACTTCTCAAAGGATACATACAAATGACCAATAGGTATATGGAAAGATTTTTAACATCACTAATCTTCAGAGAAATACAACTCAAAACGACAATGGGTATTACCTCATACCTATTAAGATAGCTGTTATCAAAAAATCAAGACAAGGTGTGTTGGAGGATGTGGAGAAATTGAAACTCTCACAACATTGGTAGGAAGCAAAATGGTGCAGATGCTATGGAACAAAATATAAAAGCTTCTCAAAAAATAAAAAATAGAACTACCATATGACCCAGCATTTCACTTCTGAGCATTTATCCAAAATGATTGAAATTAAGATCTCAAGGAGATGCTATCACTCCATGTTGGTTGCAGCACTATTCACAATAACTAAGTTGTTAAAACAACCTAAATGTCCATCAGCTGATAAATGGATGAAAAAAGTATGATATATTCATATGGTGGAGTACTATTTAGCCTTTAAAAGGAAGGATGTTTTGTAAGATATGACAACATGATGGATTTTGAGGACATTTTGCTAGGTGAAATAAGCCAAACTCCTGAAAGACAAATACTGCATGACTCTACTTATTTCAGTATCTAAAATAGTCAAATTTCAGGAACTCCTGGTGTGGCATAGTGTGTTGAGAATCTGAATGCAGCAGCTGGCATTGCTGCAGAGGTGCGGGTTTGATCTCTGGCGTGGTGCAATGGGTTAAAGGACCCGATGTTGCTGTAGCTGTGGCTCAGATTCAATCCCTGGCCATTAAAAATAAATAAATAAAAATAAACAGTTATTAAAAGAATAAAAAATAGTCAAATTGTAAAATCAAAGACTAAAATGAGTGTTACCGGAGGCTACGGGAGAAGGAAGTGAGTTATTAATCAACAGGTGTGAAGCTTCAGTTTATTAAGATAAATGAGCTATAGAGATCTGCTATAAAACATGGTATGTATAGTTAACAATAATGCATTGTACACTTAAAGTTAGTTGAAAAGGTAGATCTTTTGAAAAGGTTCTTAGCAAAATAAAATTAAAAAAATTTTTTTAAAGTCTCCCTGGAGACAGCTTTAATTCTATTGTTGAACACTCTCTCCTAGAGAATGTAAGCATTAATCTTAAAACTCCGCATGCTAACAGGTTATTGTAGGAGAGTATATTCAAATCGGCATCTGAAAGTTCTAAAGAAATATAAAAATGTATTCTTTTGAGGTGACAAGAGCTTCAAACTTTATCCCTGTCCTTCTTTTCATTAGCCAAATGAGAAATTAATAAGTCACTGACTCTGAGGTATTTAATCTTAAAACTGCAAGGGTATTTTCTTTCTGCAAGAACAAAACTTCCTTGTTTGAAGCAGAATCTACTCACTTGAGGGCCAGAACTTGGGACTGTTGCCAATCACATGAATTGGGTCATTCCTGCTTTCTAGGGACTCATATAGAACAATTTAAGGAATTAAATGGAAATGGAAACTCACGAATTCACCCTAAGCTAGAATCTCTTCTCCTCCATGAAACTTTATGAAGCAGATGCAGGTAATTTGATAATTCCCTATCTTGTAATTTTGAAATCCTTTTGATTCCTCTTGGGAAATCAAAGTTAATCCAGAAAAATCCTATACTCTATTGTTACAGGCCAGGCATTTCTCAGGTGCCTTAGCTGAATTAACTCTTATCTTCTCAACAGTCCTAAAAAGTGAGTGCTTTTATTAGCATCCCCTTTTTATAGATAGGAAAAAAGAGGCACAGAAAGGTTAAACTGCCTATCCAAGATTGCATGGTAAGTACATGGCAGAAACAAGTTTCACTCCCAGGCCTATTAATTCTGGAGCCAACATTTTTTTTTTGTCTTTTGTCTTTTTGTTGTTGTTGTTGCTATTTCTTGGGCCGCTCCCGCGGCATATGGAGGTTCCCAGGCCAGGGGTCCAATCGGAGCTGTAGCCACCGGCCTACGCCAGAGCCACAGCAACGTAGGATCCGAGCTGCGTCTGCAACCTACACCACAGCTCACGGCAACGCCAGATAGTTAACCCACTGAGCAAGGGCAGGGACCGAACCCGCAACCTCATGGTTCCTAGTCGGATTCGTTAACCACTGCGCCACGACGGGAACTCCTGGAGCCAACATTTTTAACCACTTTAACTTACATGGAAGATTACTGGATGTGTATCCTGACTATGCCCTGAGTTGTGTGTCACTAAATCACAAATACATCAAGATTTGGAAGGAGGATCCTTCAAAAAATTACCTTGACATAAAGTTACTGTTTTTTTTTTTTTTGTCTTTTTAGCTATTTCTTGGGCCACTCCTGTGGCATATGGAGGTTCCCAGGCTAGGGGTCGAATTGGAGCTGCAGCCACCGGCCTACGCCAGAGCCACAGCAACGCGGGATCTGAGCCACGTCTGCAACCTACACCACAGCTCACGGCAAAACGCCGGATCGTTAACCCACTGAGCAAGGGCAGGGATCAAACCCGCACCCTCATGGTTCCTAGTCGGATTCGTTAACCACTGCGCCACGACGGGAACTCCAAGTTACTGTTTTTTAAAAGAAACTTTGTCATTTATTGAGTCTAACAGTAATTATGTTACTACAGAAAATAATAAAGTACATTTTATTAAACAGTCAGTCTCTACCAGAGTGGTTTAAAAGTTATCAAAATATTACTGTCCTAGAATCCCTATAATTCTTACTGCTTCAGTCTCATCAATTCCTGAAACATTCGTGAAAATAACCCTGCAGATGATCACATTCTGAAGGACAGTGTGTCTGATAACCTGGTTTTACAGGACTTTAACTGCTGTGGGATTATTAGAGCAAATTTACTATATTAAAAAGGGAACAGTGTTTTATTTAAAATTCTGAGAGTGCCCATTGTGGCTTAGTGGGTTAAGGACCTGACATAGTCTCTCCATGAGGATGGGGGTTTGGTCCCTGGCCACACTCAGTGGATTAAGGATTCGGCGTTGCTGCAAGCTGTGGTGTAGGTCGCAATTGCGGCTTGGATCCGGTGTTGCCATGGCTGTGGTGTAGGCCTCAGATGCAGCTCCAATTCCACCACTGGCCTGGGAACTTCCATATGCTGTAGGTGTGGCCATAAAAAGGAAAAAGTAAATTTTTTTAATTAAATAAAATTATGGAACAATGCATAGTTTGTACATGATATGGCACATAGGAGAAGTTTCTTGTAGATTATAGTTAAACTAGGGTAACTTTATTTTTACCTTTTACAAAGGTAAAATTAAGATGTATTAAGTGAGTCATGTCCACCAGTTTGAGATTCCTGAAGAGAAGAATGAACAGCAGGAGGAGGGGAATGAAGAGCAGGAGAAAGAAGGATTCTGAATGGATTAATTCATACTTCTAATAAAGGGAAAATAGAGATGTGATCTTGGTCTCCTCTGTTAAAAATCTTTTCTCAATGTGAACTTTTTTTTTGGATGGCTGGAGGCATATTTCCCCTATCTTTGGGTCCTGTCCATCTCAAAAAGGATAAAAATAGGCATTTTTTGTAAGCAGAAGATTAAGTTCATTATCTCAATTCAAGGGTAAATTTCATAGGTAAATGAGCCTACTCTTTAATAAGTTAAAGAAGAAAATGTTATAAATCAAATATTTCAAATAAAGTCATTATCTGTGATGATGTCATATAGCTTTAACCTACTGAATAGATACTCATTCATTGGTTCTGTCAGTCACTGATTGAGCAAGTATTTATTAATTATCTATTATGTCTCAGGTACCCTTTTAGGTACCGGGGAGGCAGCAATGGATGAAACAAAGTCCCTGTTCTCACAGAGCTTACAATCTAGTGGGGTAGGGATGGGGGTCTCCTAATCTACATATAGACAAGTAAAGGTGTGTGTTAGATGGTGACAAGTGCTGGGAAGAAAAGACAGCCAGAATGGGAGGGAAGTGGTCAGGAAAGGCCTTTCTGATAAAGTAGCAAAGAGCGAATGACCTTATTTGGTTTCCACAGTATACATTTGGTAAATGGTTCATCTTAGAGACCCTGCCTGGAAGTATCGTTGCTTAAAGTTAGGCAGTTCTGTGGGAGTGTTATTGATATTCTATGTAGCCAACGTAGTTGTCTACTTATATGAACCTTAAATTTTTTTCTAGTCTAAAATTACAAACATGATATAGAACTTCATGGCTTTGATTTTCCATTCATCTCTGGCTTAACGTGTTAAATAAATGTTTTCTAAGGAGAGTCATGGCCTAACATACAAATATTAATTTAATTCACTTCCAACTAGAGTTAAGAAACTTTCAAACTTGGTGGCTGTTCTTGTAAACACTTCTGTATTTTCAAGAGGAGCTCAGTTTTCTATTAAGGCAGATTTATTTGGCACACAAGAATAGCTGTGTTCTGGATACATGCCAAAGAATAAAACTGAACACTAATAATATTAAAACTGAACACTAATAGTATTGAGTACTTCTGGTTATTCTGACATGTTAAAACATTTTATGTCTATTTCTTTCACTTCATTATTACAGCTACCCTCTGAAACAAGTCTATTTATTTATTTATTTATTTTATTTAAAGAAAGGAAGTTCGGTACTTTTTGTTTGTTTTGGCTGTGCCTGTAGCATATATATATATATATATGACTGAATCACTATGCTATACAGAAGAAATTGACACAACATTGCAAATCAACTGTACTCTAATAAAAATAAAATATAAAAAAGTATAGTAACTAATGTTGTTCAATACCTATACAGCTCATAAAGGACTTTCACACTAGGGTTTATTCATTTACTATTATTAATATTAATATCAATTATAACATTTAAGGGAAATGCTTGGAACTTTGGGCGGATTACCTTAGTTAATTCTCAACACAATACTTTATAGCAAGAGTCAGTACATGCTATTTTACAAGTGAGGAAACAAAAGTTGACCTAGGTTAAGTATTGAAAAAAATATTCTGATTAATTAAAAATTTTAACGATATAGAAAAGGTTACAGTATTTCATGAGATGTTTGCATAATAGATTACTGAAAATTTGATGATCTTGGGAGGAAAATGTGGTGTGAATTTGGTTATAACTACTTATTTTTATGTAAGGTGTTTTGAACATAAGGACAGTTTCTGGAAACATGATGACCAGCCTGAATGCTTTTACTTCCCCTCCATTCTCAGTCCTAACTGTAGGATTTGAGCAGGAGGTCTTGGGTTCTAGGGGATGATTCTCCTCAGGAGACTGCTTTGGGGCTTTGTCTCTGAGGGTCAAGCCAGAGCCTCTAAACTCCTGTGGGGGAGCCCTAGGACAGGAATTAGAATCAGGAAGCCAGGGGTAAAACTGGCACTGTCTCCATATGAATACATCTGTTCTCTCTGGTCCCCAAGAAGAGGAGCAAAAACTGAGTACCTGGGCTAAGTCTGTACTGTGGAAGGAGACAGTAGAGTTGGGTGGCTTCTTCCTAGCTCTCTCCTCTGTCCCTTGGGCAGATAAAAGAAATGCTTTTCCTTCCTCTTAGTGGACCACGACCACTTAGGATACATCAGACTTGAGACTAAATGTGGCAACAACAACAGAAAAGGCAAGAGTTACAGCTTATGGAGTTCTGTTGTGGCGCAGTGGGTTAAGGATCTGGCATTGTCCCTGCAGCAGCTCAGGTCACTGATGTGGTGCTGGTTTGAGCCCTGGCCCGGGAACTTCAACATGCTGTAGGTGCAGCAAAAAAAAAAAAAAAAAAAAAAAAAAAACACACAAACAGAAACAACAACAACAAAAAAATAGTACAGGTATATGGTGCCATCATTCAAAGACCAAACCAAAGAGGTAGATGTAGCCTTCTGAGGATTCCAAAGATTTTTTTTGAAACTAAAATACCCAAACATTATTTTCAAATGAGCAAGCAATAGGTGACTTGAAGAAAAGAAGAGTTTGCTGATTTCTACATTAGAGACAAGAAATGTCAAATAAAAGAAATCATGCAAAGAGCAGAATGAAAAGAGAGAGGAGGAAAAGATGAAAGACAGACATGAATGGGTCCAGTAATTTAGCTCTTGAATAATGGTTTTTCCATAAGGATACAGATGTAAAAGATGAATGGGAGACAATCATTTTACAGGTAATTCTTGAATGTTTTTCTAGAATAAAGGCAAACCTGAGTTACTAGTTTGAAAGAAGATTTGAATTCCAAGCAGGCTTGGTAAGGAAAAAATAAGACAGAAAATATACCTGGGCATATTATAGTAAAATTCCTGAACTACAAGCATGAAAAGAAAAATTTTCATGCTTTCAGATAGAAAAAAATAAGATACCGTCCAAAAAGAAAAAGAATTAAACAGTTATTAGGGAGATGGCATATCATAGAGGTTAAGAAAAATGACTTGAGATGCACAGTCTAGTTTTGACTTCTGGTTTCTCCATTTACTGCCTATGAGACCTTGATTAACTTATTTAACTGTATTTCTGTTTTCTCATCTAGGATAGTGATAGTGATGCACTTAAACCATAAGATTTTATAAGGATTAAATTAACCAGTAGTTAATTGATATACAGTATTTAAAACTGTCCCTGGCATAGAGTAGTGATATTACTGATATTGCTATTACAGTTAGCAATTAGATTATTAGATTATTTCAAAGCTGCAAGCTGAAGATAGAAGAAAATGAACATCAGCAAAAAAGAACTGAATTCAGAGATTCAGTACCCAGCCAGTTGTCCTCTGTCTTCTTGCTCTCGCTGGATATCTGTGGCTATGCAAGAATTTAAAAAGTGTATTCATATACCCCATGAGAAGGATTTCTAAAAATGCTTGTTCCTTGTCTGAAAGGAATATGAAGAAGAGAGGAAATAGAGAGCTCCTTCATCTTACACCTAAGTGAAACGGACCTCACCTAGGCCCCAAGCTTTACAGGGCCTCTCAGGTCACAGACTGACCAAAATAAATTTACTTGCATTTGGATAGCCCCAGATCTAGATACCCCTAGATATCCAGAGCTAGTGCTCATAGCTGGCACAGTACAAACCATCACTGTAAATATCCACTCTTGAGATGAGCATTGCCCAGGGGCGTGCTTCTCCAGAGCTTTTCTAGGGCATGGGGGATGTGAGTAACACAGTACTTAGGTCAGAGAAAAATAACTGTAATTAATGTATCAGACCTTCTTCTCAGATAACATGAATGCAGTCCTTCTCCCATATTGAAGTGTCATTCTTTGCTAGTACCGAGGGTCAATTTTTTCTTTCTTCTCTTCTGTTCTAATTCCTGGCTTTGTAGGTACTAAGAATTAGCATGCTATTTTGTAGCAGTTGCACATTGAGGTGGAGGAATATTTTGCAGTATTAACAATGAAGATTACTTTTTTATTTGTGCATATGTTGATTAGACATAACATGGATGAAGCATGATAAGTATTTTGAAATCATTGGTAACTAGTTGGATACTGAATACTAAAATAGAGAATAGTTTTATTTTTGTAAAAGGTAAGATATAGTAAGTGTTTAAAATTATAAAAATATTACTTTTTAAAAATAAACTTGATTCAAAATTTCATTTTTTAATTATAAATTATATTTAATTTTAATTTTGATATTTTAAATATATTTGAAGGATATTTTTTAAATGCAAAAATAAAAATTTTGATTTTTGATGAAATTATATTCAATGCTTATATTTGTGATTACATTTTATTTTTAGTTTCAGGTAATTTTATAAGAATATCATTAGTAATTTTGTTTAAATGAAGGTAAAAATATAAATTTTATGGAGTAAAAATATAGTAATGTATGAATTATACAATTTTTATTTTATAAATATCACTGGTTTATCAGCAGAACCCTTAGACATGTGCAATAATTGGATTCAGTTGTTTTTTTATAGTTTATTAACTTGGAGTTTTTAAAAGCCATAGCTTTACCTATTTTTTTTTTTGCTGTTTTTTGTTTTGTTTTGTTTTGTTTTTTAGGGCCATGCCTGTGACCTATGGAAGTTCCTAGGCTAGGGGTTGAATTGGAGCTACAGCTGGCCTATGCCACAGCTATAGCAACGTGTGATCTGAGCCGTGTCTGCAACCTGTACCACAGCTCAAGGCAATTGCCGGATCCTTAACCCACTGAGCAAGGCCAGGGGTTGAACCCTCATCCTCATGGATACTAGTTGGGTTCATTACCACTGAGCCATGATGGGAACTCATACCTATACTTTTTGATTTTGTTATTTTACAGGTAGATATTTCCAACATTGAAACATATAGCATATTTTATTTAATAGTTTGTTAACTTGATTTATACAGGGACTTTCGAATGTGTATACATGAAGTGTGTGGACATTCATTTGTCCTCTTGTCCTGGTCCCACAAATTTAGGGTAAGCCTGGTAGGGAACAATGAAACTCAGTTAAACCACATAGATATTGATAGACTATTTGTAGTATTAGTACAGGTAAGAATGGTTAAATTTTGAGGGAAAAGCTTCAAGGAAAGTTCTAGTGCAAGCCTAGAACCATAACAATTAAACAATTTAAGCAAACCTAGGAGTTGTACATTGGGAAAGAAGGGGGAAATTAAGTAATTCTTAAAAGTCTCATCTTATAGGAGAATAATATTTGGTGTCTTATTTTTAAACATGTAGGGGAGTTTTCATCTGATTATGATAGATAGGGATGGAAATACATATTTAGAGGTAGAGTTTATACACACACTCATAGATACACATACAAAGATTTTAAAAGCATATCTGATTAAGATGCACTATTCATCAAACTGATTGCCACAAAACAATCTAACAGATAAGTATATACAGAAAAAAATTATAAATGCAAGGATCACATGACAAAAACACAGTTACAACAGTAGGCTTCAGTATATCTCATTCGGCTTTAGTTCTAATACCTCCAAATAGGTTAACAGTATAGAATGTATTGACTGATCAAGAGACTCAGATATGTGACAGTATGTTTGTTACTATGTTTATGAATCTTTGATAACAATTGGACATTCACTTGGCCATAAAGAAAACTTTAATTTAATGAATGTTTCAGCATATATATTATAGGCCAGAGTTCTGATTTTATTCAGTAAAATTAGAAATAAATATTTTTAAATGATTTTTATTTTTTCCATTATAGCTGGTTTGCAGTGTTCTGTCAATTTCTTCTGTACAGGAAAGTGACCCAGTCTCACATAGATATACATTCTTTTTCTCACATTATCCTCCATCATGTTCTATCATAAGTGACTAGATATAGTTCCCTGTGCTGTACAGCAGGATCTCATTGCTTATCCACTCCAAATGCAATAGTTTGCATCTATTAACCCCAGACTCTCAGTCCATTCTACTCCCTCTCCCTCCCCCTTGGCAACCACAAGTCTGTTCTCCAAGTCCATGAGTTTCTTTTCTGTGGAAAGGTTCATTTGTGCCGTATATTAGATTCCAGATGTAAGTGATATCATATGGTACTTGTCTTTTTCTTTCTGACTTACTTCACTTAGTATGAGAGTCCCTAGTTCCATCCATGTTCCTGCAAATGGCATTATTTTGTTCTTTTTTATGGCTAAGTAGTATTCCATTGTGTATATATACTACATCTTAATCCATTCATCTGTCAGTGGACATTCATCTGTCATTTCCATATCTTGGCTATTGTAAATAATGCTGCAATGGGAGTTCCCGTTGTGGTGCAGTGGTTAACGAATCAGTCTAGGAACCATGAGGTTGCGGGTTCGGTCCCTGCCCTTGCTCAGTGGGTTAACAATCCAGCATTGCCATGAGCTGTGGTGTAGGTTGCAGACGTGGCTCGGATCCCACATTGCTGTGGCTCTGGCGTAGGCCAGGTGCTACAGCTCCGATTCGACCCCTAGCCTGGAAAGCTCCATATGCCGCAGGAGCGGCCCAAGAAATGGCAAAAAGACAAAAAAAAAAAAAAGCTGCAATGAACATATGGGTGCATGTAGCATTTTCAAGGAAAGTTTTATCTGGATATGTGCCCAAGAGTGGGATTTCTGCGTCATATGATAGTTCTATATTTAGTTTTCTGAGGTACCTCCATACTGTTTTCCATAGTGGTTGTACTAATTTACATTGCCACCAACAGTGTAGGAGGGTACCCTTTTCTCCACACCCTCTCTAGCATTTGTTATTTGTTGACGTGTTAATGATGGCCATTCTGACTGGTGTGAGGTGGTACCTCACAGTAGTTTTGATTTGCATTTCTCTAATCAGTGATGTTGAGCATTTTTTCAGTGCCTGTTGGCCATCTGTATGCCTTCTTTGGAGAAATGTCTATTCAGGTCTTTTGCCCATTTTTCAATTGGGTTGTTATTTTTTTTTTTTTGCTGTTGAGTTGTATAAGTTGTTTGTATATTTTAGATATTAAGCCCTTGTCAGTTGCATTGTTTGAAACTATTTTCTCCCATTCTTTAGGATGTTTGTTTGTTTGGTTTTTTTTTTTGATGTGGTTTCCTTTGCTGTGCAAAAGCTTATAGGTTTGATTAGGTCCCATTGGTTTATTTTTGCTTTTAAGAAATAAATGTTTTTAAAATGACTAAGAAAATCCATAGTAGTTGTAAATGAACAAATATATTCCTGGTTAACCTTAATATCAAAGAAATAAAAAATAAAGGTAGAATTTATCTATGTAGCAGTCAGTTTAAAAAAATTAGATTTTTTTCATTAGCATAACATTCTAAAAGAGAGTTAAATTGGTTCCAAATTTTTAGCACCTTCTGGCTTTTAGAAGAAATAGATACATACACTCTCCATAGAAAATATATCCATGTTAACACCTGCAGAGTTCCTACACATTAAGACAAATAGAAGATTGCAATAAAAGATCACTAAGCTCACATGGAAACAAGACACCATAGGGAATAGTCAATGGAAACCACACATAACATAATTAAACCTCTAAGGACTTGAGATTTTGAAGCTTATGAAATAGTTTAAAAAAATAAAAGATCACAAATATGAACAAGCAGCAGAAAACTTCTTTATAGCAAAGCAGAATGCTATAATTGAATAAATATTTGTTAAAATAAAAAATAACAGGGAAAAAGTTAATGTGTAAATTATATGATATGCAATGGAGAAGTTATTGAACTAAAAAAAAAGAAGAAGAAATTATCCAGAAAGTGGCAAAGTGGGAGAAAAATACAAGGTATGGTTTAAAAGAAGGTAAAAGAAGGTAAGATTTATGGAATAAAAAAAATGATAATTTCTGACATACTTTATTAGTCTCAGAGGAAGAAGATAAAGAAGAGGAACATTTGAAGGGATTTGGCTTTGAATATCAGAGAATTACTCAGGATATTTAAGAACAAATGCACATCTAGACACATCATAATGAAAGGGATTATTATCAAAGGTAAAGAACAGCTAGAGGGAGTTCCTGTCATGGTGCAGGGGAAATGAATCCAACTAGGAACCATGACATTGCGGGTGGGGTCCCTGGCCTTGCTCAGTGGGTTAAGGATCCAGCATTGCTGTGGCTGTGGTGTAAGCTGGCAGCTGTAGCTCTGATTGGATATGCTGTGGGTAAAGCTTTAAAAAGACAAAAGACCAAAAAATAAACAAACAAATAAATAAAAGAAGAACAGCTAGAGAGAAAAGAACAATTGCCTCAAGGGAGCAACAATTAGACCAACAACAAAGTTTATAGCAACAATGGGAGCCAGGAGCCAATTGAATAATGTTTTCAAAATGTTTAGAGAAAATTGCTGTCAACCTAGAATAATATACCCATCAAAACTCTCTTTTAAGAGTGAAAGTGAGGAGTTCCCGTGGTGGCTTAGTGGTTAAGGAACCTGACTAGCATCCATGAGGACATGGGTTTGATCCTTGGCCTTGCTCAGTGGGTTAGGGATCTGGTGTTGCTGTGAGCTGTGGTGTAGGTTGCAGACTCAGCTCGGATCTGGCATTGCTGTAGCTGTGGAATGGGCCAGAGGCTACAGCTCCAATATGACCCCTAGCCTGGGAATCTTCATATGCCGCACGTGTGGCCCTAAAAAGACAAAAGACAAAAAAAAAGTGAAAGTGAAAGAAATGTATTTTCAGATAACAAAAGCTGAGTTTTATCACCAGATTGTATGAAAACACTTGTTGAGATACATACTCTAGGAAGAAGGAAAATGATGTATGGGATGGAAATAAAAAGGGTGAACAAAGAATGTGAGTATAGATACAAATCTAAAATAAACATTGCAAGTTAATTTGACAGGTTCAAATATGTACCTAAGTACTGGACAAGAACAGTCTGTAAATTGGAAATGGAATGGGAGTGAGAAGATTTAAAGTGTTTCAAGATTCTCCTATTACTTGGGAAGAGGGATAGTGTGGTGTTTAATTTTAGACCTTAAGTAAAACATACATTTGGTTAACCATTGGAAATATAAAATAAAACAAATGCAAATAGAATGTACAATAACCTAACCACAGGCAGGAAAAAAAGGGAAAGATCAAATCCTAAGAAAAGTACAATGCCTAGAAATCAACATGAGAAAGGATAGAAACACGTCTAACTGTATTAATTATCATAAGGAATATAATAAAACCATGGTAGTTAGTTAAAAGAAAGCTATATTGGGTTAAAAAATTTAGATCTCAATTGTTTTACAAGGGAAACAGCATGTTCTTAAACTGGCAGCGTTTCCTGAGAAGCAGATATAAGAAAGGGACCAGCTGTAGAAGAGATTTATTGGGAAAAATGTCTGAAAGATTTAGAGAAAGGGAGTAGAAATATGAGGAGAGAGCCTTCAAACAGCGAGGAAGGTCTGACACGTGTAAAGGGGAGGGAGGAAAGGAGAATTGAGTAGTAAGAGCCCTAGACAGCAGCATGGTTCTGAGAAAGCCAGACCAACGGAGTCCATGGCAAAGACTGACCATTAGAGTGATCTCTAGTACCCCTGCTGTTCTCAGTACGTAGCTGAGAGCATCCCAAGTGAAGCATGTCCCCCATGAGAAAACTGAGGTGGATTTGAAAGTGTAGCAACTGGAAATTGCCAGTGAGCTTACCTCTTGGCAGCAGATTCTGTTGAAGAAAGATTTGAGCAGTGCACAATTATGGTTGCCACACTCAGAAGTGGCAAAACTAAAAGAGGGGGAAAGATACACACAGCTAATACTAATTAAAATAAGGTGAAATGTCCATATTAAAAATAGAAAGAATAGACTTTTAAGACAAAAGGCTGTCTTCAAGAAAGTTAATCAATCTCATTTGTTTCTGGCTTACTTTTCTTATATTTCTCTTTGTAGATACATGTATATTTTTATTTCCCTTAAACAAAAGTTAACATACTATATTCTATTACTAGGTTAACATACTACATGTTATTATCTTATTAAGAACCATTATTCCTTTGTACTTTATATTTAATATCCCATAGAAATCATTCCATCAGTTGATAGAGATATTCCTCATTATTTTATACACTCACATGGTACTCTACTGTAGGATATAGCATGGTTTATTCAATGAATCTGTAATTTAAAAAAACATGGGAAGAACAAACCAGAACAGAGGTAGGCTATTTATATGAGTGGATGGGAAAAGAGTGGAGGATATGAGGTGAGAGATAGAGTAAATTTCTCTGCATGTGCCTTTTTATTTAATTTTGACTTTTGGAACATACTCAAAAATAATATCTAATTGCATCAACAAGGATGTGAAAAAACTCTTCAAAATGGAATATAAACAGAAACATATGAACTAGACTCTATTTCAAATTAGTAACAAAAGCACCCTGAGAGGAGAAAATGAATAACCAAGTAACTTTTGAGTATAGTACAATGACTTTGTGTCTTCAGTCTGAAGATAAAAAAGATTTATAAACAGATATGAATTCCAATTAGGTTTTTTTTTTTTTTTGCAATAGTATGGGATAACAATTTGAAAATTTGTGTAAAATGGAGATTGAACAAGTGAGTAAATATGTTGCAGAAACAGGAGCCAGTTTTTTCACTTTGAATAAAAGCAGCAACAGTATGGATGGAAGGATGATTGAACCATCTGGGGCTGAACTGCAATTGGAGGTATTAGCATAAACTAACAGATTTTAAGATAAATGATAAAAAGATATAAAAAATTAATATATGTGTGTGTGTATCTCTTGCCCCCCCTACCCCCAGTACACTAGGTTGTCTCCAGAAAGGGCCTAGAAATAGACATCCCAATAGCAATGAGCACACCTCTTTTGCTTACTAAATGCCATTGCCCTCAAAGAGGAAGTTGAGCTCCTTGGAATAATCTGATTCCAGGGCTGTGACAGGAAAAGTATAAGATGAGCCAGAAAAAGCAGAACATCCTTTGAAAGAAAACAATGGGACATGTCAAAAGGATTTAGGAGCCAGCTTGAAGGGGAGGGGAATTCCTAGGTTAGAAACTTACTCTATCTCTGGGAAAAACTCTCCATTGTTCTCTGTGGAGCCTGGCTTCATTTCCTGAAAAAATTCTTTTTTTACCCCTAATATTCTCCATGGCCCATGTGAAGTGGTATTTAGGAATTATCGAACAAGTCTGTAGAGTTTTCACTGCTTATTATTTTGGCCATGGAAGTTTGGGGTTCCAAGGGTTTTCAGACCTGAATAATAAGTGAACTATGATAGTGGTTTCTTTGGCAGCAAAGATCCCTCAGAAACATGGTAGGCTTTTGATCTGTTTGTTCGCTTTCAGTCCCATGTATTAAGAATCATATCGCAAATTCATTCCTAAAAGTCATATGGCTTAAACATATGACTATTTCTCTCCCCAAGTAACTATTTTTCAACTTAATGGTGTCTGCTTTGGATGTATTTAAAAGAATAGGATTGGGTGGGACTTCAATAGCATTATGCTGATTTTTGCTGTGGGACCAAATCACTGTATTTAACTTAGGATTCTTAACAGTCCTCTGTATCTCAAAGATTTTATTTTTCAGTTTTTTACTTTTTAGTTTTGTAGAAGTTAGCTTTTCATCCCTGTGATTTCCATCTGTGATTTCAAATCAGCCAAGTTTTGTGTAAGGTTGTTTCTTGTTTGCCTTGCAATACCTTGCTAAAAGGAGCAAGAAAAATCATCATGTGTTGATATTCTTTCCAACTACTTCTAGAGACACAGGCTCAGTAGGCATATAGTCTGACTTATGACAGGTGACAGTTTTACCAAATATTTTGCCTCTGTATAGTGTTGATTTCCACTTTTTCCAGCTAGTGTTGCCTATTTCCTCACTGCCTACACTTGCCCTCCAAGCCAATGTAATTGGGTCTTTGTTGTAACAGCACTCTACGTTAAGGGGCAACTTTCTGTATTAATTAAGATAGCACCGCATCACGGAAACCCTAACCTGTCCATTACACCTACCTAACATAATGGTCCAATGAATGCCCTAGTCAGTGGCAGTTTTCCTTTATATAGTAATTCAGGGCCTTAGATTCCTTCCATCTTATGCCTCTAGAGCCTTGGTGTCCTCACCTCCAACCGAAGGATGAGAAATGAGATCATGCAGCCTAGAAGTGACACACATCACTTGTGCTTGCATTCCATTGGTAAGAAGTGGTCACATAATCTCTGGCTGAGTGACAACTCCACAATCTGGAAGATGAAGCACAAGTTGTACGTGGAGAGGTGGCCTTCTCTACCACTGATTGCAGTAAGTACTACATAACTCTTTTGGTTAAACTTAGGTAATCAGCTGCACAAACCCTGACTTGCTTATCTGCTTTCTCTCCCATCATTGGTTAAATTTAACCTTTTTTTCTGCATAGTAAAGTCAAATCCTTAATGTAAAAATAAACATTTTATTGAGTGTAAGGCATTGCTTCTGTTCATGGAAGCATCTCTATTAAGATGGTAATAGTTTAAAGAACATATTTTATTGAATAAAACGGTGACAGAAAGTAGAAATAATGGTGTTTCGATGTGCTTTTTAGGATTCAATCTCTACTTTGTTGTGCTTTTCTGTTCAGAATAATTTGTTCTCTGTGCTCTCAAGGCTTCTATCACTCCCACATTCCTCAGAGGAGCAGCATAATAGTGTGTAGGCATGTTATGGATTGAACTGGGTTCACCAAAAAGATGTGTTGAAGTCCTAACCCCCATTACCTCAAAATGTGACCTTACTGGGAAATAGGGTCATTTCAGACATAATTAGCTAAGATGAGGTCCTTAGGGCACACCCTAATCCAATATGGCTGGTGTCCTTATAATAAAAGGGAAGTTGATGAGGAGACAGACCCACAGGAAAACAGCTGTGTAATGATGGAGGCAGATATTGGAGTGCTGCAGCTGCAGGCCTCCACCAGAAGCTAGGAAGAGGCAGGCAGGCCTCTTCCCAAAGTCTCAGAGGGAACATGGTCTTACTAACAGCTTGACTTTGGGTTTCTAGCATCTAGAGTATGAAGGGATACATTTCTGTTTTTATAAGCCCTTCGGTTGTGCTATTTTGTTATATCAGCCCAATCAATACATGTTTGTGAATTAAGCAGATCTGGGATTGAATACCATTTTTCTCACCCTCTGTATCATCCTGGGCAGGATGCATTACTTTTCAGAGCCTACTCTGTCAGCTGTAAAATTGGACAGAATATTTACCTTTTCAGGGCTCTTAGAATTTCAACCTTTAGCATAAGTCCTGTCACACTGTAAATGCTAAATTAAGGAGAAGTTATTGTGACATGTTTGTTGGCATATGGAGTAGCATAGGGTTTGGATATTCTTTCAGATACCAGTGGTATAGCTTGGAATCCAACTTTTTTTTTTTTTTTTTTTTGCCTGGTATGGATTTGTATACCAGATTATCTTTGTATTCTTTCACTCAGACAACAGTCATTCCATACACAGACAAAATGAGCTATTTAGCTTTGGCCTCAGAGCAGACAAACTCTTCTACAGGAAAAGATTAAGAAGGATACAATAGTTGGTTGGTTCATTAATTTAAGAAATGTTTACTGCCTAATTGGCATAGGCTCTGGCACTATGCCAAGCCCAGGTAATACAACAGGAAAAAGGTGACATCCTCTTACAGATGATTTATAGGCAGTGTCAGGTGATGAGTCTCTTGAGGGCAGCGTGGTGAGAGAGCTCAGGGAACTCATAGCAAGGGCATTTCTAGCAGCCTTGGGAGCCAGGCCAGGCTTTCTGTAGAGGCTGTTCCCTCAGCTGAGCCCCCACTGGGAGTACTCATATTCAGCTCATATTCCAATGATTGGGGATGTTTAGGGCACAGGTACTCCGGGCAGAGAGAGCAGACCAGGAGTAGAGGCCCTGTAATGAGTTAGCTTCCTGGGAATGTCTCAGCAATATCTCAGAGAAATTCTGTAGTCATATCTGCACATTCTTGTGTATTTGGAGCTAAAATTCCCCTAGGCTTGGAAACTAGAACTCATCTAAGACTACAGGGTCTTCCTTTACAAACTTGCCATCTATTCTGGTCTCAGTTCGCTCTGAAAAATGCTTTGACTGCACTTTCTTCAGTTGAAAAATAATTCTTCTGGATAAAATAATATAAAATGAAAGAAGCAGTACAGCCATTTGGTCTTCCCTTTGTTGTTAACAGGGTGCTTGCTATCTTGCCTAAACAGTAGATTGAGTCCTCCCTTGCTTGTTTTATTTTCCAAATGTAGCTTTAAAAAATCACTTTCACTTTTTTTCTTTAGCATTTTTTTAAACCTTGGTTCAGGAGTTCCTGTTGAGGCTCAGTAGGTTAAGAATCCAGCACAGTGTCCGTGAGAATGTGGGTTTGATCCCTGGCCTCACTCAGTGGGTTAAGTATACACCATTTCCATAAGCTGCAGTGTAGGTTGCAGATGTGGCTAGGATCCTCCAGCCTTGCTGTGGCTGTGTCATAGGCCTGCAGCTGCAGCTCCGATTTGATCCCTAGCCAGGGAACTTCTATGTGCTACAGGTGTGGCCATAAAAACAAACAAACAAAAACCATTGGTTCATGATGTGTCTCAGTTTTCTAAATGCTGCTTTTACAGACCTGTTTTCCTGTTTGCATTTGTGCTTGCTCATGCCCTCGTGGTATTGCAATGTATGTGTGTGTGACACTGTCCTATTCAAACATGAGTTCATCAGAGAGGCTCCCCCCATGACTACATTGCTCTCTTTAAATGCCACTCACCACCATCTTCATTTTGTTCTTTATTTAAACTTGAGCTTCGGCGTTTCACTTATTTTAGAGCTTTATATGTCCCTTGAGCCATTTATCCTTTTAAGACCTTTTACAAATTCATATCTATGCTTTTGAAACTTGCCTTCCTAAAATCTAAGGAACCATCCTAATAACTCCCAGAGTTTTTCATTGATTATTTTAGCCACAAAGATGTCCTAGAAATGTAGACACGGGGAGAAATTCTGTGGCATATGTAACAGAATATCGAATGCATGTTCTCCCATTGTCTTGAAGCTTGACCGAGGCCCCAAGGCTGCAAACAGCTGGTGATGTGTTCTCTTATATTCCAAAGGAAGGGACAGGTACCTCTGCTGAACATGCAAAGAATATGGTCCAAAGTGAGTTATGCCATGGAAGTTCTTCCCTTACCTTGTATAAGGCTGTATTAGATAAGACAAAAAACATCACTGAGATATTGAAGTAGCTGGTAGGGTAGTTCTCTTTGGTGAGAGTAGTCAGCGTGCTGAGAGTTTCCACCTAACTTTCCCATAAAATGAGAAAGGAAAGGCAGACTTTCCCTTCCTCAAGCCATTCCAAAAAACCAAACCAAAACAAAAAGCTTCAAGAGCTTAGCATGTGATCTGTAGCATACTGCTCTTGAGAGCCACGGACAGGGCAGTGTTGAGAATGGTCCAGATGCTGGTGAACCTGACATGGATCACAGGGAAGGGGAATGGGTGGTTTGTCTTGAGTTGAGAGGGTCTTTGTTCAAGACATTGCGGATTTGTGCAAAGTGACCTGGAGAGAGTGGGAACCAACAGCCAGGGGCTTGGAGGGAGTTATAATACCTACCAGAAGAGTTGCAGCCCACATCAGGAAAACTCTAGGCAAGAGATCACCAGCAATGCAAGCTCTAAAGAACTTTGGGCATTGCTGCATCCAAAGAGCACTAATGACAGATTTCAATTGAAATAATCAAGTAAGGGATTTTTGTCCCATATTTCCTCTCCTTCTTCCAGTCCAACCCTGAAGGAACCAAGTACAGGTAAGTGAATGGGGAATGAGAAGTAGAAGATGAGTAAATGGAGAAGCAGCAGTCATGTATGGGAAAGACAGCTGGAAGTCCATCATGGATTGTGCTCCCCTTCCATCGGTATGTCATGCAAGAAAGTCACTACACACCATGAGGTTACCTTTTCCAAAGGCAGTGTCCTTTGCTACATGAGGGCATGTGACTGAATTCTTCCCAGTGGAATGTGGATGAAAGTGATCTATGTTATGTGCTATCCTGGCCCACACTAACCTCCCATAAAATCTTCAATGTTTTCCCCTCCCTGCTTCTGTCACCTGGAGGGTGGCATCCAGGGTGTGGCACATGCTATAATGTGCTCTTAGCCCTTAATATTGAAGTGCACACTAACCGAAATTCTAGCTGCCTGCACCTGAGTCTCTACCTAAAGGCTTTCTCTAGCTGCTGGAAGTTCCTTTGCCCATATATATGGCAGGTGGAAATATCAAGGAATTAGCATCCCCCCCCCACAATATGTGAACAGTCCTAAGCCAGTGGTCATTTGGAGTTGGTGGATAAATACCCAAGTTTGCTTCTTCTTGGCTGATAGCACTGAGGTATATATTCTGTACTGGTTCTCAGCAAGATTAAGTTCTAGTTGCCCTCAGTTATAACTTGCATCATCATTTTTGTCTGATTTTATTTCTCTATCTCATTTCCTTTTTCTTTAGTGATTTACTTGATAGCCTCCCCAATAAAACTACTTTTATTCAAATCTTTATTTCAAGATATACTTCTGGGGAAACACAAACTAAGACCAGGGCAATTTTGGACTCTACATTATTTAAGATAGCAGAGCCTCCTCCTCCCACCAATACCACATTGCCTCAAACTCACCACAGCTGGATTCTGCTTTTTATGAGCAAAACCTAAATTTCCACTGTGTTAAACCACTGATATTTCAGGACTGTTATCATATCATCTGTTACAGAACCTCAACTAACATGCTGTGTATGCCCCACTTCCCCTCTGACAGGTTTCTAAATATAAAGCAGATCCAAGACAGGGAAAGGGAAAGGTTTTAAATTAGACAAGGAGTTCCCACCATGGTGTGATGGGATTAGTGGCATCTTGGGAGTGCTAGGATGCAGGTTCAGTCCCCAGCCCAGCATAGTGGGTTAAGGATCCGATGTTGGCCGGAGCTGTGGCTTAGTTGGCAACTGCAGCTCAGCTCTGATCCCCAGCCCAGGAATTCCATATGCTGTGGGGCAGCGAAAAAAAGAAAAAATATTAAAATAAATAAATTGAAGTTCCAATTGTGGCTCAGCAGAAATGAATCTGATTAGGAACCATGAGATTGAGGGTTTGGTCCCTGGCCTTGCTCAGTAGGTTAAGGATCCGGCAGTGCCCATGAGCTGTGGTGTAGGTTGCAGATGAGGCTCGGATCTGGCGTGGCTGTGGCTGTGGCTGTGGCTGTGGCCAGCAGCTGCAGCTCTGGTTAGACCGCTATCCTGGGAACCTCCATATGCCACCGGTGTGGCCGTAAAAAAAAGACAAAAGACAAAAAATTAAATAAATAAATTAGATGAGAGTTTGAATTTTTCATAGTACTCTCTGACTGGATTGTGTGTGTGTGTGTGTTGAAAATGAGAGTTACATTTGACATAAATGACCAAGGTTTCATCCAAGAGTAGGGAAGAAAAGTTGAGAGGTTATTTTTAAAAATAAACTTGCTTTCTGTCTGTGTCCCTTTCAATAAACTGGTTATAAGTTATGCATGTTTCTTTGATCCAGTAAAAGCAGCTACACTGATAGTTGAATGTGAGCTAACAAAACAATATACAAAATGTTTTACTTGGTCCAGTAAACATTGATGTGTTTAATTTTGTTAATTTTCCACTTGACCATGCATTGAAAGATATACCTATATGAATATATATTACGCTGGGATATTATCCTATCATCTTATTTTATGTCCATAAAGAGAAAGAATTATGAGTTATGAACTTTGAATTTGGAAGTTTTCATGAAAAATTCTAAGCCTCCTACTCCCTATACTTAGATGCTGTTTCCTCCTAGTTCAGTTGGTCTAAAAACTTTGGTTGAAATGGATGCTTTGCAGTCAGCTGAGGTTAGCTTCTGGGCACAGTCTCCAGTTTAACACGTGGTCTGTTATTCCTTCCCCAACCCATTATGTCACTAAGGCAGGGGTAGCAAAGTCACGCCCAGATGGAACCCTGTGGGGTCCCACATTCCTAGAATGGGAATCAAGATAGTAACTACAGTAAGAGAGCAAACTGAAAGAGGTTCTGAGTGCTCATGTGAGAGAACAAACAAAAGTACCCACAAACAAAATTTTAAAAGGAACAAAAACAGCTCTAGTTCATGAATACAAAATAGTAGAATGGCCAAGGTCAAAATGGAAGACAGCAATTTATGAGTCATAATTTTACCCTAAATATTTTCGTACTGCAAAAAGACACCTTCAAACTGAGGTGTCATTTTATCCACAAGATTAGATTAAAAACCTAAATTTCTTTAGATTAATAATAATAATATATTACATTTATTGAGAATCCACTGTGTGCCAGGGATTGTTCAAAGCACTGTGTATATTCTAATTCATTTAATCCTTACAATACCTTTGGCTAGGACTCTCTTTACATCCGTTTTATAGATAAAAAAGTAAGGAATTGAGAGGGCAACAAAATCATTCCAAGGCACATTGCTCAGAGGTGACGGAGTCTAGATTCGACTTCAGGCAGGCTGGATTCCAAGCCATAGTGTAAAGCACCGCTGCTTTTTTGAGCCCCTACACAGTGCCAGACAGAGCCAGGCATTTCACCTTGGTTTAACCCGCTTGGCAATCTTGAAGATAGCATTCTCAGTGTACAAATGAAGGTGCAAAGGCTCAGAGGTTAAGAACCCTGCCAAGTCTATAGTTATAATCTGATCCCCACAACACTCTTACTTATTTAACCTTAGAGGGTGATCTTAAAATGTAGTGTCTAAAGTCAGAGTATTTTTAAGAATGAAAAGGGACGTCGTTAACAATTATACTGGCACCATAGGCATAAACCAGGCCTCTTGCAGGCACACCCTCCTCTCTTCTGAAGCCCACTGGCTGATGATATGCTACCTCAGATCTCTAAAAAGTTCTTCAACATGACAGAAGAGAAAAGTGTTTCCCCAGGGTTTGTGAACCAATACCACCTTCTCTTCCCCTCTCCCTACATGTTTATTTCCTCTTCGGAAACCCTGTTTGACCACCTTCCTCTTCTCTCCCTCAAGTCTTAAAAAAAAAATAAAATAAAAGACCACATTTAGATCTTATAAAAGTATTTTCTTCAAGTGTGAAATGACAATGTACTGGGGCCCTGGAGAAAATAACATCCTTTCACCTAACAGAACAGAGCTGCACGAAATGGGAGGAAAGAACAGCAAGGACTAATAATTTAAAGAGAAATTTATAGGTCCGCTGCTCTCATGACTAAGAAATAATTTGCTGTCTGCAGCTTCAGGGGCAAGGGAATAGTGCTCAAAACCAGCTGTGCCTGGGAATCTCCTTAGGCATTAAAAATACAGATGCCCAAGCCTCATCCCCGATGTACTGAATCAGAGCTTTAGAGGAGTGAATTCTTCAGTGTCTCACCAGGGAATCTGACTCAGAGCCAGGGGGAACGAGTCAATATTAAATCCTGCTGACCCTGGCAGAAACATGGAAAATGCATATTCATATTCATCTTGCATGTTACAGTTACCAAACAGTTCATCCAGGGCCATCTCTGACATATTTTAGAATTTTTTGGGGGGGGAGGGGGTTGCTTTTCTAATCTAAAATGATCAAACCTCATCTTTCAGATCTCTTTCAAGTTTTTGCAGTTTTTCATGGTTCCTTTCTTTTATTCTTTAACATTTCTTCATTCTCCACATCTTCTAATACATATGTGCAAACATATGTATACATACATATGTACAAACATACATACATATACAGGCATATGTACACATGTGTATACATACAAAGATAATTCAGGTAAATACATTCACATATATAATTCAGATTTTTTTTCATTGAAAGTCATCCCGTGTTGAGTTTATTCATTGTCAGTATTAGGAAAGGCCTCTTGAAACTGCCTTTGATTTTTATTTAAGTTGTAGAAAATAAGTATCTGGTAAAACAATTTTGGAAAAATCCCATGCCTTAATAACATTTTTTTAATCAGAGAATTATTTTGTTTTGCTTCCCACTGACTCTTTTCCCCAGTATGTCACTAGGAAAACTTTAAAACATACAGCGTAGTTGAAAGGATTTTGAAGTAAACATCCGAGGACCCATCACCTCGATTCTACCCTGAAGAGTGTACACCACTTCCACTGTCACGTGTCTATTTATCTGTTATTCCTTTCATGGGTCTACTAATCCATCTTGGTTTTGAACCATTTTATAGTGTTTTTACACATTGATTTTAATAAATGTTGTTGTTGTCACTAATGTTGATAGTGACAGAATACTTCAACTGCATAATGTCATTTGGTCAAGCAGGTCTTTATTCAACATAATTCCATGGGAAAAGAGAGCACACAGATCAGATTCTGTTCTGAGGGAAATAAAACAGTCTTATCTTTTTCTGGTAAGGAGGCTTAAGGGTTGGTATTAAATCTCTGTATATTGTACTGTGTATTTTTATTTTAACATTAATGACTTTTGTAACACAACTTGAAAATGTCGGGCTTTTCACTAAAAATATTAATAAGCAATTACTCCTTGTCCAATATCATTTAGGGTAAAGCACCAGTTGAAAGTTGGGCTGTTAAGTATTAACATGTATCTGATTTTTGTCCTTGTATCCTTAAATGTTAAAAATATAAGTAACAGAAGGCTTTCATAAAGTAAAGACCTTTGGTATCAGTTTTATTTAAGGATACTACACAGTGCTTTTCTTCTCCCCCGGATAGTTCCCACACCTGCATGCAATCCCACTATCATGTTTCTTGGCTTTAGGGGAGGTCCTGTAAAAATGCCAACCATCCTCAGGGTCATTTTCTGCTTTCCTCAGTCCTCAACCCTCCGACCAGGACAGGGAAACACTTAATTCCCACACATCCCCAACAGGCAGAGGTCAGAATTGGTCTTTCTGCCTGGTATTTTGGTGTCTCAGGAACACTTAGATCCACCAAGGTGCCCACTAAATGAGCCTTTTGAAAGCCTCCATGTGCTTGATGCCTCCATGGCTAGGGCTGTCATACTAGTTTTCTGCCTAGAGGCTCCAGTTCCTTGAATCCCAAGTCGGATTGATGATGTATGGAGGAGGGCAATACTGATTCCTGCCTGTCCCTTCCCGGTTCCTCTGTATCAGTTGCCCCAAACCTGCATCTCACAATCCCAGTTCACTCTGGAGATGCCACTTCATACAGATATGCCCCTTGAGACCATGGCCCAGGTACTAGTATGAACTTGAGGTCAGCTTATGGTTGGACTGCGTTCCATTCCTCCACCCCCAGCCTCTGGATTAGATTTCCCTGCATGTAAATGCTGATGCTGGTTTGAATGGAGCCTGGGCTTGCAACAGTAGAGATTAGGTTTCTGCTTGCTGGCACTTTGGGAGCCAATCCCTGTATCATAATGTAAATGGTCTTGGTTCTTCCCTTCTCCTCTGATCCATGCGAGGGTCTGGACCAAGTCAATCTACTCAGCACATCCAGAGTATTAAGAACAGAGATGCTATAGTCAAATAGCGCCGGGTTCAAATTTCAGCTCTGCCACTTATCAACTTTGACATTTTGCCTGTCCCATAACCTCCTTAAATTTCAGTTTTTTCATCTGGAAGGTGAGGTTACCATAGCACCTTCCTCATTGCATGTTTATGACTTTTTACTAAGATAAATGCTTGAAAAGTACCTAGTGTATTACAGTCTACAGGAAGTTAAAGAAATAGAAATTTAAAACAAAGTAAGAAGAACCAGTATTGTTCCAGACACTTAAAGCCACTTCTCAAATGCAGTGAGTTTAAATTAAATAAATAAAGTGTATTTTTATTCATTAATGTGTTTTGACCTTTGGCTGTGTAAACAATATTCAGACACTTGACAAAGCCCGGTGAGGATGGTGCATGGGAAGATTAGGGACTATAAAACTGGAATAAGTTTATTTTATTCCTTCCTTATCCTCTTCCCCCTGCCATTTACTAACCATTTAATCAATATTTCAGTCATTTCTTTGTTCGTCTAAAAATATTTCTCACCAGGCACTGTACCAGCATTGGCATGAAGGCTGAGGTGATGGGACTGACAGTGGGGAGCTAGATTTTTCCTTCAGGTGACACGGAGCCATTGCAGAAACTTGATCCTGGAGAGACCTTCTTTTTGTTTGTATATTTGCAGGTTAAGAGGACCACTCAGGTGATATTATGGAGGCTGGATTGTAGGGGCCAGGCCCAGCAACAGGGAGGCCACTGGGCCTCATGTGTGATAGCCACACAGTGCTGATGCACGCCTTTGTGCCTCTGCTTTGCCTGGAATGCCTTTCCAATGATCCTTCCCCACCCTCTCTTACTCCAGGAACCCTTCCCAGACTCTTTCATAAACCAAGCGGTCCTGCTCTGTGCTTCTCAGAACTCTATGCTTACTCCAATCTTAGCATTTACTAGAACATGCCAGAATGACCAGTTTTCTTGTTTGTCTTTCATCCCAGATTATAAGCCCTTTGAGGAAAGGACGTGAATCTTATTCATCATTGTATCCCCAGGTCCCATCTCCATGCGCAGTGCGTACTAGATGCCTAATAAATATTTAATCAATAAATAGGATGGACTGGTGGGTGAAGGCTACATTACATGGCTCTACTCATGGAGGTTATGGTTTTAATAGAAAAGACAGATGCAATAACAAATTATTACAGTAACCGGGTTATGTGTGGCTAAGAGTAACTATGGAGGAAAGAAATGAGGGACAGATCCCCCAAAGAGGTGATAGTCTCTTGGCATCTGGAAGGTGAATAGCAGTATATTAGGTGAATACTTCAGACAGAAAGAAGAGCACTTAAAAGAATAGACGGGTGAAGACTGGGCAGTGTGCTGTCTGGAGTCTGGAAGTGAAGGGGCCCACAAAGCTTTTGAGCCTTAGAATCAAGGCTACTCAATACTGCATCATCTCTGAATTCCACCTTCAAGAGGCAAGTAGCTCCAATGTTTCAGATCAAGTTCACATGGCCCCAGAACCTTAAGGGCTTAACTTGTAGGTAATGAACCCCATTGTTGGAAAGGGAGCTAGACCATGGAAAGAAAGGGGAGACTCCTGCTTAAATTCTCAGCTCTAAAATTGTGTTGAGGATTCCCTGGTATGTTATCCTCAAAAATCTGTTCTAGTTTTTAAAATTGAATCCCATCCTTTAGCATTATTCCTGTTCTTTGTTTTTTCCAAGATTTATGGCAGCAGCTTCTCGTGTGAGTTCCCTCAGAACTCTAGGGTGGGATTGGTCTACAATTTACACCTTTAACTGAAAGCTATCACATGCACTCACGTTTTCTTCTAGTAGCTTGTTATACTTTTGTTCTTTAATTTTATTAATGACTATGGGTTTTGCCTTTTTAACCACTTTGCTAGATTAATTGGTTTTCTAAAAGGATATGCCAGAGGAGCAAATCACCACTTTATTTTTAGAGAAACACCAAATGTTGCTCTAAATGAGATTAATGTCCACCTCCCAAGACCTCCATTTTGTGGGAAAAACAGTTTGATGTGATGATAAGGTGGACAAAGAAAGGACAGAAATAACAGAGATTGAGAAGTGGGAAGGGCATTTTAGGATTTATGAAAAAAGCACCATTTCTTTTTGCTTAAAAAAATCTAAATTTGTATGAATCTTGGACTTCAAAATCATCATAACCTGGTTTATTCTCTAGTCTCAAATCTGAGTGGAAAAGACAAACAAAGTATTGAGTCTTACTTCCTTCAGACTGCCACAGGTTCTCATTACATCTTCTACATCAAGAGGGGGGTAGACTTACCTGTCTATTTCATGATATGAATGTAGTCATATAATAAATACCCTCATGACTGACCTTGGCTCCTCTGCGTTCTAACACACCCCTTCAACTTGAACTAGACATCACTTTCCCTCTCTCTCCCTCTTGTTCTTCTCTTTTTCTTGTTCTCTCTCTAATCAATTATATTTCAGGTCAGACTGCTTGTGTGGATTTGTTTTAGTATCTAGGGTTAGTCAAGGTTCTCTGGAGAAACAGAACCAATAAGTTATAGATATGGATATCACTATAGATCTGGAAAGATGTATTTTGAAGAATTGGCTCATGCAATTATGGAAACTGAGAAATCCCACCATCTGCTGTCTGCAAGCTGGAGGCCCAGAAGGGCCAGTGGTGTTAAGTCCAGCCTTTTTTGTTCTTACATAATGATTTTTATTTTTTTCATTCTAGATGGTTTATAGTGTTCTGTCAATTTTCTGCTGTACAGCACGGTGACCCAGTTACACATACACATATAGATTCTTTTTTTCTCCCATTATCATGCTCCATCATAAGTGACTAGATGTAGTTCCCAGTGCTACACAGCAGGATCTCATTGCTTATCCACCCCAAAGGCAATAGTTTGCATCTATTAACCCCAAGTTCCCAATCCATCCCACTCTCTCCCCCAACCCCTTGGCAACCACAAATCTATTCTCCAAGTCCATGTTTTTCTTTTCTGTAATTCCAGTCTTAAGTCTGAACGCCTGAAAACCAAGGGAGCTGATGGTATAAATCCCAGTCTAAGTGCTGGATATCAAGGTCCCAGCTCAAGCAGATAGGCAGAAAGCAAAAGGGGACAAATCCTCCTTCCTCTGCCTTTTGTTCTATTTAGGTCCTCAAGGAATGATGCTCATACCCTTCAGAGAGGGCTGTCTATTTACTCAAATGCTAATCTCATCAGAAACACTCTTGACACACATACCCAGTAATAATATTTGATTTAGGCATCTATTGGCCGAGCCAAGTTGACATATAAGATTAACCGTCGCATATCATTACAATGGGTTGAAAAGAAAACTTGGAATATGAGAGCTTTCTTGGACAAAGCATGAAGGTAGAGGCACAAAACTTCATGGTCAAAGTAGTCTTTGGTTCCAGTCTCCACCACTAGGTGTCGCTAAGTAATCTAATTAAATATCCAGTTTATGAATCCAACAAATAAGAAGATGCTGAGCTGAATGAGGCAGAAATAAAGATCAAGGTGATGGGTCTAAATAAAATCCTGTAGATTATCTGTAAAAGCTATTTAAAAATGGCACAGTTTGTCTCTGGACTATGAATTGGAAAATTCATAAATTAACAAAAGTATGTGGACAGGCTTAGTCTTTATTGGGGGAAGTGAATAAATCCTTTATAGCTTACATGTGCCTCCTTTTCCCTCTCCTATTAAATTGGTCGTCTTGCTGCCTGCATTTTCAGGAGCATAACTGGATTTTATGTGATCTAAATATACTGGCTAGGCTGTTAGCATCTGTTTAGGCAACTCTAATCCCGAATCCTTCATTGGCTCATGTATTTTATTGTTAAACTTTGCTATTAGAGACTCTTTTTGAGGGTGCTGACCCTGACCACCTATGAAGCAAGCTCAGTAAATGTAATACCTGTCCTTAGGAATAGCTTTGGGAGAACTATTCATCCTTCAATACTTGTATCAGATGTTTTCCAGTCTGTCACACCTGATCCTCAGGCAGCTCTTCCCTTTTATTCATTCCCATAGCACAGCTCTATATGTTCCAGAAAGTATTTCTCACCTTCCCTGGTAATTAACTGTTCATGTATAGGTCTTTTCCAGAGATGATGGGTTTCCTAAGGACAGGGACCAGTTTATGGAAGCCACCAGAAAACTTAGCACTGTTGCTACTGTTGCTGCTTTGCTTCTGGTTCATCTACTAATGTACGTGCATGACAAGTCAGTGGGCAATTACTGATTCCTTTCAGGACTTCCCTAAAATCTTCTCTCATGTCATTTCAGCAGGAGGGAAACTGTGCGCAGTCTGCCTTTTATGATCCTGTGTGCTTAGGAAGAATAATTAAGGGCTCACTAAATTGATGTGGAAAGAGGTTTTTGTTTTGTTTGAGTGGTGTCTTTAAATATTTGTAAAAGGAGTTGCTTATTATTCATCCATTGCCAGCCCATTTAAAAGAAGTTACACAGCAGAGAAGAGGGGATTATATTCAATAAGAGATGCTAAATCAATGTTTAATTTAAGGGGAAGTTTGTGAGCAAATTGCTTCATTTTTCCTTCCTAAGAGAAAACGTGAGATTAGGAAACAATTTTTCTGAAAGAGGTTAATGGACTTGCAAATTCAAACAGTTATTTCAAAGTGTTGCCAGTAGTTACGTCTAAATTTTTTACATATTCTTAATTTTATAAAATAAGTGTAAGTTCATTTAAGAAATTTATAGTGAAATTCAGCATGCATTTACTTAAGGCTTACTATGTAGCTGGTACTATGTTGAAGGGGGGAGTAGATCGCATGACTAATGTTTCCCCCTCCAGAAACCATGTAGGCAGTGAATAGAAATACAATTTGCTAAGAGCCAGAAACCACAAGATTTGATTAATCCCACAAAGGGGGCTGAGATAGTCAGGGAGACTTCCCCGAGAGGCATGACATTTGAACTGGAATTTTACCGTCTGTGAAATCAGCAAGCTTTACGGTTTCTACCTCATGGCTTAGCTACATCGAAGCACTAAGAGATTTAGGCAATACTTACATAGAGTTTTTAGAATTGCAATTTTATTAACGGATCGAATATATCTTTTAATCTACTTTAAAGATAAAATTATTAGAGTAAATCAAAACGACTATTTTCTGTCATTATATTGACATTGCCCTAACCTATTGGGTTTCAGGCTTTGGTGAACTTCCAGATTATCAGCAAGGTTGTCAAAATGCAGATTCCTCCCCAAACTTGCTGCATCCCAGTGTCCTAGTATAGGAAGGCAATGTGCTTTTAATCGGGCTTCCACATGATTCTGATTTAGGTACCATTATGTAAGCAGTTTGAGACGTCAGAGGTAAAACTTGACCTTGCAGGACCTTCTGTGGTTACTAATATTATCTTCTGATCTGACAAATGTTCCTCTTAAGGGGAGATGAGGAAACTTAACATTAGGCACTCTTTTTGTTTTAGGGATGCATATAGATCCTTTTTTTTTTTCCTTCCCCAAAATTACTATAGCACCAAACTTCCATTTTAGAGGTGAGAAAACTTAAGGTTTAGAGATATTAAGAGATCTGGTCATGGACACATTATCTAAGAAGTGGTGAAACTAGTAATGAATTGGCTGGCTCCTGCCTGTTGTCCACTTGCATGTATCCAGTTTATCTCTCTTATTGGGGAGATCAATGTTTAAAACTTTTTTCTACAGTATAACTAAGTCATTTCCATTAAGAATAAAAAAAAACACTATGGTGATTTTTCTCGATCCTGTGTTCTAACCTGGCTGAGGACACCTCAATTTCCAGAGAAGAAGAGAGCCAGTTTCTTGTTCACCTTCATCCAGTCCTCAGGCCTTTTGCTGTCCTTCCTGAGTCAGAGAGCAAACGTGGACAGATTTAAATCCATTGTGAACAGATCTAAACCCTAGCACTCACCATGCCTTGTACTGTGTTCCCTGGGGCAAGCATTTTAGAGGTGAGGCATCCTTGCAAGTAATCCATTTGCTGATAGAATCCATCAGTTCTGTTTCTACAGACCACTCCTTTTGCAAATAGACAATTGGGATTTAGCCAAATGCAAAGAGGAAAACTTCTGATGTACTTGATCCATTACTTTGGCTAGTCAGTTTATGCCTGAGGATGACCTTGGGTGTAACCAGGATGAAGCTTGGGAGCACAGTTCTTGCAGATCTCTAGAGAGTTAGGAGAACACCAGGACCTGAGATTGGTCAGCCGTGTTGAACCCTGAGATGACCCAAGGAACTAAAGGAACAGAATTTCTTTTTTTTTTTTTTAATAACTTTTTTTTTGGTCTTTTTTGTCTTTTTAGGGCCACACCCACGGCACAAGGAGGTTCCCAGGCTAGGGGTCTAATCTGCGCTGTAGCCGCCGGCCTACACCACAGCCACAGCAATGTGGTATCCAAGCCTCGTCTTCGACCTACACCATAGCTCATGGCAACGCCAGATCCTTAACCCACTGAGCGAGGCCAGGGATCAACCCCTCAACCTCATGATTCCTATTCGGATTCGTTTCTGCTGCACCACGACAGGAACTCCAAATCTTTTTTTTTTTTGTCTTTTCTAGGGCCGCACCCATGGCAAATGGAGGTTCCCAGGGTAGGGGTCCAATCAGAGCTGTAGCCGCTGGCCTACACCACAGCCACAGCAACTTGGGATCCTAGCTCATGGCAACATCGGATCCTTAACCCACAGAGGGGGGCCAGGGATTGAAGCCGCAATCTTATGGTTCCTAGTCGGATTCGTTAACCACTGAGCCATGACAGAAACTGGCACAGGATTTCCGATTCCTTAGATGACAGAGGCACCAAAAGCATTATCAGAGGTGGGTGATATTTTAAGTGTTGTTTTGTTTTGTATATTTTTACTTATATTGGCAATTGTAGTCTCTAAAAATCCTGAAGGACGTGAAGCAGGGTTTGCCCTGTTATTCCTTGAATAATGAGAACCCTTTAGTTCAAAAGTTGCTGTTCTTAAAAACACCCATGTTCATTTATCAAAAACGAGTAATAAATGAAGTTTAAAAATTCAGCAACTGACTTAAGTCAACATCATTGTTAGGCAAATTTAAGTGTTTGTGTCTTTTTGGAAAAATTGATAAACACTGTGGGTGTGTAATCAAATTTTTTTTTGTCCTTGCATTTGACTGCTTGAAAATGGGTCTGCTTTTGCACATGCATCAGTGTGTGTGAACACCTCACTTCCAGTAACAACAATTTACTGTGTCTATGTTCATAGAGTTACAGAGCAGTGTTCCCTCAATTCTGGGACAGAGGTCATGAGGGGGGTCCCATTGCCTCCTCCAAAAGATACCATGACAGATTCTCTGCTATATTTCTTCCCAGAAATCGCTTATTATAGACATATATTGTAGACAGAAATATATGTCTACATGATAGACAGAAATCTCTGTCTGTAATATGATCCATCATTTTCCTGAAAAGTAGAACCAATTTGCCAAGCTTTATTTTTCAACTTTTATGTTTGCGAAAGCTGCTATATCAGTAGCTGGAGAGGCTGATTTAGCTGGCAACTAAACAGCCTCCTCTCAACATACCATTTGGGGGAAGATAAACCAGGTGATTGAGTAAGAGCAGAAATCCCCCTACACGAGCAGTTCAGAAACTGGCAGAGGTGGCGGGAATTTTTCTGGGCAGCGCTCTGGATGGCCTATCCTGTCTGGCCTGTCTCTATTCCATTGTTCCCTAAGCTTGGCCTCTGTGCTCAAGCCTCTTTCCATGATGGGCTGCTCCCCCCAGCATGTACTATTTTTGAGAACTGACTTTGCGACAGGACCCAGAGGAAATGCTGATCCCCATCTGTTCTTCAGGAACCTCCTTGTGCAGGAACAAACTTGGATTATTAACTTTTATACTAGAACCTCAGTAGCGTTCCTGCATTGACACACACATGCACACACACACACACATTACACACACTTTCTCTCTCTCTCTCTCTCTCACACACACAATATTTGACTAGAAGATATTTTCTTTCTTAACCCTGTTCCTTTTTTTTTTTGCATTTGCTCATGAAAAATGGATCTGTTTTTGCATGGTGTGTGTGTGTGTTTAATAGGGTGATGGTCCTATTGTATTCAGAGAAATCCCTCAATTTTCTACTTATCTTTAGATCATTGGGGAAGAAAATTTGCTAATTCTTTTGTTCTCTTGTGGATACACTGGGGAGGGAGTCTTAACTCCCCTCCATCTTCTATTCTCTCCTTCTCACAGGATGAGATGTGGCTAGTCTGCCTCATTCCTTGCAGTTAGGGGTCGCCAGTGAAATGGAAACAAGTTATTGGGTGGGGTTCCCAGGGAACCTCTGATTCAGCTGGGAGGTCTGTGCTTTGCTCTAGCTCCTTCCTCTTTCCTGTTGTTTGGAACATGGATGAAATGTCTAGCGCTTCGGTGACCGTCTTGCAACTTCATGGTGACCTTGAAAATAGAAGCTCTAGGCTAAGGATATGGAGTTGAAAATAAACCCTCAGTCCCTGATGACTGTGGGGCATGTCCAGTCCTGGCTTACCTTTCTCCAAACAGGATTTAGGGGAAAGAAAAGTAAATGTGTATCTTTTGTTATTTGAAATTTGGCGCAATGCAGCCAAACCTAATTTGTTGTAAAAGATACACAAGTCACATACTCAACAATAGCTCCACCCTGCCTCTTCTCTTCCCCTTCTCCCTCCCACACGTCTCACCCCCAAGCTCTCCACATTTTTTTGCCTTCCTATTAGTTTATATCCAACTGGTAAACCCAGCACTTGATCTACTTAGCACACGAGAATTAGAAGCACAGAGGATGTCACCACTGTTGAGCACAGATGTCCAGCTTGTGTAAAGCCTAGACCTCCATTTGCCTTCAAGTGACACCAGGCTCCTGTGTCTTGACTTGAGGCAGATTCACCAATCAGATTTTTAATCACTTCTATTTCTTTAAGGAAGAGCAAAGAAAGAAAGAGGGATTGAGAAGGACAGATATTCCCTTGTGGTATCTCTTTCTTTCTTTCTTTCTTTCTTTCTTTTTTTTTTGTCTTTTTTGTTTTGTTTTGTTTTTTAGAGCCACACTTGTAGCATATGGAGGTTCCCAGGCTAGGGGTCGAATCAGAGCTACAGCTGCCGGCCTACACCACAGCCACAGCGACAGGGATCCGAGCCACGTCTGCGACCTACACCATAGCTCATGGCAATGCTGGATCCTTGACCCACTGAATGAGGCCAGGGATCAAACCCACAACCTTATGGTTCCTAGTTGGATTCGTTTCCACTGTGCCACAACGCAAACTCCCTTTGTGATATTTCTGAGAGAGTAGAGCTGGTAGAAATTCCTTCTTCTGTGGGTTAAGAGAGGAACATGGGAAGTAGAAATTTTCCCTAAGGACACAAATATTCAATTTCATCGTGTATGTTTAGATTTCCAGTCTCAGCCTGTCATTTCTACTTTTCTAGCTGTTTTTGTTTTGTTTTGTTTGGATTTGGTTTTTTTTGGTATTTAGAGCCGCACCCATGGCATGGAAGTTCCCAGGCTAAGAGTCGAATCAGAGCTACAGCTGCCAGCCTACACCACAGCCACAGCAACATGGATCTGAGCCACTCCTGTGACCTACACCACAACTCACGGCAACACCAGATCCTTAACCCACTGAACAAGGCTAGGGATCGAACCCATGTCCTCATAGATGAAGTGAAGAGATGGGCCGCTAGGTCCAGGGCTTTTCTGCCCAACATGCAGTTCGGATTTACCTCTCCTTTAGCTGGTGGCCTGAGGATAAATTAGGGGCTGTAGGAAGCAGGCCTGTGTTTCTCTGCCCAATGAGGGTACACATGCTCTCTCCCATGTGTGTCTGCAGAGCAGTGAGGGGCAGGGTGGCACCAAGGAGCTGTGTGGCGAGAGTGGACTGTGGTTCCGATCCCCTGCTTTGGGTTTTACACAGTCGGAATCCTGAACCCCTTTGTGTAAATCATGAATAAGGAGGAGGAAGATTCTTGTGTTAGAAATGTGAAATCTTTAATTGAAAATCTTTAATCCATTTATTTTACAATGAATTAAAGATAGGCAGCCAGGGTTTTTGATGACTGTTTGGAACTCAGGATTCAAGGCACAGCCCTTCCTAGACTGCCTCTCTCTTCTGTAGAAGGTTAAACTAATGATGTTTACTGTCTAGAAAATATCCTCATTTCAGTGTCTTATTCTTCCTGTCTACTGTCTTGAAAGAAATCTGAAGGAAGAGGATTGAGATGTTTTTAATTGCACCAAGAGTGATTTGGTGCTGCACCTCATAAGCCCCATTTTTCTTCCCAGCCAGAGGAAGAATGTTCTGTATTATTTTCTAAAAGAGTCATCACAGTTGACAATTTTGTCAAGATTATCTATTTTGAAAACAGACTATTCAGAACACCGTGATGATTGGAGTAATAACGTAGAGCTTGAATCTCAAGGCAGTGCGTGTGTGTGTGTGTGTGTGTGTGTGTGTGTGTGTGTGTGCACATTTGTATGTGTCTCATGCTTTGCCCTCAGGCTGATCCACTTAAAGCCACCTGGTATCATATGGGCCACTCCCTGGCTGTGGAAAATGAATGCCTGCCCATGTGTTTAAGATTCGACTGCCACATTGTGACTCTATTTAAAGTTACCTAGTGTTCACTGTTTCCTGTATTCGTTGCCTTCTATTCATATATCATCTTTTACTGGAAAACACAGGCTTTTGAAAAGTCTACTCACTCAGGTCTTATCACAAATGTGGGTGGCAGATGTTTCTTTCTTCCTTCTGATGAGGGAAATGAAGAAGCAGAAATGAATTATATGACTCATGTAAGCTCGCTAAAGCCTGTGTGACTTTCAGATTCCATTTGCCTTCAGCTTAATTTAGGATAATATGTTAAATCAGCAATGGATTTTCCTCCCATATAATTTTTTAGTTAAGATCTAATTCACATACCATAAATTCACCCCTTTAAAAGATTCCAGTTAGTGGTTTTTAATATATTCACGAAGTTGTACAACCACAACCACTAATTCCAGAGCATTTTTTATCATCCCCCCAAACCCCACCAAACTCTATACAGATTAGCAGCTAATTTCCATCCCTTTCATCCTCTAGTCCCCTGGCAGCCACTCATCTACTTTATGTCTCTATGATTTGCCTATTCTGGACATTTCTTATAAATTCAGTCATACAGTATGTGGCCTTCTGTGTGTGGTTTCTTTCATTCAGCATAATGTTTTCAAGGTTAAAACCTCACTTCTTTTTATGACTGAATCATATTCCGCTGTATGGATATGCCACTCTCTGTTGATCCATTCATTAGTTGATGGGCATGTGGGTTGCTTCCACTCTTTGGCTAGTATGAATACTGCTTCTGTGAACATTCATGCAGAAGCTTTTGTGTGTACCTAGTTCTCAGTTATCTTGAGCATATATCTAGGAGTGAAATTGTTAAGTCTCATGGTAAACCTGCATTCAACTTTTTGAGGAATCCCCAGTCTGTTTCACAAGGAGGCTGAACTGTTCTTATATCCCCATAGCAGTGTGTGGGCTTCCAGTTCCTCTGCATCCTTGCCAACACTTGTTATTTTCTATCATTGTGATTTTAACCATCCTAGTGAGTGTGGTAGCTGTTGGTTTTTAAACAGTAAGAAAGAGATGAAGCTAGAAATGTTGGGTCCCTTTCTAAACTGGGAGAGTGGCTTTTGTGGCCCATGGAATGAAAACCCTTTTCCTCACAAACGTCCCTCATTTTAATTATCCTGTTTCTTATCTGTGACAGGCATTCTGGGGTCTGCACTTCATAGGAGAGAGAAGCTGCTTGGAGCCTCAGCCCCTCTCTCCATTCCCAGAGTCCCATTCATGGGAGAGGACATGGAGGCTTTTCCAACTTCGACTTCCAACTGTACATAAAAGCTCTTTTGTCTTTAACCTCTAGCTCAGTATCATCATCGTCTTCAGCTCTTCTGGAAGACTCTTTACTTCCCCATTTGATGCCCTATGCATACTGATGGTGATACTCAATACCCAGTATTCCTACAACACTTACTATACACACTCTCATTTGACCCCGTAACAGCTCTGTGGTGCATGTTGTTATTGTCCCCCAAATTTTGGAGATGAGGAAATTGAAGATTAAGACAGTAAGGTCAGTTTCCTTGGCCCCACAGCCATTGATGGTAAATAGGACTAACCAGGGAGGGGTGTGCTATCTGATTTGCCTGCCCCGGGATCTGTTTCTTCTTGGCCTTTTCTCAGCTCTGAAAGTCTGAAAGACTCCCTCACACTGGGAAGTCCTGAAAAGTGGTTTCTTCTCTCTCCCTCCCTCAAATGCCACAGTAATCCTGGGGGGAATTATAGAGCTAAATAGGCTTGGGATGCCTTGGTTTTATTTAATTATAATTTTAATTATTCCATTAGGTCATGTGTGTCTCTAGAGTCAATTCTCCTCAGATGTTTTCTGATAATTAGAAAATAAATTTATAATTGTTTTCCTCATGATTTTAAGCAGGGTCCTTATCAACTGGGTCAGTTTAAGTTTAGGGTAATCTCTTGGCTTGGCCGATGAGAACAATCAAGGCGAACTCTATATACACAGCTTGACAATTATAATTTTTCTTGCTGATGAAACAGATTCCAGTACTGTCATTTCATACCAGGTGAAGGATGGCTCTCACTGAAAATATTCTCCCACCACACATTCTGTGCTTTTACTAGTTTGTAAAATGTATTATTTGGCAACAATGCTAGAGTGTACTCTCCATTTTTGATGCCACAATGCTGTTAAAAGGGAAAAGAGGAGTTCCCGTCGTGGCTCAGTGGTTAACGAATCTGACTAGGAACCATGAGGTTGCGGGTTTGATCCCTGGCCTCACTCAGTGGGTTGAGGATCCAGTGTTGCTGTGAGCTGTGGTGTAGGTTGCAGACATGGCTTGGATCCCATGCTGCTATGGTTCTGGCGTAGGCTGGCGGCTACCGCTCAGATTTGACCCTTAGCCTGGGAACCTCCATATTCTGCGGGAGCAGCCCAAGAACATGGCAAAAAGACAAAAAAAAAAAAAGGGAAAAGAGAATGCAAATCTTTTTTTTTTTTTTTGTCTTTTTAGGGCCATACCCACGGTTCCACATGAAGGTTCCCAGGCCTAGGGGTCGATTTGGAGCTACAGCTGCTGGCCAACACCACAGCCACAGCAACTTGGGATCTGAGCCTCAGCTGCAACCTACACCACAGCTTGCAGCAATGCCAGTTCCTTAACCCACTGAGCGAGGCCAGAGATCAAATCCACATCCTTGTGGATACTAATTGGGTTCGCTAACTGCTGAGCCATGAGAGAAACTCTGAGAATGCAAATCTTAATTCCACAAGGAATGGAAATAAAGGGGCCTCTATTTTTAAGGCTCTATTTAAATTGAAATAGTATCTCTCTTTTGATATTGAGCTTTGAGCCAAGTGTTTTCTTATAGTTTAAAATGCCAGAATGAAAGACTCAGGACCCCAAATCCTTTTAAAAACTATTCCAACTCCCTAACGCTCTTGAGAGCAAAAAAGAGGGATTGAGGGATCTTTTTATGTGGGGCTTGACCATTGTATCTCCATTGCAGAACAAGTAAGGCCAGCTTTTCCTTCTCATTTTTTGATCCTTCCTATCTGAAAACTAGAAGTCAGGCCTCTCAGTGATAGGATATAATGAAGGTGAAATGTTTTTTACATTTTTCCTCTGGAAAGGGAATGTGTGTGTGTGTGTGTGTGTGCACATGTGTACACGAGTGTGTGTGTGTGTGTGTGTGTTAGTGTGAATGTGCTTGAAAACCTTTAGGGGAAGACTAAAGAATAACTATAGAGAATAATAGGAAATTAGTTTTAATTAACATACTATAGTAAAGCCAACCCCTGAGAACTGTTCTTCTGAATGTTGACATAAGTAACACTCTATTCATTATATAGGCAACATGAGCTCAAAATAAATGAATCCATTGAAATTTGTTAGAAAGTCATTTAACCCAGGGTTTTATTCAGATTTGTTCCATTTCTTTAGAAAAAAACGCTCCCTTTTAACTCAGGAAATGTGTTCCTGAGTTTCAAGGATCTCTTACTGGAGATTTTTTTTCCGATGCTCATTCTTTGACACAAATGGTTTGACTTTGATTCTTATAACTGACACAGTTTTTAATTAAAGTGTACATAAATTGTTTTCCATTAAAAAATCTTAAATTAGCACACATATCAATGATTGAGACTTTTGGGTAGCTATTCAACCTTGAATACAACCTTATTGTACTTGTTAAAATACACAGAAACACCACAGCAGCCGTGGCCCACATTCATCCTTGTGCCTCTCCACTTGGACCTTGAGCTTACACTTGAACTGTCTGTTTCCAGCTCTTCTATTCTCAATGCTTCAGTAATCTCCAAGGGAGATAAATTCAATGGAAATAAAGTTGGAAAACCTGAAATGAATCTAAGCTCTATCATTTACTTATTTTTTGACTCTAGGTAAATTGACTTCTCTGAGGTAGTTGCTTCGTCTATAAAATTGGGAGAATGCTTGATATTTATTATTATTATTAGACCTTTAAATCTAACAGTCTATACTAGATTCATGATTCATGATTCATTTAGAATCAATGGTGGTTTGAAAATTATATATACCAGTAGTTTCCCTCTGGTCATTCCCCTCATGCCCCATCTCCACATTCACCATTGGTATCAATATTTGTCAGTGTTTAAACAAATTACAGTGATCACCGCCCCCTAAGAGATTTTACTATTTTTGTTGTTCTGTATTGACATTTTTCTGCTTCATGTCATTTTTGGCAGTGGGTGAATAATGAACAAAATGAGTAGTGATACATCCTTACAAAATAAATTGACCATTTTGTTTCAGAGAATAGTGCTAGAACACTCCACAGAGTTTCCTCAGAGGAGCCCTAGGAAAGACTTCATGGGTGAGATAGCTGCAGGAGAGGCAGAAGAAGGGTCAGGGAGTGGTGAGAGAGGGCCCAGTGACCACAAACTGCCCCAGTGAAAATGAGCTGTGAACAAGGGGCTAATCTTCATGGAAGAACACAGTGTCCTTGAATCTGTAGGACCCCAGAATTAATCTGGAAGGTCTCTGGAGCTACTGGATAGAGCTGAGAGTGCCCATGAAGAAGGATGATTACCCTAGGGTCCAGGAGAGGACTTGGGAGGAGAAGGCACTGAAGCTGCCTGCTGGCACAGGGCATCTTGGCCAGTAAGACCAGGGGCTTGGTGTGAGGCTCAGCCCAAGTTGGCCATGGAATGCCTGTAGTGAGGGTTGGAAGTTCATTGTCCCAACAGAAGTGATGCTGCCACTCAACTCGGCCCTGGTCTAGAATTATTTCAGCCACTTAAAGTAACAATATTCCTTGTGGGCCACTAAGACTCTGTAAAACATTTTATTCCTAACAAATGGCATGAGCTTAATAAATGTTTGTTGAGTTTATTCCTACATTTGTTCAGAAATATTTATGAAACTCCTGTTAGGCTCAACAGTGTTTTAGGTTGTAAGGATATAGTAAGGAACTGGATAGGTTTATAGCATTTATATTCCAGGAGGGAGAGCCAGACAAAAGACAGGTAAGGAAGTGAGGATAATATCAGATACCACTAAGTTCTGAGAAGACATATCTAGAGTGATGTTTTCAGTAGAGTGGTCTTTGAGGCCTCAATCACGAAAATTAGCCATCCATCCTGAGATCAATGCAAAGGGAACCTTTAGTGGATTTAATAGCATACAATTCTCACTGATTTTTTTCTGTTTCTTAGATAAACCTCACTTTAATATACTGTAATCAGAAAACATCATTCAAAATAACTCTTGAACAAGCTCTATATTTCACAAAATGTATTAGGTGCTGGGATATAAAAGTAAAAGCTGTGGCCTCTGCCTCCAAGGAGTTGACATGCTAGTGTGGAGAGCCAGCGGTAGAAACAATTACAATAAAAAAGTGAGAACTTTCATGAAGGCAGCATGGCTGGCATTCTACAGGAGACTTGTTGAAGAGAGGCCTTTATTGTTGTCAAAACAGCAAGACTAGTTCTGTGTTGGAGCAAAATTCTCCAAAAATCTCTTCGGTTTCTGTATGCCTTGTCAACAGAGAGACTGACTGCTTTTTGTTGACCTGTCTTGAACTATCTTCAAGGATGTTTATATCGCTAACAAACACATTGGGAACGATGGATAGTTTCTTCCTCCATGGTAGAGAGATTTGATTTTCTACTAGAATACTGAAGAAAATGTTTCCCTCCAGAGCAAACGTTAGGTGGGCTTCTTGCAGCCTCTTTAAAAGATTGGAATTTCCTAAATTAGAGTTTCCTCAGTGGTGATGCAAAGCCACTGTGTCGCAGCATCTCCGTGGACTATTCCTTGTTGCTGCTTAGGATTCAGAGGGAGAGGAGAACCAAGGGAACATGCTAAGCCATGAGTAACAGAGTCCTTTATCTCTTCTGCAAGAATCCATGCAACTGTACAGGCTACCTTGTTAGCTTGGAAAGAGGTAAAACCAAGAGTTCTTAACATGGTGGCAGTTCTTAACATTATTTATACTTTCTAACTATCTCTTGTTTTGTACAACACTGTTTATGCTTTCTTAGCCTTAATTTTCTCATTCGAAAACTTGGGATAAAAATTTTCACTGCAGAAATTCATGGTAACAATAAAATGTGTTGTCATATGAGTGGCAGAGACCAACAGCTATTCCTCGATGTCCACTCTCTTTCTCCTACACCATGTAGTGTAGCACTGGCCACCAGATTAGGAAAAAACATATATTCCAACCTCCTCCCCATGTAAATGTGATCAACAGCAAAGTTCACAGTGGGACACGAGCAGAAGCTTTAAACACGACTTTCAGATGATGCTCTTGGATGGATTCCCTTCCCTCCTCCATTGCCTAGAATGTAGACGTGAAGGTGAGCCATCTTGGATCACATGGATGGGAAGACACCTTACATATGGCCTAGGAATAAGATAGAAAGAGCCTGAGTCTCTATATTTTTGGAGGAACCATTCAAATTTTGGACTGCTAATCTTAGACAGATTGTAATATGAGAGAAAAATAAATTTCTTTGTTCAAGCCATTGTTACTTGGTTTCTCTGTTGCAGCAACAAACCTATTATTAGTGGAGGAGTGAGAGAATCAGTCATGCATTAGAAAGACCCTCCTGGTGATGGCAGAGAGGAGAGGCAGGGAACCTAGGCAAGAGACCACCTAGCTACCCAGTTATATGTTTCTTTCTCAGAGATTTTGAGTGTTGATAAGTCTTGCCTGGTCTATGGATTTTTAGAAGAATTTTGAACTTAAAAGTCAAATAAATTAGAGACATACTAAATAAGTTAAACATGATTCTTTATGGTAGGTGTGACAGGTGTTTTCAGCGCTATAGAATTTTATGCCACTTTATAAGAGAGGGCTGAAAATAAAGTGGTCCTCAAACTTTGAAAATGTGCCCTTTCATCATAAAACATCTAGTATTCATGGCTGCTAATGTTTAGGGAATGCAGTTCAGGAAATGTGATCCATTGCCTGTTAGATTTAAAGGCACCTGTCCAGCCCTGTTGAAAACTTGAACCTGAGATGATGTCCAATATAAATAGTCTGCAAAGCATTTCACAGAAGGATGTTTGACTCAGACGCAAGGACTCAATAAACTGTACACACGCCTTATTCTACAAACTACAACAAAAAGTTTCAGATACACTGAATACCATTTAGTATCAATTTTCCTCCATACATAGTTAAGCTTTCAGATCTGTTGCATGGTGTGAATTAATAGGACAGGGATGGAAAAAGATACAAGGAACTATCATGATTCTACTTGGGAAGATCTTTGGGAGGAAAGTCCTTACAGGACCATAAATGGCAAGACTAATTCTCATAGCAAAAGATTAAGTTACATGGTGGACTCCGTGCTCAGGGAGTTCCTGACAATCTGAGAGGCAAAATGAATGGAGGCAGAATAGAGCATGTAAAGTCAGAATCCTGTGACTTTGGCCTTCAGAGTGTTTGATCTGGCAGGAGTTATTTTCCATGAGTAACTGATTCCTGTATAGCACTTACGGGATCAAATGGCAGTATAAATTGGATCAACAGTTAACCTCCTAATTCTCTTCCATGACCAATGTAAGGAAAAGTAACTCTGTTTAAACTCTTCATAGAAAAATTCTTTGGGTGGAATCCCCAGGGAAAAAAATCTTAAATCCCAAGTCCATGCCAAATATCCCTACAATTTTCTCAGCAGTACAGCTAATCCTCTGTGCTGGCCAAAGCCAGTTTCCTTTCATTATTTTGGTCCATATTGGCAAAGGAGTTCTTAAGTGCAAAGGAAACACGCTGAAGTGTCACGCCATGCTTGACACTCTGACTGTGGTGACAGGCTTTCTCCAGCTGTCAGTTTCAGGAGCGTTTCATTTCATTGACGCTACACAGCTCCGTGATGAGAAGTGGCAGCCAAGCCCTTTTATCCTTTGTAATGTCTTCATTGGTAACAGCAGTAATGAATTATCTTGGAGAAAATTATCATACAGAATAAATGGTAAACATTATAAGCTAAGGTCTTTATGTGAATATCCTCTATTATTTCCTTCAGTTGGACTTGAATTCTTGAGTTAGGAGTTTTGAGTGCTGGAAAGGTAAGGAGAAGCTTCAATTTCTTCTCTGCCTGTTGATCACATAAGACATCCTCATCTTCAGGCACAGCTTCCTCATTCTTTTCTATGTGTTGGGTCATTACCCACCTAACAATCCAAAAAGCAAGTACAAATTGTGTCTCCAAATCTATACAACGAGAAGGTGACTTCTTTTTTAGGCCATGGAGAAATTCTCAAGATAAAAGGGAGTCTCTCTCAGAAACTATGATAATATGCATAGTGAAAAACTTTAGGGTTTCTTGATCAACTCTTAGTTTGAGGAACATGGTTTATGTACAGTTAGTTAGAGCCTTTAATAAGGTTTCTAGAGCTTTTAATAAGATGATGCTTCAAGGGGGAAAGAAAACATACTTTCCTAAGTTTATTTCATCCCAGGAACCTTTATTATGGGCCCAAATAGTTCCATGAAACATTGATTTTTGGAAAAGCCTATAGGAGTCAGTTAATTATCAGCTTTTATGTCTAAGGAGCACATATGTAGCAAAAACTAAAAGTTTTAAGGACATGTCCGGTAACCTGACAATCTGACCTAGGTCCACACTCTTAGTGAGGAGGTAGCTCTGACAGTGTTTTGGCAGAGAAGTAATCTCAGCCTTGGGACTGTTATGAATATAGCAGTAAAGGCTGCTCTGTCTCAGAGATAGGCTGCAGAATTTGATCAGTTCCCACCTCTCTGGTTGGAATTCTCCCTTCTCTCCTGTGTTAACAGAGGAAATGCAAGTGTACAAGAGTGACGTTAATACCAGGATAGAACTCACAATCATCTCTAAAAGGTGAGATGGTGATTCAGAAAGCTTATACTTTACTGTTTGTAAGACATCTTAAATTTTTGGTCATGCTTCAGAATGGCCCTGTTCATGATAATTAGTGGCCCAAAGGATCCTAGAATGGATTTGTAGAATTCCAGTGAGCTTTTGCTGTGAGTGTGTGTGTGTGTGTTGATGTTTATGTTCAGTCCACACACTCATGCAAAAGTGCTGGATTGGAGGCCAGGAGGAGAACCCAGAGAGGGGGAAGTAGACCCCACTCCTCCAAAGTCTCCAAAGCTAGTGAGCATCTCAGAAATGATAATTCTTTTGAAGTTTCTACATCACATTTTATGGGTTGTTGGTTTTCAGGTTATAGATTGTGGACACTAGGATCTGATCTTGTGAATTTTTGCCCTGTGCTGTAGAGAAGCATAGCACTTGATGTCTTAGATTTACTGCATCTTGGAAACTGTGACAAGCAGTTTTTGGTTATAAGGTCAACTAGGAGTAATACTTTGAAGAATATAAAATGAATGTGATAGGCACCTTAGCATAGTGATTAAGAACATGGATTCTAGAGTTGTCCTGAGTTTGAACCTAAGCTCTGTGCCCTTGGGCCAAATTGTTTATCTGGTCTGCGCCTCAGCTTCCTTGCCAGTAAAATGGGAGGGATCATAGTACCACCTCAGGGTACTCAGGTTGTCATAGGATGAAATGAGTTCATATTTGGAAAGCTCTTAGTGCCTGATACTTAATAAGTGTTTCTTATACTTCAAAATATTTTTAAAATGTGTTTCTCATTTTCTCTCTTGCACATCGTAGTACTTAGAAGTCATTCCATTTTACACGAGGCAGAACCCCTGGGGAAGCAGCAGAATGGATGGAGGAAACTGCTAGCCATCCGGAGAGATGTAGCCAGCCCTGGTGGAGAACAGCAGGAAGAGGGCAGGCAGGCTCAGAGGCCCATATTACAGCTGCCTCAGTAGGAAATTCTTGAAGGCGGGCTAAGAGTGGCAGATGAAAAACTAAGCAGAGGGCAGAGTGGAATTTTCCTTGTTTGCAGTTGGAGCCTGTGCAAGGAAGCAGTCTCCTAGAGGGCTCTCCTCCCCACTCACCAACACTGACGGGCCCCGGGTGCCCTGAAGTTCCAGGACCCTTGTGGAGGCATGTACAGGAGTCAGCTGAAGCACTAGAGGGCGAGTTTACTCGGGAGGTGGCTGTGGTGAGAATAAACAGAGAGATCCTGTAGCCAAGGGCTTCTGGCCAGGCCTCTTGAGCCAGGATTCAGCAGGTTACAGCAGGTGCCTCCTGCAGGGAACAGGGAATGGGGGCATCTGAAGACTGAATGTTGCCCTAAAGATGCTAGACCTGGTTACCAAAAGAGACTTCTAGTTATTTTATGTAACTGAGTTTATATCTGGATTTGTTTTTCAGAGGGATAAATGGTTACGAGGAAGATCAAATAAGCTATAGAAAAATAGAGAAACTGTGTATTTTCCCACATCTTAGGGCAGTGTGATTTAAATCTCTACAATAGGAAAATTTATTTAAAGAAATAAAGATGTTTCTTGATAGCCAACAGCATGTCAAGTATTGTGCTAAATGCTTAGAGGGCTAGAAAGTTGAGTCAAACGAAGGTCCTGGGTAAAGAAAAGGAGAGTCCAGAACTAAGGACATGGCTCAGCTCAGGTGTGGTGGTTAAACCCTGTGTCCACCAAAGAACCTGAAATGTAAGGCCTGAGTTCAGGAGAGAGAAGAGAGATGAAGACATTGGGAGCCCATCCCCCTAGAGGTGATGACTAAAGCCACACAATTTCTAAGAGAGTTGGAGAGAGAAAAGGGACCATCATTACATTCATTCATTTATTCAGTGAACACGCACCAGTCCCTTCTTGGTGCAACCAGTGTAAGGAGATGTGGAGAGTCAAATTAATTATGATATTGCCCAAGGAAAGGTCTAGAATCTCACTTTGTTGTGCCTCTATGTGGCAGAAACTACTTGGGCTGGCCAATTGCCAGGTTCTTCTCTTATTAAGCATCTGGCTGGACCACATTTTCCAGTCTCCCTTCCACTACATCGCCATATAACCAAATTCTGGCCAGTGGCACCAGAGTGTTTGCAATGTGGCCACTCCCAGACCCATATATATGTTTAAAAGTACAGTTGCTTTCTTTCCACAACTACTAGCTTAATAAAGAAGACACACATCAATAAAGGACTGAATTACTGTGTGAGGCAGAGTCCTGACCCACCCCAACCTGCAATGGATGTGAGGCTGTGGGTGAGGAATACACTTTTATTGTTAAGACACTAATATTTAGGGCATTTATTTCAGCAGCTTGTATTATTATTTACCTAGTGAATACAAACCAACATGGAGCCAACTCTCTAGCTCACACCAGAGAAGACCCATGAACTATGAGAATGCCCATTTATTCATTCAAATTGATGAGTGTATCTGTCAGACCAGGAATTCTCATGCTTGCAACATCCAAGCCTTCTCTCCCTGTCGCCAGGCTGTTTGGGAGCCAAACATAATCCAAAGTCACTTAGTCTACTTGCCAAGAGAGATCACTGCTTAATGACGAGAAGCACATCGAATTCATGCAGTACATCATCTTGGTCTATGTGAAGCTCCAGAGAGCAATGAGAACATTGTTTGGTAACCGTGGGAGACAAACAAGGACGCTTAGATGAAACAAAGTTCAGCAGCAAGGAGCTAAGAGACTCTGAAGCATCTATATCTTGAGAAAGCTTTCCCAGTGTGACTAAAAAGATTTGAAGCCCGATTACTAAGGTTCCCTATCAGACAGTTTTTGGATAGGTCTTGCCACTTCTCTTCTTATGCTTTCCTAGATGCCTCTTGTCCCCTCCCATCCCCACTGGAAGGACACACTCTTAGTATCTGTGTCCACAAACTTAATCGGGGCACCACTCCCTCTCTTCTCCTTCTGTGTTCATTTTACAGTCCCCTGGATTGCGGTTGAGTGGGAACAGCTAGAGAAACATTTTTAAGGCTTTCAGGAGGACCCACACCTGGCCCCACTTTAAGTGGAGAGGAATAAGGTGGGCTCTGGCCCTCCCAGGGATGACAGGGCAGTAGGGGACACACACAGATAAGCATATAAACACCCAGGTTACAGTGTGGTGCGGTAAGTGGGTACAAGGAATAGTTATAGCACAGAGGAAGGTGATTAACTCTTCTTGGTCCAAGGGCATAAGAGAAAATGAGGGCAGGCTTCCTGTAGGAGATGATAAGTGAGCCAGAACAGTGATGGAAGTGTTCCAGAAAGGAGAAATAACAAGGGAATAAGGCATAAAATGCCTGGAGTGTCTAGGAAATCATACCAGTTGTTTGGTGGGTGAAGAAGACGTATTAATAACAAAGTACGACGAAGTAGGTGGCATAAAACAACAGAAATGTATGGTCTCACATCTCTGGGGCTAGACATCCAAGATCAAGGTGTTGGCAGGGTCGGTTCCTACTGAGGGCCTTTAGGGAAGGATCTGTCCCAGGCCTTTCTTGTTGCTCCTGGTGGTTTGTTGGCAGTCTTTGGGGTCCCTTGGCTTGTAGAAGCATCACCCAGATCTCTATCTCCATCTTCACATCACGTTCTCCCTGTATGCATCTCTTTCCAAATGTCCCCTCTCTGGGTGGACCCCAGTCATATTGTATTAGGGCCTGCATCAATGACCTCATTTTAACTTCATTCTTCCTATGAAGACCGTGTCTCCAGGTAGGGTCACATTCTGAGGTGCTGGGGGTTAGGAATTCAACATATGGATTTTGCAGAGGGATAGAATTCAGCCTATAACATTTAAAGGGCAGGCTAAAGAAGAAGAACAAAAGGGCCAACCAAGAGAAGAGGAGACTGCAGTGTCAGAGGAAAGAAGGGGTGAAGCTGTTTGTTCCTTAGGGTGAGTAAGTGGAGGCACCATTCCCAGCTCTGCCTCGTACCTTTCACTTCGCTGAGTCTTGTTTTCCCATTTGCAAGATAGGGGTGATGCTGCCTCCTCAGAGGGTGCTGTGAAGATTAACTGGGATTATGTACATAAACACTTAGAATGTTACCATACATAAATGTTACTGTATCTCTAATTTAGTAATATATGGTAGCATTTTATATATAGTTATGTATAAATATTAATATCAATATTTTAAGTAAAACAGCATTCAATAAATAGTAAGTAGCATAAAAACTGGATGTAGTCACACATTAGTGACATCTTTAACATGAACATGCTACTTTATGCCAAAGGATTCTAGACTGTCTTCAGTTTCTTCCCTAGATATACAACGTCATTAAAAGCTGACACCTTGGGAGGCTATTCTTGCTTCCCACCCTGTGTACAGCTTGTCACATTCCAAATCTGCTTCATCTGACCAAAAACCTGTGGGAATATACAAGTGCAAAGAATGTGAATCGTGGCTGCAAAACAGGGTTTCAGGATATTCCCCTTTGTACTTTTCGTGGAAGTTAAACATCTGATTTGACACCTCATGAATCTTTTGCTCTGGGTTGTTTGCTTTGGATTTAACATGGTAACCGATCTGCCCAGGAGAGCCAAAGAAACACCTGCCTTGCTCTGTGCATCTAGTGGATGGGATAGCCAAGAGGCTAAACTCCTTTTCCTTCCATCGTTCCCACCACCAAAGTGATTCCACGATCCTTCATTTAGCACAGTGGCTGATTTCTTTCTCAGATGCAGTGTGAGAACTTGTTTGGATGCCACAAAAGCTCTATGGAAGTGACTTTCTGATGTTCATGGCACACTCTAAGGATTCTTAAAGTGACCATCTTTAACTTAGTTAGACCTAGAGAACTAACTAGGTCTAGGTTTTTTTTTTTTTCCCCAGTAAAAATTTATACAAAATTTATTTTTCCACATTTAAAATCCTCACTGTATTTTCCTTGAAGTGACAGTGATACATACAAAAACTCAAAGGATTAATGAAGAAATAACTGAAAGTCCTAATAAGTCAACAGATTTCATTATCAGCTGATCATGAAAGAGACACAAAGCATACCACCTGCTTCTCTTTTCAGAAACGACTATGGCCTCTTGAGCTGGTTTAATCCGATCTTTGAGACTCTGGCACTACCACTATTCTACAGGCATGGTTAAGAAGCTCATGAAGGAGTTCCTGCTGTTGAGTAGTGGGTGAAGAATCTAACTGCAGTGGCTCGGGTCACTGTGGAGGCGTGAGTTCAATCCTGGGCTGAAGTGGTGGGTTAAAGGATCCTGTGTTGCTGTAGCTATAGTGTAGGTCGCAGATGGGGCTCAGATTCAATCCCTGACTCAGAAACTTCCATATGCTCATGTGGCTATTAAAAAAAAAAAAAAGGAGGCTGTGAAAAGAGCCTTGTTCCTTCTGGTGAAATCCATTTAAGCGATGTTTCCGAAAGACCTAGAAGTTCTTAAACATGCCCATTGTTAAACATTGTGAGATATGGCACCCCACATACATTTTCTTTTCTTTGAAAACACTTAGTTTTCTATCAGCCCTAAATATTTTTTGTCTTACAAGTAGAACACCCCTTTAGCTTTACGCATTTTCAACTGCTTCCAAGCATATATACACGCAGCCTGTTTGGAACAAAGGGAAAATTCCCGGGTGCCACCAATCATCGTGAGTTGCCTCCAGACTGCTGCTGGTTTAATGTGTGGAGAGGACAAGTGCGTGGATAAAACCCTCCCTGCTGGCCTGTTTAGCTATGTCAGTGCAGGCTCATTTGTTTCTTCTATCACATGCCATCTTCCTCTAGCCCCACTCCTTCACAGGTGGGCCCTCCCTCCTCCTGCCTGGATTCTTGCAGCCTCCAAAGAGTCTCACTCTCTCCACATCTTTGTTATTTATTTATTTATTTATTTATTTTCCCTGCTGTACAGCATGGGGACCAAGTTGCACATACATGTATACATACTTTTTCCTCCCATTGTTGTGTTGTGATGTAAATATCTAGACATGGTTCTCAATGCTGCACAGCAGGATCTCATTGTAAATCCATTCCAAGAGCAATAGTTTGCATCCATTAATCCCAAGCTCCTGATCCCTCCCACTCCTTCCCTCTCCCCCCCCGGGCAGCTACAAGTCTATTCTCCAAGTCTATGATTTTCTTGTCTGTGGAAACATTCATTTGTGCTATATATTAGATTCCAGTTATAAGTGATATCATGTGGTATTTGTCTTCCTCTTTCTGATTTATTTCACTCAGTATGAGAGTCTCTAGTTCCATCCATGTTGCTGCAAATGGCATTATGTCGTTCTTTTTTATAGCTGAGTAGTATTCCATTGTGTATATATACCACATCTTCCGAATCCAATCATCTGTCGATGGACATTTGGGTTGTTTCCATGTCTTGGCTATTGTGAATAGTGCTGCAATGAACATGCGGGTGCATGTGTCTTTTTTTAAGGAAAGTTTTGTTTTGATATATGCCCAAGACTGGGACTGCTGGGTCATATGGTAGTTCTATGTATAGATTTCCAAGGTGCCTCCATACTGCTCTCCATAGTGGCTGTACCAGCTTACATTCCCACCAACAGTGCAGAAGGGTTCCCTTTTCTCCACAGCCCCTCCAACACTTATTTGTGGACTTATTAATGATGGCCATTCTTACTGGTGTGAGGTGGTACCTCATGGTGGTTTTGATTTGCATTTCTCTAATAATCAGGGATGTTGAGCACTTTTTCATGTGCTTGTTGGCCATCTATATATCTTCCTTGGAGAACAGTCTATTCAGGTCTTTTGCCCATTTTTCCACTGTGTTGTTGGCTTTTTTGCTGTTGAGGTGTATGTGTTGCTTGTATATTCTAGAGATTAAGCCCTTGTCCGTTGCATCGTTTGAAATTATTTTTCTCCCATTCTGAAAGTTGTCTTTTTGTTTTCTTTTTGGTTTCCTTTGCTGTGCAAAAGCTTGTCAGTTCGATTAGGTCCCATTGGTTTATTTTTGCTCTTATTTCTGTTGCCTTGGGAGAATGACCTGAGAAGATATTCATGAGGTTGATGTCAGAGAATGTTTTGCCTATGTTCTCTTCCAGGAGTTTGATGGTGTCTTGTCTTATATTTAAGTCTTTCAGCCATTGTGAGTTTATTTCTGTGCATGCTGTGAGGGTGTGTTCTAGTTTCATTTATTTGCATGCAGCTGTCCAGGCTTCCCAGCAATTCTTGCTGAATAGACTTTCTTCTTCCCATTTTATGCTCTTGCCTTCTTTGTCAAAGATTAATTAATATCTTTGTTAACTTAAACTCTAAAGGCTCAGCTTTTACCTCAGGCTTTTGGACCCTCGTTGTTCTCCATCACCCACAGAAGGAAGTCCAGATAGCCTCACCTATCTTTCAAGGTCCTTCAGATCTGTTTCCAAACTATATCCCCAGGCTCCTGTTCCTTGACCCTTCCCACTACCACTTGTCCTGGCCAGGTGGAACTGCATTTCCATGGGCACATGTACCTCCTTGTGTGCTTTGCTTATTCTCTTCCTATTCTCTTCAATCTGAGTGGAATGCAGCCTCCCACCTCCCTCAGGGCTCAGCCTGCCTCCTCCATGAAGCCTTCCTGACATCTCTACCTAGGAGTGCCTTCCCTCTCTGTGGATACCTGTAGCTCCTCCATCTTGCTGCCTCTTCTAGGGCTCATAGTGCTTTCTACTTGATACTGTTATTAAATGAACAGCAAGCCAAAATGCTGCTGAGATGCTGGAGGTTTGCGGCAGTGAAAAGGGTTTATTTACAAGGCAAGTGAGAAGATGGGAGAGTAAGTCTCAGATCAGCCTCCCTTTAAAGCAAAGAGTTCAGGGTGTTTACAGATGAGAAATAAAGCAGCAGGGTGGTTGGAGGCATGGGGAGTGTGGGGAAAAGTGATTGGGAAAAAAAGATGCAGTAATTGTGGTTTTGCACAGGTGCAACTAAGCTACAGGCCTCTGCACATCCAAACAGGGAGGGGCCTGGCACCATCTGAAGGTGGGGTTTTAGGGCCTCTGAAGTCAAAAGGTCACTGTGTGCAGACGCACAAATATCTCGTTGGAGCATCAGTGGTCCTATCCAGGCTTAACCAGCTCAGCTTAAATTAGACACGTTCATTCCAAGTTCATGGACAACAACTGGGGCAAACATCTGAATGTTGGGCTCTGTGCAGTGTGGAGGCCATGCCAGTCTTTTGAAGGAACAATTAAAAGGACCCTGATTAGTGAAGGCAGGTGAAATGGACTTGACTGATACCCATGGTTTCACTATCATATATACTTGTGCACCTGCTCAGCTCCCTCCTGGATCATGAACTTCTTGAAACCAGAGACACACCTGATTTATGCCCCCAAAGTATCTGGCGTAGCAAGCACCAGATCAGTGTCCACGAGTGACTGAGTGCCAGGCAGTGGGACAGGCATGACGATAAGCAAGCCTTACAAGAGACTTTTTCTGGCATCTTATCAAGCTTTTATATATTGTGTTTACTGAGTTTTCTCAGCTAAAATTAACCTGGAAACAGGAGTTTACAGAGCAAATGACTTTCCTATGAATTCAGACTTGCAGCTAGTGGATGCAGTAAAAACCTCAGAAATCTCTGTTGTGCACTGTCTACCCAGGTATAAGCTCCAACCACCCTTTTATAAGCAACACTGCCTGCCATGAAGATCTGCCAGATAATTTACCCCCCCCCCCCCCGTGACAGCCCTCTTTTCTCTCATATATTCTTAGCACAGTCCCCATGGTAATAGAAGCTTTCAACCATCTCTGAAAGCAAGACAGTTGTGTGGGGGAAGAAGGGAGGTGAGTGGTGTTTCTCTGTCTGACTAGTCCTGCTGTTGGTCCAAGTTCATTACTTGCATTTTGTCTTGGTTTTGATGAACTAAATTGCTTATTAAGTATCTTGTTTTCTGGAAGTTCTGCCGAAAAGCATTTGAAGGTAGCTCAGAGCTCTTGATGTTTGAGGCCCCAGAAATCTACCCTTATTTGGGATTCTCTGTGATTTTTCCCATGGAAGACAGAGGGGCCTCACTGAGTTTGTATTCCCTACTGTGAGCAACTAGGTTTCCAGGAATAGAGTTGTCCAAAAAGAACAGCAAACTGAGGCAAGCCCCCGGGTTATGTCTCTGTGCCTCTGTGTGTGTGTGTGTGTGTGTGAAGAGAGAGAGTATTGAACAAGAGACTGGGTGGTAATTGAACAACTATGGGTGGAGAAAGGAGGAGGCACTGTCAGCTGAGACTGAGAAAAGATCTGGGGTCTAGATAGCTCCCATCAACCCCCAGACATTACTCATGAAGTCAAAGTGAATGAAGCATGACCCTTAGCCACAACATTCTCAGACTACAGATTTGACTTGGTGACTTTCTTTCTCTTAATGTTTATTTTGGCCTTTGATATTCTTTATTACTTTTTCTCACTTGAAGTAATAGTCTTAAGAGAGAAGAAAGATATGCAATTTAATGCGGATACTCTTCCCTCTCCTCTCGTCTCTAACCACCTCCTAATGTTTAGGGCTGTTCTGCTAGGAAGAATTTCAGAATTTTCGCTTTGGTTTAGGTTCTGTCTCCTCTTTTTTTTTTTTTTTTTTTGTCTTTTTGCCTTTTCTAGGGTCGCTCTCGTGGCACATGGAGGTTCCCAGGTTAAGGGTCCAATGGGAGCTGTAGCCACGGCGTACACCACAGCCACACCAGATCTGAGCTGTGTCTTCAACCTACACCACAGCTCACAGCAACGCCAGATCCTTAACCCACTGAGCAAGGCCAGGGATCGAACCCAAAACCTCATGGCTCCTAGTCGGATTTGTTAACCATTGAGCCATGACGGTAACTCCTTCTGTCTCCTCTTTACCTCTCTGGGAATCTCTTTTAAAATGCTGAATGAATGAGTCACTGATTATCTACTCACAATTAATACAGTGTTCCAAAGTTTCTTGGCCTTTTTTTTTTTTGGAATTTTAGGGCCATACCTGTAGCATTTGGAGGTTCCCAGACTAGGCGTTAAATTGGTGCTATAGCCACCAGCCTACACCACAGCCACAGCAACTCGGGATCCAAGCCATTGTCTGCAACCTATACCACAGCTCACAGCAACGCTGGATCCTTAACCCACTGAGCTAGGCCAGGGGTCAAACCCACGTCCTCATGGATACTAGTCAGATTTGTTTCTGCTGCACCATGCCGGGAACACCCAATGTCTCTTCCATAGAGAAAACACCAGGTAAAATCTAGGTTACCAAGAATCCCCTGATCCTTGTGATCTTCCGTTTACAATGAGGCTGCTTACACTCTTGACTCATCTGTTGGTGATTGTAAAATGCTTGGAATTGAACACTCTTTCTTTGGCCCTCTCCCGCTTCAGTATGCCCAGTGTCCCGAGATTGCCTGAGGCCCCATGGCATGGCCATGTAGCGTCCCCAGGATGCTGTCCTGGTGAGTGCCCCATGCCTCAGATTTATTTCTCTCTCCTGTTTTCTCCCAGTCTCAGTGTCCTTGAATATAGTTCCATCTCCTTTAAGTTGACTGGACAGGAAGTCTGGTAAACTCATTCAAAATCTAATTCTGATTAATAATGAGTTGAGGACTTCCCTTTCACGTTAACTATGTATATAAATCAGGGATCTTCACTTAGTAAACTCCAAGTGATAGATTCTATCTGGACAGATTGTATGTGTGTGTGTGTGAGACAGAGAGACAGAGATGGAGACAGAGAAAGGGAGAGAAAAGACTCTTTGGCACCCTTTGAATTGGACCGCATCTATCATCATGCCACCTAACTTTATAACCTGTCATGGAAAGGCACTAGGTGGTAAGTATAGAGCCCTGTGTGATGATAAAATGGGGAAGTAAGAAATTGGTTAGAGGATCGTTGTGGTGCAGTGGAAATGAATCTGACTAGGAATCCTGAGGTTGCAGGTTCGATCCCTGGCCTTGCTCAGTGGGTTAAGGATCCGGCATTGCTGTGAGCTGTGGTGTAGGTTGCAGATGTGGCTTGGATCCTGTGTTGCTGTGGCTGTGGTGTAGGCCCACAGCTGTAGCTCCGATGGGACCCCTAGCTTGGGAACCTCTATATGCCTTGGGGTGCAGCCCTAAAAAAGCACACACATACACACAAAAAAGTGGTTAGAGACTCTGTAATCTATTTACAGTCTGAGGCACCCACACCTACTCTCACACCACGTTCCTCCAGGTACACGTCTGCTGATGCCATGGCCCCTGGAGCCAGGGCAGTAGTAGAAAGGGTGTTTGTGAATCTGCTAAATACTTACTCCTTTGCTAGTTGGTAGCATGTGTGTGTCATGTAGCATGTGTGTGAAAGAATTAACTTGTTCTTCAAAATTTAGTAGGGTTGCAAAGGATATATTGCAATATACCACTACCTTCTGTGAGGCTTTAGACTTTAGTCAAGATCCCCACAAAGCTTATTTAAAACCTCTTTCTTCCCAAATGGTGTAAAGCAAAATTTTTGTTTGTTAGTTTTGCAGTTTTTATAACTGAAGTCATGAGAAACATCTCTGAGATTAATTAGTGGCAGTGATGGAGGTGTGAGTGTGGCATTCTGTCTAGGTTGTTTACAAAAACAGAGTTTGGTACATTTTTAAAACATGATAGCTAAAACTAAAGCTAATGGTGTCAGCTTAAAATTAGAAGGCTAAAATTAAAAGATGCCTGTGGAAAAGACAGAGCTTATCACTCACACATCTTGAATCTCAAGCACCTAGATCTCAACATTTTAAAATATAAGAGTAGAGCAATGCCAAGTGATTCTTTCCTTTTGGTGTAATTTTTCACAAAAATTGTTCTAGTGAAAGTAACAACCATATTTTTTAAAAAGCCCTTGAAAGGTATTTTTTTCTAAAATAATGCCATGTTTTATACAGTTTAATATCATTTCGCAATTATTGCATATCAAATATATTATTTTGTCCTCATAGAGTTGCCTAAGACAGGTTTTCTCATCCCATTTGACATCAAGGAAATAGTTAACAGGTAGTAAAAAAAAAATAGGGCTAGAATCTAGATTTTTTTTGATTCCCCATTTTGCATTGCTTTTATTAGTTCATAAAAGAAGGGGAAAGGAAACAGTAATAGCTGAAAAGTCCTAGCAGAGGTCTGTGTTTCCTAAGTGTGGATAGATATGTTACTGGCACCAATGATAACTTAGGGGTTCAAAGTCAAATTAATTCTCTACTTTTAGGTAATTTTCTGGTCATAGTTTTGATAGTCTAACACAGTAATAAATGTTTTTAACTTAAAAATTCCTTTAATAAAGAAGGATAAGGGAGTTCCCTTCATGGCTCAGCAGTTAACAAACCCAACTAGGATCCATGAGGATGCGGGTTCGATCCCTGGCTTCACTCAGTGGGTTGAGGATCCAGCGTTGCTGTGAGCTGTAGTGTAGGTCACAGACTCAGCATGAATCCTGTGTTGCTGTGCTGTGGTGTAGGCCTATACCAGGCAGCTGTGGCTGCAATCTGACTCCTAGTCTGGGAACTTCCATATGCTGAGGGTGTGGCCCTAAAAAAGCAAAAACAAAAAAAGGATAAGAAAAATTTTTAGCAAATAAAATTTTACATAAATAAATGCCTAGCTATTCTTCGAGGATTACTGGATAACACTAATTTATTATCAATCAAAACTTAATTTAGACTTCAGCTTTTCTCCAGATTTTTATTAGAATTCCCCCTTTTGATCTATTTTTAATTCTAAATGAGGGGCATACTCCTTTTTAGGTTATCTCAGGGCTCTAATACTTGAGTTTACCTTAGCTTTAAGATTTTTCTTAAGATACATCAATGTCTTAGAATGGTAGAATTGTGAACTCTGAGGCGGTAGGCTTTTGAGTCTTTCTGTTTTCTTTTTTGTTTATTTGGAATTTTTTCATTTTTGCAATGAGAATGTATTTTTTAACAGAATATTTTTTATACCATTTTAGGTAAGCAAAATTATAAAAAGGGAAAAATAAGGAAGGAAGGAGAAAAGCGGTGGGAGGGAAGAAGATAAAAAGAAAACAAGACTCTAGCGTAGACCTTGAGAAGAACAAGAACATTGTTGGGCTGCTGTGATTATCTTTTTTTTTTTTTTTTTTGCTTTTTAGGGCTGCACCCGAAGCATATGGAGGTTCCCAGGCTAAGGGTCTAATCATAGCTACAGCTGCCAGCCTACACCATAGCCATAGCAATGCCAGATCCTTAACCCACTGAGCGAGGCCAGGAATCGAACCCTCAACCTCATATTTCCTAGTCAGATTTGTCTCCACTGCTCCATGATGGGAACTCCTGCTGTGATTATCTTGCTGCGATGATCCTGTTGAGGCCACAAGGCCAGACCACATCCTTGTGTGAAAGTGATGCTGCCATGTGGGAACAGGTGTTCCCACTGTTAGCTATCCTGAGAAGAGGCTAGTTCTGGATCTGGAAAGCTCCATTTGTGGGTGAAGCTGGAGGGTATATACATGCCAGAGAGTTCTGATTGATGGGAGTTGAGTTAGTCCAGACCACAGGGAGGAAGAAGCCTTGCTGTGACCTGGGTAGTATGGACTCAATTGCCACATCTAGTAGTAAATGAAAGGGGAAACCTGCAGAAGCCCATTGGCTGGGCTAGAATGAGGATATAGTCACTGGGGAGGGGTGATGTCATGAAGCTGGTGGGCTATGTGCACAACCAGGTGGCAAGGTGGGAAGTCAGTATTGAAACTGGAGGGGTGGGGCAGAGGGTAGGGGGGAGCATGTTTTGGGAAAGCAGCAGATTTGCCAGGAGAACCTGCCAGGAGACCACTCATGGCGGCTAATTTTTAGGGGTTAAGCTGGTTTGAGGTAGATGGGGGTGGGGTGGCTCACATCATAACAAGTTTGGTATAAAAAAGCAAGCATGACATTTTCTCATGCCTCAGACTTATGAGACCTGGGACTTTAAGTGGTAAGGGAATAGGCATGAGTAGAAAGATTGAGTGATAGGAAATACATCAAAATGTGGAATGGAAATATGTGTAATTGAATTAGGGGATGTTTCTTTTTCTTTGTTTTTCTCTGTAAGTTTCAAGTCATGTACATTTCTGCCACAATTAAAAAGATCATGCTATATAGCACATGAAACTATGTGTCTAATCACTAGTGATGGAACATGATGGAGGATAATGTGTGAAAAAGAATGTGTATATATATATATATGTATGACTGGGTCACTTGGCTGTACAGCAGAAATTGACAGAACATTGTAAATCAATCATAATAAAAATTTTTTTAAGAAAGAGCAACATGTGGAGTTTCCACTGTGGTGTAGTGGGTTAGGAATCTGACTGCAGCAGCTTGGGTCGCTGTGGAGGTTCGGGTTCAATTCCCTGCCCCACGCAGTGGATTAAAGGATCCAGTGTTGCCACAACTGTGGCATAGGTCGCAGTTGCGGCTCAGATTCAACCCCTGGCCCAGGAATTATTAATGTTTCTGTATGCTGCAGCTGCAGTCATTAAAAATAAAATAAAAACAGCAACATGTTATAAAAGTTATTTGTTGTATTTGGTTTCAGCCCCCAGGTACTGTTCAGCCGGTGGGGGAGGGGGGTCCTTGCTGCCTCTCCTAGTATTGCAGTTATGAAATTATTCCTGTTACGTCAGTATATGGCATCACTCCTTTGCCTGCTCTCAGGGGCTTGCTTCTAAGCTGACACTCTGTAGGCTCCAGCTCCTTTAAAGCCCTCGTTGCCCTCTTCTGCACAGAACAAAGGAGGCTAAATTACATCATATCTAAATACTCAGAAGAGGCAATACTGATTGTTATTTTGTGAAACAATCAGGGAGTAACTACTGACTGTACCCCTCAAAGGATCTAGAAACCTCTTAACTTGCACAACATAAAGATTCAATAAATATTTGTTGAATGAACAATATAGTCAATCATATAGTAATTAATTCTCTAAGTAATTGCACGCTAGATGTTACTTAGGATTTAAATATTAATTACTTTGTAGTAGTTCTGTAATACTAATATTTTTCAGTCCTATAGACTGAGGTTCACCAGGAAAGACATGTCACATGTTATAGAGTTATAGCGTTCAATATGGTAGCCACTAGTCACATTAAAATGCACGTAGAATGCATTAAGATGTGTTGTAAAATTCATACTAGATATAGATATATCGAATTATTAATGTTTTTTAAATTTTGGTCACCCGTTGAAATGATAGCCTCTGGGCATATAGGTTAAGTTGAAAATGTTATTAAAATCAGTTGCACTGGTATCTTTTTATTTTATAAAATCTGGCTAATAGAAAAATTTTAATTGTATATGTATCTCATAATATTTCTATTGGATAAGGCTATTGTAACACAAAACATTTTTTAAAGGGGAGAGATTTACCACATAGTTTCAATGTGATTTTATTGTAGTACTGAAAATCTCCTTTCTCATTCTTCTGCCACAGGGTCTATTGTAAATCCTGATTTTTTTTTTTCTTTTGGTAAAAGGTAATGATTATTTGATAGGAAGAGGATCTTAAGATCAGGCAGTAGTATAAAAGCAATGCCATCCACATTAACTGCAGGACCTGGGTTGGGTTAGAGGTTCAGGGACTAAAAGTACAAGAATTTCATTTAAAGTTGCTGAATGGAGGGTAATAAGCTCATGGGAACATAGAACACTTTTGAGTATCTGAACTCAGTGAGTCTCTGAATATATGCCTAGAAAAGAGGGACTATTTTTAAGAAAGTTTACTGTGAGATGGTACAGTGGATCCTTGTATTTTTCAGGTGTGATTTCACTGTTTGGTATCTTAACATCTTACAGGTTGGTTTTCAAACAAGGTAGGCCATCTGTACTTGAGGTCCTTTTCAGAAATCCCAATCCTAACTCTCAAAACCTTGGTAAAAACAAATGCCAAAGAGAATACTAACCATCCATCTGATAACATTCTAGTCAACAACTGTAGTACACTTGCATTATATAAGCCCGGTGCCTCACCCAAATGTTCTCACTTAAAGTTGGTTACATCCTATGATCTCTAATTTTTTTTTTTTTTTCAGGGCCGCAGCTTCATATGGAGGTTCCCAGGCTAGGGGTCTAAGCGCAGCTGTTGCTGCGGCCTACACCACAGCCACAGCAACGCCAGATCCGAGCCGTGTCTGTGACCTATACCGCAGCTCACAGCAATGCCGGATCCTTAACCCACTGAGCAAGGCCAGGGATCAGACCTGCAACCCCATGGTTCCCAGTCAGATTTGTTTCCGATGCACCACAACGGAAACTCCATATGATCTCTAATTTTAATCAAAAGTTGATATAAGAAATGTGAAGTAGGAGTTCCTGTTGTGGCTCAGCAGGTTAAGAACCTGACTAGTATCCATGAGGATGTGGGTTGGATCCCTGGCTTCACTCACTGGGTTAAGGATCCAGTGTGGCTGTGAGCTGCCGTGTAGGTTGCAGATGTGGTTCAGATCCTGTGTTGCTTGGCAGCTGTAGCTCTGATTCGACCCCTAGCCTGGAAACTTCCATATTAGGTGCAGCCCTAAAAAAATAAATAAGTGTGAAATAGTAAGTGAAATGTTTTTGCAAAAGTGATATTGTCCATTGGAGTTCTTCAAGTCTGTGATTAGGATCCATTTGAATAGTTTGTCCTTGATTTTAGAACCTGTAAAAAAACAAGTTCTCTCCTTAAAAACTCATCTATCCTTTTACTAGACAAAAAGGTCCCAGGACACTGTTCTTGTGCCTTGGGTAATCATAAGCTCAAAATTAATTTAGTACTTGTGATAATAGTTTAATTCCTGGTCCTTGATAAAATTATCTTTCGCTATCTCCTTCCCACTCTCTTATTTTTATTTGAAATGCCCTTGGTACCTAATTATAGAGGTGGCTCTTAGCAAGCTGGGGATCATGCTCAGATACCCTGACATTAAAAGGAGCCACCAACCACCCTGTACCCTCAATCCAGCCACACATGATCCCAGAGAAATCTTTCACTCTGCCCTCAGTTGGGGTTTGGCCATGTATGGATTTTTCTGATGGAGTATGTAGGGGATATCAGAAGGCAGAAAATAATGCAAATATATTAGAGTTGTTGACTAGGATGTCATCAGATGGATGGTTAGTATTCTCTTTGGCAGTTTGCAGGAAGCAGAGATAAAATACGTGAAGAGAAGCCTGAATATATTCCAGCCTTAATTCAAGGTAAGGGAAGAAGAGCCTTGTTTGTTTGTTTCTGTAAAGAATGACAGCCCTAAGGGGGGCATGTGGAAATCTCTCTGAACTAGTGATAGGAACAAGAAAGAATTACATAGTGAGAAAGGTGATAATTATATAAAACCTTGAATTCAAAGTCCAGTTGTGTAATGAAGCTGGGCCTGATAATTTATGCAAAACTCTAGTCTACAAGGCCCTATGTGATTGATTTCAGCCTCCCTCCTCTGCCACTCTTCTGCTACGGGCCTACTGACCTTTATGAAGCTCAACTGGGCCAACCACATTCTTGCCTTAAGACCTTTGTACTTACTAGCTATGACTTCTACCTGAACTACTCCCACTAGATCTTTGTATGTCTGACTCTTTATTGTTATACCAGTTTCAGCTCAGATGACACTTCATCAGAGAGACTTTTTCAGACCAACCCATTTGAAGAAGCCCTGGTACCTTCAGTCCCTCTATATCACATCACTCTGTTTTATTCATTGCACTCATCACTATCTGAAATTGTATTTGTCCATGTCCCCTCTTTATTTTTTTTTTTTTTTTGTCTTTTTGCCATTTCTGGGGCCATTCCCGTGGCATATAGAGGTTCCCAGGCTAGGGGTCTAAGCATAGCTGTAGCTGCCGGCCTTCACCACAGTGACAGCAACGTGGGATCTGAGCCTCGTCTGCAACCTACATCACAGCTCACGGCAACGCCAGATCCTTAACCCACTGAGTAAGGCCAGGGATTGAACCCGCAACCTCGAGGTTCCTAGTCAGATTCATTAACCACTGAGCCACGATGGGAACTCCCATGTCCCCTCTTTAGAAGAAAGCTGCCTGACTATAGATATTGTTTGTCTTGGTCACATCTCCATCCTCAGCACCTAGTGTTACTGAACCAAACATGGGTGTGCTCAATCCACTGACACTGAGTTGTGGTGAAGGAAAGTGCAGTGTTTATTGCAGGGCGCCAAGCAAGGCATCCAGGGCAGCACGTGTTCAAAACACCCGAATTCCCCGGTGGGTTCAGCAAAGCATTTTTAAAGAATATATTTATAAGACATTTAAAAAACAATTTAAACTTTTATTGAAGCATAGTTGATTTATAATGTGATAATTTCTGTTGTACAACAAAGTGATGCAGTACGCACATCCATTCTTTTTCAGATTCTTTTCCCATGTAGATTATCATAGAATATTGGGTAGAGTTCCCTGTGCTATAGAGCAAAGGATTTTTAAAGACAAGGTTGGGAGGGGTGGGGGAACCCCCTGGGGGGAAATCCCAGGCACAATTCTCTGATTGGTTATTGGTGCAGTCACAGGGCAGTGCCCCAGGGGTTAACATTATCAATCCTCAGGTGCCCTTAGGTCTGAGGCTCCATGCTCACGGTCAAGTAGTTCATTTCTTCCATTTGGTGGTGGTTTTAGCATCTTTAAAGCAACTCAGGTAATGTGCATCAGATACTGTTACCTAGGTGTTACTTCAGAGAGGCGCTAAAGCAAAAGATATCGGGGAGGGGTCTGTCCCAGAAGGTCTCAGAGGGTCCTGCTTGATTACATGATGGAGTCATAACAAAGCCTTAGTCAACCCCACAGGAAACTGGAGCTGGATGACCCTTCAGAGATGTTCCACCTTAAGTCAAGAGGGCAGGATCTTTATCCCAAAGGAAAGGGGAGGAAACCTTGGGCCACCCAGCTCTCTTTGGTCAGGGCACTCAGTCCTTGGTGTGAGACTCACTTGTAAGCAATCAGTCACCAATGCTCTGTCCTCAGGGGGAGGCAGAATGGAGGCTGCTCTCACACCACCGCAGTTCAGCACTTACTGTGAGCCAAGAGAGGGTGTAGATTAAGGAGCAGAACTCCCTGATGGATTGGAATCCCTGGGGCTTACATGCTGGTAGAGGAATGAGTCCATCATCTTTACGTACATTGTATCATAGCTTTCTCCTCACTTTAACAGCGCCTGTTTTGAACTGTAAACAGGGGAAGGGCCTTAATCCTGAAGGGGCATGGTAAAGAGGGAAAGCCCCTAAGTCCTTTGCTGGACGCCAGCGTAAGCTTGTCAGGGCCAAACTCCTTGCTGTTTGCAAAGGTGCTGGGGCCCCACTGCATCACACTATCTTATTGAAGTAACTTGACAGAGGGACTCCATGTGCTAATTGGTTAATTAACTGGGTAAGAGTTATCAGATGCCTTCTATGTGCCAACCACTGCCATGCGGTTTGAGAGGAGATTGTAAGATCAGCTACCCCCACCCCCAGCCCAGAAGTCAGCCTCACAAAACGTACCCGTGGATGATATGAAGGGCTGCACAGCAGCTGCAGTCAAAGGGGTGGGAATTTAGGAGCAATGCAGATACCCAGGAGGGGTCTGGAAGGTGATTTGCTAGCAGAGGGCAGCTTCCTAGAGAAAGAAGCATCTAAGTTGAAACTCGAAAGATGGCTGGCAGATATCAAGTCCTGTCTGTGGACCTCAGGCACTTCCTGATGTGTGAAGAAATGATGCTTTCTGAGAAGCGTTCTATAATTATGGCTCTAAACGTTTGTTCCTAACGGGAGAGGAGTCATCCGTTCACTGTCATGCTGCTATCACAAAGAGACCTGCTGCTTTTATTTTGTTTGCCAAGAACTAGAGGCCGGCTTCACAATCCCACTTGGAACTTGGCTATCATGCCCTCTTTCCTCTTACTATGAATACTCACGTGAAATCTTTGCATCTATTTTAGGTACTTTGGGTAGAATGGCCTTCTGTGTAATGCTGAGGCTCATTGTACTCTTACAGTGAGCTGATATGGCAACTTTCAGGGTGAAGTGCTTGCTAGTAATTAGATGCTGGTGACCAGTTAGGAGTGGAAGTATGCCAGGAGAGCAGAGCTCTGTAGAGGCTAAGTGTGCACTGGCATTGCAAATGTGACCAGTCACACATAGATTTGGCAGGCATCTCAGTCTCCGTGACCACCTCGGAGCACAGAGACTTTGGCATTGAGGGACGCTGTCAATGACATTGAGTGTTGTCAACAAGCAGCGGTCTCCCATCAGCAGGGAAATCCTGAGGCAATCCAGAATCATTTTTCAACACACACATCAAAGCCAAAGCGAGAAAGTCATTTCCAAAGTGAGAAATGTCTATTCTGTGTCATGGTTCCCAGACAAAGCCCTTTCTTGTATGATACCAGATGACAAACGATGCAGCTGCCCTTCTATTGGGCGTGTATACAAAACAGGCAGAGAGGAACAGTTGCTACAGATGCCACACATAATCCCTATCCCAATTGGCTCTGAGAACTGCTTTCTTTTCTATGTGTCATAAATCAGATGACATGGGAAAGTTATCTTAAAAATAGCCCCTGCATGGTAATGAATAAATTCAGTTATCTCAGGAAGCCAAGTGTTGGTTTCAATTTAAAAAACAAAACTATCACTACTTTATATGTGGTGTTAGGAAAAAGTGTGGCATTTGAATGTGATGAGATTTAGAATTCCAGAAATATTAGGCATTTTGAGTAACACGTGAATTAAGAGGTAAAGAATCTACTGGTCCTTTACTTACTGTTTTTAATAATACTACAGAAGTTGTAGATTCACACTCTCTGTTTCCCATTTTCTGGATGACTCTGATCATTCAGACAAGATCCATAAATTGGAAAACCAAGGACCAGACAAGTTGTCTCCACTCTCCCTACATGAGCCCTTGACATGCCCCAGGGTTCCAGCAAGTGTTCTCATGGTTTTCTCACTGTGAATGAATAATTCTTGATTGCCATTATTTCTGGCTCTTCTAGTTGGGGACACATTTGTAATAAACCTCTACCCTATAACTCATGTGACAGGTTTATATTAAATCAGCCCCATTATGTTGTAATCCCAACAACTGGTTTCCTGTCTAGTGCCTCTGTGCTTGGTCCCTGTGCTGGTTTGCTGCCTGTTAGTTAAGTTCTTTGGGGACTGGGATTCAGATTTACCCTCCTATTCATTTTAGAGATAGAGAAACTTACCCCCAACTCCTGACTGAAGCCCCTAACCTCCTGCTAGATTGCCTATGGACCCCTGTCTATACTCCAATTCTTTGGTCTCTGACCCTGTAGGGCTTCTTGGTCTCTGGGACAGGCTGTGTCTGACCCAGTCCCCTCATCCACCAAGCTGCAGTGTCAATGGCCAAGATTATAGGACACAAATACTTCCTTTGTTTTAACTGTTATTGCTAGATATTCTTTAAGCTTTATCTATCACCTTGCTACTTCCAATATTTATCTGTTCATTCGAAAACAATTAAAATGTCTATGTTTTGCCAGGCACTGAAGCTGATACAATAATAATAACAATAGTAATAAGGCATGATTCTTTCCTTGAATTCACAGTCTAAGGTAATTCTATATAATAATATCTTACATTTGTATAACACTTCAATGTTCACAAAGAACTTACACTTATTATTTCTTGATCGTTGTGCTTTAAGCATTAGATTGACTTTCCATATTCAAGACCACAACTATTCTCAGGAAGTCATGAAACTAGCTTTCCCATGATGTAATTCAGATTCATACTGGAGAGAAACTTTATAAAAGTAATGAATGTGGGAAAGTCTTCAGCCAGAATCAGCACCTTTTTCAACATACAGGAATTCATCTAGGAGAGAAATGCTGTAAATGTTTCATTGCCTGAGCAAACTGGTTTCTTGACCTATATTAGCTGGTGTATGTTTTATTTAAAGAGGTTTCCATTCAGGGCCATTTGGGGTTTTAATACCAACTTCACCTCATTTACATTGAGAATGTGCAATTTGTACTTGGGAACTAGGATTTGTATAAGTAGCTTAGCACAATCAATTGTCAGCCTGCAGAAAGTCCACTAGGCTCACATAATAATATTATTTTTTACACATTTTGGTGAAAGCTGACACATGGTAAATATTCACCGTGGTCAGATAAGGCATAGCTGTTCCATTGGAAAGTATCAAAACACATCAAAATGCTCTGTCATCTATTTGGTCAACTGAAAAACATACTTCTGAGAGTTGCAAGAAAAAGTTGTCTATGACATCTAGTGCCAGATCCATAAAGGTGTGATGACAGTGTCACATGATGGAGCTGCATTTCTTTAACTCAGATACTCTAGACTTTTATTTAGGTAATTCGCTATAATTTAGGGTGAGTTGCAGGCTGTGTGAGTGTGTTTGTGTGTGTGTGTGTGCGCGCGTGCATGTGCATGTGTGTGTATTCTATCTCCTTACGCTCAGCAAGCGGATGGCAAGAAGGAAAACAGAGAAACAAGATCAAAACACCTATTGCATCTTGGAAACCTGGGGATGTTCAGACCCCTCAAGACAACTTTGAAGTTGATTCTTCAAAAGCTAGAAAAATGTAATTGGCACCTGGATGGACACATTTATAAGAGCACCTTTGGTTGTCAGTCATAATCATAAATTGTCTTATTGTTCTGCTATGTATGTTAAAGTGAAAATTTTGAGATTATCCAATAAATTATTGCAGAATTTCATTTACTTTTTTACAGCTCTATCTTTAAAGATGGAGTTAGAAAATACTCAGGAAATAGCTCTTATCTTAACAAATACCTTAAAGAAGAGACATGTGAAAAAGCATAAACTTTGGTAAAAGGATCAAGAATTCAGATATTTCATACTGCCATTGTATCACTGGAGTTTCAATATAAATGTTCTCCCTCCCTGCCCTCCGCAAAATGTAAAGCTGTTTCAAATGCCTGCAGAGAGATGTGCCAACAGCACCAGAATGCTGTGCCTGATCACACGCAGTAATTCTGTGCTAGAATACGTGCCAGACTGCACACATCATTGTCCTGGGCACTGTTCTCTGTTCTCTTCTCTTTTATTACAATCTTAAGGGAGAGGTGTGAGTTGACTTTCAACTATATCCCAGCTGTTGAAATTCATGTTAAGGGAGTTCCCGTTGTGGCTCAGTGGTTAACGAATCCGACTAGGAACCATGAGGTTGTGGGTTCGATCCCTGACCTTTCCCAGTGGGTTAAGGATCCATTGTTGCCATGAGCTGTGGTGTAGGCTAGCAGCTACAGCTCCGATTAGACCCCTAGCCTGGGAACCTCCATATGCCCCAGGAGCTGCCCCAGAAAAGGCAAAAAGACCAAAAAAAAAAAGAAAATCATGTTAAAATATGTTGAATTCTGGGAGTTCCTGTTGTGGCTCAGCAGTAATGAACCCGACTAGTATCTAAGAGGATGCAGTTTCGATCCCTGGCCTCAGTCAATGGGTTAAGGATCAGGCATTGCTGTGAGCTGTGGTGTGGGTCGCAGAGTAGCTTGGATCTGGTGGTGTTGTAGCTGTGCCATAGGCTGGTAGCTGCAGCTCAGATTAGACCCCTAGCCTGGGAACTTCCATATGCTGAGGAAGGAAGGAAATTTTAGCTGAGGGACCAGCTCTCTGCAGCAATGAGACAGTAAGCAATTTGTTTCAGAAACATAAATGCAAGTGCAAAGCTCCTTAAATATACAGTAAATTGAAGCCAGCAGGACATTAACAAGTCAACGTCAAATTATGCAAAGGTATTTCAACATTGGCACATCTATCAGGGTAATTCACTAAGCAAGGTGATTATATCAGGAAAACTGAATAACAATTTCAATCAAATATAAAACCCATTCACGAAAAGGAGGAGGAAAAGCCTTTTAGGAACTAGAAATAGACGGAAATTTCCTTAACTTAATGTAGGCCATCTACAGCAGACAGCTTTAGCAAACATCTTATGTAAGAGGGAAATATTAGGGAGTTTCATCTGTGGCTCAGCAGGTTAAGAACCAGATTAGTATCCATGAGGATGTGGGTTTGATCCCTGGCCTCGCTCAGTGGGTTAAGGATCCTGCGTTGCCACAAACTACAGTATGGGCTGTAGATGCAGCTCAGATACCTTGACTGTGGTGTAGGCTGGCAGCTGCAGCTCTGATTCAACTCCTAGTCTGGGAACTTCATATGCTGTAGGTATGGCCCTCTAAAACAATAAAATAAAAATAAGAGGGAAATATTAGAGTCACTTTGGTTTAAGAGCAGTGTCATCTCTCAGGATATTATCCAACATTGTCCTGATGTCTGTGGCCAACAAAATAAGGCAAAAGAAATGAAGTATAATTATTGGAAAGAAAAAGATGGAATTTAGCAGATAATTGCCTACCTTCGAAATCTAAGACAATTGACTTACATTCAGTTACAACTTAAAATAGTTCATCAGGAGTTCCCTTCATGGCGCAGTGGTTAACGAATCCGACTAGGAACCATGAGGTTGTGGGTTCGATCCCTGCCCTTGCTCAGTGGGTTAAGGATCCGGCGTTGCCATGAGCTGTGGTGTAGGTCGAAGACGCAGCTCGGATCCTGCGTTGCTGTGGCTCTGGTGTAGGCTGGCAGCTACAGCTCCAATTAGATTCCTAGCCTGGGAACCTCCAAGAAATGGCAAAAAGACCAAAAAAAAAAAAAAATGTTTATCAAAGAGAGTTTGCAGTCAACATCTAAAAAAATAATTTTTCTTTGTTATTGTTTTATTTTTTAAAAGATTTGACATGAGACCTACCCTCTTAACAAATTATTAAATATGCAGCACATTATCATTGACTGTAAGTACATTTCTGTACAGTGGATTGCTAGAGCTTATTCGTCTTGCTCAACTGAAACTGTATGCCTGTTGATTGTAACTCCTCCCTTTCCCCTCCCTCCAGCCCCTGGTTACCACTGCTCCATTCTTTGCTTTTCTGAATTTGGATACTTACTTTGATAGTTCATATAAATGGAATCCTGCAGTATTTGTCTTCCTGTGACTGGCTTATTTCACTTAGCATAATATCTTCAAGGTTCATCCATACTGTTGCATGTTGCCGAATGTCCTTTTTAAAGACTGAAGAGTATTCATTTATGTATATGCCACATTTTCATTATGCATTCAACTGTAGATGGACATTTAGGTTTTTCTATGTGTTGGCTATTGTTTATAGTGCACTGAACATAGGGGTGCCAGCTTTTCTATCCACTAGCAAAAGCCATTAGAAAAATATAATTTTTAAAGGACAGTTAATGATTCACAATAGCCACAGCAACTGAAAAGTACTCAAGAATAAACTTAATACATGTACAAGAACTTTATAGGAAGAAAATAAATGTATACCAAAAGAAGTAAAAGAAAGTTTGGGTAAATGGAGAAAGACTTATAAATGTAAGTCTTATATTCATGTATATTCAGTGTTATGAAGATGAAAGTTCTTCCCAAATTTATCTTCAAATACAATGCATTTCCATTTAAGATTTCCACTGCATTTCTCCTAGAAGAGTATATGTGCAAAAATTGCCAAGATTTTCAAAATATATTATAAAGTATAATAATGAAAACTGTGTGATTTTGGCATAAAATTAGATAAATAGAACTGTGGAAGAGACTAGAAGGTCTAGATGGATGCACATATGTATGGCTGCATATGTAATTTTTGTATAAGGGGATAGAGTTTTGACTCATTGCAGAAGGGATGAACAGCTCACTTATGTTGGGATAACTGATTATTCACTCACAAAAATAAGTTCTTGATGGAGTAAAGAACTATGTATGTTTATGTGCATTATCTGTGCACACATGAATTGCACAGCTTTGCCTTGAGGAGTATCTGTACATGTGCACAAGGAAGCTTATACGAGGAGATTCATTGCATGATCATTTTAATAATTAAATACCCGAAACAATGTTCATTATTATTAGAATCATGGAACAAACTATGGCATATCCAGAGATGGAATGCCATGCAGTAGATAAAGTGCATGCATATGTAATCACACTGAAAGATTTACAAGTCATGCTTTTGAGAGCAAAACACAAATTGTAGAAAATGTTCAATATTATACCATTTATATAAATCAAGTAGGAAATTATTCCACACAAAACTCTACTGATTGATTCTGTCTACATATATATGTGTGTGCGCACAAAGCAAGGGAAAATGTTTTAATAGATATAAATTATTACATATTATACAAATACTTTTATACATTTAATATACTGTATATGTACACAGGTAGATAATTGACTGCAATGTTTTCTTTGAGGAGTGGGCTGATCAGAATTTTCAAGGCTGCATGACACACAATTACTTTGTGCTTCTGGTTTTAAGTAAACATGTCATATTGTATTATGACATTTCCTAAGTAGAGTGTTGTGAAGTGGATCTTATCTTCTCAGAAGAATCTCTGGAAATAAAAGATCAAAATATTGAGCACTAATGAATGAAATGATCTATGGAGGTTGAAAGGTTGAAATCCACTAATTTTCCATTACTTTCTAGTTAAATACTTTGAAAATATAAATGAGGGGTAAAAAGGAAAAAGGAAAGACTAATTATTTAATCACATTCCTGTAAAAGCCGTAGATTGTTCTAACGTAATCATTCACAATGTACTTCCCTACTGAATCAGGACATATGTTATTCTAAGGTTTAGATAGAATGCTGATTTCTTCTTAAAGATGGATCACACAAGTATACAGAGTATACTGTTTAGCTGGATCACAAAAGTATACAGTGGTTATACAGATTCTTTTGTTCTCGAAAGAAGTGTCAACTAATGCTTCATCCAGTGCAAATAGTCAAATGATGGATTGGTACAGTGTCTTTAGGTTAATTTACAGAGTTAAGTTTTTTTTTTTCAGGGCCACACCTGCAGCACATGGAAGTTCCCAGGCTAGGGGTCTAATCCGAGCTACAGCTGCCTGCCTATGCTACAGCCATAGCAATGCCAGATCCGAGCCACGTCTGCAACCTATACACAGCTCACTGCAATGTTTGATCCTTAACCTACTGAGCAAGGCCAGGGATCAAACCCGCAACCTTATGGTTCCTAGTCAGATTTGTTTCTGCTGCGCCACGGCAAGAACTCCCAGAGTTAAGATTTGATTAAGAGTTATTTCCCCAGCTATACAACTACTAAAGGGAAGAAGCTTGAACTACCCCACCACACCCCAGGAGATGCATCAAAGAAATTCTATATGCATTCTAAGTATATCCTGTAGAGTTCCCTTGTATACTGCAGACTGCCTCATATGGTGATAAGTGACCTAAGAACTTCTGATTTTGCACTGAATATTTATATATTGTATTGATCTCGCTATTAAACTCACCCACTCAGTGGAGGCATTTGTCAGATCTCCTGGTTAAGATTCATGGAAGCTGATTTCTGAAAGGATAGGGAGTAAGAAAAATTATAGCTCTGGCATTCCAGATAAATAAGCTCCCAGCAGTTGAACACCACTGAAGTTCCACTCTGAAATACAGACCTGTCTTGAAGACTTAACTACTGAATTGAGAAATGAACAAATACTGAAATACACTTCATACTGCTCAAAAGACACCCAGTTTCGCCAACCATCTTGTAGCAAGAAGGCTTTAAAACATTCAAGAAGCTGTTCTTGGTGTTAAATGAAAAATAATCCTGTAGCCTGCCTGCTGTGAACCATCTAGCTTGTTTTCTTGCAATAAAACAGCAAGGAGGTATTTGTTTTCAAACAGATCTCTCTCTATTCTTGCCTCCAAGATATTTGACATTTGGTTTATTTCCTCATCAATTTGTTAGGTCATCAGAACTCTTTCTAACACATTCCTCCCAAACTCTCATATTAACTAGGAAAAATGAACTTTTAATTTAAAAAGAAATAATGCAATTTTAGAGGTTACTTTCCATTAATAGGTATTACAAAATATTGGCTATATTCCCTGTTGTGCAATATATCCATGAGCCTGTCTAATACTCAACAGTTTGTTCCTCCCGTCCCCTACCCCCATGTTGGCCCTTCTCCACCCCTTCCACACTGGTAACTGCTAGTTATTCTCTATATGTGTGAGTCTGCTTTTTTTGTTTTTATTTTCACTAATTTGTTTTATTTTTAGATCCCACATGTAAGTGATATTATGCAGTATTTGTTTTTCTCTGCCTGACATTTCACTAAGCATAATGCCTTCTAGGTTCATCCACCTTGTTCCAAATGGCAAAATTTTGTTCTTTTTTATGACTGAGTAGTCTGCCTGTCTATCTGTCTATCTTGGCATATGGAGGTTCCCAGGCTAGGGGTCGAACCAGAGCTACAGCTGCCGGCCTACGCCACAGCCACAGCAATATGAGATCCGAGCCATGTTTGCAACATACAGCACAGCTCATGGCAATGCTGGATCCTTGACCCACTGCGTGAGGCCAGGGATTGAACCTGCGCCCTCATGGATGCTAGTCAGATTCGTTTGCACTGAGCCACAATGTGAACACCTGTCTAGCTAGCTAGCTAGCTTGCTAGCTTGCTAGCTTGCTTGCTTTCTGATCTGTCTATCCATCCTACCACATCTTTAGATCCATTCATCTGTTCATGGGCACGAGTTGCTTCCATGCCTTGGAAATTGTAAATAATGCTATTGTGAATATGGGGCGCATATATCTTTTTAAATTAGTATTTTTATTCCTTTTGGATATATACCCAGGAGTGGAATTGCTGCATCACATGGTAGTTCTGTTTTCAGTGTTTTGAGAAACCTCCATACTGTTTTTCACAGTGGTGACACCGACTTACATTCCCACCAACAGTGTAGTAGAGTTCTCTTTTCTTCACACCTTCACCAACATTTGTTATTTGTGGTCTTTTGTTGATAGCCATTCTGACAGGTGTAAGGTGAAATCTCCTCGTGGTTTTGATTTGCATTTCCCTGATGATTAGTGATGTTGAGCATCTTTTTCATGGGCCTGTTGGCCATGTGCATTTCCTCTTTGGAAAAATATCAATTCAGTTCTGCTGCACATTGTTTAATTAGATTGTTTGTTTTTTTATGTTGAGGTGTATGAGCTGTTTATATATGTTGGATATTAACCCTTTATCAGTCATATAATTTGCAAATATCGTCTCCTATTCAGTAGGTTCTTTTTTCATTTTATGGATTTTTTTTTTTTTTTTGCTGTGCAAAAGCTTTTATTAGGTCCCATTTGCTTTTGCTTTTATTTCCTTTATTTTAGAAGATGGATCCACAGAAAAATATTGCTGTGATTTATGTCAAAGAGTATTCTGCCTATATTTTCCTTTAGGAATATCTGGTCTTACATTTAGGTAGGACAAACTGATTTTTACGACATACATTTTCTGCCTTACTCATTGTCTAGCTAGTTTTACGGCAAATAGATTGGAGGTTTTGCAGCTCTTTTGTTGCATAGCATCCTGTTGGACACACTTGAGGTGCATCTCTTAGCTCTGATGATCCCGGTGTTAGAAACTTTCTTGGCTGTCCTTTAAATCCTCTACTACAAAACCTTTGTTTTCCAACATAGTACCTGCAATGGGCTACTCTTGTCATTTTCACTTGAACTTTTAATGTACATCAAAAATAAAAATGTCAAAAAAGAGCTCTTTCTTCACACTCTCCCCACCCCCATCAAACCAGCTCCTTTAGCATCTCCCATCTTAGCAAAGCCCACCAATGGGGCCTCAAGGGTAACTCAGGTCAATATTCTCAGAGTCATCCTGATCCTTTTCCCTCTTTCAAACCCCATATGCAGCTCTCAGGAAATCTTATTATCAAAATATCCTTGTGATATCATCCCTTCTCACCAGTTCCATGCTGGTCTGAGCCTCTGCCATCTCTCACCTGGCCCTCCTCATTGGTCTCACTATTTTTTACCTCTTGTAGTCTGTTCTCCAACTATTTGAAAGACTTTTAAAAAAAATTAATGAAATTTAATTTATCTGTTTTTTTTTTTCCTTTGGCTGTTTAACCTTCTTTTTTTTCTTTTTTTGGTCATACCCATGGCATGCAGAAGTTCCTGGGCCAGGGATTGAACCCACACCACAGCTGCAACCCATCTGAGCCACTTGCAGCCATCTGAGCCACTTGCAGGAGCCTTAACTGCTCAGCCACGAGAGAACTCCTGAAAGCCTCTTTTAAAATGTAAACCTGGAGTTCCCGTCGTGGCGCAGTGGTTAACGAATCCGACTAGGAACCATGAGGTTTCGGGTTCGGTCCCTGGCCTTGCTCAGTGGGTTAACGATCCGGCGTTGCCGTGAGCTGTGGTTTAGGTTGCAGACGTGGCTCGGATCCCGCGTTGCTGTGGCTCTGGGGTAGGCCGGTGGCTACAGCTCTGATTAGACCCCTAGCCTGGGAACCTCCATATGCCGCGGGAGCGGCCCAAGAAATAGCAACAACAACAACAACCAAAAAAATAAATAAATAAATAAAATGTAAACCTGATTGTGTCATTTCCCTGCCGAAATCCTTTCCATGGCTTCCCATCACACCTAGAACAAAATTCATAGGCCTTGCTATGGAAACCAAGACTTTGTATGACCTGGCTCCTGGCTTCTCCATCTTGAGTTTTTTCTCTCTTATTTCCCCCGCTCACTCATTCTACTTCAGTGACATTGCTGGCCTAGATTTTCCTCAGACAGAGGAGCATTTGTATGCTTTAGCCCCAGGGCCTTTGCACTTGCTACTCTTTTCCTTGAATACTCTTCCCCTAGTACTCATATAGTTCACTTCTTTACTTTATTTAAATATTACCTCCTTAGAGAGAATGTTCCTGGACCCCGTATCTAAAACAGCAGCCAGTCATTATTGTCTTACTAGGATAAGGCTCTATTACTCTATTTCTTCCCAAGCCCTTAGGTCACATACTTTGTCTGTCTTCCTTTCTAGCCTGGAAGCTCTTTGAAGGCAGAGACCTTGTTTCGTTATTCATCATAGTATCCTCAGTGCCTAGGACAGGACTGGGTTTGGCAGCATACAGTAATATTAGTTAAAATGAATGAATTATACACTTAAAATAGTTAAATTTTACAATATAAAAATTACACCTCAATAAAGCTGTTTTTTAAAAAAAGATGCCTCATTTAAAACTTGAGGGAGGTGTTCCTGCTGTGGCGCAGTGGGTTAAGGATCCAGCGTTGTCTACAGAGATGCAGGTTGGATCCCCAGCCTAGCTGCTGCAGCTGTGGCATGGGTTTTAGCTATGGCTCAGATTCAATCTCTGGCCCTGGAACTTCCATATGCTGTGGCTGAGGCCATTAAAAAAAAAAAGAAAGAAAAAAGAAAAAAAAATTGAGGGGAAAAAGTGGATTGAATGAATGACTGAAACTGGTAGTCAGCTTTAATTGGCTGTGCTTCCCAAAATAAAAAATATTGATCTATAGAAAGCAGTACTTATAGTTGTAGTGTCTGATTTTATCCAGCGAAAGTCTGTTTCTTTTTCTTTTTTTTTTTTTCGCCTTTTCTTGGGCCGCTCCTGTGGCATATGGAGGTTCCCAGGCTAGGGGTCTAATCAGAGCTGTAGCCACCAGCCTCCGCCAGAGCCACAGCAACGTGGGATCCGAGCCACGTCTGCAACCTACACCACAGCTCATGGCAATGCCAGATGCTTAACCCACTGAGCAAGGCCAGGGATCGAACCCGCAACTTCATGTTTCCTAGTCGGATTCATTAACCACTGCGCCACGATGGGAACTCCCTCTGTTTCTTTTTCAATGATCTACTTGGAAGTTTGAGACATCATAATATAATACTTAGCAAGAATTACAAATTTGAGCGTTTTCTAAGTGCCCAGAGACTGGGCTAGTTTGTACATAAATAAATTGCCTTACATACTCCTCTGAGGCAGGTACTATTACGGTCTCATAATGAGGAAGGTGTGGCTTAGAGAGTCTGTTTCTGGCCCAAGGTCACAGCTATTACATGATAGTGCTTGGATTTGAACCCAGGCATTTCCACAATGAATCCTTTTTAGAAACTGAGATAAAAGGAGGAAAAAAGCCAATGAGATGGATGTCAGACTGCCATTTTTCTGTAAGTGCTATGGGATCCCAGTATATTTTTATCTCATCCTGTCTTCTTCGCATCCTTTTTCATCCCTTCCACCCTGAGGGGCTGGGTCATGATGCCCAGCCCAGCCCAAGACCACCCTTTTCCAAGGAAGCTGTCTTCACATCCAAGTGCTACACTGTGATTCTGATAGGACTGCAGCCTCTTTTTGTCAGACAGTTCTTCTGACAAAAAGGGTCTCTACTAGAGTATAGGCTTTTATCCCAGACTCTCTTGAAATGTAAAGCGGTTTATAGGCTCTTCCCAAACAATCCAGCATTGTCCACTCCTGTCATCACGAGTCATTCTCAACCCTGAAATGCCTCCTCAAAAGAAGCATTGCCGTTGCCCTTACACCATGTCTGGACTTCCATCCCCATCCTCTCCCTTCTACACTGCCTTCTCTGGCATTTCCTTCTTTTTGCCTCTGTATTTTCAACCTCTCATATCTGGTATCACCAACCTTTCCTCACGTTCAATCACATGTTCTCAGACATCATTGTGTTCTGTGTTGAAACAAGAGCCTCTCTCAACAGTCGGAAACGAATCCGACTAGGAACCATGAGGTTGCGGGTTCAATCCCTGGGGTTCAACCCCAGTGGGTTAAGGATCTAGCGTTGCCAAGAACTATGGTGTAGGCTGCAGACACAGCTTGGATTCCGAATTGCTGTGGTTGTGGTGTAGGCCGGCAGCCGTAGCTCTGATTGGACCCCTAGCCTGGGAACCTCCATATGCCGCAGTGTGGCCCTAAAAAGAAAAAAAACAAAACCAAAAAAAACCCAGTGGACTGCCCTTATAATACTTTGCATTTATATTTTATGATTTTCAAAGGTCTTTCATGCACCTAATGTAACTAAAACCACTGATAATGCCGTTGCAATATGAGTGAAAAGGAAACTGAGTCACAGACCTTGTCCTTTGCCCCATACTACCCAGAAATGTAGAAATGGGAGTTAAATAACTTCTGTTTTTTTGTTTTTATTTCACCTTGCACATCACTTGTTAACTTACTGCAAAAAAATATAGTAGAATCGTACTGTCCATCATGGGGCTATTAGTCACATGTGGTTACTTGAATCGAAATTAATTAAAATGCGGAGTTCCCTGGTGGCCTGGCATTTGGGGATTCAGCGTTGTCACTACTGTGGCTCAGGTTGCTGCTGTGGCACAGGTTCCATCCCTGGCCTGGGAATTTTACATGCTGTGGTCACAGCCAAAAGAATAAAAAATAAATGTAAATTAACTGAAATGAAGCAAAGTTATAAATTCAGTTGCTAGTCACATTAGCTGCAACTTACGTGAACAGTAAACACTTTCGGAAAGTAGCTACTATGCTGACAGAGCAGATATTAACATGTCTCTCCTTGGAGAATGTTCTATTGGCCAGTGCTAGCTAGGTCCTTGTATCCTGTTGATGCTGAGAGAAAAGAATTGCCACTGCTTTCCATCTGCATTTGTACTGGGAAAGAATGTACACTGTGTTCCCGGGAGATATGGGACTGTCTCATCCCAAGGGGCACCCCGTTTATGTTTTCCCAATTTGGGCAGATCATCAGAATTACAGATTCCTGATCCATTAATTCTTAAATGAATCTATGGTGCTTAGAGATGGATTATTAACTCCTAATCTGCTGTTAAGGATCAGAGACTCAGAGAAGGTGAACTGGGAGTTCCTGTCGTGGCACAGCAGAAAGGAATCCGACTGGGAACCATGAGGTTGAGGGTTTGATCCCTGGCCTCACTCAGTGGGTTAAGGATCCGGCATTGCTGTGAGCTGTGATGCAGGTCACAGACGCGACTCGGATCTGGCGTTGCTGTGGCTGTGGCATAGGCCAGCAGCAACAGCTTCAATGAGACCCCTAGCCTGGGAACCTCCATATGCCACCGGTGTGGCCCTAAAAGGACAAAAGACAAAAAAAGAAAAGGTAACCTGACCCCTGGTCCCCACAGACATGATCAATTGCAATCTTCTTATTTTATTGCAGAAACTGAAGTCCACAGAGATAAAGCAACTTTTCCAAAGTCTCCCACTTAATAGCAGAGCCAAGAACAACATATGCATTTCACATTTCCTGTCTAGTGTTCTTTTCTCTGAACCACGCTACTTTCCTGAACATTTGTAATTTACCAGACCCTGTCCTAGATGATAATTGGGAAAGGAAGTTGAAGGGCAGCTGCTTCTTTACTCATGCCTTTGCTTCTGCTGTCATTAAAAATGGAGGGGTTGTTTTCCTAAGTCTGTGTCAAAAAGGAGCAGCCATATAAGGCTCCCAAGACAGCTGGCCAACAGGATTACCCAGCCTCGCCTTGGATAATGAGGCGATGTCTCAGACCATACCTCACACGACTTGTTCCAGAATATGTGCCGAGAACACCTGCCACATCACCCTTCCTCCAGCAACCATTGCACCCCACCCTGAGCTCCTTTCCATGAGAAATAAGTCAGCACTGGGGAGCTGGAGAAACATCCACAGCTTCTTGCCGACTAAGTCATAACACAACAGCTGGGTGTGAAAATATAACCCCTGTCACTTTTCCAAAAAGCATGAGACCTGGTCTGTAGGGGCCCCAAGGAAGTTCTTGGGCACGTTGTAATTCACGGCTGCTGCCTGCAGGAACATCCTCCCTCCCTTGAGGTTTCGGGTGGCAGAGGGTTGGGGTATTTTTCAAGTGCTGTTTTTTTTTCCTTCTGATCCTTGTATCCACACACCCCTGGGCATTTGCTCCCTCTGGTCTTAAATGCTTATATGTGATTGGGTGCGAATGTCAGTAACTTTGGGAGCATAATAATCCTGAAGCTACTTTTTCAGTACTCCTAGAAGGAAAGATGAGATTTGTCAAGCAGAAGGCAGAGTAAGCACCGAGCTCTTGGATTGACAATCTTTTGTGATCAAAAACACCAGCTTGCTAAATTTGGTTGCCATTTCTTTCTTTCTTTTTTTTTTCAGGGTAATGCAAAAGTCTGAATTTCCCATGCAGAGAAATAGCATTAACCAAAGGTGATGCTTATTTGCATTTCTTTCCCTAGCGTCCACTCTGTTGCCACTTCTGATTTGATTTCTCACTCATGTATAATGAATAATTGTGGGGCAGAATGGATTATGAGTTTTCTTAAGGCAAAGCAGAACTGAATAGTTAGTAGCAGAAATCCAGCAGCTGCCCGTGTTCATTTTTATCTTAGGGATCTGATGAACAGAAACAGGAATGAATATGTTTTAAGCAAACAGCCCCTGTTAGGAAGGGACCCTGATGTAGGGAATGAAATAGAGCCTTGGTCCAACTGAGCTCTTTAATCAGCAAACCCGCCACCATCTGTCAAGGCTGGTCTCTCCCTCGGGCTCTGGCTCCAGGGACCCAGCTGACAGACGGACATCATTAGCTGGCGCGTGCTCTGGGTCACCCCACCGAGCCAGGTCACCTTGTGTCTTTGGGGTGTTTTATTCCCCCCTGTTCCCCATTCTGATCCTGAGAAAGGAAAATTGAATTTTAGTCTTACGATTAAATGATGACAGTATGCAATCTGTCAGCTCCTTGCTGGTAGCTAAGCAGGTTTGCTAAATCAAGAAGAAGGGGGAAAAGATGGGCCCAACTCCTCTTCCCTCAGTCCTCAGGGATCAGAAGCCAGGGAACCCTGCCTGCCTACAGCCCATTTAAATGCAGACACTTCCTAGAGGCTTCTTGCCTTTACAGTGGTGTGTGGATTAAAGAGTAGGCATGGAGATTTTGTATATTCTGGCTAAAATGCAGTGGAAATGAGAGAACCTGGCATGACTGGAGAATCAAAGAGACTTAACAAGCTGGTATTAGTGGCAGATCCAGCAGGGAACCCCTTAGAGGCATCGAGAGAAAAATGAATGGAAGCCAAGGGCACACACTCTGCCCCCCACCTCCTAATTTTTTTCAAATCAGTCATCTACTTTAACACTTCGTTCAGTTGCACAGCCTTACCTTCACAGTTTTTTTCCATGTCTTTTCTTTTTCCCTTTACCCTACGCAATACTGTGAGCCCTGCACGTTCTCCGCTTTCTCTAGAGGCAGCTGTCAGTTGCTAATCTCTCCCACTGAAGGAAACCCCTGGCCCTGGCTTCTTGACCCTGGAGCTGAACTCATACTTGTTTTCTCTTTCTTCTCTTGGTTTCTGAGGGCTTTCATGTGAGTGACAGTGACCTAGTTCTGCACCTCACTTTAGATGATTTCTGGCAAGAATTTTTTATTCCTCAAATCTTCAATGTAATCAATATTCTCTTCTGAGATAACTCAATTAAGTCTCTTAATAAAGAAAGACACATTTGGGACAGGGATTATAGTTACGAAGTCAGCTGCATTTTAATTTGGGAGAAGGAGAATGCTTGTTAGAGCCCAAAGATACATGAAGGAGAATCTTCTGTGTTTCACTTGTGTAAAGAATGGTGCAAGTGGCCCCTTCTCTGGGACCTGCTCTCAGTGGTCCACCTAGTGAATCTCCCTGCAGCATGAGTGGATTTTAGTTTAAGGATCATAAAGTCTTTTATATCATATTTTTTAGAAATCTTACAAAACACACTGAGGACTTGGCCTTCTCTTCTGATGTCTCAAACCCTGGAGGAAATCATACAACCATGCTGGCTGAAGCCTCTGCACACTTGGTCTTTGAATCTCAGCTGTTCCATCCCTGTGCAAGTCCTGGTTGAGTTTCTTCTCCGTTGCCTCCCAATACTGATTTCAGATCTTCAGGCAATGCACTCACGTTGGACCCTTCTGAAGCTATGGGTAATCAACAGTCAAACCGATTCCACCTGTGACCTGTCTTTACTAATCAAGGTCCTTTTAATTGTTGCTACAAAACACTGGCCCCCAAGCTGCATGGAACCTAAACAAGATGTTTGCCCCAGTTGTTGTTCAAGAACTTGGGGGTAGCTGTGTCTAGTTCCAACTGAGCTGGTTAAGACCAGATAGGACCACTGAGCCTCCAATTGGGCATGTGCAGGGGTGGCTTGGTGACCTTTTGCCGAAAACTCCACGCAGCACCTCCCTGTTCCAACAGGCAGAGGCATGTAGCTTAGTTGCACCTGCACAGAACCACGATTACCAATTACCATGCCTTTTTCCAATCACCTTTCCCCACGCTCCCACGCCCGCCTTGCCTCGGACCGCCCTGCTGCCTTATCCTTATCCCATAAATACCCTGCCCACCCGCCCCCTCACCTCTGGGAGGCAGGACGCAAGACCTTCTCCCGTCTCGTCTCCTCGCTGGGCTGTCTTGGGAGCCAGCCCTCTCTGCCGCAAGCCTTGGCGTTCCCATGTTTGACTTGCTGGCCCTCAGCAGAACAAATCTCCAACCTCACAGAGAGGTTGGGGGGACTTGGGGGGGACATTTATCTCCTTCAACACCCAGCCCCAACATACTAAAGGCCTGGGCTCCCGTCCTCACCTCCTTCCAGCCCTCGGTGGAAGTGGTGGCTCCTCTATTCCTGTTGCATCCCAGCCTGCTTTCTTCAGACTGGGGGTCTTCTCTCTGTTAATCATATTTCTGTCGGTTCCTACCTCTCAGTCTAAAACCCGAATTTGTCTACTCTTGCCTTTCTTAAATTTTCACCTCATTAAGAAATGAAGACTTAAGCTTACTCTCTAGACTTTTTCAACTTTCATGCACTCCTGTGACTTTCCACTGTGCTCAACCTTCCTCTGACAAAGACTATCACCAGGGGATTTCAAAGTGAAAAGGGTTGGGGGTAGAGGGGCCTCCCCTTTTCTTGATCTTGTGAAGCCCACCGAGATCAGTGTGGACACAGAACACTCTCTCTCTGAATCTGCTAAATGTGAAGAGACAGGTCTGGGTTTGAATACCCCCTCTGACTTCTCTGGTTATCTTTGGGAAAATATTTTTAGCCACAAATTTTTACAGCTCTGTCTTTAAATAGCTGCCAAGGATTGAAGACTTACAATTGGGCAGGGGCAGGGCTGGTTCTTCCTAAGCATTAGCAACTCTATTTCCAAGTTAAGGAAGTGGAGGCAGAAAGGTTAAGCAATTTGCCCCTCTAGTCACTCGATAAGTGGTGACACTTAAGCCTGTTTCTATCTATCTCCAAGCCTCTGTCAACTCAGTAGGTAAAACAAATTTCTGTACCAGGAAGATCTTTTCTCATGAATGTCTCAAACCATAAGCATTACTTTTCTGTGACTCCCTAGCATAGTTAACAGGCCAAATTCCCGTCTTGAGAAACCTAAGAGACCATCTAGGTTCCTTTCTGTACCTTCCAAAATTCAGCTCTGCTGGCCCTGTGTACAGCTCAGGCCCTACTCACGCCTCTCTCCTCTCATACCAGTTTCCCCACTGCTGCATTTGCCTTGGGTCTTGCTTTGTTCTAGCTGATCCTTTGGACTACTTCAAAAAGCATTTTTAAAAATACAGATAGAGTCCTGCCCCTACTAACTCTGCAAACAAGAGACACAGAGGTTAGTCACCTGCTCAAGTCCTAAGATGCAAGAATCTGAATCTTTAAGTCTAGGGAAGGGTGAATCAAAAACCTGCACTCTTAACCATTTACCAGCCTTGCCTCTCAAAGTGAAAGGGTCACCGCACTACCTGTGCCCTCCACCAAGGATGTCCTCAGACCTTCTACCAGGATCTTTTGCCTGCCGATTTTTGACTCGCCGTCAGTTATACTCCAACCACAAAACAACACAGCAAATCCACCAATATCTACTGAGCTTTTTCTTATTCAAGCGTCTGTTCACCCAGGGGTGTGTGTGCTAGAGTCAATGTAATAGATTTCCTGCAAACACTATTTTGTCAAATCAGGATACTTTGGTGGGGGGGGGGGAGCGGGAAACGGTGAAAACTGAGACCATCTGATTTAACTTACTGTGAAGGCATCCTAGATCACTTAAAGTAAAAAGAGGAAACATGTCAGTTCACCTTGAAACTGTTTTATAAAACCTATCGCTTCCTGGCACAGATCTTATTTCCTGGTATCGGAGGGTTCCCAGTGTGAACCAGAATCTTGTGCTTGTTTATTTTGCCCTACACAAAATGTCTCGACACTATTGCTTTTCCTGTCGTTTTGATGGATTGGTTTCTTCTCTCATTGTTATCCAACATTTCTGCTTTCAGCTGTGTGACTTTAAAAAAAATCCTTTTTCTCTCTTTGCAATCACTTCTAGTTTGCTTTTAAAGTTTAAAAACTTTTGCTAAAACAAAAGCGAATAGTTCCTGAGGGGTACCCTAAGACCCCCTCTCCTGTGAGTAGGCGTATAAGAGAGCATGCAGCTTACAACATTTCAGTTGCTCATGCATCACTTTGATGGCTTCTTGCTGCTTTCTTAGCTCTCCTCCACACCATTGAGATCAATTCTGGGGAAGTGAGCTAATATATCACATCTTGAACGTACTATCTTAATAAAATTTACTATTGGTCATGTTACAGCCTCAACCAAATTAAGTGCTGTGGCATTTTTTTTTGTGGCAAAAAACAAATTAGTGGTTTATCTTCTAAATAATGCACATGTGATCAGTTCTATGATCTAAAGCCTCATTGCCATCATCTGAGAATTGGGCACAGTGGTTTTCCTTTAGCTTAATTGAGAAATTCTCCCGCATGTAAGGGGCTCGGTGGGACAGATTTTGTCTTAGCGTTTTGGTGTCTGTGGGACACGTAGAGGTGGTGATGTCTGGATATAATTTCCCATCCTTACACCTAAATCCTTATCAGTGAAACCATTAGATTTTTTTTCCTTTTTGTCTTCCCCCAAAAGTTGCACGTATTTCAAGCATTCTCAGTCGGATGCAGTTTTTTTTTTCCTGGCCCATTCTCATGGAAACAGGAGTCCTCCATCATGGGCAGGGTTGGGGCCAAATTCTGGAGGAAGCTCTTTTGAGCTGTTATTTTCAGACCCAGCTGCATCTGGGAGAAGGGTGGCTGGATTCAAAACAAGGTGTTTGTTTTTAAACTCTCAAATCTTCCTTAGGCTTTGTCCTGGTTGCCTCTGTGACATCCCAAAGCATTCACACGTGAGAGGAGGCCAGCTGGGTGCCATTAGGGAAATTCCACAGGGACAGATTGTTTCCATAGCTTAGAATTTTTCCACATGAGCGCCTGATAACCTGAGACAGGTTGTTCCTAATTCAGAGTGGGAGAAGGCTCAGGGAGGGAGAGTTACTGGGTTCTCAGGTTATAAATAAAACTCTCGACTCACCTTTTATTGATCTCAAGCCTGCTGACTATTTTATTCTTCTGTAAATGGAAATGAATAGCTCCCAAGTCGTTTCAGTTCATCAGTAACAAACACCTCTGTTAATTACATGAGTGAACGTTCAGCCTGAGATTTCGCCTGTTTATCAATTAAATATTGTGTAGAATTAAAGGGAGGCCTATTTCAGTTCCTTAAAACTATATACTCCCTATTCTTTAACCACACCTAAAGTCTTGCCAAATTTGATGACATACCTATCAGGTTCATTTTTTAACGAAATGTAACTAGTTTATTTCCAACCCCATTGCCAGTTTGTGGACCACCTGCTTGAAGAGGTGCTCAATTTTGACACCGAGTTACAATCAGGGCAGTGTCCTGATGGATTATTAACACCCAGGATGAATGGAGTTACTAGGAAACTTTCCAGCATGGCTTTTTAAAGCAATAACAAATGCATCTGGGGCTCTCCAGAAATGGTGTCGTGCTCCAGCGTATTACCTATCAACTGTCCCTAGCTTTCTATGTGACACAACACAGCCATGAAAACCGGACTCTATTTTTGAGTTATCCAAACACCAGTAACCTCTAAAAATAGCAGTAACTATATATTAATAACCAATTAAGGCATTAGTCTGTGCTCACAGTATGCTTATACCTTCATCCTCTGTCAGCCTGGCAAACTGGATTGTATTTGAATAACAAGAGAGAAAGAGCCTGCTGTTTTTCATGTGTGTGTGGTTTTTTTTTTTTTTTAAAAAAAGCAGCTGACTCTGGGTAACAAAAGGAGATTTTTCTCACAAGGCCTCAGAATAGATAGCTGTCCACTTTTCCCTTTGGTATCCGAATAGAGTGTGTGGCTGGTCTAGTACTCATGACCGCTTTAAGAGCAATTAGCTTAGAAGAAAATCCTATAGTTACCAGTTCCTAGAAAATACTCTCCCATTGTTGAGTATTTCTCCTCTTACCCTCTGACAGCCTCATTCCTCCTTCCCTTTCTTCAGTTTCCAAAGGAGACTTAGCATCAAGTGTTTCACTTGGCTTAGCCCTGAGTCCGTTGGGTTATCACCTAAGGGTTTAATCCAGAAAAGTGCCTGTTTTGACTGTTCCCCCCTTTGGTAGAAGGGGAGAAAACTTCTTTAGTTGGATTACAACTGAACCCTAGTAGGGGATAAGAAAGGAACAATGATTTCTCCTTCCATGTCTAGCTTTCTAGGGCTCTATCAGATCATGGTCTTAAGGACGAGGTGAAGACAGGTTGGCAGGAAGAAGAGGTGAATTACCACTGGCACGTGTATCTAGGGCTTTCTTGACCTCAGCATCTTCATCTCCATGAACTCTGTTCACAACAATCCTGCAAAAATGATCCTCATTTGAAAGAGGAAACTCATGAGGTTCAAAGTCCAAGCAACTTGTACAGGGGCACCCAGCTCATAAATTGCAGAGTCAGAGTTTGAAACCAGGTCTGTGATTTAGTGGTCAGCTGCTTTCTTATCAGGGCCCCATCCACAGAGAATAGGGGTGAGGAGGGGAGATGCCCACACCACCAGCTCTCCTCCCCCTGGAGATTCAGATTGAGGCAGAATCAACAAACTAGGATCCAGGGCATCCGTGAAAACATTGTGTGCCCAGCTGCTTTCCTTTGCAGATGCAACGCACTTTCCCAACAGGACATATCTCTTTACCTAGAGGGGAGGGTACCAACATTCAGATATAAAGAGATGACTGCTTCTTGCCAAGCATATATTTTTAGAAAGCATTTGGGGGCAAAATTTAATCAAGTGATCTTGCCATCACTTAAGTTTGTGAGACAGTTGCTTTTGGTAATCACAAAAGTAAAAACAGCTGCCATTCATTGAGTACAAACTATGATCTAGGACCTCATTTCTAATTACTGCTAACAACACTAGGAGGTAGATTCTATATCTCCATTTTATGGATGAGAAAATTGAGGCTCTGAAGAGTCAAGGAAATGCTTAAAGTCACAAACAGCAAGAAGATAGCTGAGAAGTAACAGGCAGCCAGGTCTGTGAACACCCAAAACTCAGGCTGTCTCGTACACACAGCTGTTCCTTCCTGGTGCATGCCAGGCTGGAAGGTGGCCTGGGAAATTTGCCTTGAATGTCCCTACATGGAAGCAATCAAGTTTTCATCCATGATCAAACTGAATCATGGAAAATTGTTGTTTCATTCTTATACCTAAGTTTGATCGCAAACCATCCTGCCCTCCTTTTTGCAGTGTAAGCTTTCAATGGCTGCTCATAATCTGAAATTAGATGCCCAGTGCTTCTGTTGGAAATGTTAAAGCTTCCGCAGTCTGACCTCAGCCCACTTTCCTATGCTATCCCTGGCCACTTTTGCACTAAATCTCTGGTCCAATGGAACGGACTCACTTTCTTTACAAAATACCATGTGTATGGCCACTGCCCACTTCTACCCGAAAAGCTGCCTCTTGCCTTCCTACTGAGCCCACTCAAATTTTACCTCTTAAATCACCCAGAAAAGTTGGACTGAAGGACTTTTACTTCTTAATTTAATAGTAATTGTCAATATAAATCAGTTGCCAATTTGGGTAACTTAGAGGCATGTCTACTTCAGGACCTGGATACACCCTTGAAAACTTGAGTGGTATTTCTTTTATTTGATCCTAGTTAGGAATCCTGTACTGCTTCGTAGCTTCATAACACCTGTGCCACACAAATCTAGTGCTTGGTACAGAGGGCACAGAAGAGCTTGGGCATCTTCTAAGGACAAGCTCCATAGCACAAGCATGTGCACTCACACCAAGGTGTGTTTGTGGTATCATGTCAATGGCATCAGCGGAGATAACCCTCTGCTGGTTGTTTGACCTGGATGAAAGTCGTGTCACTGATGTGGTGCTTTCACCTCACCTTGAAAGGATGAGAATGAAAAAGGTAAGCTATCAACACTAAGAACGAAAACGAAATTTGACTTAGAAATGAGTCACCTTTTCTATGTTTTACTTACATCATGCCATTTTCACATCAGCCTCTGTCTTTGTATTATCGCCAAAAGGGTCAGAGGAGGGACTCAAATGTGAGGTTAAACGAATTCCTTTAAACTTTGGTGTTCTTGGTGAACTGCCACCCTGAAAAAATATTTTACCTTCAGGAGCAGCCAGCCACCACACGGAAGCTATAAACAAACTGGGCTTGTGACTGCCTTTGATGTTTGTTTGTTTGCTCACCTGCTTGAGTCAGCGGTGGGGAAAAAATGGCTCCAGTGCTGGAGGGTGGTCACCTCATTTGCCTGTGACTCTGACCCCAAAGTTCCTTTCATCTTGGATAGATGATGTCAGAAGAACAGTAAACTCAACCCAAAAGAGTGGAAAAAAGTCTCTCCTTCCCAAAGACTATTCATCTGTATCGCATTCCTTTCACCCTTCTCTAGAAAGTGAGAGGATAAGAGCCCTCATGGATGAGAACGCTAATTATAGTCACTACCTAGAGTAACAAATCTTTCCTGACAAGGGCCAAAGCTGTCAGACATGAAGACTAAAGTTCTGTGTTCCTGTTTGGTACAAATTACTTTCCTGTTCCCTTTGACAAATGCCTCAATTTTCATCTCAAAGTTGCTCTTAGAATGAACATGTAATTACCCGGTCTTGTTTACAGCAACAAAGGTCAGGTTCTTTAGCAGATATTAATAACCACTGTGCTAAGAGCATTCTTCCAGCTCACTCCACATGCTGAGCTTTGCCCTGGTTTCAACCTTGTGAAATGTTCATGATGCCCATTTCGCACCCTACCAACCTTTTATGCCTGCATATCTGTAGTGATAACCGCTCTCAGCCAAATCTCTTATTAAACCCGATCATTATGCATTAAAAAAATAGTAACTTGTTCTATAGGGTTAACAGCCTGTCGGAATAATAACATGTATCTAATTTTCTCAGACCTCCCAAGGCTTGAGAGCTCTGAAAGAGCATGACAAAGAAGTTAGATAATTCAAGAAGACCTTAGTGGCAGCGTCATTTCTGAGGTCAAATTCAAGCTAGCAAAGAGAACTGACATAGTTCCAAACAGAAAGCACAGTAGAGCACCAGAATAATTGTTTTCTTTGGCTATTTTGGATCTAAAGTGGAGCCAGTTATTCAATTTTATACCTACTTCCATACTTTCTAGGCTGTGCTAATATTCATCATATTCTAGACACTGTTCAAGTGTCAATTATGCATAACAGTCTTACAGTGTAGCTACCAGTATTGTTCCCATTCTACAGCTAGAGAAACTGAGGCACAGGAAATTCCCCAGCCCATGTAGGTAATACATGGTAGAAATGGGATTGGAACCCAGGCAGTCTGGCTCTAGATACTAAGAGCTTAATCACCACATGCTTTTGACTTCCCAACCTAATCCATGATTGCCAGGGTCTAAGTCCTCCAAGCTGGAGAACTCTAGCAAGGAGAAAATTTTGACCATGTTTTATTTCCCTTTGGGCTCACAGTCCTTACATAGAAGCACAGTTTGATTCATTCAACATTGGGGGCAAGGATCAGCATCACTGCAGGCCTGAGAGATCTGTTCTGATCCTACATCTAAGGGGATAGTTAATTCTCTAAGGAAAGGGAAACAAAAGCTGTTATTTATCGCTTCACAACTCTATTAAATAGAATTTCTTACACCTATTCATCTTTTGCAGATGAACAACCAGAAAAGTTAGCAAAGTTACCTAAGGCCAGATAAGATGCAAAAGGTAAAACTCATTTTATCATGCTTTGTTCCTAAAGCAGCAGTGCCTAAAGTATTTTAAATATTACATGAAACAATGACCAAAAAAGAGGAGGGTGGACAAGGAAGGAAGGGAAGTTTCTATGTGCCAAAGAGTTTGGGAAACCCAGCTTGATCAAAATGTAAGACTTCTTAGAACCTTTTAATGTGCCTTGTAAGCATACCTTCACTCAATTTTTGCAAGACATCATGGAACAATAAGTACATTTTGAGAAATGCTACTCTAGATGACATTCTAGGCAAAAATAGGAGGTGGTAGTAGTGCAGAAAATGTGTTCTTGTCTTTGGGACAAAGACCAGGACATTACAAAATGGGAGACCCAGCCTAGTTGAGCTTGGATTTTCCTCATCAGGACTAGGTTAGAAGCATAAAAAGTGTTTGGGGCAAGGGTAGACTGAAGCAAAGACTACTTTTAGACAAGTGTATTAAACTCTAATTTGTATCTAATGCTGTGCACTTAGCATTTCTTCTCTAATTTACTATTTGTGCATGTATGTCTGATTCTGTTTAAAATGCCCGAAGAGTGTAAATTATTTCATATCATGGATTATGTCCTGTTTTGTTATCATTTACTACATTCTTTGCCCAGAGTAAGCATGCATATGTTTAATTGACTAATTTGAGCTAGACCTTTAACTTTTCTAGGTAAATGATCCAGTTGACAATCTATTGGGGTTTTATGATCAAACTCATTAATATGCTTATATTCTATTCCCATCAAAATGCTCACAATACTTCAAACTTCTGGGAATTTCTGCCACCGACTATAAATAAGGAGCTGGATTTAAAATTTGCCCCATTTCTTGACAATTCTTCTGTCTTCAAGCCCTGTTTTGACAACATGGGACAGGTCTGAGATTTGTGAGTGGTTTTTCCACACCGGTTTGAAAGTCTTGAGTCCGTTTGCTCTTATAGTTGGCCAGTTGCTAGCCTTTTGGGCTTGTCTGTTCCTTTCACTCACTCTTGTCTTCTTATATGTGTATTTGGTCTTCCCAACTGGATTTCAAGCTCCTTTAAGCCTAAAGACCATGAACTATCTTCTTTGTACACCTCTGGTCCAGTTCTGTTGCTATATAACAGTTTCATCCCCACACTTACTGGCTTAAGACAACAGCCACTTCATTATATTTCATGGTCCCTGAGTCAGAAATTTAGGGAGCACTTGGTGTGGCAGCTCTGGCTTAGGGTCTATCATGAAGCCACAGTCGGATGGCAGGTGGAGCTGGGACAGTGGGAATTGGGGACCAGAGCCGCTGGGCGCTGGCTGGCATCTGTGGAACTTAATGTAGTCTTGGGGCTTCTCGTCGTGGTCTCCCCACATGAGCTAGTTTGGGCTTCCTCCCAGCATGGAGGCCTCAGTGCCATTAAACTGCTTACATGGCAGCTAAAAACTGTGAGAGAAGTCCAATAAGCAAGGTAGAAGCTGTCTCACTTATTGTGACCTAGCCTCAGAAGTTTGTGTCACCTCCACTATCCTCTGATCATAAGAGTCACAAGTCCACCCAGTTGCAAGGAGGAGGGGATATAGACCACATTTCCCAATAGGAGTGTTGCATTTTAAGAAGGCACGTGGGGTGGGAGTTAATTCCCCATCAGAATTTTTGACATGGTGGTTTTTCTCAGTAAATATTTGTCAAATTAGTAAAATAAAAGGAATCTGCCTAAAAATAGTTTAAAAGACCAACCCAATGAATTTAGTTAAAAAGGTTTGACAGCATACCCTAGGAAACAAGTACTCTTGCCATTTCAAAGCTTTAAAGGAAAGATATCACTAGTTGATCTGCCCTGCTAACAACTCTAAGGTGACCCTAAGTGGTGGTATTTGCATTGTGCAAACAATGTACAAGGTTGTGGAGGAATCTGTCCTTTTCTGTTTAAGTGTTTGCATTGGATGTTGGATAAGTTGATCTCTCTCCTTTGCCTTGTCCCATGTCCCCAAACCTTCTCTAAAGTCTTAGAGACCACACTAATAGGGCGTTCACATGTGCTAATTGTAGCTTTCATTGGCTTTGGAAATAGGAGTCCTACCTCTGCAGAGATGAAGGGGTGATTTATTACCCCAGTACATTCCCACTTTGGGATAGAAACAGTGGTGTTCAATTAACAGAAAGTAGCACCCAAAGAGATCATTAAATAGACAAAACCTCTACCCAGAACAGAGCAGATTCATAGGACTTTGGACTTTGTGCAGTACCAGTCTTGGAAATGCTCAGTGAAAAATCTCCCTTAAGGAAGAAGAAATAACTTGATGTGACTGAATTTGCAAAGTGGGCTAGTGCTGTTCTGTTTAATGCTGTCTTGAATTTTCTTAATAGTAAATAAACTTAAGGCCAGGGGGAAACAACTCAAGGAAGAATATCTGAATTATGAAAACTGTGCCATGGTAGATTTCAGTGATAATTCTAGGTGGTCCATGGAAGTGTAATTATTGTATAAGAAAAGGGCTCTAAGCCATGCTGAGCCAAACATAGATACAGGTGCTTTTACTATGAGACTTCTTAGTGCCTTTAGTCAACTAACATTTACTAGGAATTTAAAGGATAGTCAAGGAGGTATTTCTCAACCGCAGCCTTTTATTCGAAAGTATTCCTTAGGTCTGGCATATTACAGAAAAAGCTTTGAAAAACTCTGAAATCTGCCCCCTCCCAATAACATTAAGATTTCAGTTTTGAGGTGTGCCACAGCCAAAGCAAGAACTATGCGAGGGGCTTAAAAGGCTGTTCAAGCAGCTCTCGGTCAGCATCTCTTTCAAATGATACTTTTCTCCTTTTTCCCCTATGGACATAATGGGTTGGTCAACTAAGTCTGTATAAGGACATCAGCTTTCCTGAATTAGAATGTTTTGTGGTAAAATATGTGTTCTAGAGCTTAGTGTTGTAGTCAATTGGAAAATTATAAACCATTTAGAGAAATTCTGATCATGGAGTTAAAATCCTTCCTGTTTTCTTAGTTGTCAGGTATAGTACCTCAAGTAAAATCCACACTGTCAGCATTAGAAGATTTAACACTTAAAAGGAACCAAGAAGATCAACTGCATGAAGAAATGTATCCTTCCAAAAGTATCGCAAATTTGAACCCCATGTGTTGTGAGCCTGGGAGTATGAGATCACTTAAGATGATGTGTCTTGTCAACTACTGGATGAGGCACCTACAACTCAGCAGACTCTTGATTTTATGTATAGCTGATAGCTGATTTATCTGCCCCTATAAAATACACTGATTGTAAAGCTCTGCCACTCAAAGCTGAATGCAATCTTGGATTAGTGAAGTAAAATGATTTTTGCTTACATAGCAAAGAGTCTGGAGGTAGTGAAGTCCATTTCACCTGCCCTCACTAATCAAGGTGTCTTAATTGTTCATGCAAAAGACTTGCATGGCCTCCAAGCTGCATGTAGCCTAAATAAGATGTTTGCCCTAGCTGTTTTCCAAGAACTTAGAGTCGTTTAGGTCTAATGCAAGCTGAGCTGGGATCATCAACCCTCTAAATAGTCAGGCGTGAGTGTCTGCTTCGTGACCTTTTGAACTCAAAGGGTCACAAGTTCCACCTACAGATCAGGCTCAGCATCTCTGTGCAGAGGCCTGTAGCTTCGTTGCACCTGTGCAGAGCCATGATTAAACAATTACCACACCTTTTCCCAATCACCTTTCCCCACACTCGGCTCGCTCCCTACGCCTCAGACCGCTCTGCTGCTTCATTCCACAAATATACTCCAAGCCCCTCACCCTTGGGGAGGTGGATCTGAGACTTTCTTCTGTCTCCTAGCTTCGTGGCCTTGCAAGTGAGCCCTCTTCTTTGCTATAAATCTCAGCATCTCAGCGTTTCGGCCTGCTATGGGTCAGGCAAAACAAACCTGGCTCTTCAGTAACGGTAGTAGCCCACAGCCAGTCGTGGTTTAGGGATTCCATCAGGGCCCCGGGGTTTTCCTTTTGTCTTCACCACCTTTAGGAAGTAGATTTTTCTCCTACGGTCACAAGATGGCTGCTGCATCTGCAGACATTAACTGTATTCCGGACAAGCAAAATGGGAAAGGCCTAAAGATGAGCAAAGGCAGATGTCATTTAAGTTTATTCCCCCACTTGAAAAAATCAGGTAATTGCATGTTTTTTAAAAGCCCAACCATAGATTTCATCTTTCATCTCGTTGGTCATTGCTTTGTCATAGAGCCACTGCATTCTAGGTTACCTAAAAGTTTAGTTTTCTGGCTTTTATCTGTGTCAAAGCTGAGGATGCTGCTGCACCCAGAAGGATATGTATGTGGTTAAAAGTCCCATTCTGGTCTGATGGATGGTTACGATTGTTCAAACCTTTCTTCAGTAGTCTCAGTAACTCAGGTGTTCACTATGCTTGTGAGACACCTGAAAGTCTAAGCGCCTCTGCCAGCATCCCCCAGTTGGTCTTAGGCTCTCATTCTGTTAGTGTATTTTTTTGTCATATCATTGATTAGGCCTTTCTCACAATGCATGCTCTTGTAAAGCTGAGGGTCAGAACTAAGACACAATTTATTTCATTTCCCTGGTAATTCTAGAAGTACATTTCGAAGGAGTCCAAAATTTTCCATGCTTCTGTGAGTCCCAATAATTAGCTTGTAATCATTTATAAGCACCGGCTAGTTGTACTGTGCTAAGAACTACACTGAGAGAAAAAGAAAGTAAGATGAGAACAGAAGGATGGTGGGGCAGAAGTATCAAGTCACCATTCAACGTGTGTGACCTATGCACCTCTGGCTTCTGCCAGGGTTCCCACCCTGGGAGGGAAGTGTCAGAGGTACCAAATGGGGAAGAATAAGGAGGTGGAAGTGGAGGAAAATATGCTTTCTTCAGTCATCACTGGAAATCTCTAAAGAGATTGAGGATATTTCTATCTTGAAGTCCCAGAAGACCATTAATGTTTAGTTGGGACCCGTGCTTTCTCTTAGATGTGTTTGAGAAAGGGAAAGAGGAACATATGTTATTCTCAAGTGTCTTTCCTACTTTCGCTGCTGTTTTCCCATTCCCTTCACAAGGAGAGGTAGAAGGGAAATCATGAAAGTGTGAATTCTAGATATAGCTGCCAATACCTTCCTGTGGGTGTGACCCGGGAAAGTGATGCATCACCTCTCTAGGTTTATCTGTTGCTAATTAACAACATTAACCCCAAAGTTAAACAACAATCATCTCAGTCTCCTTGGCTCAAGAATCAAGGTGAGATCTAGCTTTTGATTCATGATCTTTAGGGAGTTACAGCCATGTTATTGGCCAGAGCTATGGTCTCATCTGGAGGCTTGACCAAGGGATGATCTAACTCATGTGGTTGATGGCTGGATCCAGTTGCTTGTGGCCTATCTGGACTGAAGGTCTTAGCTCTTCCCTGGCCCTACCCCCTCAGTTCCTTGTCTAGAGGCCCTCCCCCAGGGCAGCTCACAACATGGCAGCTTGCCTCCCTCCAGAGCACAGGCTCTAAGAGAGACAAAGGATAAGATCTTTCTGTCACCTAATCTTGGAAATGGCATCCCATCATTTTTGTTTTCTGTTGTGAGAAGCCAGTTACTAGGTCTTCTTCTGGAGTGGGGATACCAGCTTGTGACTGCTCTATATGTAGTTGTTATCCTTCGGGGAGAAAATGCAGCCTGTCGTTGTCATTGCTCTTTCTGTATCGTAACTCACCATTCAGTCAATACTTAAGCATTTACTACATAATTGGATAACTTTTTTAGCATCCAGGATACAGGGTGAACAGGGCGGACACACTTCCTGTCTTCCTGGTGTTTGTGAACTATGGTAAAATAAATCCTTTCAAAATGTATTGCCTGGTGAATTAAGCTGTGTAGCTTAGAAATTGACACAATAGTCTCCCTAATTAGGGTTCTTAATCCTAAACAGTGGAAACTAATTCTTCCAGCTATAAGGAGAAAAGGAATTGATTGAATTGACATTAGGTGGCTCACAGAGGCAACAGGAAGGCTGGAGAGCCAGATTGGACAGAAGGGAGGCCAGGTCAGTGCTCCCACTGGAGACAGAACCCTGGAAGTGTCCATGGCAGTTGCTTACCCTTCCTTCCCCCATCGGCGCCTGAGCTATTATAGCTGCCACCTGCTACCGTCAAGGCACATTTCCCCATGCTGCCCCTCTGTGACTGTGGCTTCTGACTATCTGACTGAGCCTGGGTCACATGGCCACCCTAGCCACAAGGGAGCCTGGGAGACAAAAGATCTACAGGTTCTGTACCCACAATGCCTCTGCATCCCAAATAGACCTATAAACTAAGGAACTTCCCAAATACAATGTAGTGAAGTTGATGGACAGTCTAAAAATAACGGTAAATGCCTATTTCACTGCCCTTTGTTGAAGGTGATTCTCTACCAGGCACTGTGGGATACATGGTTTCACATAATCTTCATAACACACGTAACTCTTCTTACAGATGAGGAAGCTGAGACTTAGGGAGGTTAGTCTCCACGGGTGCATAGACAAGTATGTTCCAGAGCTGAGCTTTTCATCCAGTTGAGTCTGACCAGAGCCCACGCCTGACCTCGGCACACACTGTCTTCTCCCTGCTGCCTTTGCTACGTTTAGACTTAGGGGGTCTTTCTTGCCTAGTAGAATAGGGTCATCACTCAAACTTTGTATGGGATATTTTAAATTATCCTTAAGATTCAGGAAGACTCCTTTCAAATCATCAACATAATCTAATGTGCTGATGGTTGGTTAATGCAGACAGATTATTACTGGCAATGTGTATTACTCTCACAACCCTTTGAGATCCCATCTTCTTGGCTTGCTTAATTTCAGTCACAAATGAATTTCCAGAAATGTCCTTTTAATCCATGATACATCATCCTTAACTCCCAGCCAGGAGGATGTAACAGGAAAAGAAAGTATAACCTAGGGTAAAACACATGCATGCAAAGGCACAAATGTGATACATTAAAGTACATCCCAGTTCTTCAGCTAATCCTTTTCCAGGACAGCCATTTAAACTCTTGCCGAGCCTAAGATTCTAGAAATGACTGTCTCCTGTCTAGGTTGCACCTATGGAAAAAACCACACATAATCCTGACGATTGTAAAAATAAAGGGAACTTTCACAACCAAAATGGAAAAATAAAGGCAGCTTTGAAAGCAATACTGAAAAAGTTTGATGGTACAGAAACCAAGGTGGCAGGAAGTTCTTTCAGAGAACTTCCAGGACAGGCTGAGGCAACCAAGGGCTATAGTTATAACCTGGGGGTCCTAACACAGAAGGCATTTGCAGTGACCTTTCAGGCCTGTGGCTCTGGGACAAAGAACCATGTGTCAGGTAACTCGGATGGATCCAGGGAAAATATGAAGAGGAAAATGAAATGAAGGCTGTGAAATGGCAAAGGAGACTGGCAGATGTGTGAAACACGGTCTCACCCACATAGCCACATCTTAAAGCACAGGCAGCATCATTAGTATGTCACATGGTTTTATTGTATGGCTATTTTAGTACTTTATTATGTAGTTTTTAGTAAGACTGTACAAATGGAAGCAAGTTTACATTGCCGCAAGAACGTTGGTTTAAGTAGTTCTCATTTTTAACAGCATAGTTTCTCTCTGTTCAATGCCCTAAGGATATTTGTGCACCTCATTTCCCTAAGAAGGTAATTTGACTTTATCACTTTGGGTTTTGTTCCAGAGGGACAGCTGCCAATCAGTCACTACCACAAGTAACCTTGGGTGGGGGCATGTGTGAAAATTTGAGAACCAAATTCATGTTAAACTATTTCTGCCCAAAGAAATCCTGTTAAGTGTACATTGTGCAAGAAATTTTCTGGGCTCTGCAAATCAAACTGAGTCTAAATTTTCCTTGGGGTGCACTGACATGTGTTTAAGGCTGGGCAATAAATCAGGATGGGATAACCAGGGAGGTTATTCAACATGAGGAAGGCAGCCCTTCCCATCCCAGGGTGTTTTTCTAAACACATGGTGCTCACTGTTAAGAGGTCACCCATTGAAACTGGAAGTCTGTGACAAACACTGGCACATTTCCTTTGGCATTTTCCACATCCCGACCTGTAGGATGTTAGGAAACCACGTGTAAAGTTTCTTTTCATCTGGATCAGTCTACCTTTGATTTTTGCTTCCACAGTACAGAAAACATTTCGGCTTATTCTTGCAACATTGTACCCTATGTAACCAAACGTCCTCAGGCACCACCAAAAAGTGGCTATGAATGAAATCATTTTAATACTCATGAAATTTCCTGTTCTTGCCCACAGTTGCTAGTTCTGGCCCTTCCACTGTTCTCCCTCCTAGCCATCACCAAGGGATCCTGTGAGTTCCCAGGTATCTCATATGTGCTGTGAACAAGTTGGGAGCTCTGAACCCTAGGTCATGTGGTTTTCCTTTTTCTTTAGTCCCTCTTGTCCTCTTCCCATAAAATCATTTATGAACTCCCCTTTGCTGCCAAGGTTAATGGTGCCCACCAACACCTGCCACATCTAGGCCAAAGCCATGAGTTGTTGCAGCTCGCAAAGCCAGCAGTTCTAGTATGTCAGGATTTTGTTTGTCCATCAGGTAGCCCACTCTTGTCCAGACCCTTTGTAGGCACCCTTCCCATCTTTGCAACATACTTTGCCACTTGGGCCTCCAGGTGATACTACTTGAGCTGAGTATTTTGGAAAGGTCTTGATGAAACCACTTTCATTTTGACTTGTAATTCACTGAGCAGAGATTCAAAGCCTGTCCAGCAGCCAAGACAGAGGAGAAAATTATTCAGCCCCTTCTCTTCCATAAGGAGCCCTTCCAAGCAAACTAACAAACATTTTATTCTTTTCCTAGAAAGTGCAAATCAATGCACGTTCATTGAAGCAAACTGTCAGAAAGGTCATAAACCCGCCAGTTTCAGGAATAGGCGAGTTCTCCTAGTCTTTGTGCAGCTATGACATTCTGCTGTGCAGTTCTATTAGCATAAAGAGTTCTTCACTTTCCTACAAGATAACCATTAATTTAAGAACTTGTCAACTTTCTCTTCCTTCCCCACACAGTACCTAAAATAGTGTCTTCCATATTATTTAACTGAACTGATGATGACCTTGCATGTGTAACCTCAGGAAATCCCAAGGGATATGACTGACTCCCTCTCTTCATGGAGTCACAGTCAAAGGAAACACGTTGGTCTGCATAACTTGAGGAAAAAATAGATTCACTATTGGTAAGGTATGAGTTTGGCATCATGCATTTGCTGTCAGGAATTTCCCAGAAGGCCTGTCTTGGTTATTATCTCTTCTCATCACTTCTGTCACTCCTCTCATACCCACAGCCATGACAAAAACCCAACAAGCCAGTGATTAAACCATGAGCCTCTTCTACTTTTATTCTTTGCCCATGTGGCCCTGGGGTACACACCCCCACCTTGTGATAGCTCATTCTCTGCTCCCCTTCCTCCACCCTCTCACTGTGGAAAAAGTATAGTTTCATTTCTCATTTTGCTAACTTTTTTAATGAAAATCATCAACCTGGAGGGAAAGGGGGGACCGTTCAGGAGCTAGCTGACTTGGAAATAAGTCAATGAGAATGATGTAGTAATGTTTCCTCATTTAAAAACAAAGACACTGTTAATCTTTATATTTTTAAAACTAGAAAAGTTTGAACTGAAATCTTTCAGATCTTTCTGGCAATATTCTCTAAAAAATGAAGTTCTGACACAAAATGAGTGTCTATAGAAGGTATTTTTCTGCAGTATTTTGACAAGCTATTCTTGTCCTTTTAAAACTACTGTGAATTCAGTCAGCATAGAATTGTCAGAGGGAACCTGAACAAATTTTAAGTACTGTAGTCCTCTTATGTTTAGGAAACCAATATAAACTGCAGAGTGTGCCATCTGGATCCCTTTCTGTACACTATCCGTCTATTACTGTGATCCTCTATTACATAAAAAACCACTGCAAAATGTATTGGCTTTAAGTAACAACCATTTTATTATCATGATTTTGTGGGTTGACTAGGCTCAGCTGGGCAGTTCTGCTCCTGGGATCTGGGTCAGGGCTGTAGGCATCCAAGGACTTGACTGTTCTGCAGTGTCCAAGTTGGTTCAGCGGCACATCTGGTGCCTTGACAGGCACATTTCAAAGGCTGATGCTTTCCATCTAAATCTTATCTGAACTTGGATGCTGAGTGTCCTCCTTTCTCTTAGTCGTGAGGGTCTCTCCTACCCTCTGCATGACTTTTCCAACAGAATATCCATGGAGACCCAGGGCTCCCAAAAGCGCTAGAAGCTGCCAGGCCTACTTTAGACTCAGTGTAGAACTTCCACATTCTGTTGGTGAAAGCAATAGATGGGGCCAGTTCAGAATTAATATGGAAGGGAATGAATATAGAAGGTGTGATTCACTGGGAACCATCTCTGGAGACTGGCTGCCTCTACCACGTGCAAGTCACTAGAACAATTCAATGTCCCTTTTTGATAGCATTTTATTCTGAGATCATTGCTTTAACCTGATAATTCTTTTTTGTTGTTTCTGTTGAACATTTCCCCAAAGTGTCCACTGGCATAGCTTTGGAGTCATTACAAATGACGATGACTGAACTGTGTGTGCTTTCCTATAGATACGCCAAAATTTACTATTTAGATGATGTAAAAAACTAGAGGCCTGAAATTAAAGCTTAACTAATGATTACTAAATGAGAAAACTCTGATAAAGTGCAATTAAACACTTAAACCTAGTGACATAAAGCAGATTTTCCTAAAGAATGTTCTATAACATCGGTGCTACAGGTTATAAATGCTATTATATGGATAAGGAGTTTGAAGGAAATGCTAGGTTAAACAAAGTTGAGATTTTTTTAATGGAGGGACTTTGTTAGATCTTTAGTATGAAAAGTGGGATAGAATGTTTTGTTTCCTTGTTTGAACATGAACCTTTTTGTCTTATAACCTCCCTGAGGACTAAAGTTCCACTAAACACTCTGGGAAAATGATTCTTTAAAGCATTATGTGCTGTGAAGAACAGTGAAAACCCAGTGCCCTTTATGCTTTATACTTTAAAAAATATTGGTGTAAAATATCCTTTAAAGCATGGGAGTAACATTATGATAAAAGATAACGCAATTGAGCATTTATGTGCCACATGATGTGCTAAGTACTTCATATCCACCAAGTGTGTATTACACATCATCCCTTTTAATCCTCCCAGTAGATGCACAAAATTCCCATTTTATAGATGAGGAAACTGAGTTGTAAGAAGACACATAATTAAGGGGTAGAATGGTGACTTGAACCTGTTTGTGTGACTCTGTAGTCCATAAGCTCTGTACTCCCCTTCTCCATATCAAATCACTTCTAGTTTCTAAATAATGCTTTAGTTTACTTTGAGATTCCGTCACTTCAGCGGAAACTGATATTTATCAAGCACTTATGTGCCAGTCCTTATGTTTTTATACATATTAGGTGGTTTAGTCCTTAAAACAACCATGGAAGAAAAGTATTGAACATTTGGGGGGAGGGGGAATAAACTCCCTTACTTTGATATTGAATGTTTTGCCAACATAGGAGATAAGCATCTCATCACTTCAGCTGATACCTCAGGAACTCACTCAATTCTGAAGTAGAAACTATCATCCCTTGCATTCCTTGAAAGAAATTCTTCACTGAAGTACCCAGAAGATTCAAACTGATTTGACCTTTACCGAGGTGTAATTGACATATGTTACTGTATGTTTAATGTATATCGAGTCATCACATTTTATACATGTGTTATGAACTGATCACCACGGTAAGGTTGGTTAACACATTGCACCTACCAAAATATCTGTGTGTGCATATATATATATATACCTTATATATGTATGTATATATATAGTATAAATATATAATGCCATTAAAAGAAACCAAGAACAACAAAAAGAGCTCTTTGGTATTAAACATGACTTCTGAAAACTCAAAATTTAAAAGAAGATTGGAAGTTAAAATCAAGGAGACTTTACAGGATGTAAAGCATGACAATAAGACGGAAAACTGAGGGATGGGGGAAGAAAGCCTTTAGAGGGCCAATTAATAGGAATTTAACATAAACCAAAAGGTTCTAGTGGAAAAAAAAGTGGTGGTCCAAGGATATAGCAAGGATTAGGTTGGAAAAGCCATCACATGACTGAGGAAGGGTTTCCTGATGCAGATTGAGAGGCTCAGAGAAGGGGAACGCTGCTCACAGCCCTAGGGAACTGCCGGATACTAAAGCCACAGAAAAGATCCTGAAATGAAAGCCCAGAGAGAGAAGTTATGTTAACAAGCAACAAAGCAGATTAGAATGAGCAACCCTAGATGCTGAAAGACGCCACCATGCTTGCCGGTAGTGGGTGGGTGTGCCAGTTGGATGGCCTTCGTGAGCTACACCAGCCTAGACATACAAATAAGATCAGAAGGGTAATAGTTTTTCTTTTGGCTTGGCCCTCTTCAGCAAGAACTCCAACTGGTCTTGAAATTCCTCCAGAGTATTGTAGGATTTCTCCAGCCTGCCCTGCAAATTTGTCATCATGGCTCCAAGAGGTAGCAGCACAACCCCATGCAGTGTCACCAGAGGGTCTGCTATCAATAACTGTCTGGAGCGAGGTGGCTGTCACTGTACTTCACAGCCCATGTCAGCATTCTGCCTGGACTCGAATCGCAGCCCCATCATGTACTGAAGTGTAACCTTGGCTTCTCTGGACCTCAGATCTAACATCTGTAAATTGGGGATAATAGTATTTATACCACCCACCATGCTTTTGAAATAATAATAGAATCCCATTTTAAGAATGTAGCCCAATGCCTAGCACAGATTTAGTGTCTGATAAAGTTCCCATACATGAGCCAAAACAAAACCTCACATGACAGGCCATTGAGACCCACTAGGGTACACCCAAGATGCTGTTGCCTGTGCATTGTACCAGCTCCTGTTAGTACCAAAGCTGTTGGTGCCGGGGTAACGTTTCAACTTAAGTGAGCCGCCAGCATAATTCTCTTAATTTTATGACTCCGTTTACCTTCCAGTTTAAGCATCCATTCTGAGTGGTGATAGAAATGCAGTGAAGTTAGAGCCCTGTTCCCACTTCCCAGGTAGCATGTAGCTTTTGGGGATCAGGCCACCTTTGTGTTGTCTAGGGGTGGGGTGACACCCAGTCCTTGGGTCCCCCTCCATGATGTACTTTCATCATCAACAAAGTTAGCCGCTGTTTCTCCCCTGACTCCCAATCTAATGGCCTTTCGGATCGAGGTTTCTCTGATGGGATCTGCATGTCATTCTAAAGCCTTGAAGAATTTTCCAGGGTTGCCTCTGACCTTTCACCGTCACTGGTCCCAGTGCGAGTGCAGGGGAAACTGTTCTGTGGACAACCTGGCCACCCAGGCAGGTCTCTTGACTCTTGCTCATTTCTCAAGCTGTGAGAATGGGCACAGATGCCTTTTCATTGTCTGGATTGTTCTATTTTCTCCTCCTTTGAGAACTCTGGCTAAGAGTTAAGAGGGAAAGGTGCAGATCCCTTTGAATGACCACATCCATCTCCATTACTTCCTTCCAGCCCTTCTCCATATCTTACTCTGGGAAGAACTTGTCTTGACGTGGAGGAGGAGAAACAGCTATGACTGTAGTAGGTATGCTCTTTGCCTGGAGGCCCTCGAGGGCCTATTGCGTTTGGCTTCTCAGCCATGATATCCCTGGTTGGAAATGTAAAAGAGAGTGCAGAGAAGGGCAAGGATATGCAAAAATACAAAAAAAAGATGTAGGAAAGTTATTATCTGCCACGATTTTGATAACTCATAAGCTAGTCCCAGGCATCATATATTGAAGACTTACTAGATGCCAGGTATTCTTCTAAGGACTCTGGGTATATTAACTCATTTATTGTAACAACCTAGGAGACAGGTAGGATTGTAGTCCCCCTTTTACAGATGAAAAATGGAGGCTTGGACAAGTTTGAAGTAACTTGCCCAAGGTCAGTGACGTGTCCATGGGAAAGGTAGAATTCTAGCCCAGGTGGTGTGGTTTCATAGCTCAGGCCTCCACCTCCTCAATCCCGCTACTCACTTCTTCCAGATGATGAATGAAACAGCCCTGTGTTTTCCCCTCCATCTCTTACTGCAGCACAGGATGTGAGTCTGTGCTCTGGGGCAGAGGACTGTTGGAACAACAGGCATGTAAGGGTCACCCACCATGGCTCCCTGTCCTTAATAGCCAGTGCGCCCCCTGCACCTCTCCCTTGTTTTCTGTGGAGTTACTCACTATGTGCATCCCTCTTAGATGACAAGTTGCTCTTTCTCATCTTTGTCATTGGGCTAGGCTGTGATGCCCTCCTAGAAAAGCAGGATATGGTCTAATGGAAAATACAGCTTCAACCACCACTCTACCATTATAGCTATGAGATAGCGATCAAATTTATTATCTCTGATTTCATCTCTAAAATGGGGCTAATAACTTCCATCAAAATTGTCATTAAAGGTGTGAAGGGCTTAGCACAGTGCCTGGTACAAGGAAGGCAAAATGGATTTTCATTTAACCCCTTCTTTCATCTGAGTTCAAAGCGCAAAGCTGCATTCTAACCTGTAGTGGCCTATTCCAGTTGCTCTGTGTGAAGCCCTCTGCTTTGAAGTCCTTTTTCCTAGAGGGAAAAAGGTTATGTACATGTCTGGTTATGTGCATGTGAGAAGCAATACATTGAAAGAGCCTTAGCAAAGCTTTCTTCCCTTAGTGATCTATTGGTTATAATCAGGGTTAAATCAATTAATTTTTCCCTGAAGGAATTGAACACATTATCTTAAATTATGCACTTAATATTAATAATTACTATTTAAAACAAGTCTATATACAACACAGAAATAGACTCACAGACATAGAAAATAAACTTATGGTTACTAAAGGGGAAAGAGAAGTATGAATTAATAATGGAATTATCATATAAAAACTACTATGTATAAAATAAGCCACAAAAATTTACTGTATAGCACAGGGAATAATACCCAGTATCTTGTGATAACCTATCATGGAATATAATCTGAAAAAAGATAACTGAATTACTTTGTCGATGGGACAGCATTGTAAATCAACTACAATAAAATAACAGCTATGAGCCAAGTAATATACTACAAATCTGATTAAATTTTTACAGTCTTGTGATAAAAGTCTTATACCCATTTTACAGAACAGATCACTGAAATTTAGAGGTTATGTAACTTGTCTAAAGTCAAACTAGCACATGGCAGAAGTAGACTCTGAACAGGGCTGTGTCTGTCCAAATGCAAAGTGCTCCCCACAACTGCTTTAAAATAGTAGTAATAACAAGAGTATAATGAGAAACTTAGCTTTTATACTTTGTTTCCCAACAAATTACATATTAATCTAAGTCATATGTTCTATTAAGCTTTGTTATATGAAGGCAGTGACAATACCACTGGTCTTAGTAGAACTCTTTACAAGATCAAGGAAAAGAGTCCTAAGAATTTCTGATGATTTCCACATGTACTGAATTTTTTGGAAAAGGATGCATACAGGAAATTATTGAAATTGGGTTTGCTGGTTTTATTTAAATTACCAATGAATAGATTCACTGAGCCTCTCCAGCACAGTGATAAGAGATAGTCCCCAGTCAACATTTAAATTAAAAAGTCAAATTTTCTAATGTAGATTTATTCCTCCATTGGTGTTTGCTGAAATACCCAGTAATATGAATTCATTTGGCCCATTTCCCATGGGGCTTCAGTTAGCAAACTTCCGGGGTGGGGGGAATTTTGGAAATTAAAAAATAACAAATTGGATTCAGCAGCTAAGTGATACATGGCTGTTCAGAAACTTTTATGGCTTTAATGGAAAATGGAAACCAACACCCACACCCTTTTATAGACCTGATTAACAGGAAATTTTCTCCAAGTAGATGGAGCATGAAAATTGCTGCCCCTTGGAATCGGTTATCTAACTGAGTTTAATATTTTCATTTGGTTTTCCACTGTTGTTATTATTGCCATTTTAACTTATGCATTATAGCCATAGCATATGCCTCTGGGTACAAGAGGAAGGACAAATTCAATTTTAGTGTTTGTCTTCCTTGCACTTTACTTGAAGCAATTTAGATTGCCACATGGAGTGAATAAAGCTGTCATGTTGTGTTTTTTTTTTTTTTCCCAAAAACACGATAACCATAATGGATGATGCGTTCATTACTGAGTAGATTAATTTTTTTCATCAAAAGGCATAAGGGGATAATTTCAAACTGAATTGTTCTGGTGAATCATGATGCACACTTGGAACTGAAGCGTATGACAGGTCCCAGGTTTTCTACCAGTGTTTTCCCTTGGAGATAATGCAGGCTTGGTTCCAAACCACTGCAATAAAGTGAATCACATTGTTTAGTTTCTTAGTGCATGTGAAAGTTAAGTTTACACTATATGTTAGTCTATTAAGTGAGACATAGTATTATGTCTAAAAAATGTACATAATTTAAAATTTTTTGCTAGAAAATGCTAATGATCATCTGAACCTTCAGTGAATCCTGATATTTTTGCTGATGGATGGTCTTGCCTCAATGTCAATGGCTGCTGACGAATCAGGGTGGTAGTTGCTGAAAGTTGGGGTGGCTGTGGCAGTTTAACAGAGGAGAACAATGATGTCTGCCTCATTGATTCTTCCTTTCACAAATGATTTCTCTGTAACATCGATGCTGTTGGGTAGCATTTTGCCCACAGTAGAGCTTTCAAAATTGGATGCAGTCTTCTCAAACCCTGCTGCTGCTTTATCAGCTAAGTTTATGTATTATTCTAAATCCTTTGTCATTTCACCAGGAGTAGATTCCATCTCCAGAAACCTTTTCTTCATCCATTTGTAAGAAGCAACTCCTCTTGGCTCAAGTTTTATCATGAGATTGCAGCAACTCGATCCCTTTTTCAGGCTCCACTTCTAATTCTAGTTGTCTTGCTATTTCCACCACATCTGCAGTTCTTTCCTTCCCTGAAGTCTTGAAGCCCTCCAGGTCATCCCTGAGGGTAGGAATTAACTTCTTCCAAAGTCCTATTCATGTTGATATTTTGACCTCTTCTATGAATCACAAATGTTCTTAATGACAACTAGAATTGTGGATCCTTTCCAGCAGGTTTTCAGTTGACTTTGCCTATGTTCATCAGAGGAATCACTATAGCCTTAGGAAATGTATTCCTTAAATAAGACCTGAAAGTCAGAATTGCTTCTTGATACATGAGCTATAAAGTGGATGTTGTTAGTAGGCATGAAAACAACACGTATCTTTTACATGCCCATCAGAGCTCTTGGGCAACCAGGTACATTGTCAGTGAACAGTAGTATTTTGAAAGGAATCTTTTTTTTCCCCCCTGCGCAGTAGGTCTCAACAGTAGTCTTAAAATATTCGGGAACCATGTTGTCAACAGATATGCTGTCATCCAGGCTTTGTTCCATTTATAGAGCACCGGCAGAGTAGATTTCACATAATTCTTAAGGGCCCTAAGATTTTTCAAAATGGTAAATAGCATTGGCTTCAACTTCAAGTCATCAGCTGTATGAGCTCCTAACAAGAGAGTCAGCCTGTCCTTTGAAGTTTCGAAGCCAGGAATTGACTTCCTCTCCAGCTATGAAGGTCCTAGATGGCATCTTCTTCCAGCATAAGACTGTTTGATCTACATTGAAAATCTGTGCATGGCGTTGCCGTTGTGGCTCGGTGGTAATGAACCTGACATTATCTGTGAGGACTCAGGTTTGATCTCTGGCCTTGCTCAGTGGGTTAAGTATCTGGCATTGCTGTGAGCTGTGGGTAGGTCACAGATGCAACTTGAATCATGTGTTGCTGTGTCTGTGGCACAGCCAGCAGCTACAGCTCCGATTCAACTCCTGGCCTAGGAGCCTCCATGTGCCGCAGGGCGGCCCTTTTAAAGAAAAAACAGAAAAAAAAAATCCTATGCAACTTGCTTTAATGATCTTAAGCTAAATTTTCTGGATGACTTGCTGCAGCTCCCATATCAGCACTTGGTGCTTCACCTTGAACTTCTATGTTAGAGAAATGTCTGTTATGTTATCGAAATGACTTCTTTCCTTAAACCCCAGGAACCAACCTCTGCTAGCTTCAAATTTTTATTCTGCAGCTTCCTCACCTCTCTCACCCTTCAAAGAATTGAAGAGCATTAGGGCCTGGATTAGGTTTTGGTTTAAACCAGCCACAACATTTCCTTAATCTTCTATCCAGACCACTATGACTTTACCCAAATCATCAATAAAGTTCTTTCGCTTTTGTGTCATTTGTGTTCATTGGAGTAGCACTTAATTTCCTTCAATAAATTTTCCTTTGTGTTTGCAACTTGGCTAACAGTTGGGCCATAAGCTAGGTCTCTTAAGTCAGTCTTGGCTTTCAACATGCCCACCTCACTAAGCTTCATCATTGCTAGCTTTTGATTCAAAGTAAAAGATGTACAACTCTTCATTTGAACACTTAGGCCAATTAATAATCTTACAATGTCTTTTAATTTCAATGGGTCTCAGAACACGGAGGCCTGAGAAGAGGAAGAGAAATTGGGGAACAGGAGGTCAGTGGAGCAGCCAGCATATACACATTTATAATAAGATTTAGTTCCCTGTCTTAATGTGTTTCATTGTGCCCCAAAACAATGACAGTGGTAACATCAAAGATCACAGATCACCATAACAAATATAATGAAAAAGTTTGAAATATTGCAAGAATTATCCAAATGGGACACAGATACAAAGTGAGCAAATGCTGTTGGAAAAATGGTGCCTGTAGACTTCCGCAAGGCAGGGTTGCCACAGACCTTCAATTTGCAAAAATACTGTATCTGTGAAATAAAATGAAGCACAATATCACAAGGTATGGCTGTACTCAGGATGCAATAAAAAGATGGTTTCTGGCATATATAGTATACATATATACACAACTTTCTGCAGGGAAATCTAAATTAAAATATAACATTTGACTCCCAGAAAGTACTGTTAGATATTTGGCTTTTGCCCTTTTTGGGGACTTGAATTTTTTTCTAACATTATCTCCTTTACATTCTCAGCCAACATCTAGCTATTACCATATCCTTCTTCATATGTTAGAGATTTTTGGCTGTGTTTATACCGGGGTTCTGACATGCTTGGCTTGGCCTGGAGGTTCATTGTGGTTGATCCCTTGAAGCTCTGTCTAGGAAGTACAGAAGATCCCCTAGGGAGACAGCTTATTAGGAGAGAGTGGAGGGCGATGTGTTTATTTCAAGACAATGAGACAGGCCTTGGAGGATAGGGTCATTTGGGAAAAATGATCACTCAGATCATTTATTCCCCTATTCAGTCCCCCTGGGAGTGGGGAACTTAAAAAAACTATTTGACTAAAAATACCTTTAGAGCACAAAGAAGCATCTTTGGTAGCATAGGTAGCAGATGGCAGTAATACTTATTGTACTCTTCCTAATCATGAAACACAATCAAATACATAATCATCACAGTGATCCTGTGGTATGGTCATTAGTTTCTTTATAAAATGAAAAAAAAAATAAGGCTTAGAAGGGATGTATGCATCTTGTCTGTAGACATGCAGCTAAAAAGTCACAGCTCCAGGAGTCTAACTCCAGTCTGTCTGATTTTTAAAATCTACACTCACTCACATTGTAATACTGTCTTCCACCAAGACCAACCAGAATGGATTGGCACAGAACAGAACCTGTAGCCTGAGAAGTCATTCGTGTCCGCCGACGTTTTTGGTTAAGATGGGAGAGTAAAGGCATTAATGCACACTTGGTTTGGGGTCTGACACCTTCCAGCCCAAGTCACCAGCCTCTTGTTGGCTCCTGGACCACCTCTTAGATGCTGGGTAAGACAGGAGGAAAGTGGCTCCTGGCAGATAGGACCTAGATGACTGCCTTGAGAAGATAAGTGAAAAAACTCCTGGGTTTCCAGAATGATTAGGGGGAATTCAAAAGCAATTGAAGTTCTGATAGAGTCAACTGGGAACAGAATAAAGGAATTCTGTTCTGTGACTGTTTTTTGACTATATTCTTAACCTTGGGCTGGTTAGGTCTAGAGAAATGGTTATGTAAGAACTCCCCAAGTCAGGATTAATCTGGTAATGAAACAAGGAAAATGACCCCTCATTTTTACCTTTTGATGCTTTTTCATGTGACTTCAGGAAGAGAGAACAACTTCAGTTTCCTGTTTTCTTCCCATTGAGCTTGTTGAGGAAAAGGACCATTTCTGCCTCTTTTCTCCCTAACCTCAATTACTATTCAAAAACTACCTCCAGGTACACATTCCTTACTAAATGAGAAAGTGCTCAACTGCAATCATACTTGGAACACTGACTCTGCACAAGTGGCACAGAGCAAGGTCCTGGTTCATGGCTCTTAATCAATTTCACTCTCATGAAGGGAGTCAGACAGATGTATATAACGTACCACACACAAGACAAAATAAAACGACTCCGCAAAAGTGGAGGCAAAGTAACAAAATGCTAGGGGACTTTAGGCATGGAGCGCCATCCCTGTGTGGAGGGCTTTGCCCCTGTTCTCCATCCATCCTGGCTACGTTTTGGGTAGGCACTATTTTGCATGATTCTTCCTGGCCTTGTGACTCTCCCTTCAGTTATTTCATCCATCGTGGGCTCTCTACAGACACTTCCTTTTTCCTCTTCCAAATCTTTTTTCAGACACCTGGTGAACTTACTGAGCTCCTCAGAACCACCATCAGATCAAGCTACTAACACACTCTTGCCAACCCTTACTCTTGAGGTCCATCTGTTTTGTCTGCTCAGAAGGGTGCAAAAGTATTTCTAGATCTTTCACAGTCTTTAAGCCACATGGGGGAAATGCACTGAAACCAGTCAGTAAGACCACGACTAGGGGCAAAGCACTAAGATCAACTTTGAAATACCCAATTACCACCTTAGATGTCAACTGTGCACCAGGGAGTTCTTAATGAGGTATGGGAGAGCATCTTTGAAATGCTTTGGCCTTTTCTCTTTGCTTTATAACCTCTATTCTACTGAACAAGTAACTACAAAATGCAGAACAGGAAGGAACATCTAAGGAAAAACCTTCATGATAGCCAGGGTTTGTCTGTGTTCACTGCTCTGTCTCCACTACCTAACACATAGAACCAAATGAATATTTGCTAAGAGAAGGAGAGAGAGAATTAAACACTGGACTTGGCTTGTACTAGATGAACTTTAAGGTCCATTCTTTCTGAGATTTTATGATCCTGAGGAGGGAGAACTTAAACTTGAAAAAGCTACATTAAACTCATCAGGTTGCATTGTTTTCTAACCCATCCTCTCTGTATATACAGATTGCTAAGCAATATGATAGCCAACATTGAGATCAAGTAAGGGAGAATAGAACCAAGGCAACAGAAAGAATTTCAAAAGGCCATTTATTTTATCCCCAGTTGGCAACTACATCATCCCATAAAAGGATGGAGGATGATATAATGGAAAGAGCACAGGCTTTGGAGCCAAACAGAGCTGGGTTTGAATTCCTGTTCTGCTGCTCACAGACTGCATGTCTTTGCGCAATTTAACAACTTTGAGCCTCTGTTTCCTCTTATAAAGCATAAGAAAATATCTTAGAGGGTTTTTGTGCCTTGTACAGAATGACACATAGAAGGACCTTGAATTATGTTCATTCCATTTCTCCCCAAAAAGCTATATGCATATGATCAAATATTTTTTTAAAAAGGCATGCCTCAGTTTCCATTTGGATATGAGCATCTTACAAATTTCTGGTCTTTTAATTCTACAAATTCTGTAATTTTGGCCTTGTGTTTTGAAATGTTTTACTTAGTTGGAACATTCATTGAAAAATATCACTACTGCCAAATCCCCATTTGAACGATAAGTCTTCATAAGCTCAATGATCATTGTCAAGTCCCCTGTTGTAAAACCCAGGCCTCACATTGCCTCACTTGTCAGAGATCTTTGAATAAAAGAATTCATTTATACACTTGGAGTATCACAAGGTCTTAACCTGCACTGAGACAGGAAGTAGTTTTCACTCCACCAGGCAGAACCTGAAACAGTAATAGGAATTCTAACTATGGAAGAAATATCAGTGCTGGAGTAAAAGAAAACATGTATTATCTCCTAAGTGAAGATTAAATTCTGTGCAAAGACGTAAGTTTAAAATGGTTACTGTGCAGCCAATGGACTTGCGAAGTGACTGGAGACAGAGGAATCTTTGCCTCCAGTGGGAAGTGTTCTAAAATGGAGTAAAATCTTCTAGACGAGTCTTAATTCTTGGTGATTCTCAGGGACCAGGTCACGCCTGGTACCCATTACTAATAAATCTATTATGCCAGGTTAGAATAAATTTGTCACCTCCGTGAAATCTATAAGACTATGCAGAAGTCCTATTAAATAGAAAGCTAGAGAATATAAAAGTCAAACCTAATATTAATATTGTAATTTTCTTTTTGCCTTTTTCTAGGGCGGCTCCCACGGCATATGGAGGTTCCCAGGCTAGGGGTCTAATCAGAGCTGTAGCCGCCAGCCTACGCCACAGCCAAAGCAATGCGGGATCTGTGCCGTGTCTGTGAGCTACACCACAGCTCATGGCAACGGCAGATCCTTAACCCACTGAGCAAGGCCAGGGATCGAACCCGCAGTCTCATGGTCAGATTCGTTAACCACTGTGCTACGACGGGAACTCCTTAATATTGTAATTATTTTTAAGGTGATCCTACTCTTAAGAGTGTTGCCCTTTTAAAGCAAAGAATACCACTTTATTTTTTTAAAAACTATTTAAAAATATTTCACAGGCTATATCAGTTCTGGGCCATAAACCATGATCTCTTTTCTGGCTCCAATTAAAAATAACTCCCAAGACTGGCCAACACTGACTTGTCCCTGTGGAATAGATTCATTCCCCTCCACGGCTGCCTTCAGTAGACAAGAGCCGTTCTACCCTGTTTGCTCCAGAGCTGCTGTTCTCTTTGATGGACATTCATTCATGTATATGTAGCAATGCACAGATTTCATAAACACCTGAGGGAAACTTAAGACATAAAATTATCCAAAAGCACCAAAATCCTGTCGTGCAACTTGGTTCATAATGCCAGTAACGATGCTATAGGGTTGCAGTGCAGTGTAAATGGGACAGTGAACAGAGGTCACTTGTAAATGGGTTGTTGAACAGAAGTTCCTCAACCTGTGCCTGGGACATGGAAGAGAGTTGGCACCAAATGAATGTTAGGAATGGTCATAGGAGCAGTAGTAGTGAAGACAAGATGTTCATCTCTCAGGCAGGCCTGAGTTCAAATCCAAGCTCAAACACTTTACAGCTATGTAACTGGGGGCAGGTTTTTTTAATGCCACTTACAAAAGCTGGACACTCATGGCATGTACCTCAAAGCAGTTTTGAGAGGATTGAATGAGACGATCCATTAAAAGAACTCAGCACAATGTATGTTGCTTGGTATGTATACAGTAAACAGTTATTATCACCATAATCATTAATAATAAATCTTGTACTTTTCTCCAGGAGAAAATAGTTAATTATAAATCAAGAAAAATACTCAGTAAAATACTAACATACCGTGTCTGAAAACATCAGGTAGTTTTAGCAGTATAAATAATTTTTTTATACTTTGAGGTGTAGTTGACTTACTACTTTCAGGTATACAACAGAGTGACAGTGATTCAGTATTTTTATAGATAAGTAATTATAAAATATTGGCTCTATTACAACCTTGCATCTTACATATAATAGTCTGTACCTCTTAATCCTTTTCACCAATCTTGCACCCCTCTCCCCACTGATGATCACTAGTTCTCTGCATCTGTGAGTCTCTTTGTTGTATTTGTTCATTTATTTTTTAGATGTCCACATAGAGGAAAACAGTTTTCACTTATATCTGTTTTATTTCACTAATGATGACTTAGTGTTTTATTTCACTAATTAGTGACTTATTTTACTAATGTCTTTCACTGACTTATTTCACTCATGTTGTTGCAAATGCTGAAATTCATTTTTATAGCTTAGTGACATTCCTCTGTGTGTGTGTGTCTCATCTTTATCAATTCATCTGTTGATGGGTGGACAGTTAAGTTGCTTCTATAACTTGTCTGTTATAAGTGAAGCCCCTATAAACATTGGGGGTAAATATCTTTTTGAATTAGTGTATTTCTTTTCTTCATATATATACCCAGGAGTGGAATTGTTAGAGCATATGATAATTCTATTTTTAGCTTTTTAAGGAACCAGTAATGTTCTATTTCTTGACCTGAGGACATAATTAAGTTATTATCCTTAATACTCATGGGCATGTTATAAAATCACATAATACAACAAAATCCTATCATATTCTACTTTCCTGAAGTTCATCTTTGGTACAGAAAATGTAGCAATGTACTGATTCTGTCCATTTAACGTGGAGGGAATTGTTGAATGAACTGGTATGCCGTGTAGCCCCACAAAACCTGCACTCAAAGATACATCTACTTCCCCCAACTGTAACTCATTTGTATGACCAATGATGAGACTTGGTTCCACAGCCCTCAAAAACTCTTGAAGTTTATGCATCGTATATTTCATCTTCGGAACTCTCAGATATCTTAAAAAATCGCTCACATTACCCCCTCAGTTTGAGAACTGATGAGTAGGTTATTAGTGACATTTTAAGGCCCCAGGCTCCACTTTAACTTAGATTGTGGAAGGCTGCTCTTTAAGTATCACTACTCCATTCTCAGGTTTCCCCTTTGTGATAGGACAGCTGCAACAGCCTCACAACATGCTCCATTTAAGTACAACCCTCCAAAACACGCTTGTCTCACTTCTGAAAGTTGTAAGAAATATTTCAATGGCATCAATTCAATGGCATCAATTCAATGGTCACATGCCTATTTCTAACCCAGTCACTGTGGACGGGAGAATATGAGGCTTTGTTTGGCCGAGGTGGCTCAGATAACTGTCCTTAGATCAGTGTTGAATGCAGCACCACTAAGACCATATATGGTGAGAGCAGCAAGTAATGGCTTCCCAGTCACAACTGGGGATGGACTGGATTCTGATTTGCCCAAAACTAACAAATGTCTACTACTTTAGGGAAGGTCAACGAGCCATTGGAAGATAGAATAACAAGACTGGGACTCTTTAAGTTAATTGGAACTGAGAAACTGCCTACTGGAAATCTTTAAAACTATAAACATGAGAATGAACGTCAGACTCTTAATTTTATTATAATAAAAGTACCAGTTCTGAAATTTTGAAGGTTATTTCAGTAGCGAGAAGCGGGAAACATCCCAAACTCCCATGACCTCTTTTGAAATCTGAGCTGTGTGACATGCTAATGCTGTCTGTGTTTCCTGAGCCTGGGTAGCCCACCACCTCAGTAGTCTCAACTCAATGAACATGACGGGAATGGGTTTACATGCAGTTTTAAATCCCTGGGGAAGGTTAGGGATTGAGCAAAGTAGAAAGACATAGTTCGACTACAGAGAAAAAATGTTTTCCATTATTTCATTTCCACATCCAACAGAGAAAAGAAAATGCAGCTGTAATCTGCAGTCACGAATCAAGTGAGGAAAATATGTTTTAAAACTCCAGGAAATTTTGCTCAAGACTAAAACCAAACCAGACAAACAAATGTTTGTGTGTTAGAGCTGAACATTTGTATTCAAATGTTTGTGTTTTAATTTTCAATTATAACACAAAATATACATTAGATGATATAAAATATTATGTATTATACATAGCCTCCTAGTTGATAACTGACTACTTGATAAGCAGTTTTGCTTCCTTTTCACCTGGTTCTCCTGAAACAAAAAGTTTGATTCATTCACTCTAGGTTATTTTCTCAAAAAAGCTAGGAATTCTTAACAATGTAAATATGTCCGTTGGGCAGCCTTTTATTATCTTTTCTTTTTTGCTAGAGTATTATCATGCTTTCCCGGTGACTTGGCCACTGAGGAATGATAAAACGAATGATCTGTTTCAAAGATTCGTGGCTCATTATGGGCACTGAGGGAGAAAGTTGAAATAAGTCACAATGAGATTTGTTCTTTGTGTTCTGTCACAGGAATAAAGGCACACCTTGGAAAAGGTACTGTATAGAAATGGGACTTTCCTTTGTAAGTTATGCAAAATGTCTTCAATGTGTTAAGGTTCCAAACTGTGCCAAGAAAATCTGAAACAAAAGCTTTTTAAAGATATATGGATACTGCATTTCTAGAAGTTTAGGATCTAGGAACCCAGGGTACAATTTTGTTTTCATGTGTTTGGGGTCAGAGTGGGGTAGTCACTGACTGCTACTCACTTATGCCCACTGACCTGATCAAAGGTGTTATGACAAGGGTAAAACCATATACAGAGTCGCTCACCGCACAATTGTCTGTGGGACTCATTCTCTGCGTCAGAAATACAACACTGAACAAGAGAAAGCCTTTGCCTAGTGGAAAGTCTAGTGGGAAGACAAGTTAAATAAACTACTAAACTGTGATTATGGTAAGACACAATATACGCAAGAGTGCGACTCAAGTGTCCCACTTGGATATGAGAGTGGCTTGGGGTAGAAGGAAGGGGCATCAAGTTGCATCTTGAGGTAAGTCAGTGGAGGTAGCAAGGGAGCACGAAGAGAGAGGACTGCTATTTTAAGCAGAGGGAACTGCATTTCTGGGATGGGAACACCGTGTGTTCCATGAGCTAAAGGACCCAGGGGAAAAAGGCAGGGTGAAGACTGAAACTGAAGAAGTAAGCAGAGGCAGAATACATGGTGTCTTGAAGGTGCAAGGCTCTGAAGCTTTAGAAGCTAAACTCTCCCATGGATTTACATTGTTGTTAAGTGCATGTCATTGTCACATGTGAAAGAGCCTCTTTTTCACAGTTTGGAACTTGGCTGGAGAGGTAAGAGTATAGATATAGGGAGACCATTTGTGTTTCTTATGGTCCATGAGCAGATGATGGTGACTTTGCCCACCAGTGATGACAAAGTTGATAGAAATAGAAAGCTATTTAGGAGGCAGGGTCAATAGTAGGTGAAAGTGACTCTTGTGTTTCTAGACTGAATGGAGATGGGCAGGGTAATCCTTAACACTGGGACCTCTGAAGGCTGAGGATGTTTTAGGAGAGATTGAATTCGGTTCTGGAGATGCTGTTTTGTGTCATATCCAGATGAGTTACCATCTGGGCCTGGAATACAGTGGAAATTTGCAAATTTAATAAACACTCTCAAATGCCCACCAATTACCAGTCACTATTAAGGCACTTTATAAATATCCAATTGTTCAATCTTCCTAAAAGCCCTCTGAGACAAGTACGACTGTTAAAAATTCATTTCATCTATGAGGAAAAACCTAGGCCCAGAATTAAAGTCACCCAGCAGGTCCATGCAGAGCCAGAATTCAGACCTGGCATGATCTGGCTCCAGAGTCCACACTCCTAACCGCGAGGCTTCCGGACTGAGCCCAGGAAATAGAGTAGGTGTGGGTACAACTACAGAGTAATAAGAGGAGAGTAATGGAGCCCCGAGGAACTCAGCTATTAAAATAGGTCAGGAGAGGGAAGTGAACTGGCAAAAGAGACCTATCATCCATGAATCCATAAGGCCCCTTTGTCCCAGCAGGTTTGTCCAGATACCACTCTGAATTCAGCAGAGCCCCCAGGGGAGTCGGGTGATCCTCATCTCCATCAGTCTGGACACGTTCCCCACCAGCCACAAAGTCTGGCATTCATCCTGCTTGAGAAACCAGGACCTAGCAACCACGCCACTTTCTAAACTCTGCACAACTGGTGTTCCTCCAAGGCGGACTCTTTTGCCAATAACTTGACTTGTATTATTTTTAGTGAAATGCCATGTAGCAAGCTGCTCCTAAAATATTTCCAGTCTGGAATGATGTAAAAGACAAAAATCAAAAAAGAAAACTGGGAGTGGAGGGCAACAGTGGAAAGAGAAGGAGAATAATGAAAGAGCACAGGCTTTGGAACCAGCACAGTGTGTGTGAGTTCTGCCTGTGTGCTAAATGTGTGGCTTCAGGAAGTGAGTTATCTGTGGCCTCAGTTTCCTCATCTGTAAAATGGGGATGAATACTCAAGCATTCATTAACCTTATTTTTACTATTAGAGGGTCCAGTGCTCTTCAGATGCCTATAGCAACATGATTCCATGGTATTTTCAAGAGAACCAAGGTACCATATTAATAGTTAGTCATGGTCACAAACCGTTAAAGGAGGGTTTTTAAACTTGAGTGTTTCAAGTTGAATTACTCTCAACTATTGTTTGTATTAGGGAACATTCAATCAGAAGTAGAAATATTGTGTGTGTGCACATACACATCACATGCATGTGTGTGGACAGAAAGAGACAAAGATACTTGACATAGAGAGTTCACTGTATGTACCTGTGGGATCTGGTTCATCAGTCTATGTAAACCTTTCTCTTCCCGTCTGACACTGGAGCTTGAAGCCAGAACAGGCCATCAGGAAGGAACAGTGGGTGGAGGGTGAGGGGAGAGCAAGGACAGTCTAGAACCCACAAATATGAGCTGAAACCCTCAAGGACAGACCAAGACTTACCTCAGTTCTCCTTACCCCTGTCCTACAGCAGTGGGGCCCCTCAGTCATGGGACACACAGAAAGTCCGGGAGTCAGATAAGCTAAAGGCAAGCCACAGGAGAAGGTAGGCAGTTGTAGCTGCACCTGCAGCTTCATTGCCCACAAGGTGAGAAAGCAAACTGATGACAATGTACATAAACTATAAGATGATGGTTGCCTCGTTTTGCCCTCCAAATATCCCACTAAAATCTCTTCTGTGGCCACCCTCAAAGGAGAGGGGATTCTGGGAAATGTCATTCCGCTGAGCCAATTGTCAGCACTTTACAAAACCACTGGAGTGTTATTATTACCATAGGTGTTTACTAACCTGACATGTGCCCAGCACAGTGCCAACTGCTTTACCTTACTTATTTCATCTCTTTTCACACCACCCCACAAGTCCGTCTATCACAGGTGAGGAAACTGAGGACAAGAATTCTTTTTGGGTAACTTTACCAAAGTCAAATGAGATTTATTTATAAGTGATGCACAGCTAAGTTTTGGAGCTTGTGTCTATAGAAATGAGATTTTCTATAGCAATAGAATTCCTCTCTAAAACAGCTTAGATGATAACTGCAGCAGATAATCATCATGAAGCTCCTATTCCTGCTCTTGTTAAAAAAAAATAGGGCAAGATTGGCCCAAGTCACTGATGTACCTGGCAATATTACACTCCTGGAATCCTATGAAAGTGAAATAATTTTCAGGTACTGTTTATATATAAATATTACTTAAGAATAAAATAGGTATCAACACCAAATGGAATTATTCCTTAGGCTCATTTCATTTCAAAAGCTATACATTAATTTTAGTTCTAAATGTAAGTCATAGCAAGTATACCTTCATCTTATATGTGGGCATGCAATTTGCATCCATTTGCACTGAATTTAATAAGAATTTCAATGGAAATCCTCACTGCCACTTAGTTAAGAGTAATCAATACTGGGAGGCTGAGATCCCTGCAGGCAACCATGGGATGCCACCCACACAGGCAAAAATCCCAACTTACTAGTTAAAAGCTGGCTATAAAGAAAATGTGAGGTAATTGCTGAGTAAGATACAGATCCTGCTGCAGATAATAGCTATAAAATCTGGACATAATGTAAAAAATAGGTAGCTAAAGTCACTAAAGTGTGAAGTGATATAACCTGTTCTTACGGGGAGTTCATGCTCATAAGAAAGGAGTTCGAAGTGAGTTTCCATTATTGTCCTTTTAGCCTGGGACCAGGTATGGTCAGTAGGGATTCAGTGACAGTGGGAGCACAGGTGAAAAAGCTGCAGTCTTTTTGTCCTTGGAATTCAAAAGACCAAATCTGAGGAAACCAGTCACTGAAGAGAGATGGGGAGGCTTATCAAAAAATGGTCAGAGAGGGATTCTCCAAATTCTGTTTGGCTCTTGCTCTTAATCTTAAACCATTCTTGTGCAGAACAGATGCCAAACAGATTGGCTAGGACGAAAGAGATTAACTGAGTTTGGACCTGCTACATTTAAAAAAAAAAAAGTTTTTACTTCTAGTACAAACCAAGACAATTTTGTAAACCACACTTATCAGAGAAAAGTACTAGAATCCACTCTTTACAACTTAACATTCATAATGTCCTGGTTATAATCAACATTACCTGACTGAAGAAGAAAAATGGAATGCATTTTTTTCTTTTTAAAAACAAGACTATTTTTTTCAAACAGTGAGTGTGTTAATGGTACAATGGTATTTTTTTTTTAAACCCATACTCCTAAGCAAACATACTCTTAAGAGAAAATAAAATTAGCCCTAACTTAATCCAGATGTTGGATTTAGCATACAAGGATTTTAAAGCAGTGATTATGACTCTGAAGTTCTTTATAAAAAAAATGTTCATAATGAAAGGATAGGAAATTTCAGTGAAGATATTAAATCAACAAAAAGAACTAAATGGAAATTCAAAAACTGAAAAATACAATATCTGAAATAAAAAATTATCAGATGGACTCCAGAGCAGCGTGGCAATGACAGAGAAAAGGGTAAGTGAACCTGAAGTTAGATCAACAGAAATTATGCAAAATATCAGAAAAAAAGGATTTTTAAATGAACAAAACTTCGAAGGCCTAGTAAAATTGTATCGAATGGTCTAATATACATGTAACTAGAACCCCATAAGGAAAGAAGAGGGAAAACCAGGCAAGAAAAACAAAATTTGAAAAAAATAATGGCCAAATGTAATGAAATATAAATGTACAACTCAGTGTGCTCAAAAAATGCCAAGCATGACAAACATCAGGAGGCTTTGTTTTGGAACATCATAATCAAACTATTGAAACCTGAATATAAAGAGCCAAACTTGAAAAAGCAAGAGAAGAATGACAGTTGACACACAGGGAACACACTGGGTATCAGGCAGGACATTCTGAGGGCTTGGAGATCACCTCACAGGAGCCAAGGGCAAAGGCCAGACTTCTCCTAGAGCAAGACTAAGTCATTACTGCTCATTGTCTAAAGCCAAAATGTAATGTTGTGGTGTTGACAATGGATATAGATGCAGCCTAGAAGAAAAAGATATATATCTATGGGTTGAAAGGGTGCTGTGTTTTATATGAAATAGTATAAGGTTAGTTGTAATGTGGTCTATAAAAAGCTCAAGATATACTGTAATCCATAAAACAGCCAAAAGATGCAAAGAAGTATAGTTTAAAAACTGGTGTGAACATTCAAATGAAGTTCTAAAAAACTTCAAATAATCCCAAAAATACAAAGTGAAATAAACCCTATTTTCAAGAGCATCAGAAAAATAAAATATTTAGGAATGAATGCAATAATAGTTAGACCTATACAGTAAGAATTAGAGAACATTTTGAAGGAAATTAAAGATCTAAAAGAATGAAAGGTTTCCATATTCAGCAATTAGACTTATTGTCAAGATTCTTACCCAAATTATCTATAGATTCAATGTAATTTCATTGAAAATCCCATCAGACTTATTTTGAAGAAACTGACAAACTAAATTTTATTTTTATTTTTTTTAGGGCTGTGGCATATGGAGGGGTCCAATCAGAGCTGTAGCTGCTGGCCTACACCACAGCTTCAGCAATGTTAGATCCAAGCCATGTCTGCAACCTACACCACACAGCTCATGGCAACACTGGATCTTTAACCCACTGAGTGAGGCCAGGGATCGAACCTGTGTCTTATGGATGCTAGTCAGATTTGTTTCCGCTGAGCCACAACAGGAACTCTTAATTTTAAATTTTATATGGAGGGTTTCCTGTTGTGACTCAGCAGATTAGGAACCCGGCTAAGTATCCATGAGGTTGTGGGTTTGATCCCTGGCCTTGCTCAGTGGGTTAAGGATCCAGTGTTGCCGTGAGCTGTGGCATAGGATGCAGATCCAGCTTGGATCCTGTGTTGCTGTGGCGTAGGTCAGCAGCTGCAGCTCCAATCTGACCCCACCCCGGGAACTTCCATATGTTGCAGGAGCAGCCCTAAAAAGGAAGGAAAAAAAATTTATATGGAAAAGCAATGGACCCAGAATACCTAAAACAGTTTCGAGGACTTAAATGTTTGGAGGACTTACACCATCTGATTTCAACACTTAATGTAAAACTGCTGTCATCTGTACAGTGTAGTGTTGGCATAAGGGTAAAACATATAACGTCAATGGAACAGAACAGTGAGCTGAGAAATCTGTAACTTCTAAGGTCAATTGATATTTTTTTTTAAACCAAAATGTCAAGGTAATTTAGTGGAAAAAATGATAGTCATTTCAACTAATAGTGCTGAAGCAAATGGGTGTCTGTATGCACACACACAAAAAATACCCCAACTCTTACCTCACAACAAACACAAGAATTAACTCACTGAATCATAGAGTGTAAGTGCTGAAGTTAGAAAACTTTTAAAAACACAATTTTTGCTGAAATTGGATTAGGCAAGGATTTCTTAAGCAGCAGCAGAAAAACATAAAAATAGAAGAAAATGAGATGAAATGGACTTCAATTTTTTTAATGTTAACTTTTGGAAAATGCATTTGAAGTAGTGAGAAAGCAAGTCACAGACTAGGAGAAAAGGTTTGCAAATTTTAGGGCTTGTAGCCAGTATATATAGAACTCTTACAAATAAAAAGGCAAAGAATAAAATTTTAAATGGGCAAAATATTTGAATGGGCACTCTATAAGAGAAGATATACATATGGCCAAAAAGCAAGTGAAAAAAATGTTCAGTGTCATGAATCATCAGGGAAAATTACAAATTAAAACCACCTCGAGAAACTACTAGACAACCTAGCAGAATGGCTTGAGCTTAGAAGACTGAAAGTAAAAAGTTGTGATAATACTGTGAATCAGTCAGAACTGCCGTACATTGCTGGTGGGACTACCAAGTGGTACAGCCACTTTGGAAAAGTTTGTCTGTTTTTCAAAAAGTTAAACATATATATATGACTGAACGATCCTACTCCTAAGTGTTTGCCCAAGATGAATGAAAAATATATGATCACAAAATAACTTGTGCATGAATACTTATAGCAGCAGTGCTCATAATCACCCCCAAACTGAAAACCACCCAAGTTTTCATCAGCTGATCAATGAGCAAACAAATTGTGGTATATATGCACCAAGAAATACTACCCCACTAGGAAAAGAATGAAACATCGACATGCAACAAAATGAGTGAATCTCTAGAGCATTACGTTATATGAAAGAAGTCAAATAAGACCACGTAGTGTTTGATTCCATTTATATAACTTCTATAAAAGGCAAAATTCTAGTGACAGAAAGCAGATCAGTGGTTGCCTGGATGGCAGGGCTTGGGGAAGGGAATCAACTGCAAAGGGGGATGTGGATACTTTCTGGAGCCATAGAAATGTTCAATGTTGTGACTGAAGGTGGTCACATGACCGTATACACTTGCCAAACCCATCAAACTGTATACTTTAAATGGGTGAGTTTCTTTAAAAGTAAACTATGCCTCAATAAAGCTGGAGAATAAAAATAAGCAATAAAAATAGAACACGTAGGATCATTCCAGGACCTACTCATAAAATATGACCATAGGGTCTGCTGGTGATGCTTATGAAATAAGATATCATGCAAAAGAAAACAGGATTTAACTCAGATCCCTGGAACTAGGGGTATGAGATTTGTACCCAATTCTCTTAGAAATTTCTTTTCTCAAGAGACAATTTCTCTGGATCTCAGTTTCTTCCTCCAAAAGGAGGACTATATTCAGACGGTCTCTAACATCACCTACAACAAATGACCAGCTCCTGTGCTGCTTCTGTTGTATTTCTTGCTCACAATCACTTGCTCAATCACTAGTTGGTCATGGCCAAACTCTTGTGGAGCCCAGAAGAGTTTGGGCTCCAATACAGCAATCCAGGCAACCAGTAGCAACTGCTGAATATGAGTTGTGAGAAACTGTATGTGCTATTGCTTCTCTAGAAAATAAGTTTATAATCAATCTGAACAGGTCTTAGGATCATACCTCAATTGACACTTTATCATAGTAGTAAATAGTTCCATTAAGCCAGCTCAAGATGGAGAATGACTAGCAATTTCTATCTGATAAGCTAGTGTAGAGCAAACCATGGTGCAAGGAAGATGGAAGAAAGGCTCTAAGTTTGCATTGAAGTCCACCTTCAGAAAAGTGATCCCAACGTGGAATTCAGATAAACCCTACCAACATCTTATGGGCTCATGCTCATGCCCATCCTCCTGCATGAAGGTTTTCTTTTCTGATTACTGCACACATAGCAATTTACCATCTCTGAAATCCTTGCTATTTCTGATCATTCATGTAGCATGATTGATACTATCTTATGGTAAAAATCACTTTCATAGGTATCACTCCCAAGCTGGGTCTAGCTTGGAAAATTGTGCCATGATCAATCAATGATGTCTGCATAGGCAAGAAGACTGTGCCATGTGCCACCCTGCCCCTCCTCCCATTTTCTGAGCAAGCTTAAGTGGTTTACAACTTTATCGCATTGATTCCTCATAGCAACGCTCTGAAGTAGATATCCTCTCCATTTTGAAGATGGGAAAACTGAATTTGAGAGCGAGGTTGTCTAACTTTCCCAAAGCCCACCTCCTATCAGCCCCCACCACTATAGATGATAAAATTTGAGCTTCAAAACCTGAACTTTCTCCACCATTCCATGCTATGTTTCTCTAACAGCTCCCACTCACTCAGTTTTTCTAGCAAGGGCCTAACACAAAACAGGTCCTTAGTAAACGTCTTCACAGCCTTAATAAATGGGAGATAGGCCAGCCTGGCACACAGCAGCCTAAACGGGGGGGCGGGGAGGGTGGTGTTATTTTTTAGACAGCTGTGAAGCTGAGGGCAAGTCTGAATCACAATGACAGACTTTTTAAAATGGCAGCCACGTTGGGAAATAAAGTATTTACACATCTATAGGTCACAGGGGGCTGTGGCTAAGTAAACGTGTCTTCAAGCGATTCCCAGGAGCGTCTTTTTCAGTACACTCAAGATAACAATGTTAAGGTCCATGTGATGATTAATCTATCATATTTTTCAGGACAAAAATTGTCAGAAGGAAATTTTCCCCATATTACTCTGTGCTTAAAAGTTTTTCTTGGGTTGTGTCCACAGCTCAGTCCTAAGTGGTTTCCATGGTCAGACCAATATCTTTACCCTTAGCCCCATCCCTACATTCGTTCACCTGCCCAGCTTCACCCCAGTCACATTGAGTTACCTAGCACATTCACGTACCAGGCAGCTTTATATCTTCTCTTCTCTCTTTCTCCCTGAAATGTCCTCTACTCTTTATTGTCTGATGCTAATTTAAAGCTTCACATCTTCTTGCAACTCCTCTGACCCCTCTGAGCCTAGGTAAGGTCCCTCTTAGAGTGGAATGCTGGATTCATCATAATACCTTTTATATTCTAATTGTTACTGCATTTTTACTCTTCTATCTGACCATAAGCTCTTTGAAAATATAGATCACATCTGATTTTATAGCTGTACCACCCAGCGTAGTGTCTGGCACATAACAGGAGCTCAGTGATTACTGTTTTAATAATCTGTTCCTGGATGGTACATGGTTGAAAGGACATAAGCAATGAACAGCTATTTGTCATTGGGGGTGGGTGGGGGAAGGCCTGTTTCTAGGAGATGCAGCAACTTATCTCCAAGTTTCTATTAGCCAATCTGGTAAAGACTAGCATTCACCAAGTTACATTTCCCAGTCTCACTTGAAGTTCGGTTGGTTGCATGATGAGTTATGGACGATGGAATATACATAGGAATGATATAAGCCACTTTCAGCAAGAGTGAGAAAAATGTCCCACGTGTAATCTCCCATCCTTGTGGTCTTCCTCCTATCTGCCGTTGGGTGATGCTAGAGGGGCTTTGAAACCTCAATACAGTGGAGCCACAAGATGAAAGGAGCCTGGGTCGCTGAATCACTGCTTGGGTGAGCAGAGCCGCCCAATTAGCAACATCCCATGCTGAATGTTACGTAGCTGAGATTTGGAGGTTATTCATTAAATGACAAGAGCTTATGTCATTTATCATGACATACAAAGTCAAATAGGAATTCTATTTGTGCCTATGTTTCTCTTCCACAGTATTCTACATATATCTGAAAATGAAGCTTTTAAGATCTTAAGGGAGAATCATTCAATTAAGTAGCACTTATTAAAATCTTCTCAGTGTAACGTGTTCACAAAAGAGAAACTGGAAATAGCAAAGGGAAAGATTTCAGAATAGAGCAGGTGGGATGCACCCCCGGGGCAGCAGAGGGGCTGAGATGTGTGTGTGCTGTCAGAGGTATGTCTGCAGAGGGATTTTTGAGCCAGCTGCTTTACTATCCCCTTTGGGCTGGCATAACAGAAATACAGCTTGCTTGGCTCTTTTAGTGACCAGCTAAGGAGAGGACAAAGTTAAGACCGTAATCTACTTGACTCTTGAGACTGTTGTGGGTAGAGAAGCCAGGGAGAAGTGTATGTGGCTGGGGAGGGGAACTCTCCTTGGAATATTGCCCAAAAGGGGCCTCTTCTTTCCAACATTGTGCCCTTTCCTGATTCTCCCTTCCTCCAACTCCTTTCTCCTCTGCTCATGATAGTGTTTCTTCCACTAAAGCCACACTCTGCCTGTTGAAGTAGCAGCCAAAGCCACTTAGAGCTATGGTTCCTGGCAAATAAGAAAGTGGAGAAAACCTGTGAGTGAGTACACTTATACAAGCAAACGACCTAAGGCTGTTCCCTTTAGGCATCATTACCCAACAGATGACTTTCCTGTGATACTGTTGGAGACATCTGGTTCAACTCTCTTTCACTTGCATAGGATCTTAAAATAGATGTGACAAAACAGGATAATGCAAAGATGAATGGATATTGTAGGAACTTGGGAATTACTGGGTATGATCAGACTCATGGCTTGGTATCAAGAGAGCCCCTAACAGAGTCATCACTCAGTTGTCAAGTTTGTCTCAAAAGGCTAATGCAATATGACACCTCTTGGGATGACCCTTCAGTTCTCTGCAATCCTCTTTTATTGAGGAACATCTCTGTGACAGCCATGAAGACGTACCACTCAGATCTGCTGTGAGGATATAAGTGATGGGTGGCCCCAGTCCATCGCAACATTCATGCCCAAGGCCACCCTTCCCCATGGGCTGCTCTGAGCCACTGACTGAGTCTGAGAGGGATACTAAGGCAAGCTACTTACAAGGTTGCAAGAATTTTCTGATGCTTGACTTTCACTGAAGGACTCCCAGTGGCTTGGCTGAATCTTAATGCTGCTGTCTTAGATTCTGCCAATCCAACCTTGCTTTATTCCTTCCCTTTATCACAAGGATTAGATCTTGATGAATGATGTCCTCTGTTCCTCCTCTTTATTCTTCTTAGTAATTTCTTGCATGTCTAATGCTGTCTTGATATCTGCTCTTTAGAAGGCGCAAAATAAGCAAGATCACCTCTACAGGTGGGGCTCCAAGAATGAGTATCTGTCCCCGGATCCTGCCATAATTGCCATAGGACTAGACAACTGACCAAAATGGGACCATGAGCTACCCACTTCCAGGAACTTGGGGTGCAAAGGACAGAGCCAAGAAGACTGGGGTCCATGGAACTCAGGCGTATTCAAGAGCTCCTTAGGAAGTCTGTAGGTTCAAATGTCAAGATTCTGAAGCTGCCTTCATGCCTTTTTCTTGTATATTTTGTTTTTTTTTAACAATTCCTGTATATTTGGTGGTTCTTCAATTTCTTTTCCGTGAATTCCCTTTTCCCCTTTTCTCAAGGTAGTCAGACTTGATTTCCGTCACTTGTAACCAGACGAGTCTGAAGGACACTGTGAAGCATGTACCACTTGCTTCTTTTATGGTGCTGCAAACTTTATGAATCAGTCCTCTGATGCCATGACTGTGGTATTAAGTTTTGCCTTCTGTGTGAAGTAGGCTTTATTTTTAACTTGTGAAAAATCTTTGTTTTTCCAGAGTATTGGACATAAATCTAAAACTCCCAAAGTGAAATTAAAAAAAAAAAATGACTCTCAGAAAGGGCAGCTTAATAGTTAGAAGTTATGAGAAAGGATTTGTCAATCATCATTTGCTAAGTCTCACACATTCAGAGAAGGTGCTCAGAAACTATAAAAAGGGGGTATCCTGTCCTACATCAAGCAGCTAGTGAGGAAGCTCAGAGAATAAGAATACTAAAAGCAAGATATTTGTTTGGGTCTCAGATTTTTTACCTTTGAATGTTGAACCCCTAAATAAAGTAGAAAAGATTTTGGACAACAGGGAAAGGAAAAACAAAACAAAACCTACTGCAAGACACAAAATGAAGCAAAAACAGAAGATGATTACAGATTATGTTCTTTGAAAACACTTGATACTTGCCCACAGCTTTTTGTCTGGCAAGATCAGCATATTTCTAAATGCCCCATCCATGAGGATGGAACTTGCCAATGTGCAAATGACAAAATGCACTAAATTGTATCGCTTGTTCACTGTTAACCCAGGAATCGCCATCAGAGCTTAGATTAGCAGCCCAGCATTCCACAAACTACCAGAGACATCCATGTGCTAAACCAGGTCACACCACCTCTGAAAGTACAGCTGCTCTGTGTTTTCAGTTTTATGAGAAAAGTTCACATTTCTTCCCTTGGTTTTCTGAGTGATTCAGAAACAGATGGCAGAACTCTTAAGGATTGTTTGTAAAGACTCCAGAAATCTCCCCCCCTCCCCGCCCCCCCGCTTTCTTTCTTCTTGGTCAAATACCAGTCCATTAACAATACTTTAGTGGGAAAAATACGAAAAAAGTTATGTAAGTGTAACATACAGTTAGAGACATGGAGTCTTTGTTAAATGATGTCTAGATTTTCACTCTAAAGAATCAGGTGATATGCTGAGAATCTCCTTGGCCTCAAGAGTTCCCAAATATGTTTGCTGCTCAGCCCAGGAATGTTGAGTTTGTCTGGTGTTTGGAAAGTCTAGATACATCATGACATGAGTACAGCACCCCGAGGCTCTCCTGGGTAATTTCAAAAGCTTTTTATTTGGTTTGGAAACAGAAGAAGACAGATGATTAGTCATCATCTGCTTAAGCTCCAATGACAGAATTAAAGCGCACAATTTTATTTCTGGCCCGACTTACTTGTGTCTTCATCTTTTTAGAAGCAGAGGAAAGATGGCAATCGTGCTGTGGAACATTCCTTCCTGTGTACTCTGAGATCAAAGCATACCTTTCCCTCAGAGGTCCAGTGACATATTTTCCTCCACGGAGGATCTGGAGCAAGGTGAGGTCGCTGCCTCATCTGTGTGTGGCTAGGATGTCAGCCCTGACTCTACTAAGTCTCCTAAAATTATTTGATATTGGCAGATAAGGTCGGTCTAAATCACAAAGGTCCCCTCCCTTCCCCTGCTCAATCGTAGGAGTCCCAATTTTACCTGAACCCTTCAGTGACTTGGGGCAGTCTCCAGGGAATGCTTCAGTGTTTTACAAATTCGATTTGTTTTGTACTTGGCCATTCACTAACTCTGGGCTGCTGAGTTCCTCTCCTTATTAGGTATGCAGTTCAGGTAACAGGTCTACTCTGCCAGCCAAGGGGCTCCGTGGTCTTTCCTCCCAGGCTTCTATTAGCCATTGCCTGAACAAAAAAGCCTTTCCAGGGACAAGCAATAATTGGTAATCCATTTAAATGTCAGCCTGAATCCAGAGGAAGAAGAGATGCACCTACCCACAGTAACAAATGAGTCAGCATTTAGAGGGCTTCCTATAAGCCACTTCTTTTTATTCTTGCCACAACCCTGAGCCATAGTCTACTCTTAACATCAATTGATGGATGAACAAACTGAGGCACGAGAGAAGTTTCAAAAAAAGTGTTAAATTCACAATATCTTAGTCAGGGGTGGAGCTGAGTCTTGAGTTCAGGCCAGCTGGTTGAAAATGCCAGTGCTCTTCACCATGATGCTGCATTTCTTCTCTGCCTTCTAGTTAAGTAAACACATTCTGCAAAGATGCATCTTTGTCTGTTGTTAAAATAACACAGGGCATTATCTTTTCAAACCTTTTGGCCTCTTGGATCTCAAACTTTTCCCCTCCAGAGTCTTCTCACGTGCGTATCTGAGAGAAACTGTAGGGATGGTCTGCTCCAAAGAGAAAGTCTTCGGCTCTTGGTGAAATGTGAACTATTCTGCCCAGAATTCTGAAATTACAAGGTTTTGATCTTATCGTCTTGTTCATGTCTAGTTATGTTGGTTTGCAGCATCTGCCCGCTATAGCTAAAGAAGGGGCCTGACTCCTCCCTGTACAAGAGAAAGCTATTGGTCCATAAGGCAAGGGTCCCACCCCCACTCCAGTGAACTTGCTTTCAGGTTTTTAAATCCCTTCTTGACCATCCTTCCTTGGTGGAGAATACTCAAGGTCAGTTCCTGCAGCCATGGGTAATATGCATGCTTCCTCCAACTTAGGTAGCCCCCCTATCTTCCGACTTGTTTGTACATCTTTGAACTCTTCTTGGTTTTATCTTCTGTCCTAGGAGCCCATTTTTGGTCTTCCCACTCTGACTATAGAGAGAACAACATGCAAATGTTTCCCAAGCCTGTTTTGAATTTCTACCTCTTCCCTGAATTCTTCTGTACACTAAACTGCCTTTAGGCTATCTCTGCTTGGATGCCCCAAGGTCACCTCAAATACAGCACAACCATCTCAGGGCATTGCACTGGCTCTTTCTGTGCCCTGGAGTGATCTTCCACTGGACATCTCAGGCTCTTTCCCTCACAGCCTTCCCTGACCCCCTCTTTAAAGCAGTAGCACCCCATCTCCCACTCTGTGTCTGTCCCCCTACACTAGAATGTAAGTTCTATCAGAGCGTTTCATTTTGTTCAATATTGTACCCTCGGCATCTCAGAATGGTGCTTGGGTATTATGGGACTTAATACATGTTGGAAGGGAGAGAGGAGAGGGAGGAAGGAGAGAAGGACTAAATAATGAACAAACCACCTCCTTGTTCCCCTCTCAAGATCTGGCCTGCCCCAGCCACTCTGCTGCCATTGCAAAGACCTAAAATGCATATCTGGTCATGTAGGTCATAATTTTAAATCCTTCAAATCCCTCCTGTACCTACAAACACTTCACATGCTCTTGGATTTACATTCTTCCCTCAGCATCCTCACCAGCCTCATTTCTGACCAGTGTCTCTTACGCATCTTGTGCTCTACCAGCATGTTCCAAATAAATGGGCCATGCACACATGTTCCTGTGGCCAAAGAAATCTGGGCAGCTCATTGTACTGTAAAAGACTGAGGCCTAAACAAAAATTTTGAGAATTGATTTGAGCAAAAATCAATTCCTATCGGGCAGTATGAATCAGAAGGAGCCAGGGCCAAGATTTTTTTCTAGAGAAGACAGGGAAGCAAAACATGGAAATTATTTGATTGGCTCTGGCTTCAGCAGTTGCACTGTTTGGGACAGCCTAGCCTAGCTGTCTGATTGGTTGGTTTTCTTACCCTTGAGGCATGTGCCAAGAATGACTCTGGCATGGCTACCTTTGCTTAGGTAGATAAGCAAGGCGTTAGAGCCACCTCAGGGTACTGGCCTTCTTGTTGGCTTTCTTTAAGGAGACTCTTGTCTTCCTTTCCAAGAATCATGAAGCACCAGGGCATATTAAGAAAATCACATCATTAATAAATCAAATCAAGTAAGCATTTAAAAAGGAAAGCTGTTTAAACTTGTTAGTCCACATTTCTCAAACTTTTTTGTCCAGGGGCCCCTTTTTCTAAGGAACTGCAATGAACAGGCTCTCATGGAACACAGTTTGGGAGCAACTGCTCTCTATGACCCCTTCACAGCTCCCTGAACACCCCCAGCTTTCTCTTTCTTCCAAGCTTTACTTTTGTAGCTATTGCGTTGAGAAGGCTCATCTCACTTTTGATGCCTGAAGAATTCTATAATTTCTCTAAGCTCATCCTACAGAGCTGAATGCAAGCTTACATCCTCTCTCAAAAAAAAATCCCCCTAAGGAGAATGAATCATTCTGTCCTCTGGCTCCCCATTGTACCTGGTACCCTGCTTTACCACACCACTCACCTTGTTTGTTGTCTCTACTTATTCTTCTGAATCTCCCATGTGGCCATGGATTACTAAGGTCAGGGGTCATTGACCTTTACACCCTGCCACCACCTGTTACAGCATGTGAAACACTGTAAGTGCTTGGAAGTGTGTGACAAAGAAATAGCCCATTCAAGGGACATGCCGTTGAAACTTACTTCCACGGGATCAGACATGAGGATGGGGAAAACCATGAGGGATGTATAAAGAAATATTTACTCTGATTCAATTACATGGAAAGTGTTTTCACCTTCCTTTGTGGGAAGGAATAGAGGAAATAAAAGGCACAGCCCAACAGGAGGTGGTCTGGCTAGGACCTGCCTCCTTCACTCCCCACCCCCAGATTAAAATGCACTCGATGCTCTGAAAGTGACTTAATGAGTAGTCAGGAATCAGTCAGTAATTTCCATTGTTGCCATTGCCAGACTCTAGTGACAGGAAATAAACAGCCCATCGCCAGCCCACATAAAACACAGATGCCTCCCAAACCACAAGTTTGCCCTGGAAACCGGTCTTAGCCATGCCAGCTGCCTGTGTTGTTACTTTCCACCGATTCTATCCACAGACAGGGTGACTTTACCATGGTAGAAAAACACAGCCTAAGGAAGCAAGCAAAAAATAAACATAGGAGCTTTTCCAATTGAATAATGAAAAATGTGAACATTTATTTCAAATTTCACATAAAATGGGAAGTCAGGGAGTTTGGGTCATTCAACCTCATACCAGCCAGCATCCATTGTAAACTGTGAAACATAGCAAGCGCTCAAAAATGTGAGATGAATAAATTTCTGGAAAATATATCAGATTAAAAGATTTCAAGAGGTACATAAAGCAAGGCTAGAAACCAGTTATGTTGGTTTCTAAGTTCTCTTAATGAGAACTAGCCCTGGCTTTTGGTCAAGAAAGGAAAGACTGAGTAGATTAGTGTTTCTAAATTTGTTAGTCTTCTATTGGATCAGCAGACAAGGCCACGCGGAAGAGGGTGGAGCTTGCTAGACTAAAGTCTCTTGCCATTCAACTGACTAATAAGCCACCTTACTGTACAACCAGCCTGAAAGCTATATATTTCTGTGCAAAAGTTACCCCTTCCCTCTTGCTTTGAGCAATGCCCGTTCTCCAGGGTCTAAGGTAAACATAAAAAGGCCAATCATTTCTAGGTCCTCCAAAGCAACTTAGTCTGCTGTCTAAAGAACTAGATGGGGGATAGTGACAGCTCACCAAATAGTGTTTAACATTAAAAAAAAAAAAAATTTCGAGTGAGAGGAACACTTACTTTCCTAGTGTTGCCCAGGAAACGGTTCTGTCCTATAATTGGACCCAGATCAGTATTCTGCTCTTCTCTGTTCTCTGTTCTGGAAGGCTCACCCCTTGACTTTATCACCTGGGCTTGTCTGCCCTCTGGCTTCCAGTTTTGTTTAGTCAGCAAGAGGCACAAGCAGGAGATCAAAAGGTGGGAGATAGGAGTCAGGGCATTGCTTCCTGGCCCTACCAGCTGCACTGTGATTATGGCAATGGCCACTGACTGTTTGACTACACATCTCCTTCCCTCTGTTGGCCTCAGGGTGGAATTCCACAGTCCTTGTCACTGGATGCCCCATCATTGCTTCTCGCTTCCCTTAAATCCTTTCCCACTGATGCAATAGTTTCTTCAAGAATTATTTTGTGTTAAACCCTATAAGGGTGCCTTCTGACAGTTCCACCATGTCAAACAGTTTCATTTTTATCTTAGGTATATTGGGAAATCATTGAAATATTTTAAGCATTGGGGGAGGAATGTGAGAGAAAAGCCATGATTAAATTTGAATTTCAAAAATATAATTCCAGCTTTGGTTAGGGAAATGTATTGGAAAAAGGCAAGAGTACATGTGGGTATATCAGTTAAGAGATTACTGTAGTGGTCCAGAGAAGATGTGAAGCTGGCTTGGACCATGGTGTTGGTAAAGGTGGAGATGGAGGATTCAGGAAATGTTTGTAAAGTCAAGAGAACCTAGTGATGGATTCAACGTGGGGGGAGGGAGATGAGAGATTGAAATGTCAAAAGTCACTCCTTGGTTTGGAGGCTTTGATCACTTTATATATATGTAGCATTTGAAGATTTTTAGAATCATGTTCATGATTTTGGTATAGGACATGTTCATTCTGAATGGTCTTTAAGATACCTAAGTAGACAAATCATTGCATAAGTGTAGCAGAGTAAAGGTAGACTTGAGATTTGCATTTGAGAGTTGCCTCTGCTGGTGTTAATTAACCCCATGAAGGAGAACCCCTGGGAATGAGAAGTGCTTTCAGTTTCCCAGATAGCAATCTTCTGAAGACTCAAGAGGGACCCTGAAAATGAAGACAAATGAATGAGTATGTGAAGTGAACCTGACAATTGTTTTATTGCCCAAATCAGACAGAAACATCTTAATACAAGCATCAAACCTTTAAGATAATAAAAAGCTATCTTTTATTAAGCACATATATCTTTTCATTACCCAAATCTGATGAAAATGTTTTAATGTCTCATGAGAGGATGCATGCTAAATGAACAAAGTGATATACTTCTCAAAAAGCATATTTTTTTTTACCCCAAAGTGTTAGGACTTTATATCACACACATTTAAGTGGAGTTTTCCTGGTGATTAACCGCAGAGGTATTGCTATCATTATTTGTGCCATTCCTTGTCCCAGCAGTATGGCCTGGGTCCCTTCCATCTCATCCATACCAAATTTGAAAAATAATCTCTTCCCCATCCAGAGTTCTTTCTTCAGCAATTTCCAGAAAAAAACTGTCTTAGATTCTTATTTCTGTAACCTCTAAGCATATTCACTCTGATCATGCTATAGGATCCTATCTTTATCCATCTTATAATCAAAATGGCTAACCTGAGGAACAAAAATACCCATTTTTGTAGATGCGACCAAACCAACAGGGCTACCTTTTTGGCAGAACAAAAGACATTGTTTTAATTATAAACATACATATGTGTCCATACAGATACACATGTATACTGAAACACCTAAAACAATGCTTACTTGCCATCTACAGTCTACTCTGAAATGTTCTGTTCTCTCCTACTTAGGTTTTTTAAAAAATGCTAATTGAGGTCCACCAGCTTGATTTCATTATCCACTCTTGGGTTATGACCTCCAGGTCAGAAAACATTCTCTAAATTCTGGCTCCTCCAATGATGTCGTAGTTCTGTTTACACCATCAATGCATCCTTGGACTCTCATAATGACCGAGTGGTTGTCATTGACTTTTGCTGATTTCTGGCCCAGAGTCACTAGGTGGAGAAAGGACTAGTGATGTGAACAGCTACATGAGGATGCAGGTATGTGTGTGTGAATATACATGCACATACACGTATGTATTCTTAAAATCCCAGGGAACTCACCATTTGGTCTGCTCTAAGGGAGCGATTTTGACGATTTTGTTTATTATATCAGACAGGCACATTGAGGAGAAATTCTCTCCTGGGTTTAATTACAAGAGAAGTTGTGCTTCTGCTGAGCAATTGGGCATGTTTAACTTAAGGGCACAGTGTGATCTGAGGATGACCACCTTGCCACTTTCTTGTTGGCTGCCAGAAACCTTCAAGCTCAACACAGGTGTCCATTCTCTTCATTGCTAGATCCAAGTTCCATTCTTATTTCGCCCTCGTCCCTAGCTATTTGCCATTTTGTATTTTATATTTCTCTGAAAGCCATCTCCAGGTTCTCTCTGGAATGTGTCCGTATGTTGAGGACTATAAAGAAAGCTGGGAAGCACTTCAACGAGATGGTTAAGATTGTGAGCTCTGGAATCCAGTGGCTTGAGTTTTGTAGGCATATTACTTGACTTCTTTATATGCTGGTTTCCTCATCAGCTAATAAAGGAAATGAGAATATCTTCCTCAGAGGTTTGAGGATTAGGACAGAGTGCATGTGAAGTACTTAGCAGAGTTAATCATGGATGGTAAGGACTCAATATTAGCTACTGTAGAAATAACTATATTTAAGTTAATATGTGGCTGTTTTTGGACACACAAATGCACGCAAATATACATGCACACATCCCACTAGAAAACACAGACATGTGGTATAAAGAAACATTAAAAAAAACTCTTTATTTATCTGAAATTAGTGGAATGAGTGAACAAACGGCATTTTCATGATGTCCTAGTGCCTTCAAAATGTTCACATGAAATTTTTGCTAGGTAGCTGTTTATCAGTTCGGGCTGCCTTAACAGAATACCATAGGCTGGGTGACTTAAACACAGACATGGATTTTTCTCACACTTCTGAAGCCTAGTAATCCAAGATCAAGGTGCTAGTAAGTTCCCTTTCTCCTGAAACCTCTGATGCTGGCTGGTAGACAGCCACCTTGTCATTGTGTCCTCAGTGGCCTCTTAATATGCACATGGAGCAAAAGATGTTTGGAGTCTCTCTCTCCCTTCTTAAAAGGACAAAAAGGACACCAGTTCTATGGGATTGGGGCCTTCTGACCTCATGTAACCTTTAGCACCTCCTTAAAGACCCCATTTCTTAATATAGGGCCTCAGCTTATTAATTGGGGGTTGGGAACAGACCCAATGTGGTCCCTAACTGTAGAAGCATAGGAACTACCAAGGGGAGAGGAAAAGAACAACAAAATCCTAGAGAAGGAAACTTTTTCCAGCATGGAAAGGGGAGGAGACGGAGAGGGAAAGGGGTCATGTTAGGGAGGCCCTCATTCACCAGAACAGTCTGGCGGAGGGCAGGGCTGCTTGCTGACACTGCTATAGAGGCTCTGCTGGAAAAGCCCTGACTCTCCTGTGCTTGAGAATCTCAGCTTCAGATGATGTGAGCTAAGCTGGGGCATTTCAGGAGAACAAGGCATTTTCCCATGCCTTAGGGAACTATAGCTGGTTGGGCTGGAACTGCCATGGGAACCGTGTCCTAGTGACCCTGCTTGCCTTGGGACCAGAGTGTTCGGTGTCCTCAGACAGTCCCTCAGCACCTTGCTGTTTTCTCTTGACCAGTCATCATTAACAAGGGCATTTTTTCAGATTTCATTTGTAAAAGTCTCTAGGTCATGCCCTTTAGATGAAACTACAGTGGGCAGCAGGTAATGACTGAGTTAACAATTACCAACTCTTGGAGTTCCCGTCGTGGCACAGCAGAAACAAATCCGATTAGGAACCATGAGGTTGCGGGTTCGATCCTCAGTGGGTTAAGGATCCGGGATTACTGTGAACTGTGGTGTAGGTCACAGACATGGCTCGGATCTGGTGTTGCTGAGGCTCTGGTGAAGGCTGGCAGCTGTAGCTCTGATTGGACCCCTAGCCTGGGAACCTCCATATACCATGGGCGCAGCCCTGAAAAGACAAAAAAAAAAAAAATTACCAACTCTTACAGGACTAGGGAAGCGACTGTGTGTGTGTGTGTGTGTGTTTGTGTGTACAAGTAACAGTTAAGTTGTAGTATAAGAGAATCCTCAAACCAGTCACTTTACCTAAAATGAGCTGATAAGAAAGTTGATATGAAAACTCTTGACTTTAAAATGTCCTTCTCTTTAAACTCCAGCCAACACTAAGATGAACTGGGATTAAGATGGGACAACAACCAAATCTGTCCAAATCTTACATGAATATCGCACAATTTAGCTTATTGCCACCTTTACCAACAATTAAAAATGTACAGGAAATGAAGATAGAAGTGGCAGAGGAGAAATGGGGAATGGGAGAGGGATGAAGAAGGGGGAGTTGGAGGAGGGGAGGGGAAGAGGAAGGATGGAGAGTTCCAGGTCCAAGTGTCACCCTTGAACTTAGTCTTTGAACTCAAGTGTGACTATTTTCCATGTTTATGGGTCTTGGTTTCTTTCTCTGCATACTCATGGGCTGTTTCATTTCAGCGGTCTTGAAAGCTTTGTAGTTTATTCCTGTCGTTCTTTTGTGGCTCTTTTTGGCAATGAAATTCCTGTTACTAAGCGAAAGGTTATAGATACACAATATGAAATTCAGACAAGAGCTGAGCCCCTGGGAATGTAGAAGTGGGTGCAGAGCTCACTGCCTCCCTTAGGCAGCTGCTGTTCCGAGGGACCCCCAGACAACACCGGCAGAAGTCTGGATGCTGGTATCTAAGCTGTCTGCAACCTGACTCTGCCACTCTTGTTATTGTCCTTCACCACCTCCCTACCAGAAGTTCCACTGTGATGCCATCCACAGAGCCCACGCTGCAAGCCTGCTTTACAGTGAACTCTGCTGCCTACGTGAACTTCTGTGGGTGCTCGAGGATTGATATTTTTTTCAACAGGAATCAGCCCACTCTAGACCAAATTTTACTCTCTAAGAAACAGCAAGATTATAGTGCAATTTCAAATGCTGCCCAAAATTAACAAAGTAAGATTTCTATCCTTGGACATTAAGATGCCCCCAGTGTGGGAGATGCTGCGTGTCATCAGGCAGTGGCAGGACTCCAGTCATAGCGCAGGTTCAGGCTGCTCCACACTAGCTTTCTGCCCCAGCATGGCCTGACTCACCGCCATGTAGAAGACCCACACTGAAAAATCTGGCTTGAAATCGCTGCTGGAGCAGTCCTGGGAACTCTTCCACTACCACCATCATGCATATGCACAGCCTCTGCAAAGGCTAATCTGAATACACAAGGCTGCAAGGAAGAGCCCAAGAATTCTGTAACTCAAATCTCGGTCCCAGAGCCAACCCATTTAACCCACTGGCATGAGATAGCTCAGAAAATGACCTAAATTTAGAACGTCCAAGTAAGCACTGAAGTTCTTCCCTTAACGTTTGGGTCCAAAGAGCTATTCTGCATCATGCCATTAGACAAAGCCATGTAACTGACAGGCAGCAATGGCCAAAGTGATTTCCGTTTTGGACATGACTGAGGCTTCTCCATGGATTAGGCCTACAGCTGTCACTCACTGGCCAGCAACAGAGCCAGACTGTATCAGTCAACACACATTTTGCGGGTGACTTCAGAACTCCCCACATTTGGCTACTTTTGGTCACAGATCTTCAGATATAGTCTACTTTGCTCATTTTTTTTTTAATACTACATCAGATTCAAACATCATTCTCCAGCAATTCGATCCCAGAACAAGGTATTTACAAATAAAGAGCAATTATGAAGACACTCTACCATTAGGCCGCAGAAAAGAGAGTAAACATTTGATGTATTTAAATAATCAGGCCTGTATGTCTCTTCTGTTAGCCTAAAGCAACTTTCCACCCCAGCCAGCACCAGGCAGCTAGAGAAAGAGCATTTGCAAGAAATGCTTACAGAAAGAATATGGTTCCCCAAGATAAGACTGCAGAGGCCAACCCATACGTCAAGGGTCTTTGCTTTAGAATGGAATTATCCTCCAAATGGAGTAAATATTCTTTTTAAATCTCATGCTGATTCAGTGTTTTGATTAGCAGTTTATCTAAGTCTTTGATTAAAAGAAAACAATTTTTTTTCCTACCAAATGTAGTTTGGTAGATTGTATCTTTTCAAACATGGGACCCAGGAGGGCACAATAATAAAAGGAGTCCTTGAGGATGAAAATACAGGAAACTACTGAGAAGGTATTCTAAGGAAATAATTAAGGCATGTGGCCACATATGCACAAAAAAATCATCCCAACCCTGACTGTGATAAGTTTAAAGCAATATGAAAGACAAGTAATAGATTTAATAAATCGACGACTCACATATTATATAGTGCAAATACTAAGCCATCATTAAAAGAGGCTGCAGATGTGAATTTATTGAAAAGGAAAAATGCACATAATATATTACTAAGTGTAAAAGAACAGGTTATAAAGCAGTTTAATGATGAGGGTAAACCCCAAAGAGGGGTTGTCTCTAGATGGGAGGATTGCATGTATTTTATAGTTTTCATTTGATCATCTGTAATTTCTAACTTTTCTGGTTTTGTAGTAAGAAAAAAAAAGTGAAAGGTAAAACAATAAATGTCCCAATTAACAAAGGGGAAATTATGATGCTGAAAAACAGATAGCTTTTGCATCAAAAATGCAAAAGAAATAGAATAGAAGGTTGTGGAAATATAGAGCCAATCTAAGAATGTCGAAGTATTGAATCAGAATGACCCCTATCTTCGCTCCTCTGGTCAAGAATTTCTTCCCCACAGCCCACATCTACTCTCAGATGTATAAAGCTTTCTCTTATCTATCCCTGCTTTTGAAAGAAAATTCCTTTGTACTAATTTTCAGAATCATGTTTAAGATTTTACCTTTACCTTTCAAGTGGCTGCATTTAGTTTTGTACTTGTGTTAGCCCTTTTTTTCCTAGTTTGTTCCTTCCCCTCCCCCACCTTATTCTCCAACTACTTTAAAATCCTTTGTGCCCAGGAAATATCCTGACAGTTTTGTTTGTTTCTGTGGGCCTTCTCTCCCCTTGGGTCTCACCACACTATGGAACATAACCAGTCCAGCACCTGGTGAATAGTATACATTCAGTAAATCCCCATCACAGTTGTCTGTGATCTTTTATTTTTTTTTTTTCAGACTGTAAATTTCTTGTGGGCTGGGTCATGTCCTGCTTATCTTTGTACCTCCTTTAATGCCTTATGGTAACATATGAACACAACAGGAGCTCCGGAAGTATTGGTGAACGAATTGCATGACCAAATTATGAGGCCTGGCTCTGGCTTCTCTGTGGACACTAAATAATTCTAAGCCATTTCTGTCTCCCTTTAGCTCAGAAGTTCTCGATGAGGGGCCAGTTCTGCTCTCCAGGGGACATTTGGCCATGTCTAGAGACATTTTGGAATGGCGTGACTCGAGGGAGGGGAGATATTACTGGCACCTAATGGGTAGAGACTGGGGATGATGTCAAATGTCCTACAAGGCAGAATTATCCAGCCCAAATGTCAGTAGTGCCGAGGTAGAGAAATCTGCTTTCACTGTCTATGTATTTTTTAAAGTCATCAGCACACTTATTTTTTTCCCTCCCCTTTTCCTCCCCTCTACACACACACACACACATACCTTTTAGAGAAAGAGTCTCCAAGACTAAGATGGAAATCTGCAAGCCTAGCTGGGCCCAGTTTTTTCACCTATTTACGGATGGATAAAAGCTGCCCTACCTCTTTCAGGGTTATTGTGAAGGTAATATAAAGGAATCAATCTTCAAATGCTTTCAGAAGCAGATGGAGTATATTAGTAATCTTTGCCAAGATATATATGGGAGGAGGAAACGGGAGATTGAGTAGAACATGAATCTCACTCCCTCATCAATAAACATATTTATTTTCTATTCTGAGTCATCCAATAAGCATTTATTAAGCACCATCCATATAGAATAAAACATGCTACTGGGTTTTTGATAGAAACCATGCAATTTTAAAACATGAAAGTAAAATTGTAATCATTTCTGGGCACTAGGCAACTAGAAATATTTTTAAACTGGAAGATGCTTTCCTTATTTTTCTATATGGGCATGAAGCAAAATTGAAGAAAGTGTGACTGAGTGAAACCCAGGACTCATTACCATGCCCACGTAATCATACAGGGATCCTCTTTGTTGAAGATTTTGCTGACGTTTTAATGTATCCTTTGGTGTGGCTGCCAACATGGAAAGCTCAAAATTCTGATCTGTAGATCACACATGTTGGGAGCTCAATTACAAAGAGCTTCCCAAAGAAAACATCAGAAACTTCCAAATGGAGGAACTTCGCACAACTTAGAAATTTAGATCTCAAACAGAACATTACAATGTTGAAAGGCATGAGCAATTGTTTTAAAATAAGCCAGGTAACACTGACTCTTTGGTCAGGCTCCAAATAGTTGATCTGATCTGTCACAATGGTCTAAAACATGCTTATGTCTTGGGGAGCCTCATGCCCACTGCTCCAGGAACAACAAAACCATGATTTTATGTACATGCTTAAGAGACATGTTGTGTTTTCCCATTTTTTTCCCTAAATTTATGACCTTGGTTTTGCAAATTGGGTACCTATGAGAATATGAGCCAGTTAGGGACCTCTGGAGGAGGAATAGCTGTTTTAAAATGTCTACAAGAAAACAAAATGTCAAACACACTTATGACAATTTTGAGGCAAAAGTGTAGCTTTGTGAATTGATAACTGTCATCTGTTCAATGAATATTTATAGAATGACTTATGTAAATATGGCACAAGTAAGGATTTGTTAGAGGCAAAGGAGAGCTTGCATTATATCTGGAAATACACATGCATGAAAATATGTCATCCAAGATATGTCATCAGACACTGAATGAGACATGCCAAGTGAGCAGCAAGGCCAATGATTTCTATAGGTGAAAAGAAAGATAGGATAGAGTGACAGAAGAGATTCAGAGGGGATAAAAGAATTGGCCTTGAGTTATGGGTAGACTGGTCAGGTGGCAAAGGAAGGGAAAATATTTTTGAGAGGAGCAGTAATGAGAGAAAAGATGCAGAGATGGCAGTTCATTGATCCATTCAAAATAACCATCACTCAGTCGCGTTTCTCTCCCAGGGGCAATGCTAACATCTGTGGGTCTGAAACAATCAACCAGGCACTGTATATACCCTTATACAGTACACAGTCAAGTTTAAGGACATAATTCCAAACACCAGGATTAGAATGTGGTCCTCCCCACAATGACGTGCAAACTCTCCAGGGAATGTACAAGGTGATCTGTTGGGGTACAGAAGAAAATAACAGATTTTTCTAATTATATTTATTTTAATGTAATCATTTCAATTTGCATATGTATAAAAATGTACTACTACAATAGTTTACATACTTCATAAATAACCCTACATATATTAAAGACAAGTGCTCCAAAATATTTGCTGGGATTAGCACAAGATCAAAAACTACTAGTGGAGGCCTGCTGTGATGTTATAACTGTCCTGCTGGAAGAGGAAACCCCTTCTCCGGGAATCGAAATCCCTTAGGTTGGACCATGTCCATGGAGGAGTGGGGAGGATGAAGGGAGGGAAAATGGTCAGGGATTATGGAAAAGAAGGGCAGAAGCTGAACTACATTTGGGCAGTCTTGAGTAACCTAATCTCCCAAGAGCAGAGAGACATTATAGGTGAGCTGTGGGAATCTAAATTAGGCTGTGCAAAGGCAGATTTTCACCTGCAGAAGAGTAACATTTCATTCAAGAACTCCACAGAAATCCTAGCTAGAGAAGAACTAGATGACGAAAAAGGCCGAGATGGTCTGCTTTGTGCAACTTTGCTGATTCACGACTAGGTATAAGTCTCACCCTTTACAGTAAGTTAACCACTTGTGGCTCATACTCTTTCGGAGGTTATACCCACAGACCATTTTCTATTCAAGAAAGTGGACTTCCTTTAAGAAAACCACATATGGATGAACTCCTCTAGCCTGTTACTTCCAAATTAGCCACACTCTGAACAGATGTCACTGCCAAGGTTAAATCATCCCTGCTGTTTACCAGTGTCTCCTGGACATTCCCCAGCAAAGACTACAGACATATTATTCCTCATCCCTTAGGCTCCACTTAGGTGTTCAAATGGAATTTCAAGTCTCCCATATCCCTGATTTAACCCTAATGCATATGTGGATGAAAGTCAGCTTACAAAATATTGCATCCAAATTCAGAGGAAACACTACTCAAACCCCTTTGTTTTGTTACCATGGGCTATGAGAAGAATTGCTAGAAATGAGCCCTGGAGACAAAAAGCATATAGTTGAAGCCTTGTAATTATATTTCCTAATATACTATTGGGTGTTAGGACACAGAAAGAAACCTATGTCACTTGTGGCTGCTGGTTTTCATGGGCTGCTAATGTAGTCAATGCATTATGTTCATTGTCCTTTAATTCCAACCCAAACCTACAAACCTCATAAGCACAATTAGAATACAGACTATCACCAAGAAGGTGCTTTAACTCGCTTCTATGCTATGAAATTATTTTGGCCACTTGTAAGGAAAAGATACTCCTCTTCCAAAAGCTTTAGGTTGCTAAGTATCTGTGCTCTCAGGAAGCAAAATGTTAACAGGGAGGAAACTCCAAATTATTCTAGAATGAATCCTTGACTTTTCATGGCCTGTCATAAAAAGGAAATAATTTCCTAAGAAAATTTGAAATGTTAACAAATGCTTGATCCTCACTGTAACACAGGTAAAACTTTTCCACAAAGAAGTACCAGAGTTCTCCTAAGATCCTCCTCATCACGCCTCGCAATGACAAGCGCTCTGAAGGTCATCCAAGGTCCCTGTAAGAAAAGCGGTTCTGGTGGACTGACTTCATTTCTCAGTTTAAACTGGAGTGAGCTGGTCAGACTGCACTGGGGAAAAGTAGAAAACAGGACAAACTAGATTTCAAAGCTGGATTAGAGATGCTTCAAATTATTCGTGTAAGATGGATCTCTACAAATAGAAGAAAATTACAGCATGGAGAATTATTTAATTCAAAATTAAACAAAATGATCCATCATCTTTCAAATTTAGCACCAAATTTTTAAAAAATAAGCAAAAATATGTAAATCAAAATGCTTTTGCTATGTATCTCCCAGTGAGAAGATGGGGAAAGAATCATTTATACTTTCTCTCCCCTCAGATATTACTCTTGCTTCATCTATCACCTGTCGGAAATTTCTTGAATGCCTTTCTCTAAGTGATAACAGGAATCCATTGGAGTATCTCAAAGACAGCTGGGCCACCCTAATAATCTAGGGGACTCAAAAGTTATATTTAATCAAATGTAACCTCAGTTGGAAAAGTTTAAGTTTTGCATTTAGAGCATGTAATAAAAAGCTAGAATCTGGCACTTCCCTTAAGTGGGACTTGGATACTGTAATTTCCTTTTTCCTTCTAGCCTCAAAGCAGTTTCTTAGACTTCAGGATGCTGATCTTGGTTTGGGGCTGCAATTGTCTAGGCTGGTTGTGCAATTACTAGCTATTTGAGGAGGCTACACTGTTCTGTTCAATATATAACAGTGTCATAAGGTACATTTACTGGGATGGAGAAAACTGATGGAGAACCTAGAGAGAGATGAATAAATCCCATAAGAAGCATGATTATTTGTACACTTACCAATAAATGGACACCTGCAAACTCACTGTGTACATACGAAAGGTAGTGATCAGTAATAATGGGTATCCAACAGCAAAGGATCTCAGCCTTCACTTTCCCTGATTCACTTAATTTAATCCCCACTTGAACTGAAATTTATCTGAAACAGTGATTTACATTTTACACAAATACAGCTCTGAAACACTGTAATGTAGATGACTGTATTATAACCGGTCCATATTTTTTCTAAACCTATCTTTGATGAATGAAAATGTAATGCCGTTTAGCCATGGGATGAGAAAACAGAAATCCACCACAGGCTATTAATAGTTAAGTGTGTACTGTCTGTGGAAGCTATGAGCTGGAAATATCTTTGGAGATAATCTTGTCTAAAGTCCCACCCAATGCAGAAATTCCCAGTTAAACAGCCTGGACAGATGGTTATCCTGTCTGCCCAAACCTACCAGCAACCAGGAAATAGCTTAGAACGCAGCTCATCACTGTACAAGTCTGTTTTCTCAAAACTTTCTTTCTGGTGGGATGTGCATTCTTGTAATGTCTTAGTCACCTTCCAGGCTACTAGTCTGTGAAACTGTTCTTTAAGGGACCCAGGCTTGGATCTAGCGGTTACCTTTCTCTCAAGTGCCCTCCATTCATTAGACAGGACAAGAACAAGATGGGAGAGTCAAAATCCTGGATATCAAAATTATCACCCCAAAGATGTTAGAGTCTTATAAGGCATGTTGCTTTTAACACTGTGCCATTTAAGATGAATAAATGCAGAACTGTGACACAATTCAATAAACTAGTTGCTTAATCAATGATAGAAGAGACTGAGCAGAAACATGTGTTTAAAAAAAAAAAACAAAACACTGCTGCTTCTCTTTCCCTTCTGACTTCAAATACTGAAATTGCACCTAATTAAAAATAACTAATGAGAAACTACATGTGAGTCAATAGTGTCATCACCAAAAACATCTGATATTAATCTTAGCTTTATTAATAGAAATATAATTTTCTTGAAGGAGGGAAGTAAGATTATCACTTTTTTAAATCATGGTCAAAACACATCCTTGAGGTCTGCCTTAGAGGCTTTTTGGACAAGCTGAACATGTCCAGAAGAGAGGGGTCAGGATGGCAAAGGGCCTGGAAACTAGATCAGACATGAAAAGGGAAGTGCAGTGGTTTAGGCTAGAGAAGGCAGACTCAAGACTATCTGGCCCAGGAATAGAGACTCAGGGACACAGATGAAAACAACAGGGAGTCAGATTCCAGCTTACCGATTAAAAAAAAAAAAAATTCAAATGCAGAAGCTGCTTGGAGACGAGCGGGATGTTTTTTTATCAAGTGCAAGGAGTGTCCAAACATCAGCGGGTTCTCAGGCGCTATCAGATGTACTGGTGATGGACATGTGGTCAAAGGAAAGCAAGGACTGTAAACGGAACCAGATGTTTATTGAATGCCTATTATTTGCTGTTTCTCAGCATCCAGCCCTCACTAAATAAGACAGATATGCCTACTGTATTGTTTATCATCTAATTCGAAGGGGCTTTGACTAGTTTTTAAATTTCCTTTTAGTTCTGAGTTTCTAGGATACTATTACTCTAATATGATCTATTATACAGAATATTATACAGAACTGGGAAAATATGTCAAATGTGACTTTACAAATACTTTTGGGGGAGAAAGCTTTTTATAACCTTTGTTCTTTGCCTGAACATTTTACTGGGTACCAATTATGTCTTGGGTATTGCAGTGCCCCGTAAAGAATAACCTCTGCCCTAAAGCAGGTCACAATCTGTAATTTTAACCACCCTTTATTTAAAGACTGTTTCCTCCAGGACTTTGGCCAGTTCAGAGTCACAACACCAGTATGTAAGATGACCACCTAATCTAGCTTCCAAAAGTGAAAAGGGTGCTATTAATAACTTCATCAAGACAACAGGTGTAAGAAAGGACCAGCCAGACAAACTAGGACACCTGGTCACCCTATTAATAAGCCTCTAGAACAGAGGGAAGCCCAAACCTTCTGAGAGTAATAATTCATCTTTGAAGTTGAAGGTGTAGACTGGGCATGCTGGTTTGTCAACCCAGCTTCTCCCCCAACACCTGGAAAGCCGCCCTCCTCACTTTGCCCACTCCAGAAATGTGATTCGTCATCACCCTTGATTCATCCACAGGTGGGCACCAGACCAAGTCAGTCTGTCCCTGGGGTGTTTTGAGCTCTCACCCTCTCTGGTAGTGAGAACCACGAGATAGCAGACTTGTGTGGTTGATGAGCGAGGCTCTCTATGATCAGAGAATGAAGTCAACTTGGATTGGTGATTGAGAAAGGATCTCGGCAGAGGTGACTCCCCAGTTTCATTTCCCCTGATGCTCTCTCTACTTTGCACCAGGGTTTCCTGTGATTTTTGTTGTTTTGTTTTTGAGAGAGATGCCAATATTCTTCTAATATTTATCCCCTTTTTACTTAGTTTGACTTGGGTTTCTGGTACTTTTAATCCAAATGCACTGACTAATCCAGATGCAAAGAAGTAATTTAGGAAGAAAAGATGGCTCCCCCAAAGCTAGTCATTTGCCTCTCTCCTATAGGACTTGGCAGGTTCCAGTTCCCAGCAAAGATGTTGCAGCCATTCTGAGGCTTGGTATCAATTCACCTCTGATCTTCACTCACCCTCCACTTTGAACACATTTTTGAAAAACATGCTCACACTTGGCCTCTAAGACCCTGTTCATCTTTGCCACCGAGTTGTGTTGCTGGACGTCTTTCTTGATCCCTGTTCTTAAGTCTCTGTTCTGGTAATTTGCGCTCATCACAGGTCTCTCAGGCCAGAGCCCCTGCCATGACTTTGTCCATTTCTTTCTCTAGGGACTCCTTCAGTGGTGGATATGGCCCTGACACCTGGAAAGGATGCTTATTAGTCTTTATGTACTTGACCTCTCAGTGGCATTGATGCTGCTAGCTGTGTTTGCTTTCTTGAATTTGTCTTTTCTTTTGAATTCTCTTACATCAGTTACTTCCCATGCTTATCTCAATGTTCTAAGCACTTCTCAGTGTTTTCTGGAACCATCTCTTTGTCCACAGAAAACATGTTGGAGACCTTGGAAGATCCAAGAAGAGGATCCCTCTTCTCCTCCTTAGACAATTTGATTGAATTTCATGGGATCAACCACCAATAATAAGCTGATCACTCTCAATTATATTTTTCTAGGCCAAGTTTTTCTTGAGCTCCTGATTCATAAAATCACACTGTCTCTTGAATATCTTCTACTGGGTGACCCAAACTCAAAGCCTCTAAAACTGAACTCACCTTTTTCACAATACTGCTCCATTTCTGATATTCTCATTGCCTTTAAATAGCATTACTATCTGCCCAGCACCTAAAATAGAAAGGACCATCCTTGCTCCTTCCACTCCTTGGCATCACTTTGTAGAAATCACCATGTCCTGTTAATTCTACCTCCTAGTAACTCTTGGAGCTATCCCTGTCTGTCAGTTCTCACTGCCAGTGCCTTAGTTAAGGTCTTTGTCCTTTCCTTCTTTAACTGTTACAATGGTATCTGAAATGGATTTTCTTTCATCAGTTCTACCTCTTTCAAACAGCCTTCTTTCATGCTGCCTTCATAGTATTTCTATAATACTCTCAAAGTCAATTTTTTCCATTGATAAATCTCTAATTTTCTACAAAACAGTGCACAAACTTCCCTTAAGGCATGTGAAGTCACTTTTGATCTGGCCCTGCCATACTTCCTGGACTCTTGTTCCAACATTTCACCAGCCATTAATGGAGCCACACTGAACACTTTGTCTTTTTCTTAATGGGCCACACCCTACTATCTGTTTGGGCAGGTCATAAAATCCATGTGGCTCTGTCTGGTTCTTTTGGAATGTTGACTCTGTTTCCTCTTAAAACTCACATTTTGAGAATCTCAAGTTACATGGAGAAGCCCCATGTAGGTGCTATGGTTTCCTCTAAGCCCAGCCCAGGTGACAAACTTACTCATGTAGAAGCTTCTGGATGATTCTGGCACCAACTGGCTGAGTCACTCTGGCCATCCCAGCCAAGGCCCCAGACATCATGAGGAAAACAAACCATCCCTGCTATGCCTTCTCTGAATTCTTGGCCCCTAGAATCAATGACCATAGGTAGTATCACAATAGTGTTTTACATCCCTAAGTTTGGGCGAGTTTGTTATGCAGCCATAGGTAACTGAAACACCCTGTTATAATTTCATTTTGTTATCTGGATTATTTAATTCTAAGATACTTCTGTCTTCAAGAGTTTGTGCCTCAGTTACAGTACATTCCCCAGTGTTGCTTCATAAAGAGTGTGTTCTGTTACTTTTTTGCCCAGTGCCTAGTACCCAGAATATTTGCAGTAATTGTTTTGACAGGATCCCCGAGACGTCTTTCTATCTAGTTACTCAGTACTGTGTCAGAAACACCCCATGGAACCTTCCCCCACTCTACATTTTAATCTCAAGTGCTGAGAGTGGCTGATAGGATCACCTTTTGCCTCTCAAGATAAGTCCTTCAGCAATCACAGTTCCAGCAGCTCACCCAGACCCTTGCCTCTTACAGAAGTCAGTGTGGTTTCACCTCAGCTTCTTCTCAGTGAGCTCGAAGTAATTATGGAAGGCTTGGCAGGGGTCCTCAGAAGTGCCATGGATCCATGTCTGCTGGTACACATAAGAAAAAGTGGAGGAAAAAGACGTTCATCTTCTGAATACCACCTGTGTGTCAGGATCTCTGATAGAAGGGCTTCGCTCCATATATTATCTGACTGAATCCTTTCGGCAACCCTGTGAAATAGACATTTCAGTTTCCATTTTACAGCGATGTCCAGGGATCTACATAAAGACCACTTCGTTGGCAGAGTGAAGGATCAACCCAAGCCTGCTTGCTCCAAGCCGATGTAGTTCCCAAGCCATGCATTCTGGAGACTTTCCCGTGAGAAGGCTGATGGGTAAAATTTCACAAGTCAAATTTTATTTCCATGACTTTAAACCCAAAGAGGACCTACTCTCTGATCAAATATTAAACATCTAAAAAACAACATAATAACTAGAATCAATAATACTTCAGGATGCCTGTGTTTATTCAAGGGCAGGTCTGACTGAGGAGGAGGATCAGGGAAGGGAGAGGAAGGAAGCTAGAGCGCACAGAGGGCCTGAGGGGGAGGAAGGAGTTGTCTCGAGGTGAAGTCAGGGGGCAACTGCAGAAGGGAAGGCCTGGAATCTAAGACAAAAGGCCTTTCCCTGGAGACTCGGGTGGGTCGTGTCCTGGGGAAGATCAGAGGATTTAAGACATCCTTTTGTATAATACAGACAGGAAACTGAAAACTTCTTTTACCTCTAAGCAGAGGAGCTTTAAAACTTAAACAAAAGGCTGCAAAGAAACATCCCCAAAGTAAACTTCATTGGTAGAATTCTATTTTTCAATTCTCATTCATGTTCTTTTTATCATTCTTTTTTACTTACACATTGATTTTTTAAATTTTTATGGTTGTCAAGATTCATGCACAAAAAGTTCTGATCAGGATCAATTTCTATTTCTTTTTCATTAGATCAGTATACTTTAATGAAGAAAAATTAATATTGGGGGGAAGGACTTCTTTCTCTAGGTATTATTGATCTATGTCCAAGACAAAGAATTACCAAAAGCTAGTCTGTTTTTCTTGTTGAGTACATCCTGGGATCTTTGATGCCATTAGAAAACCAAATGAGTGCATTTGGGCAATCTATAGTGTACCTAGCATCCCCTACCTGTAAACATATAAGCAACCTTACATGTATGTGCATGAGAGTCTAGGAAACAAGATCATGTTTTTGAAATCTGGTTTTTTAAGCAAGAAGCTTAGAGGTTGCTTGAGCAGACCTGGTTATACAAAGTTAGTGGGTTTCCCTTTAAATGCAGATTCATTCCTCTCTCTCTCCCTCTGAATTGAAGTTATAGTTATGCCAGTGAGCCTGCTGGGTCTTGTTCTATAGCTGAGGGAAGATGTGATAATCTATTTTAAGGCACAGACACAAAACATAGACTTCCACAAAGTTCCTTTAAATGCTATATAAAGTATGTCAGAGAGCAAAGACTCCAGTGCTAAGTCATCCAGGTGGAGCCACACCAGCTTCTAGGACTCATGTCTGTCCCTTGCTACATTCCACAAGCAAACAACTCTGGAAATATTACGATGACTTGGTCCAAGAAGAAAGAATTCCATCTCATGTACTTTGTATCATTCTCTCACCCAACAAAGATTTATGAAGCTTCTTTGATGTGGTAGGGACTTTATCATACTCTGGAGATGGAGAGGTAAGAAAGATTGAGCTGATCCCCTGCTCTTATAAACTTTACATTCTAGTGGGGGAGCCATGACCCTAAGAGAAGCAAATAATTGACTTGATAACACAATTCCAGATTATGATCATTGCCATGAAGAACATGGGCAGAATTAACAGGGAGTGAATGTAGAGGGGGGAGGGTGTCTATTTTAGACACAAGGGACTAGGGAAGGCATCTTTGGGAAGATGCCAGGTGAAATGACCCTGAGGTAGAAGGAGGAGCCAGAGTGGAGCATTCTGGTCTGAGACTGGCGTGTGCAAAGGCCCTCAGGCAGGATACACCATGGCATGCTTTAGAAACTAAGAAAAAAAAAGGATAAAGTGCAGGAGTTCCCATTGTAGTGCAGCAGAAACGAATCCAACTAATAACCATGAGGATGCGGATTTGATTCCTGGCCTCACTCAGTGGCTCAGGGATCCAGCATTGCCCTGAGCTGTGGTGTAGGTTGCAGACGTGGCTCGGATATGGCGTTGCGGTGGCTGTGGTGTAGGCTGGCGGCTATAGCGCTGATCCAACCCCTAGCCCAGGAACTTCCATATGCCACAGGTATGGCCCTAAAAATCCAAAAAAAAAAAAAAATCCAAAAAAAAAAGATGATGTGAAGACTTCAAAATACATGAAGCAAAAAACTTATGAAATAGGTAAACCCACAAATCAGAGTTGGAGATTTTAACACAAAACAAATTACCATTCACCTTAGCAGCCTAAGATAGCAAGTATCTATGCTCTGTATTCTATGTATTCTGTAAGGCAGGTATTCGGAAGCAACTTAGCTGGGTGGTTCTAGGTCAGAGGCTCCCATGAGGTGGTCAACCAGACATCACCTGAGGCTGCAGTCTTCTGAGGGCTTGGCCCGGGTGGGAAAATCTACTTTTACTCTCATAGCCTAACCCTCAACGTTGTGAGCAAGAGGCCCCGGTTTCTCACCACATGGACTTTCCCACGAGGTGGCTTAAGTGTCTTTAGGACAAGAAGCTTCTAGAGTAAAAAAAGACTCTAAAAAAGAGAAGCTGCAGCTTTTTTCATCTGGTTTCAGAAGACACCCACCATCACTTCCACCATATTCTGTTCACTAGAAGCAAGTCGCTAAGTCCAGCTCTCATTCAATGAGAGGGAAAGAAGGACTCTCAAAAAATGGGGGGTATTTTTTTCGAAACTACCACAAGCCTGCTAGTTTAGATACATAGCGAGTGGTGAGACCAAGTAAGTGGTCTTCCTAGTGGGAAATGCTAGTCTAAATGAGGAAAGGGGTCCAAGCAGGAAAGACACATTTGACAATCATCAGCATGAATGGGGGAGATGCGGGTTTGAAGGTGACTAGCATCCATGGGGTAGCAGATTGGGGGGATGGAGAACATCATCTAGGGACAAAGTGCAGAGGAAAGAAGGCCTAGCACTGGACTCTGGGGCCCCCTCCAACATTTAGTTGTCAGATAAAGGAGGAAGAGCCAGTGAAGGAGAGAGAAGATTAGCCAGTGAGGTAAGAGGAAGCCATAAACATGTGGTATCATGGAGGCAGAGGGAGAGTGCTTCCATAGCAATAGTTGTTAGTACAAGAGTAATGGCAAATAGCCAGTACTTACTGAGTACCATCTATTGTCCTAGCATTTCATTACTATATGTGTATGAACTTTTGGTCTTAATAATGGAAGGTAGACACTTTATTTGTAGTTAGACACCCTATTTGTAGTTAGAAAAACTGAAACACAATTTTTTCTAAAGCTTGAAGAAAATGGGAAGCTGGGAGAATGAAGTGGTTGCTAGGTGAAACCAAACCCTGATTAAATCCAGTTCTCTGCCAGTTGGGTGCCCGCACCCAGGTGACTAAAAGGTTTTTAGGTTTTCTCTATCCTTATCTTACTCAACCTGTTGACAGTTGAGCAAATATCTATTTGGGGCCAGGCACTCTTCTGGGTCCTGCAGATATGGAGGCGAGTGGAACATTTTAAAAGATCCCTGCCCTTTGGAGCTTACCTTTCAGTGAGAGAGACAGATCATAAGATAAATAGATAACACTTACTGCTCTTTTATATACTGTTTATTTTAAGGTGAAAGACAAAGCTGGGGAAGGAACAGGGGGAGGTGGCAGTGTGGGCAATTTTAGACAGGCTGGTCGAGGAAGACCTCTCAAGAGCAAAATGACATCTCTGTAAGATCCTTCGGTGAGAGATGAGCCATGCAGATATCCGGGGAGCTTTCCAGGCAGAGGGGAAATTAATTTAAAAGGCCCTGAGGCAAGAGTGTGCCTGGCATGTGAACGAAGAGCAAGGAAGCCAGAGTGGTGGAAGTGGAGGAAACGAGAAGGGTATCGGGGAGAGCAGAGGAGGAATGGGGTCAGACAGGGAGGGTCTTGTAGACAGAGCATGAATTTTGACTTTTGTCCTGAGTGATATGGTTGGAAGGTTTTGAGTAGATCATTTACATGACCTGATTTGAGTTTCAAACGGTTCACTCTGGCTGCTGTGTTAATCAACTATGTGGAAGCAAGAATAGAAGCAGAGGCCAAAACACCAAACCAGAGTAGAGACCAGTTAGGAAGCTATTGCAATAACCCAGGCTGTAAGTGATGATGGCTCCACCAGATAATTAACAGTGAGGTGGTAAGAAGTGGTTGGACTGGAAATATTTAAGGGGTGGAGCCAACTGGTTTTGCTAATGAATTGGATGTGGGATGTGAGAGAAAAAGAGAGTCAAGGATGACTTCAAGATTTTTTGGTCTGAGAAACTTAAAAAATGGAGTTGTCCTTTATTGAGATGAAGACTATAGAAGCTGTGCATTTGGGGAGGAGAAAATGAATTCAGTTTTGGATTTGCTAATCTTGAAGTGCTTATTAAATATCTCCATGAGGAAGCTGTGTCAGCATTTGGACACACAAACGAATCCAGAGTTCAGGGAAAATAACCAGGTGTAAGACAGGGAATAGGAAGTAATCAGAGCACATGTATGAAATTTAAAACCATGAGACTGGATGAACCCACTAAGACATAAGTGTAGAAAGAAGAGATTAGGTGTACACAGATCCCTGGTCCTCTCCAACATCTAAGGCTATGAGGAAGAACCAGAAAAGGAGCCTGACGGGAGCATCCAGAGAGGCAGGTGGGACACCAGGCAAGCACGACATCCTGGCTGCCAGGTAAAGCAAGTGTTTCAAGGAGAAGGGCAATCGAATGCTGCTGATATGCCAAAAAAGAGAATTGACCTTCCAACTTAACAGAGAGCGATTGGCTGATCTCATTAAGATGCATTTTCTTGGAGAAGATCAGAAGAGATTCATGAGGTAAAAGCTTGAGTGCAATGGATTCAGGAGAGAATGGGAGGAGTGAATCTAGAGACATCAAGTGTAGCCTCCTCTTTGGAGAAACTGGTTGTAAAAGTGAAACTGTGGGTACCTCTCAGCCAAACCCATTTCACCTACAATCTGCCTTTACTAATCAAGGTGATTTTAATGGTTGCTACAAAAGACTTGCATGTCCTCCAAACAACACAAAGCCTAAACAGTATTTTTGCTCAAGTTCTCTTCTTTCTCAAACTTGCAGCCGTGGGTGTCTAGCTCAGGGGAGCCAGCATTCAGCTCTGGCTATTTGGAGCTGAGCTGCATAGGACTGGCTAGGACCACGACGCTCCAACTGCGCATGCCTGAGTGTCCCCTTGGTGACCTTTTGACGTCAGAGGACCAAAAGCTCCACCCTCAGGTGATGCTGAGCACCACCTTCTTTGAGATGCGCAGAGGCTTGTAATTTGGTTGCACCTGTGCAGAACCTTGATACCCACCACCCCTTCTTCTAATCATCCTCTGCCCCGCTTCCCACGCCCCCAACACCTCAGACTCCCTGCTGCTTCATCCCCCATCCCATAAGTACCCCTACCCTGAGCACCTCACCTCCAGGAGGTGAATTTGTGATTTTTCTCCTGTTTCCTTTTAGGCTGCATTTTGACAAAACCCCCTCTTTGCTGCAGACTTTGGCATCTCAGCCTTTTTGGCTTGCCGCACTTTGGGCAAAATGAACCTAATTCACCTGGTTCAGTAATAAATGGAAGAGAAAGGAATGGAAATGGTAACTGGAGGAGAGCTGGGGCCAAGCGAAGTTTTTGTTCTCACCATGTTGCTGCTGTTTTTTGCAGGAGAAGTGACGTATTTTGTAGGGTGCTGAGGATAATAGAGAAACGGTGATACCAGAGGACAGGGCAGAGTTAACCAGGACAGTCAATGAGTAGGGGAGAGCAGAGGGGATCCAGTGCACACATGGAGGGGTCGACCTTCACAAGGACCACGGGCACCTTAGTTAATGAGACAGGTGGGACACCCGTACGAGTGATGGGTCCATTCAGCTGCATGCACTGAAGTTCCCTTCAAACTGTTTCAGTTTCTGTAAAACTGAAAAGTGGGAAGCAAGGTCATCTACTAGAGTGACAATGGAAAAGTGGTGAAGGTCTGAGAAAAGTGTAAAATACTCAAGGACTGGGAGTGTGGCCTCTGGGCAGCATTAAGGACCCGTTTGTAGGAATCACCAATTTGAAGTCCCATCAGTCAGCCTCGGCGTGTGGTTTTCTCCAAACCGTCTTTGCTGTAATGGAGTTGTTTCAGTGGAATGATGTGGGAAGAAGCCAAGTCAGGAAGACTTAAAGAGGAGATGTGAGGAGGTAGAGAGTCCAGATTTAGACAGTGTATCCCAGAAGGAAGTCTTACTGTAAAACTCGGCTCAGAAATTATGCCACATGTGGAGGGGGATGAGGGATGGGGAAAGGCAAGGTCTTCTTTTAAAGGTGGGAGACACTAAAGCATGTTTATACAATATGGACTGAGCCAAGTAGAGAAGAGATTGTTGATGGAGAAAATAAGGGGGGAAATCAAGGCTGGGGAAAGTCCTGAAGCAGGTAACAGGACGGAGAGCATGGGACGCAGGTGCAGGAGCTGACCACTGATGGACACAGGTAGAGCGGGTTTATGGAGAAGACTAGCAGGAAGGTCAGGTTTCCCACTCTGAAGGTTTCTGTCTTATGATAAGATGAGGTCACTTAGTTGAGAAGAGGCAGGTGTGGGAAGTTGGAGCAGAGGAGAGAGTGTGAAACAACTCTGGAAGAAGACCTAAGTGCACTTCCTATGGAAGCATAGTAGGATTCCTAGCCATTGGCAAGTGCCCATTTGAGGTTTTTATCTAAAACTTGAAGAGTCAGTCTGGTTCTGTGATTTTGCTTTAGCTACTGAGAAAGTGGGGAGTTGGGTTCATCAGGGAAACCTACAAGTTGACAGAGCTTCATCCACCAAAAAAAAAAAAAAAGCCTATAGCTAGAACCAAGGGAGGGTAAAAGAAAGGGGAACCAGAGGGTGACACGGCATGTGTTATTCTGACCGCTGATCCCTTTAAATGAGTTTCTATTTTAAGAGCCTGGATGTCAATAGCGCTTAATTTAATCAGCTTCTTGCAGGTTAAAAGGAAATTGAAAATCTTTGTGAGTCCTGGAACAAGTTTTCATTAGAAGCTCAGGTTAACATGCTAAGGGTGTTGTAGGGCAAAGGAAGATGGCTTATCTATTTATTTCAAAAGACAGTTATGACCCTGCAGGACAAATTCTTTGGCTGGGATCCTGTTTACCTGATTCTTATCTGGTTATGCTAGTTGCTTAATTCATGGTTTCTCCTTTACCCCAAGCTATGATTTCTAGCATAGCCTACAGAATATCCCTGGGATCATTCCTGACCTTAGTACAAGGACATTTTAGGGGCTCTAGTTCAAAACTCAATGGACCTTAACCTCCTTACTCTGGGATGTAAGGTGTTTTATTACATGGCTTCAGCCTTCTTTCCTAGTTCATATCCTACCACTCCACCTATACCAGGCTGCTTAGAGACCCCTGATGATCCAAGCAATTCCCCCTCTCTACCTGGAGTATCCTTCATTGCCTGTCAACCTATTATTGGGAGCTATTATTGTTCCCTCAAGAGTCATTAAAAATTGCCTCTTCTAGTTTTCTCTGGTTCTTTTCATCTTTAACTTAGTAGATAATATCTGGCTCTGTAAGCACTTAACTACATCATGCTGTGATTTATGTATTGCCCATCACAATACTCCTTGAGGGACTGTGCCAAGTTTATCTCTGTGGGCCCAGCACTTAGCCCAATGCCTTAAGATAAGACCAGAAAGAAAGAAATGAATAAAGAAAAATCCAACTTACAGAGTGAAAAAAATAGTTCTAGAAACAGCTTCCACGTTTTTAAACTAAAATCAAGCCCTAAACTTGTTTCAAGATCTCTAGCATTTGGGGAGTCAGTATGATGAAGTCAAGTTTTGGGGTTCTAGCCAGAGACCAGGATTTAAATCTCTACTCCTCAATTAACCGAATGCCTCTTTGTGCCTCACTTTCCCCATATATTTAATGATGAGAATAAGAGAATCGGCTCCATGGGGTCACTATAAAAATTACACCACAAGCCTGGTGTATAACTTTGTGCTTAGCTCACTGTTTTCCATGCTTGGCACATAATGGGTAATAAACATTAGTTATCATAATCATTATTATGAACTCTAATTACCTAGAAGCTAGATTCTTGCTGATCTGTCTCTGCCTGAACCTTTGTCTTGAAACCTCAAGTATTTTATTTCCTCTTTGAATAATCTCTGGCTTGTGATCCCTGCCTCCTCTCCCCCTACCTCTTCCAAACTACCACCCCACCCAAGGATGCCTGTCCCTCTAGAGGCAGAAGAGCCCTGACACCTGCATACCCCACCTCTAACACTGCCTCCCCAGGGTCCCCATACCACATGACCCCCTCCTTACTCTGCAGGCACTGGTGTCTCTGATAGAGGCTTGTCCTGACTCCAGCCTCTGCCAGGGCCCCTTTTCTTCTTCCATTAACTCTGCTTCCCTCCCCAGTACCTGCCCCACCCCTGCTTTTCCAGGCCCCTCTGGGTCTGCACGGAAGGGCCAGGGTTAATTCTCTTTTAAGGCATATCTGGCCAAAATGCACATCTTACATCTGCTGTGTGCAGTTTTGCTGAACAATAATGATCCGTCCTCCAACTGCACACACAAGACTATGCTGCTGACCCAGTTAAATTCTTTGCTTACAAGGATCCCCATTGTCCTTCTGCCGTATCAAAAGGGGCTTCAATTTGCCAGATTGTTGACAGTTCTAACTGAAATCTCACATCTTAGATTATGCTAGTTTATTAGTTTCAACCTGAGCCATCTAAATGGCCCAATCATTCCACCCCAGCTGGAGCTCTGAAGCAAACGCCTTCCAGCTGTAGAAGATGGTGGTTCCTCTTGCTATGACTGTGGCTTTTTATTCACATGAATTTCCCAACCAGAAACGTCAGGTTTGTGGAATATTTTGACTAGGACCCTGCGCCCAACCACCACAAAATCTGAGGAAATTTGTGGGTTTTGTAGCAGATGCAAATATATGGAAATAAGAAGAATCCCATATTCTATTCCCAAGCCTCACAGTTAGAAATGACCTTGGCCAAATCTATTTGTGTAAAGTCTCAGTGAATTGAAATGGCAAATTTAAGCAGGGAGAAGAGGCGGGGGGAAGGGGAGAGAGAGAGGGCACACAAAACTACCCCAGAAACTGATGGTTCCGGATAAACTACTCTTAAAATGGAGCTACTGTTATAAGTCAATTAAACAGGGCACTCACTTCCATATTATCAAAACTATCTTTCATAAATTTTAACTCTCCTTGAATGTGACTGTATTATGTAAGTTTCTATAGACTTATAAGAACTCAATTCCTATATGATTGTGTTCTATTTATACAATTATATTGTATAAAGGAAGACATATTTTTAGACCCAGGGGCTTCTGTAATGTGAAATAAAATCTTTTCAGTACCAAAAATACATTTCCTGCAAAACCAAAGAGAGGCAATTCCTTTGATTTATTTCCTAAGTTGAGACATCCTAAGGCAATAAAATTATTCCACACATCTATTAGTGTTGAGTTAACCCGAGACGGGAGAAGAGGTAAGGGCTGGAGGGAGAAACCATTGGTGACAACATTTTGAGTCGATGGTTCATTCAACAAATCATGACTCCTTTCGTCCTGGTTCAAAAAGCGGCGGATGAAAGGGACTGACTTCTTTTTCCTCCCTGCCCTGGAAAAGTTGCCTCCCAAACAGTATGGAGGAGGTGCAGGGAGAAAGAACCTGGCTCTTTTCCAGGGCCTGAGCCTGAAGCCTCCATGGAGAGAAGAGAGTGTCACTACATAGTTTCAGTCCCACAGCCCACTCCCCCTTGGAGCTGCTAGTCCCCAGGGCCTGTTACTAAATATAGCGCCTGCCTCTCAGCAGAAGGGACTGGAGCATTCCTGCTGTGTCCAGGGAGCCAAATCCTCACTTCACACACTCCTAATACAGTGAGCCCTGCAGCCTATCAGCAGGGCTGGCCCGACACTTGCCTTAAGGTTAACCCTTTTATGGGAAGGCAGAAGGGAAGTGAGCTAGACCACTGCTCACTGCAGATTCTCCACATACAGAGGATGCAGAAACCAGAATCCTGTCCCCCTTGCAAATAGCAGTGTTTGTGGACAGTAAGCATTAGATCAAGGAAAGGGGACGAAATAAACTGCCTCATCCCACAAGGGTCACAGAAATAAAATAAAAATCAAGGAAAAAAAAAAAGGAGTAGTCTCAGGAGAGTGAGAAAGGCAGTAGGAAAGAGGAGGATGGCAGAGGGGCTAGTAAGTGTGTGCCTCCCCCTCCCCTCCCTGTAGATCAAGTGCGTCACTGTCACAGCAGCTGCGCTCCCAGCAAAGAGGCCAGCAGGTGTCCGTGCCTGGCTTTTGATAACAGACAAAATAGGGAGTGAGGGCTGCAGAGCACAGGTTTCCCCCCCACCCACTGGCTGATGTTCCCTGCCTGCTGGAAACCCTGCCCTCCCAAGGGCAAGGCCATTCAGCGTGTTCTGTAGAGGTGTCTCCCAAAAGCCAGAGAACTATGGCCCTTGCAGAAATAATAGGAGGCAGCCAGTGGTTAGACAGTGTCCCTAATAATTTGTTTAAGTGTTAGGGTGAAATACGAAAAGCTGCTTCCCCTTTCTCCATGGGGGGTAGGGAGGATGAGGGGAGGAAAACCACCACTGGGGCAGCTTCCCACTAAGAGGGCTCTGAGGATTGGTGAACTCCTTTTTGGGAGGGAGTAATGGGTTAGAGAACAGAGGGAAGTTTCAGGATTTATATCCTCATCAGGGGCCCATCGCTGCCACCTCTCAGTGTCCGGCTGGCTTACACACTTTGGAGGAGAGAGCTGTGAGCCTCCCAAGCCCAGGGGGAGGGTATGCCCTCTTCTAAGCCATGTAAAGCATTTACTCCCTCGAGGGTCAAGTGTGGACTGGCCCCGCTCCTCACTGTGGGCACTGATGACAGTGTCAGTAGCTGGCTATGGATGTGGGCTTATTTACCTCGTGGAGTCCCACATTATATAAACTGTTTTCTCAATTTATTTTGTCAAGAGCAGAGTCCCCGAGAAGGACATTACAGGAGGTTTCTAAGTTAGATGAGACAGTTGTTGGGCTTATTGTGACGAAAAGCAGGGACCCAAACTCCCCGCCAGCTACTGTCTCCTGCCTAGTGATATGAGGTATGTATTTAGACTGAATCCCCACTCCCAGCCCCACCCAGGTATGTGTTTGAGGGCACCAAGGACCTCACCTTATGTGCCCAGAGTGGCTGTCACATGGGATTGTTAGATAGGTGCTCTGCTAAGTCTCAGGGTGCAGAATGACCTGCTGCGGAGGCCGAGCTCCAGGCAGCTTATGGAGGAAGGTCCCTCTCCTGACACAGGGGAGCCCCGCTCACGGCCCTTCCCTTGGGAAACCAATAAAGAGATGGCCACCCATAGCTTAGTGTGGCTTCTCTGTGGCCACTATCTGTCCTCTGTTAGCTCTGCACTCTCTCCTCTCTCCCTGGACCCCCAAGCCTGGCCCTTTCCTGTCACGTCCCACCTAAATGTCTGTGCTCCAAGAAGGGCTGGGGTAACTGGGCCAAATCTCTACTCCTTGTCCTTAGCATCTCCCTCTGTTTTCCTTTCCAAGCTCTGTGATTACATAAACTCCTAAGTGGGATGCTCGGTCCCCCTCAGAACCTTTGCTTTTGATCCAAAAGAAACCCCGTCAGTAACTAGTTCCTAATACAAGAACCAGTTTAGGATGTTTGAAGGGCAGAAATAAACCTGCAATGGTTTTTGGCTACAATAAGCCTAATTATCCTGTATCAAAGTGTCATGAAATGTGGAAACGAAAGAAAAGCATACCAATTAATATATAAGATCTGATCTTACATGAGTTGAAATATCTGTAGACTGTTACAAAAGGAAGAGGTGATAGCCAGTTGGCAGAAAAGAAATACTGAAATCTTAAAAAGCATTACTTAATTTTCAATAAAACATAGATTAAAATTCTTTATTGGAACTATTATCACTGGCCATCTTTGCACTCAAATGGGAAAAAAAAAAAAGAGGAAGGTGGACCCGTCTCCAGAGTTCTTCTTTCAGTTGTCAGGGTTCACTAATACATAAAACTACAACTTAACTCCAGGCACCTGCCCCACCAGGCTTGAGGAAGATGCCTTACAGCAAAGCGGGGCACTGCTGTGATTCTTTGCATCTCAGTAGACTTAGGCCCTAAGAAGATGTGGACCATGAACCTAACATTCTCATAATCACAAGTGATTTATACTAGGAATTAATATTAATCATTAGGATACACTTACTTCATTCTGTCCTTCACTGTTCTTGCTGATGGAGATACTGCAGGGACTGAGACAGAGATCCTACCTTTGGGAGCTTTTAGTGAAGGAAACAGACACACATAAAACCAGAAGGATATCATGATTGTCCTCATTAGTATGAAAGAAAGAAATGGGGTGCTGTGGTGAGTAAGAGTACATGCAATATAGGCACTATTTTAGAAGGCATGGGCTGAGCAGGAAGACCTCTAAGAAATGGACATTTTGAGTTGACAGACCTGGAAATGTAAGGGGTTGATGGGAGAAGCAGTTTAGGATGCTTGAAGGACAGGTGAAAACAGAGCATGGCTTGAGCCTAGTGAAACAGGAGAAAAGAGATGAGAATGATATCAGTCAATACAGAGGGATCAGAAAAAGCTGTGAAGAAGTTGGGAGTTTTACTCTAATTTTAATGGGACAGTAGAGAAGGGATTGTAGGTGGGAATGGATGGGCTCTGATTTCCAGATTAAATGACAATTTCTAAATTCTTGCTCTAACAATTAATAACTACACCTTTATCATCAAAGAGGTGACAACACAGATACCCAGATACCCACCAGTATCTATGCATCATCTAAACAACTCAGGAGGCTCTTGCAATTTCAGCCTCTTGAGTTTGAAGATTCTGTATCACCAGGAATCTGAGACATTACAGGAGTGGATCCATATCCCAGAAGATGCAGAGTAGGGATCTTTTTTTTTACCCCCCTCCGGGTCAGGAACCAGCAGGATCTTCCTCTCTGATTATACCCAAGAACATTAACAGCTCCTGCCACCAACCCAGATAGATGAACCACCTACCCATCAAGTTCTAGAGAAGGACTGTTCCCCTAACCTTGGTACCACATATGAGGTTCTAGATTTGCAGGAAGAAAGCCAGACTGGGAAAGACCAGCTCGTTTCCTGCCTCAGACCTCAGGCCTGGAAAAGGACAAATAAGACAACACATGAAGAATTCAGTGACTTCAGCAGCTGTACTTGGGATGTTGTTTCTTCCCTCTGTTTTTGGCTGTCGTGTTGAGGGTTTCCTTATAGCTTCTGACAGCACAGCTCATCAGCACGTCTGAGGGTGGGAGTCGGGGTTGGGGCGTCAAGGGAAAGGAGACCAAGTGCATTTAATATGGGAGGAGCCGAAGAGTTTTGTCGGTGGAGATCCTTTCTTCAAGGTTGAACACCTAAACTTTCCAGAGCTACAAATAGAGGTGACATGACTCCCAGGTCACAGTAAGGCCTTAAGGGTCCCAATAAAACATCATTTAATATTGATGAGGCTTTCACACAAGCCTTCCTTAGTCTCAAGCCACAAAGAGAGTGAGTCAGAGGCGCTTATGAAGCGCCCTTCGAAGAACAGAAGCATAAATCCCAGGTCTAATTAGTAATGCTATTCGGCTTTCAGATGAGCTGACATACCCTTTGTAGGGCTTTGGGTTGCTGAAGCCTGTGGATCAATATTCGTTTAAAGGTGGTTTCTCCCTGTTCACCCCAGGAACACAATAAAGAAAAGGGTTCTTCCTGGGAAACAGCAGAGAGATGTGTTTCTTCAAAACGGGCAAAGAGGTAGACGATGACCGTTCTTCACAACAAACATTAGATGAACCATTACATTTTTTTAAACCACAGATTTATTGGGTAGGTTGTGTGAATGTGTGCCTTTGGCACAATTCTCAAGGGCTGTCATTTTCATAAATGACACACAAAGCCAAGGCCAAGGAAGCTATTTCAGCTATGAAAGGAACTGCTATGGCCCATAATCTAACCCATGAAATAACTGTAGCCAGAGCCAGAAAATGCAGTGTTCGGCAAGGCTTTGGCAAGAACCAGCCTGTAGCAAGGGACACCCCCTACCCCAGATAACTGTGCTTTCATCTTTATCCCACTACAGGAAAATGACCTTAGGATGACTTTCAAGTCCTAAATTTTTCTATGAAGGAAAATATTAACAAGGCATAAGAAAATTATAGACAGGCCCTAAAAATTGAATAGAAGGGGACATTCTTCTGAGTTTACTTAGAGAGGAAATCATTAAATTCTTTTGAAATGAACTTTTCAAGTACCACAGAAGGACTTGGGGAGGGGAGGGACCCCAGGCAGGGACACACACGGTCAGCTCAGGTCTTCACAGCCAATTCCGGAAATAGATTAATTTAAAAGCTAGGATTGAATTAGGTCACCCTGGCACTTTGATCAGGGAGACCACTTACCAAATGTGATGCTGCTCAATATTTGGCTGTTACAACTGAAGGAAGAAAAGGATTGATCGTTGTATCAGCCACTGCGGGGGCACATGCAGACAGAGCGTCTAATGGGCAGGTGGGCAGGAGGGCTGGTCTGTGGGCTCTAGATCCTGCATGCACCATCCTCCAGCTCCTGTCTCTGTCCCTGCTCTGTACCCCAGGTCCAAGCTCTCCTCTCTCCCAAGTAGCTAACTTCTGGCTGGGTTTGAGGCTAGAGCATGAGGGAGGGGGCTGCCTGCGGGGGTTATTTCCTCTGTGCCCTGCCCTTCTCCTTGCCTTCCCTCCCACAGGCAGCATCTGGTCAGGTCGCTGCCTTCAGGATTGCCCATCTCAATGGGCTCTGGGAGCAAATCCCCCCTCCCCTTGCCCTTCAGCCCTGGAGGTGATAATGGCTTTCAGCTCTCTAATCTCTGGCCGTTCACCATCCATGGTTGGCTCTGTTCTTGCTACCCCACGACTCACAATAGCCCCATCACTACATTCTCTTCCCTTAAACCACTTGAGTGGCACTGAATTCCCTGCTAGGACACGAAGCCACACAGCCCTGGATACATGTTCATAAAAAAAAGATCCCAACTCTCTTCTAAGGCAAATGTTATGGTGTACCATTGGTACCTCATTTATTTCAATGCACTAATGTGGGAAATATGTTAAGTTAGTAGAGAACTTAGATGGCAGGCTCACTGTTTCCTTCAGGTGTTTTCAGCAGGATGCTCCTGTCTTTTATATATACATTATAGGAAGTCTGATCCAGAGTCCCTAAATATACTTACCCACTGTCAGATTTACATTATGGAGGACCCAGCAAGAAGTACAGGCCAGCTGAGGTTAGCTGCTGCAAGTTTTCCTAAAGGTGTTAAGAGAGCTTAGGGCTCTAGAAATATCCCCCAATGTATAAAGGGATAGACATATTTTGCATTTGTTGTTGTTCTTGACTGTGATAGGTGGTCAAGGTGAGAGAAAGATGAGAGACACAGAAAAGGAGAGGAAGTGGGGGGTGGGGAGAAGAAGAAGAAAAAAGAGAATGCTACTAGTTCTTTCTTCGATTTCAGCTAGGGCCAAATAAAGTCTCTTTTTTTAGAAAACTAAATTTTACTTGCAGAATTAATGCCAAGAGTTTGGCTTGGAAAAAAGGGCCAGCCTACATAGATACTTAATTTACAACCTGGAGCTCAGCCGTCCTTCACAAACCCCCTATCTGAAAGAGCCCCTCTTCCATAACCCAGTGCCTCATGGTGTGTTTTATTCTCTCATGGCACTGGGCACCAGCCATGACATTATAGGACTTAGGTGTGTCTTGTCAGCCCTGCCCCCTGGTGTGTCAGCTCCAGGGGTGCTGTGTGTTCCTTCCCAGTGCCAGGGAGTGAGCGGGCACCAAGACCGCCATGACTGTGGGCTTCCAGTGAGTCCGGAACCTCCAATGACCATTTCTCCTGCAAGGCAGATGACTGGGTGGTGGTCACCCAGGGAACAACAGTGATGACACTTGGTCGTAGGAAATCTAAATCAGGGAGGCTTCCTTGGTCAAGAGCAATTCTCTCCCCACATTACTTTTTGTGAAAACCTGATTCATAGGCTATTGGTAGCAGAGAACGAAGTGTCCCTTTTTCTCTGCTGTGGTGCTGGATTTTTCTTCCTATGAAAATAAGGAGGAAAAGACTCCAAATGGAAAACCTCACATTGTCGGCAGATTTAGAAAAACTCCCCTGGAATGTGTCTTGCTGATGCAGTTTGGTGCAGACTGACAAGTGAGTAATCTTCCATCTTATTGCTTTAATTTCAGGCTGCAGAGATGCCTGGCTCTGTTCAAAGAGTTTTATTAAAAAGTTGCAAGGAGGGAAAAGAAGTCTCTCTGGGCCCATCGGATTTCGTTCTCCCTGACACAGGGGGGCCCTCTGTGGTGCTGGGGGCAATCGAAGGATCTGGAACCCCCCAGTGCTGGATCACAGACAGGATCTCTCACACAATTGCGAGAATCTCAATATACAACCAAGCGCGTGCTTCTCAGTCACCAAACCACCTGCATTCTAGTCAGAAGACAAACACCCACCGATCCCCAACCTGTAACTTGTCCCCTTAGTCTAACTTCTGCTGTTGCTCTTCTCATGAGCGAAATTCCATTCCCTGATCATTTTCTCTATGGGTCCAGATCGAGTGACAAAATGCCAGCCGTTCCTCTGTGGCTCTGATGCATGGATCCTGCATTCCACAAAGAGTGGATGCTGCCATTCAGATTGCGATCTAGACATGGGAACCCTCCAAAGTCTAGGTACAGATCTGATGATATCCTGAAAGGCAGGGATTTGCCTGATGGCACCAACTAAAACAGAACCCCGTGGAAAGGACAGACCAGCTTGTGTGTTCATTAGGAAGGAGCAGTAAGTCACACGAAAGTAGTCATCACAGCCAGACGCAACTGCCTTCTCTCACATGGATTTTTCTTGTTGCCAAGAGAAGTCTCCAGCCTCAAGGGCAGCCCTGTTTGAAAGATGCCCAGTGGAGTTTTGAGAAGGTTTGGGAAGAAGAGTAAGGGAGTGTACCGGCAACACGAATGGACACATAGAAAGTGAAGAGCCCCTGGCAGGCTGTCCGGAGTCCAGCTCACTCCCTGGCTTCGTCATAGCATTTCTCAACCCCAGATAAACTTTAGGATCAGCTGACAGCATTTTAAAAGTACTGGTGCCTGGGCAGACCCTCAAAACAATGGAAATAGGATCAAATCAATTTCTCTCCCCACCTTAAAGTTCTAGAGGAGTGAATAAGGGTATAAAACATTTGTAAAAACCTTAAGTGCAGAAACACAAAGTTAATACCAAGGCTGAGTGACTTTGGTTCCTCTGGCCTGACTCTGACTCTTGACAGGTGGGGTGAGCATTGCCAAAGCCAAGGGGGTCACCGCCAAAGAGGACAGTAGATGAAGGAGAACCCAGGAGAGGGAGGGCCACCTCCGCTGCTGGGGCCCCAGTGCTCTGAACTGTGCACAGGCAGGCTAGGACCTGGTGGCCTAGCTGCTTCAGGAACCTTGGAAATTTCCGGGCCGATGCCCAGGGCTAGAGAACCCACCATGCCTGTCTAAGGCCCAAGCATCTACGTTTGATGCTTTAATAATTACACCACTGAGGATAAAAAGATTCTTCCCTCTCTCTGCCGTGACCCTTCCAGGTTACCTCAGAATTTGGTCCCTCCTCAACCTACTTCCCCTGCTCACAGGAGAAATGAGGGTAGATCTTTTTTCTGCCATATGAGGGGCCTGTGTTAGACTTGGCAATAGGCCTGACTTGACTCACAGCCCTATCCAGTGGGGTTGCACAGTCTGTACAACTGAAGGCGATGACCCTGAGGAGGCCGTGACTAGACAAACATGCCACAGACACAAACGTGCAAATGACTGAACACATGCTCGCTCTCATACACACACACGGCATGGCAAAGAAAGGAAAATAGCAACAATAAAACCAGGAGAAGACTCATTTTAACCTAGACAGTGTTTCAAGGGTTCCATGTAAACTGTGATTTTAGTGGCTTCTTCCTCAGCCCCAGAAATTACGCTTTCCTTTGAAGAGCTGACATAGCACGCTAAATGATACCTTCAGTACTGGAATTCCATGTTCTGTTTCTCTCTAGGGTGGTAACAGAGACGGGATACACATCCTAGGGTCTAATTCTCAAGTTACATAATTAGTAACTGCATAACCAATTAAAAAAAAAAATCCTGCTATAAGATAGCATCTCCTAGGAGGCAAAGCTGTTCCACAGGTTTAGTTTTTTTTTTTTTTTTTTTTTTTAAGTTCTAAGGCTGCTTTTAGCCCCAAGTCGTCATTACCTGTTTCTTCATCATTACTGCTATTATTATTACTATTTGACCTCTGTTAAGAGAATGCTCGTCTAGAAAGTTGAGTGTTGGAGGGAAGGGGGGAGAAGGAATAGGACACTGAAGTTATCTCAAAACTGCAGCTCTCTGGCCTCTCCTGAGAAGCTTCTCCGGGTGCGGGGAGGAGGGCAGTCTTCTCTACTTCTCATGCTGGTGATTTCTATCTCGGAGATGAGGGTTTCTCTAATTTTTATGAGACCCCAGTGCCTATCATGCTTCATTTGTTGGCAAATAACTGTGTGGAGGGCGGGACAGACCAAAGGAAAGAGGAAATCAAATTACATTAATTAGGAGGCACGAAGTCTCTAGCAGGATAAATCAACTATCTCTTCTTTTTTGGTTCTTCAGTGATGTAATTATTTTGTATCCACAGACTCAATCTACCTTCTCCCAGAATATGTGCTCATACAGTTCACTTATTAGGGCCGGACCTTAGGTCTCTATCTAAAAGGTTGGTTTCTGCTCACTGACCACCTCAGGAGACCCACAGAGGTCTGCTTACAGGTGGGTCCCAGTTAGGGACTGACTTGGACACCGCCTGGAGTCCGCATCTTTTTAAAACTGCATTTTCCCTCAACAAAGAGTTGTGCCTGTTGGTGAAAGGCATCTCAGCAGAGCTAACAGTTGAGGTTGATCGCTTGCTTTCTTTGGGGCATTTTATCTGCAAAGTACCAAGGAGCTCCTGTCACCGCCCCACTCCTCCACCCTCGCCTCTCACGCGCTCTTTGCTGCGCACACACACACACACACACACACACACTTGATTCAAGCTTGTCCTCTGTGGGGGATGTCCTTTTTCTTTGGCACACAGAGAAAATGAGAATAGTGTCACATCAACTGACACGTCTCTTAAACTTTGAGGAGCAGTGTTGGCAACTGCAACCACAACAAAGAGTCCGCATGGAGGGCCCACAGTTCTGCCCCGAACACCAGAATGCAGGCCAATTCAAATATTTCGGAAACACCTCTCAGAGCCAAACGCTCAGCTCGGTGCACTTCAGGGGCAAACACTCCAGCCCTCCTCTCGGGAAGCTGTTTTAAACGGCCTTCCGCGTTAGTGTTTGGGTTCGGCTTATGTCGAGAAGATCAACACTTCACAGATTTCTAGTTACCTCTAGATCTAGTCTCTGAGATTTGGGGTTGTGCCAAGTCTAAGCCACAGCTGTGTCAGTGGTTGCAGTCCAGTGCTAACAGTAATTAGCATTTAATAGAACCAAACAGTATACAAGTTGCTTTTGCACCCACTGTATCGGATACAGTGTGAGCGAGGCACAGACAAATGTAAAATTACATAATTTTTTAGAGAGTAAAATGGTCCATCAATGCTGAGGGAAAAAGACAACTAGGACTCTCCCTGGGTGTTATAGAGCCACACTTTCCAGAAGAAATTTCCAAACATCCATGCTTATGGCAACATTCCTTCCAGATTTTCCAAAACAGTTCTAATTTCTATCAATTTGCCCTCTCATTGACATAAATATCCTTGTACTTGTCATACTGGGTACTGTGTATTTTTGGTTTGTAGTCAGCACAATGAAAACTCACTGCAATTTTTGGTGCATATCCAGGCCACTTAACCATAGGTCATTCTCTCATTTGGAGGCTACAAGCACGCACACGCGCATATGCATACGCACATATATACACATGTATATATTTAAAGACACCAAATCAGGGTTACCAAAGTTGTGGTATGATTTAGATATTGGCATTTGACAATTATAATACCTGTAACCACCCCCATACCATGTAATATAATTGTTCTGTTCACAAGAAATTATAATTGCGTGGCTGAGCATGTGAGCACACACACACCCTGTGTCTGGTGTGGGTTTCAGTCTTATCCTTGGATCCCCTTATCTCTGACCCAAAGCCTATCTGGCGGTCATGTTAAATATCTAAATGAAAGGTGGTTTTTGTGACTTTGATCCTGCAGGGTAGGAAAAAAGTAATTTATCCTCTAGTTTTCTAAGTTCTTGGCTGGGGCCCCTGGAACAGAAGATGGATTACCAAGAGAGAGACAAGTATAAGTTTATTAACATGTATACCTCACATACAGGGAGGACAGCCAGGGAGACACCAGAAAAATGCGTAATTCAGGCAGGTGGTTTAGAATTTAGGCTGAAATACGACCTTCAGCTCAAAGAAAAGGCGGGGTGGAGAGGGGGAAAGTCAAGTGTGCGAGGGTGACCAGGAACTTAAACCTTGTAAACAGAATAAACTTCAGTATGCAGATTTCAGGCTGTGCCTTCTTTGTGGATAAACCTCTTCTGACTTAGAGCTCTGCTTCTCTTCCTAGTCCAGAAAGGGAGACCTTCCCCCCACCCCCTTACAAGCAGAGATTTCCTTCACAAGTATAAATTTCCCTTCCATAAAGGGCAACTTTTATTCTCTTTCCAGAGCTTCTCTTATGTCTGCTGTTTCTCAAAACAATCCTTCTGTTTAGAGGCATATTTGGGGGTGCCGTATGCTGGTGTCCTCCAATAATAGGAAATGCCCTTCTGGCCTCCAAGTGAGAGGTTTTGGGGTGAACACTCATAAAGCGGCCCTGAAAATGAGCACAGGCCCCAATAAACATGGCCATGGGCCTGATGGGAGAACACCAGTCCCCAGAATCCGGGCGGGAGCTCTATCCTCCTCAGTCTGGGAAGATCTGGGTAAAGCCCTGTGGCCTGGAAACAATTTCACAGGTGGATACACTTTTGAAACCAACTGCAGGGTTGTTAGAGCTCCAACTCGGCCCTCTTTGCTCCAGTGCTTTCAGGGGAGCAACATGGAAAGCTCAGACAGGATCAGCTTTCCTAGGCTATCTATCTAGCTTCCCACCTGCCGCTGTGGACACCCTGGTGTAAACGGGGGGCAGCTGCCCTGCAGGTGGGAGAGGATGCTCTCCCTCACCACCAAGTCCCCCCCACCCCCCAGGAGAAAACTTGTTAAAAGCAAAAAGAAATCTTCCCATGGAGCCATTATTTGCTATCTCAGCTCGGAACAGGACGCCAGTGCTGAGATTAGGGGACGTTGTTTTAAAACACAGAAATGGAAAGTTTTACCTGTGTGTTTGCACCAGCATCCGAAATCTCTGTCCTCATCGGCTCTATTCTGGAGGCATCGGCATTAACAAAAGTTGTGGTCTAACGCTTCCTACTAAATTAAGGGAAAAATACAAGATGGCAACAGATCAGAAGTAAGATAGAGGCATCATCCCTGTTTGTTCCTCCTTTCGCATCAATCCCTCCTCACGAGTAGGGATCAGGGCTGGTTTCATGGAATATCCTCTCTTGATTTTGACCTCAGCCCCTCCCCCCATGACTCTGTCCTTCTAAGAGCCATCCAGGATCTGGGGCTCTTCATTAGGTGAAAACTTAGGTCAACTGTATGTCTGACCCTTAACTCCCCATTTATTCCAGAGATTAAAGAATGGAAGGGGTGGGAGGCAAGGGTTACTCAGGGTTTAAATATTGTCTCAGATCCTTTGCCCCAGGTAGCATTGAAAAGCCTAAAACTCAACTGCTGTACAGGCCATGCAGCCTGTGTCTGTGGGCTTTCAGTCTTGGGCCTGCTGAGGGGCAAATAAAATTGCCAAGGGGTTAACAATTACAACGGCATTTATTCAGCATGCATTACATGCTGGACATAGAACTGAATGCTTCTACTACATGAAATTATTTAATTCCCTCAACTCCTGGGAGTTTTATATTTCTCCCCTTTCTTCAAGAGAAGAAACTAAAGCTTAGAAAGGGCTAGTCTCTTGTCCAAGGTCATACAGTGAGGGTTGGTGAACACGGGGTCAGAACCATCCCTAACTTCAAGCAAGGTGACAGGGAAAAATGCACTTCAGAAATTCTCAGAGTATTTACCAAGCATCCCAGTCATTTGAAACTTCACAGAATCGAAATTGTTGCATCAATCCTCATTTCAGGTTTTATAATCCAGCTAAGACTGCAAATTCCTTGAGGTCAAAACTTCATTTTCAACTTCTCTGTGTTTTTCAAAGTGCCTAACATAGGAATTAGCACAAAAAACAGGCAATTTAAAAATATGTATTAGCAAATCTAAACATGGCGAGGTAAATTACTAATTATCAAGTGAGTTGAAAAAAAGGAAAATGAGCCTTCCAAAACAAAAATGGATGAGGGTGTGTCTTCCCCATCTCCAAGAATGTGGGTCACTCTTAAAAGGCCAATTTTCAGTGTATCTCAAGTTCCAAAGGAGAGAAAGAGCCTAGGTTAATTAACTTTCTGAGATAGCTGCGTTGTGAATGAAGGGGGTTGGAAGCCTCCAGCAGCTTCCCGAATGTCAGCGGGAAGGGATCCCAGCTAAGCTCCAGCGTAAATCAAGCTGGGTTCCCCTAAGCCCCAGATGCTCATGACTTCAGAGGCGCATCCTTTCATCTTTTCATTCTTTCCTGAGGGCTTATAACTTCTGCAGTGGCCGGAGGGCAGGAGTCACAGAAACTCAGCCCTGGTGCCCACGAGAGCAGAAGAGGGGCTGTGTACCATCCTGAGCGAGAAAGATAAGCAGCAAAATCCTTTAAGCAAGGACCCGGGGGGCAGAAATGCCAGGAACCGAGGTCCTGGAATGTTTAGAGATTCCAATCTGCAAAGAGAGAGGAGCCTTCTCACAGCACCGCCCAAAAGAAAGCCAAATAAAGGGGCCATGCTGCTTTCCTCTCACCTGCACTGCGTCGTCTGCACTGAGTCCTTCTGCGCAGCATCTCCGCCTCCTACGTGCATGTGCACTTACAACTGTCCTGACTGTGCGCCATGCCCTCTCTTCTTTACCAAAGCACACAGCTGTGATTCTTCTCGACGTGCGTGAGGCCAGGCCATCTCCTCTCCCGGGGGGCAGCTGCACACAGGACAGTATAAACCGAGGACAGTAACACTAATACTTTCAAATGAATAAAATGCCCCTGTTCTTGGTCCTCTTTTAATTCAGCAGTGTCTGTCACTTAGATTTTGTCCTTTCTCCTTCATACACACAAATAGAAGGTGTCATCCTTTAAGACATCTTTTCTGGGCAGAGGAGGACTCTTCTCCCAGTGTTTGGCACCATTTCTCCCTCCAGCCTGGGGCCGAAGGCAGCGCCCAGCCTCTGTGTGGCATTTCCCTCCCAGACGCGGGTCTTGCCAGCAGTGCACACCTGTGCTCAGGGCCTGGGAGGGCAGGGCCGCCCTCCCAAGTGTTCCCATAGCAGAGCACACTTTCCTCTCCACGATGCCAAAACCTGCACGGAGCTCCAGTTTCTCCCACTGTAACGCGATATGCTGCCAACAGGGGTCTGGTGCTGTGTCTGCGGTTTTGAAAATGAAAATATCTGCTTCTGAGTCTAGTGAGCAGCTGTTGGTAACCTTTTCTCCTACCTACATGCCGGCATGATACCCCCACGGTAGCCTTTGGGTCCCCTGGACTTTCGCAACAGAGTAGCCACCAGCTCCCCCGCTGGAATCTTTTGAATGGCCAAGAGCCATTGTCAGGAGCTGTTCATCACTACAAGCATAGTCCACTTTTTTTAAGGGCTGCTCATTGCATATCGCTCCCAGGCTTTCATGGTGAGGACCAGGAGAGAGGATGAGAGGATCAGAAATTAAAATATGAAAACTTTGCAAACCTGTAGAGTTCATTACAGCCTTCAGAATGTAACTGGGTAGACTGAAAAAAATAATGTTCGTGTTATCAAAGAAAGCAAATGGAAGAAATAAAATCGGATTTGTTGAATATTTCTGGATAACAGTGACAATACCAGGAGGGGAAGAACCCTATTTAAGGAGTAATACCTGAGGGGGAATCTAAAAACAACTGAGGATGTGTGATATTTAATAACACTATTTCTGGAAGAAATGAGATGCTAAGAAATACAGTAATGATATTGGTTGGAATATTAATAAAGCAGGTGTCAAAACAGAAATAATTCCATTCTGAGTCGTCGGCATCTTAACAATCGGAACTGGAGAAGACATTTTTATTACTTCAAGGCTGACATAAGATATAAGCCCTTGGTTGGTCAGCCAGTTTCCTCTGCGTATCATTCATCATTTCTTTGTTACCAAGAAAATTATAAAAATGGGAGTTTGCTCTGCCACAAAACAAACAGGGATTCCAATATCTTTTGTTACTGGAGAAGAGATATAAATCTAGATTGGATGGGACAGTGATGGGAGAGAGAAGAGGCTAATCTTGCCAACCCCTGATGAGTAGCCAAATAGTTAGATGTATAACATAAAGAAGCTATGAAGCACTCAGATGTGATTCGGCCAGCCTGGTGCAGAGGGGGCCGTGGCAGGAATCTAGAAATCAGGTAACGATCCAGTCTTATAGGAAGTAGTATCACATTTCTAGGCATGTAGAGTAAAATTAACATCCAGAATCTATAGATGTTACTGTTAATTGTAATAACACACCTGCCCGTCTCTAGTTAAGACTTGATATATATTATTTCCTCTGAAAAGAAGTATGAGGACAGAGAATGATAAAAGAGTGAAAAGCAAGCACAAAAGCATTCATTACTCTTTCAAGCATTTATTGAGCAACTACTATATGAGGGATGAAATATGCATAACATTGTTCCTTCCTTAAGGAAATAAAGCAATGCAGAGGGAAAATTAACTGAAAGAGAAGGAGTATAGGAAAAGAAAGATAATAGAAAGAGGGAAGAAGATATATTTGAGAAAACTGTGTCAAGATGTCCAGATGACTGATAAAGGTTCCAGTGTGTTCTCACAGAGGCTGCCTGAGCAACCTATCTTTAAGTGCAAGGCAATGCCTCACAAATGAGTTGACTGCCTTTTTTTTTTTTTTTAAGTTAATTCTGCCAAAAAATTAAAAATTTTTAGGAAAACAAATGAGCAGTAACTAAATGTCTTAGAAGATTGCTGTTCTCGAAATGGGCAGCTAAGGGCAATAATGACACTGCAACAAAATATTTACGGTGCATCTCTGAAGCAAATATGATGGACCAGGCCCTCACACACCTTGAAAATAAACCTAAAACTTGAGAGGAGGCAATTTTTCAAGCATTCCTGCAGAATATACACCCTATTCCGTCATCTCATTGGCAGAGAATTGTGAACAAATTGTTTTCAGTGAAGGAAGAGGAGAAAAAAAAATGGAAAATTAGAAGCCGAATTCAGAGGCAGGTTTAGCATCTGGGAGGCAAGCTTCAGAAACTCTGAAATATTAATATTCTTCTTGGCATATTGAGCTCGTTATTGCCTCCTGCCCCTGCCTCCTCCCCACCCACAGTGTCCCATCAGCTTAACTGCAGCCCCACAGCCTCCCTCAGCCCTTAGGAGAGGACAATTCCAGGCATGGAGCTTCACCTTCTAAATATTCTCTCTTCTGCTGATTTTTGTATTAGCCCATCCATTCTGCATCCATTCATTCATTCTTCAATAAACATCTACTGAGTTTCTATTATGGGCCTACAATATGACAAGGACTGAGCCAGGTGTGGGGCCCTCAGAGAATCTGTTATTTCCTCCAACTTCATGGGAAGAAAATTTATTTTATCTTCCCAGTAATCATATATTTTGTAGGTTTTTATTCTGCATCTTAAAAATACTTGATTTTTTTAACTACCTCAGGAAAAATACACACACTGATGAATAGTGTTTCACAATTAATGTGGCTGATTTCATTTACTATCATGTTTCCTGTCACTTTTTTGATGGATGTACTGTGTTTCCTATCTGTGTAGGGTTTATTGGCAGGACCATCAGCAGGACTAGATAGTTGAGTAGCAGGACTGTATAACATGGAGCAGTGAGGGCTGCCATTTATTACCCCTTCCTTCTTTTTCCTTCCAGCATGAGAATTTGTGCACAGAGGTGACAGTTGAATCCACAGATGAGATGAAGTATCCTGAGCAGTATATTGTAATACAGGGAAGCCAACTTTTTCTTTAAAGGACCAAATGGTAAATATTTTTTGGCTTTGTGGGCTATATGTCTGTCACATCTTGTTGCATGCCTGTCGTGCTAGGGGAACAGCAGTCATCAATAATAACGTAAGCAAATGAGCATGACAGAGTCACAGGAAAGGATTATCAATGGACTTAATGTTATGAAAGTAAATGTCATGTAACTCTCCCACATTGTAAAATATTCTTCTTTGATTCTTTTCTCAACCCTCTAAAAACGTAAATGCCATTCTTAGCTCACAGGCAATAGAAAAACTGGTGGGGGCTGTACTTGGCCTCAAGGCAGTAGTTTGCTCATGCTTGCTGTAGTGGAGCGTGTCATTCCAGTGTGTGATCAGGCTCTGAAAGTGGCCCGTGTCACTTACTGCTGGGGGTCAGAGAAACCAATGTGGTATCAGTGGGCCTCTACCTTCTTATCTGAAGATGGGAATAAGAATTTTGCCCTTGCAGGAATTATAAGGATTAAATGAGAGAGGCAACAGAAATAGGGCATTTTCTAAGGAATGGAGGGGAGGCTGGGGGTCTGGAGATCAGCTGCTGGGGACATGTGGGTGGGGGCGGGGAGAGAAGATCAGCAGGAGGCAGTTGTTCTTGCCTGAGAAATAGTCACTTACTAAATGACAGCTGCTATGACTACTTGTACCACTCTCGTTCAAAAGAAGAATATACACATATATAGAGAGAGTGCACGTGAAGTAACACGTGGAAACAACAGATTCAGAAGGGGAAACAAAGAGGAGGTAAAACAGGAAAGTACAAAGTACCAGGGGACAGAGGAGGGAAAATCCACAAGGGTGTGATTCCAGAATCTCCCCACTCCCATCTCCCTCCCAAACCCAGGAATGGATTTCCACCTCTCTTGAATCTATTCATGGGAGTATTCCATTGGCTTCTCAAATGGCCCATAGCCTCAATTAGTTTATCTTCCTCTAATCTTACCTCTGTTTTTCTCCAACACTTTCTCTTTCTACTAATAACACACCAAGCTCCAAACAGCTAGGTCATAGCTGATGCCTCTTTCTTTTTAATCCTAAACCTTGTGAAGTTTACCTTTTCAGTTTTTTTTTTTTTTTTTTTTTTTTTTTAAGGAGCATACTCTCCTAACCCTGCCACTCACTCTCTCCTAGACTCTCTTAATAACCTACTACACAGACCAACCCTACTGTCTGCCTCTCAAGGTCCCCTCAACACCAATTCATTTGACCCACAGTTTGGCCCTAGAGGAACGTCCCCATCAGGACCAAAACACAGAATAAGCCCTCTAATCACAGGCAGGTGACCTTCCATCCCATCTGACATGATTTCCTACATAGCGCCATTGCACCTCCATTCCTTGGTTATCTGCTGTTCCCACAATCTGGGCTGCCTTTCTCTTCATTGTATTCCTAAATTCTAGGAATTCTTCAAGACTTCCCTGTAAATGCTTCCTTCTCCAGGAAGCCTTCAGCCAAAAGAACTCTTTACTTGCTATAAATGTCCTTCACGCTGATCCACATTTCTCATCAGTTGTTTCCTATCTTTGTGTTATTTATGTAAATGTTTTATCATTTATCACGTATACTAGACCAGTGCTTCTCAGAGATGATTTTGACCCCAGGTGACATTGCCTGGGGTAGTAGAAAAATACCAGAAGAGGGTTTTGATTGTCACAATTGGAATAGGGGAAGGAGGTGGGTCATACTGGCATCTGTGGTGGGTGGAAGCCAGGGATGCTGCTAAACATCTTGGAAAGCACAGAACAACCCCCAACAACATAGAAACATCAGCAGCACGAGGGTGAGAAACTCTGTACTAGACTCAAAGCTCTTGAAGAAAGGTTATCACAGCCTATTCCCTTGTGTTTCCTGTGGCTCCTAACCCAGTCTTGCTTATGGTTATTGCTAAGTACATATTTTTTAACTTAATGAAACAATGAGAGTTCTGGAAGAAGATGTCCAATCCTGAGGGATGGAGCACAATATTGTTTCTCGGTAGTTTATGGGTCCATATTTATATAGATCTACTTCTCTGGGGCAGGAGCCAGGGCTTTTCAATATCTACAGGTTTTCATCACATGCTTATTATGTATACATGGTATATTTTTAATATATGTATATATGTGTATATGACATACATTATTCACATTGCAAGCCCAGGATTTTGGTTCAGGTTTTAACACTCTCATTTGATGATTACCCTTAGTCAATGACTTAAAACTTCTAACCATTCTTATTTTCCTCAACTGTAATGGAGATAATAATAGGATATATTCTATAGGTTGCTATTGCAACAGTTAAATGAGATATTTCTCCCAAAGTGTGATGAAATAAATAATTGTGACAGCTGGCACCAGGGTTATATGGAGACAAAACCATCTTGGCAAAGAATATCCCAAGCTGCTGGGGGTGAGGCTGGGGTGAAAGCGTTGGGATAATATGAGGAAATAGTGAAAATGATAAACTCTCTGCACAAGAAATAAGCAGGGCTTGGAAGAAAGATGGAGGAGGGAGGAGAGAACGTGGAGAAGAAGAGAGCTGAGCAGGGCTTGAGAGCCTCAGGAGAAAGGTACCAAAAAATCCCAAAGGTGAGGAGGCCAAAGAATTTCACAAAGGATGTCAGAGTCTAGGATCCATCCTTAGAAGTTCTGTTTCTCTATGATATAAACACTCTCTGTTGCTACAAGCCTTGGGAAGAGCTACACGTGAACGAGTGGCTTGAGAGGGCAGTCAAGGAAAGGGCTCAAGTGCCCCCATCTGTATTGGTGTGAAGCAGGGTGAGAAGTGTGAGTACGACAGAGCCAGGCAGAAATCTGAAGCCAGAGTGTCCCTTAGAATGTGAGTACGCAGACATTCATAGAAACCTGAGGAAGTTCCTGGGGATTTCCTCGAGATGAAAGAGAGGGGTCTCAACCAATTTTAATGAAGTCTCAAAGAATAACTAGTGTCTGGAGCACTCATTCCTTCACTTAACATTTATTGAGCACTTACTGTGTTCCAGGATGTTTTGTAGGCACTGAGATTAGTGTTGAACAGTGCAGGCTTCCTGCTCTTATACCTTACTTTCCAAGCAGGGAACAGAAAAAAGCAGACCCAGACCAGGGAAGCCAACAATAACCAAGTAAAAGAAAAAATAAGATCATTTTAGAATGGAAGGTATTATAAAACAAATTTCTTTAGAGGTGGTATACTGAGACCTTCAGAACAGAAATGAGGGAAGGGTGATCAGGGAGGGCTTCACTGAGGAGGTGCTATTCAACCCAGGACCTGAAGGACAGGAGGGTGCCAGCTATGCGTAAATCCCAGGACATTCACTCCAAGCGGAGGGATGGCAAGCACGGAGACCATAAGCAGGAAGAGCAAAGATCATTAGTAAGAAACTAGTGAGAAAGAACCTGTATTAAGTTCCTAGAGTTTAGCCCCAACAAAGTATCACAAACTGGGTGGCTTGAAAGAATAGACATTTATTATTTCACAGCTCTGGGTCGAGGAGTCTGAAACCAAGATACCTGCAGGTTGGTTCCCTCTGAGGGCCACAAAGGAGACTCTTCTGCAGGCCTCGCCAATCTTCCGCCTTCCTTGGCTTACAGAGTCAGCCCTCTATGACCACGAGCCATTCTCCCTGGGTCTCTTCATATAGTTCCCCTTGTTATAAGGACACTGAGTCACACTGGATTAGGGCCAACCCTAATCACTTCATTTTAACTTGATTACCTTTGTAGCAAACTTATCTACAAATAAGCTCACCTCCTGAGGTGTGGTGAGGGATGGGGGTACTGCAACAGATCTTTTAGGGGGACACAGATCCACCCCCAATAGTGTGCACAGAAAGGAGGTTGGACTTTATTCTAAGAGCCCATGTGAATTGCCTTGACAGTGCCTGGCACATGGCAAAAAAATGTTACCAAGCATCACCATTATGCAGAGAATTCCTTTAAAATGCACAAAGTTAACAGAATGGTCTTTTTAAAAATGAAATCAGATTGCATCACTATTCGGGCTAAAATCTCTGACAGCCTCCCTTCAAGTTCTAAGAAATCCCATGTCTTTACAAGGCCTAGACAATCTGAGCCCTCTGAGATCTCAATCCTTGTTTCTCATCAAAGCCGAGTCCCTGCCCATTCCTCCCACTCCACCCTCACTGGTCTCCCTTGTCCTCAGCACCCAAGCACACCCCCATCTCAGAGCCTCTTTGGGTTTGTGGCTTCAGCCTGGAATTTTTAACCTCAGATATTATGCCGTACAGTTTTTACCTCCCAATACCTCCCCAGTCCTCATGCAGAGAGGTTTCCTCAAACGCTCTCTAAAGTAATGTCCCTGTCACCCTTTTTTTTTTTATGGTCCACTGAATTTTTCCTCATAGCTTTTATAACTACTTAAACTTATTATACACACACATATCTAGATAGAGAATAGAGAGACGATAGATAGATCTGTCCTGGCCACCAGAATGCCAGCTCCATGAGGACAGGGAAAGGTGTGTTAGCTCCTAGAACAGTGTCTGACACCTAGTAGACGCTTAACATACATTCGTTGAATTCATGCATCAGGGGTGCTGCTGAAGCCAGCATTAATGAGGTGGTGTTCTCATCCTCATTCAAGTGCAGTCTTGATTTTTGTGTCTGGAATCCATAAATTTCCCACTATTCATTTCACCAGTGAACTGTATTGGCCCCCTGAACGTTTGTCTGTGTTCATTGCTGAGAACTTGGAGATGCTTGCTTCAAAGGCAGATTTTTTTATCTCAGGGACATGGAGTTCACAGTTCTGTTTGTCTTATTCTGTATCCATTGGTTAATATGATGTTGCAGTACAATGGTTTAAGCAGGAATGGGAGATGAGATACCTTTAACATGCATCCTGGAATGCCTGCAGATGCCACCTTCTGCGTCCTGCAGGAGTGGAAGAGGTGCTTCGGCTCCAAAAGAACAATTAAGTCAAGTGATTACTAGGAAGCAGAAACATTTCCCTCTAAAGAGTGGAAGTAAATTAAACAGTAACCAAATAGGAAACAAATGCTTAACCACACTACAAAATGTGACTTCAGTGCACTCTGAGCCGCACAAGAAAAGCAGTTCCCCTGCTTTAGAATCTCATCTTCTTGTATTCTTTTATTTCATGATCCCAAAGATTATAAGTTGATCTTGTACTTTACAACACTTATTTAAAGACAGATATCTTTTAACTATTTCTGAAATTCAAATCGGTCTTTAATAGAAGAAAATCTACTCTACTAGCAATATTCAGTAGAATATGCTGTAAATCCTTAAGTTAATTACAAAGAGAGAGTCCAAAAGTGTTTTAGAAGAGGCATCATTGCTGAAATAAGTGAATGGCTTCCTGATGTGACCAGTCAAGTAAATATACACATTTTCTTTCTTTTTTCTTTTTTTTTTTTTAGCATTTTGTTAAGATTTTTAGAATGTATGCATGTATGTGTAACTGGGTCACCTTGCTATACAGTAGAAAATTGACAGAACAATGTAAAGCAGCTATGATGGAAAAAATAAAAATCATTTTCTTGAAAAAAAGTAATTTTAAATTCAGGCACACTTGATAATAAACTTACCCATATTTAGCTTGTGATACATTAACTTTTCCAGTATGCATCTTAGTTAATTTGTAAAAGTTGTAATGAACCATTTTTAATTATTTATGTGACAACTATATATTCTGAAAGGGGAAAGAAAATTTATCTACTTTTAGAAATGCATGGTGCTGGTCAAACATCTTAAACTATGCAAACAGTTAAAAAATTACTATTCTTTAACTCCATTAATTTTCTTAAGCGGTTTTTACTTTTAACAGAGCCCTTCTTTAAATGTATGTTTGTTCAAAAGACATTCTTGATTAAATGCTGAAATAAAACTATTAAGAAGGAATTGGAGGGGAAGGAGAAGAGGGAGGGAAACAAAATTTTCTGGTAACAAAGATTTCCAAATTCTGGTCAATACCCTGGAAATTTTAAATAGTACTCACTATGAAAATTTTAGTAAATAAAATATATTTATCAGGGCCTTAGAGTTTCATGCCCGATCTTGATTGACAGTAGATTGAGATGTGTGTCTCTTTTGAGCTGTTACTATATTTGTAACTTGAATTTAGTGGCCAGTATACCCAGAGGTACCAGTTCCTTCAAGCTAAGGCTGATCTTTTTCCACTTAGCCTCGATAGGCTACTTCAAATAAATTACCGTCTTATTCAGTTCAAAGAGGCAGGTCGGTAATATACTCATGCATTGTAATCTCAGAAAAAGTCACAGGAGTAGATTATAAATCATAGCACCCCAGGAGAGTCAGGAAGAAAGGCTGGCTTGGAAAGTTCACTGCATCATAGAACGTGCTCCTTCATTACTTTGCTGAGGCCTGTTCAGTCTTCATTCTATGCAACAAAGATTTCTCATAATGAGCTAGTAAATGCATTGGCATTTCAAGAAAAAGATAATTGTTAATAGTGGAAGAGTTTCGTGCTAAGGTCAAAGGCACTTTGGTGGAAGCAGAGAACACAGAGGTTTCTACTTACTAGAAAACAAATCAGGGGCTCGGTTCTAGTTGTGATGAAAGGGTCTCATTCTGAATTGTTTTGGGAGACATAAATTGCTCTAGAAAACTAGAGCTAGTTAGAGACCACCGACCTTGAAATGAAACCACCCTTAGGGAAAATGGAAATTGAAAGGCTTAAATATATTCCCTCGAAATTCCTCAGAACCTTTCTTTATGCCCAAGGTACTATTGGTGGAAACAACCTTAAGAGACAAGAGCATTGTTCTGAAAATTACCCTTGTATTTTTGGCACATTGAGAAAAAGACATACTTGTGTTCTTCCACTCCTGCCTGCCTTTTGAGCAAAGTGAACTTTGGAAATATCTTATTTCCCAATTAGCTAAATCATTTAATTTTCCTAGTCTAAAAGTTATTTAAATTATTGATTCAATGTTTCAGCAATGTTAAAGCTTCAAAGCCAAATTTATTTATTAATCATTTAATATCACATGTATTTATTGAGCTCCTACAGGGTACTGGAGATACAGAAATGAAAGACCTGTCAAGCTCCTTACTCTTATGAAGCTTACTTTGTATTTGGGGAAGGGAGGGGAGGGGCTACAAAAATCAATAAATGAGAAAATAGCAGGTGCTACATTTACCAAGAATCAAAATAAGCCAGGCTGAGAGAGGACAGGAGGGTATTCTAGATTGACTGGTCAAGGAAGTCTTCTTGAGTTGAGCTGAGAATTGAATGAAAAGGGATCCACCCATGCAAACATCAAGAAGAAAAAGCATTTGGCTGGATATATGCCCAAGAGTGGGATTTCTGGATCATATGGTAGTTTTAGTTTTCTGAGGTACCTCCATACTGTTTTCCACTGGGGTTGTACCAATTTATATTCCCACCAACAGTGTAGGAGGATTCCCTTTTCTCCACACCCTCTCTAGCATTTATTTGCGGACTTATTAATGATGGCTATTCTGACTGGTGTGAGGTGGTACCTTAATGGATAAGCAATGAGATCCTGCTCTACAGCACTGGGAACTATATCTAGTCACTTATGATGGAGCATGATGGAGGATAATGTGAGAAAAAGAATGTATATATGTATGTGTGACTGGGTCACTTTGCTGTATAATAGAAAATTGACAGAACACTGTAAACCAGCTATAATGGGAAAAAATAAAAGTCATTGTTAAAAAAAGAAAAGAAAAAAAGCATTTGGGGCAGAACAAACAGCCCTAGCACAAAATGAGTCTGGTCTGCTCTTGGAACAGGAAGAAGGCCAGGTTAGGTAAGTGGGTTAGAATGACAGTGTAGGTATGGACTGAATCCCAGGCCAGAAATTAGCAGCCAAAGCTGTACTCTTGATTGAATTGGGAAGCATCAAGGCAGTAAATCCTGATCTGATTTCTGTCCCCTTCCAATACAATTTGCACTTCACTGTTAATTAACCTAAAATATCATGTTAATTGATTCAACTTCCATCTTCAGAAAGCATCTTATACACCATCTGCCTTCAGAAGAAAGTTCAAATTATTTAGCTTGACATTTCCAGACCTCCAAAAACTTACACTAACCAATCTGTACAGCTTTATGCGTCTTTGCTCCTCTAATAAACACTCTCCTATAGCCGACTCTTTACTCCAACACTCCTTTGATTTTATCCTCATTTTTTTTCCTCCGTGCCATTCCCTGTTATTAGCATGACCTTTCCCTTCTCTCAACACATTCCTATCAAGTTCTCCTTAAAAGTCTTCTTGCAACTCTCAAAAGAAGATTCAACACAAAGCGACTTAAATAAAAAGAGAAATTTCCTTTTGTAAGTAAATTAAATGTCCAAAATAAACTTTTGGCAGAGTTTTATCCAGAGGTTAATGATGCCATTTACTCTGAGATTAACTCGACTCTGTATGGCTCCCTGTGTTGATTTCATTCTCAGGCTGGCTTCCTTCCAGATGGCAAAACTAGCCACAAAAGGCCCTGTACTGGGTTGAGTAGTGTTTCTCCAAAACTCATGTCTACCTGGAACTTGAGAATGTGGTCTTATTTGGAAAGAGGGTCCCTGCGGATGTCATCAAGCTAGGACAAGGTCATACTGGGTTTAGCATGGGCCCTAGTCCACTGACTGAAGTCCCTATAAGACGAAAGAAGTTTGGACACAGCTTTTTCCCTATGTGTCTCTCTGTGAAGACACTGGCAGAGACTTGAGCAATGCAGCCAAGGAATGCCAAGGATTTGCCAGCAACCACCAGAAGCTAGGAGCATGCAGAAGAAAGATTCGTCCCTAGAGCCTTCAGGAGGAGCACCGCCCTGGCCATACTTGGCAGACTTCTGCCCCCAGCACTGTGAGAGATTACATTTCTGTTGTTTGAAGCCACCAGGCTTGCAGGGATTCATTCCAGCAGCCCTAGGAAACCAACAAAACCCATCTTCTGCTCACCTACCTTGCAGGGGAGTAGAGAAAGTTCTATCTTGTAGTTCTGTGGGAAAGATGAGCTTCTTTTCAGAAGCCTCAGCAACTTTTTCTCAGGTCTCCTATGCCCATGTCTGAATCAGTCCTAGCATCCAGCCACACCTGGAGCTGATAGGTTGTCTCTCACACTTAAACCACAAGGAAAAATGGCAGAGAAGGGATTCCTGCTCTTCCCCCACTCAAAAACAAATAAAACACCCCGAACCCATAGCGTTTAATTTATTTCCTTTGTTAGGAAAAAAGGAAAATAAATGCTAGGAAAGGAATCACCTCTACTATTGATGGCAGTTTGCTTGACTTTGGCTGGAAGTTACCAAAAATTTGACCCTTAAATAGCTTAAACATGGAAGAAAGTTCCTGGCTCACACGATAAAATCCTGATCTGAGGCAGATCAAGCTCGGGACTGGGTACAAACAGGGCTCTAGCTCTGAATCACTCCTCTTCTCCAGCCTCAGTCTTCCTCCAGGTGCCAGATTGGCCTTTGTGATCTCAAAATGACTGCCAGAAGCAACTAGGGTGACCAACATCCTTTTCCTGCACAGTAGGAGAGGATAAAAATCTTATTCCCAATTATGAAACAAAGATCCTTCCTTTTAGGCTGATTGGACACATTTAGGTCATGTCCCTAGACCCGTATCAATTGTGGAGGCGGGGTGGGTGGGGGAAATGCCAATCACTGATAGGAGTAAGTCTAGTTTCCTGAGCAAATCACAGGGCGGGGGAAGAAAGCAGGATGATGATCAGGATGGCTTAGCATTAGACTAATCTGGATTCTTCCTTGGAGCTTAAGATGGTGTTGGCTTTCCCTAATGTATGTGTTCTACAAGGGAGAGGGTATCTGAAAAATATGCAAAGGGTGAATGGATGCTAGTCCATCAAAGCAACAATATTGTTCATCAAGGCAATGATATTGTCCATCAAGGCATCCTTTCAAGTACAAATTGGATCCCACCTCCTCCATGAAGCCTCTCCAGATTACTCCAGCCAGAAGCAAACCTCCTGAATTCCTTCAGTACTTATTGCTCACACTGACCTTTCACACTTGCCCTATACTTTTAATATCTCTCTGTACATCTTTCTAATTTCATCTAAATCCTTAAAAGTAGAGTATGTGTTACCTTCATCTGTGTATTGCAGTATACTTTGTGTATCACCTTGCCCAGAATATTTTATGCTCAATAAAAATCTGTTGCCTAATTGAGTAACATAATAAAAGCATAAAGAACCAGGGAGCTTTGAAACTTCGCAACAGAGATACAGACCCAGCTCGTTAATTCAATTCTCACTTCTTCCTAATAGAAATCTCCCCTTGCTCATTATCTCCCAGGAGCCTTTCATGCAGACATACTGGTGATTCTCAGCCTTTGAATCCATCTGTACTTATAAAAAGGTTAGATTTTGAACCTAATTAAATAGTGAGAAGCACTGATAATACATGACGGCTAATATTTTGAATAAGAATCTGGACAAGATGCGAGAACTAAAGTGGTAATACAAGTTTTACTATGGAAGCGGAGTAAGATAAAGGAAGGAAGACCTTTTCAGTCGGGCAGAGATGTTTTAGTCATTTTTTTTCCATTTTAATAACATAACACACAATTGTCCTTACCTATTTAAACTATAGATTTTTCAGCCTATGTTAGGTCTAATCTAGCAATTATCCATGAAAGTTTTAAGAGTTTCGTTGCTCAACACTGTTGTTAAATTTCAGTTACCTTTGACAATGATTATACCATGTTCAGGGCAGAATATTTCTAATATCTGAAAATCTCAGTGATCTAGCATGGATTTTGATTATTAATTCATTAAGAAGATTGTCACCACCTTGAAGATGTCTTGAGGTCTGCAATTTTCTCTACAAATGAATTCTAGGGTATCCGATGGTTATTTTGTTACCATTAGTGGACAGTATGATGTCCTGGTCTAGATACATAACCCAAAGTGATCAAAGTGGTCAGCATTGTGTTTCAAGGAGATTTCATCTTTCAAAGACAAGAGTAAATAATTAAATCCTTTATTAAAGAGTTGAGTGTAAAAATGTCTAGATGAAATCACCCTATTTTCCCTCTAAGAAGGAAATAGCGAGAAAATTGGAGGCACACATTCCCAGCAAACTCCCTCTAGGTTAACAGAGATGACCAAGGCTGCCTTGAATGTGAAAATGGATTACCGCTCACTTCCCACTTTTGATAAGCTTGGTCTCTTTTTTTTAAAAAAGAATTGGAACCAGGAAGAAGTTGAGCTCTACCAGTGATTCAAATCCAGGAACAGTTCATGTCTCCTGGCCTTTTAAAGTCACTAGACAGAGTAAGGACGGCTACTGCCAGAGGGTTCAACACCCAAGTGTTAGTTCTGAGCACTTCCAGGCCCATCTTTCCCTCTTGCTTTCTAAGTCTGTATGCATTTCACTCTTTTTGTCGATCAGCCTGAAGAAGCATCAGGGGGTTAGGGGAAAAGGCAGGTGGAGAGAGGGCATTTCAAAGACAACAGGATGAAAATGGTCTAAACCTGACCAAGTATTTTCAAGGCATAAGATTTTTTAAAGATGGGGGAGGGATGGAGTGGGAGGTTGGGCTTAGCAGAGGTAAGCTAGAATGCATGGAGGGAATAATCAACAAGATCCTACTGTATAGTACAAGGAACTATACTCAGTGTCCTATGATAAACTATAATGGAAAATGTTTTTAAAAAGTGTTTATACATGTGTAACGGAATCACCTTGCTGTACAGCAGAAATGAACACAATATTTTAAATCAGTAATACTTCATTAAAAATTCTTTTACTTACATTATAAAAAGATTCCCAGTTTCCCAAAAAGAAGCTGTTTTGGGATATCGAAGATGAAACGATGAGGGCACTTGCAGGTTGCACACACCAAGGCCCCCCCACCCCCCTTACCCAGCAGGGACTGGCAAGCAATGGAAAGTCGTGGTTGAGGAAGCCATCAGCCTGAGTCCAAATACCAGCTCCTCACCTTACTGTGTGACCTTGAGAAGTTCCCTACATTTTCCAGGCTTCAATTTTCATATCTGTAAAATGACAGTGATAATGGCCCTTCTCTGCAGGGTGGCGGCGAAGGTTAAATGACCTAATCCATGTGAAGCAGCTAGAAAGAGGCCTGGAACATATTAAGCATTCCATGAATTGAGCTTCTATTACAGTCACTAGGGGGGGAGCCAGCCTGTTTGGGGCCCACTGTTGATCCTCTGGCCCACAGCTCTCAGCCAACCAGGCAATTTTCTGCAGATGGAAGGCACTGCTTCCATATTTCTCCCCTCTTTGCTGTCATTTTGCTTCTAGAATGGTTTATGTCAGAAGAAATGAAAACAATAATGTTTCTATTTACATTGCATTAGCCTCATTTTCTTTCTTCCCTTGGAAATGCTCTGGAATTATCAAATTAGGCACATTTTGAAGATGACATCGACTAGAACTAATCAAGCCGAACAACTTTTTTTGTTCCTTGCTATTACCCTGAAATCTCGTCCATTAATGCAACAGCTGCACTGCTTTTAGAGGAGACTGAGAACACACCCTGCAGACGCGTGGCACTGGCTCGCTGCAGTCACCATTGTTTACTGAATGCTAATATTCTGTATGTGTTATGAGTTTCGCTTTCTAATGCCAACACTCATGCACTGCAGATAGACGTAAGGCCGCAGGAAGGATAAGCATTGCTGCTCAGTTCACAATCTTTTATTCTGGCTGTCTGCTGAGATTTATAGCACTTTATTAACACTCAGCCCCTCACCTACCCAATTTCTGAATACATCTAATGAAAGAGAACCAGTTAAAACCCTTCTCTCTTGAGTATTAAACTCAAGTATTTGAACATAGCATGGCCTTCTAACAATGGGATGTGATTTGAACTTGGTCGTGAACATCGGAGACATACATCTGATGTGTCCCGTACATTGAGATGTCCTCTGTATTTGAGATGTCACGGACACTGTTCTTTCTCTTGCATACAAATGTCCCCTAAAAGGCAGGTGTAAAGCCAAATGTTTTTGCCTCTTGTTCTCTCTAGGCTACATCTCAATAATGCTAACAATGTCTGCAGGACAGATGTAAACTTCATCATTTACACACTTTTCATAAATGATAGAAAACAGCTAACTGTTTGGTATTATTTCAGACTAAAGTTTCAGGTGTTTGGCCCAGATCACATCTTTAGATCTCACTTTTTATCTAAATATTTTAGTAGATTCTGTTTGGAGTACATACTTAACATTTAAATGATAGAAAGACTGGTGGGTAAAGCACAAGACCAGCAAATTGTAGTAGCTTTAAAAAAAAAAACAAAAAAAAAAAACAAAACAGGAGTTCCCTTCGTGGCTCAGTGGTTAACGAATCTGACTAGGAACCATGAGGTTGTGGGTTCAATCCCTGGCCTTGCTCAGTGGGTTAGGAATCTGGCGTTGCCCATTGCCGTGGGCTGTGGTGTAGGTTGCAGACGTGGCTCGGATCCCGCGTTGCTGTGGCTCTGGTGTAGGCCAGCGGCTACAGCTCCGATTGGACCCCTAGCCTGGGAACCTCCATATGCCCTGAGAGCAGCCCAAGAAATGGCAAAAAGACAAAAAGACTTAATATTCTATTGAATTGTTATTTTCTGTTGAGAAAAAAATTGTTTTCCAGCTTTTTAAACCTATTGCTCTTACCACTGCTTATGATTATTGCTTTTAAAATGCTCTCCTGCTTGCTTGCTTTCTTCTGAGCATAAATGATACATGCTCCTTATAAAAATTCAAACAGTGCGAAACACAAGTATGATAGTAGAAATTGCTTGAAACCCCACTCTCTGAAGACAGCCACCATCCACATTTTGCTGAATGCTCTTGGGATTATCTATAAATTTGTGTATGTAAATGTAATTCTGTATCATGTCCTAGATCCTGGCTTTCCCAGTCAGCAATGTTTGGACATTTTTCTGTGTCAAAAAGTACAGCACTGCATCTGTGATTCTCATTATGTCCTCCCCTTCCTTCTAGATAAGAGAAGGATGGGTAAGTGAAATAATGTGGAAACAGGTAAAAGACACAGATCTCCATCATCATGGCTCCTAATTTTTTAATTTATCCCTTAACAATTGATGTTTGTTTCCAATATTTCACAGTTACAAATTTGTTGGGTTCTTTCCCCACAAACTTCTTTATTTTTTTTTTCTAATAGGCGAGAAATATATTTATTAAGATGCTTGTGAGAGATGCAGGCAGGCAGGCAAGGAGACTCTGCCATTTCTTTATTTTTTTAAGCTACTTATAGATTCTGCTTTATCTTAAGCCTGACTCATCTATGGTCTGAAATGTCTTACAGCTGAGAAAGCAAATTCTGACAGTGTTGCCTCTATTCAGTTCTGAATGCTTCATTTGATGCCCTTGATTTATTGTCAGTCTGCTATTTCTTGATAACATGGAAATTTACCCATATGAAATAAAACCTTCATTAGAATATGAAGAATCGTGTTTAACCAGCTTTCCTATGTAGCAAATAATTCAAGATCTACTTGCTAGTAGAAAGTTGCTGTCTTGTGTGCCAGTTTTGTCCTCAGTGATACTGAAAAATCCCACAGGAATACGAAAGCTCATCCCCACAGAAAAGCTCCTTTTCTTTCACACATCAGTAGGCTCAAGCTGAATCTGTGTACTGGGTCATTCACCATTTTACAACAATCCTCAAAAATCAACACCTGAACAAAGTTGAGAAGTTTCCCTGCTTTATAGAACCGACCTGACTAGTTAGAGTGGAGAAAAAGACCAACTCAGAATATTAACATTTCAACCTTTCATGTTTAGGAAGATTGATTCTTTTGGAGCATATTTTGCACAAACACATTTTTTCATTTATCCAACCACTAGACTATGATGTGCATATCATAGACCTGCAGGTACTATGCAATGGGTGGTCCCAGTACACCCCTCCTGGCTCGCCAAGTCTGTTTCCAGGCCGTGGTTGGTGTCTTGACCTGCCATTTAGCCAAATCTATTCTCCTTTCAAAGCCAAGTTGCCTTCCAAAAGAATCCAAAAGCTGAGGAGCATCTCTAAACACATCTGGCTTGAATCGAGGCAACCTGAGTCTGACCCCCAGGTAACCCTAAGGAATCACATATACCTCAGAGTTGCCATATTCACAACCAAAGTGGAGAGTCATTGCATCCACCTCAGAGTTTTTGTGGATGCTAAATAATGTCCATTAAAGACTTTGGCACACAGTAGGCCTTTCAGTAGTGTTATGTGGAGCTGTTGTCTTCAGGGTCAAAGCAAGGAAAAAAAAAACTTTCTGTTTGCTCTCTTTCATGGCTCAATCAAAAAAGATACACTGGAAAGAGTAAATAAATCAGTTTAGAAGATGTGGCCAACAGGGAAGAGGAGGAAGACCCTGAGTTCACCTCCTCCCAACCATGGGCACATCAAAATTACAGCTGTTTATAGAACGGCTATCCATGAGAATGGCCTGAGGTCTAGCAGAAAAGATTTGCCACAACTAAAGATATAAAAAATCCATAATGATATAGATAGGAAGAATGGAAACACAATGTAATTAAGATCCATACCTTAGTAGGCAACCCGAAAATGGGAGAATAATCACAATTGCAGGTTTCTCCCCAAGGAGCAAGGCAAGAGGAGATCCCCCCAGAATGTCTGGCTTTGCAGACCAGTGGGGATTGTGTATCAGAGAGTTGGTGTGCTGAAGGAAACAGAGACTCCCCTCTTACAAAATCTCATATACTCTTGAGTCCCAGCAGAAATGGTGGTTTGAAAGGATCCTCGTTTAGACTCATTTGCTGATCTTGGGGAAGCTCTCAGAGAAGCAGGAGGCAATTGGGACTCCCTGTGGGAGACATAAACACTGGTGGCCAACAGTTTTGAGAGCTCATTCTACTGTAAGGACAGTGGTGCTGATGAGTGCTATTTTGGAGTCTTCCCTTTAACCGATTAGCACCAGAGGATTAGCTGCCCACCAGTGGGCCAGCACACGTCCCAGAAACCCTGGGTTAGGCAGCCAGCCATACTGGGACCTGGCTCCATCCCCCAGGAGGTGGGCAGCCATCACACAAGACAGGGACTGGCAGCCAACCAGGCTGAGTGCCAGCCCTGCTTAACAGTGCACCCAAAGTAGTCATCCTGCCACAATAGAAGAGCCAAATGGCCCAACAGGGGCACCCTGAGAGTGTATAGCTCTGGTGACCAAGGAAGCATGCTGGTGGGCCTCAGAAAGTGTCTCTACATAAGGCTACTTCTCCAAAAGCAGGAAGCATAACCAACCTACAAATAAACACAGAAAATTAGGCAAAATAAGGATACAAAGGGATATGCTCCAAACAAAGACAAAACCTCATAAGACAAAACCTCAGAAAAAATTACACGAAAGGAAGATAAGCAGTCTACCCGATAAGGAGTTCAAGGTAATATCATAAAGATGCTCAACAAACTCAGGAGAAGAATGGATGAACACAGTGAGAATTTTAACAAAGAGTTAGGAAATGTAAAGAAGAACCATACAGAATTGAAGAATACAATAACTGAAATGAAAACTACACTAGAAGGAAACGATTGATTACATGACAGAGAGGAACAGATAGCAAAATGGAAGATAGAGTAGTGGAAATCACCCAGGCTGAAAACAGAATTAAAAGAAAGGAGGATAGTTTGAGAGCCCTCTGGAAAAACTTCAAGCATACTGACATTCTCATTATAGGGGCCCCAGATTGGGAAGAGAAAAAGAGGCAGGGAAATTATTTAAAGAAGTAAAAGCTGAAAACTTCCCTCATCTAGGAAAGCAAACAGACAGCTAGGTCCAGGAAACACAGAGGGTCCCAAACAAGATGAATCCAAAGAGGACCACACCAAGACATATTATAATTACAATTGTGAAAATTAAAAAGCAAGTAGATCTATTGATCTGTGTGGCTGTCAGCTACCAGAGGATTAAAAATTAATTTTTTAAGCCAGGCTCCTCTTTTTCTCAGCATAATGAAAATATTGAAAATGAATATTATAGAAAAACAAAAAACAGGCACCTTCACTTTGCTGCTTGCATGACTGTACTACAGTTTGGTTCCTGAATCTTATCTTGACTTTGGTTCTGAATTCTGTTTTAAGGTCTTACTATAGGGATTACTGGTCCTTTATTCAGATGGAAGGTCTTAAAAGATCAATAGAAGGGAAACTGATATGAGACTTGATTTTTGTCTTGTCCCCACTGAGAAGCAGAAAATCATTTCACCTAGTGGTGAGTTACTATAACGATCTCATTCAGAAACATACTAAAGCTTCTGAGAACAATCCAGCTGATGATTGTGTCAAAGTGTCTCCTTCATTCCACATCCCCAGGAAATGGGAGAAGCCACAGCAATGTATTTTGACAGAGTCCTTTTTTATTATCTACCTGCCGAAGACCTCTCCATATTTCCTTCTTTCTCCAGTTACTTCTGACTTTTTTAAAGAAGTTTTTCATTTCCCCTCTCTCTAGTAAAAGTCCTTTCCTAAGCTTGTCCTTCTCCTCCCAACAGAGCATGTTGTAGAAATTCTTTCTATCTTTAGAACCAAATAATCTTAAAAAGAAGGAAAAATCTTTGTGATCATTGGTATATACCCTCTTATTCCTCACATGAGGAAAGAGTGTCAGAACCAGGATTAAAACCACTTCCTGGGACCAATGCTTCTCCAGTGTACTACATCTATGAAGTAAATGCTTAAAGTTATCCATCGCTAGTTTTTAAATTAGGTGAGTTCAGTATTTTCCGTTTTTCTAGGGAAGCAAAAGAGCAAAGGGCTCCTCTCCTGTGGTCTGTCATGCCTGCTCTGGGGCAGTGTCTCCAGCCTGGAGGAGATGTGCCCACCCCAGCAGCTGGACCCTCTTACTGATAGTTGCATCTACATCTGATTCAAAAGTGGAGAAATTCCATCAAGTGACTGACTGTCCTGGGCACTGTCTCCCCAGTCTCACCCCACAAAGTCTAAACCTACCATCTCTTTTCCAAGACAAGAAATATCTCTCTGCAGTTCCTGTTTTTCATGATTAAGTAATGGGAGAATATACATGGCAATGAAAGTCTCTATTGCCTTGTTTTGACAACAAGCATCTTTGTTCAAGATATTCTTCTCAGAGGACCTTGGAACTTATTTTATTTGAATTCTCATGCCCTTTTTTTTTTTTTTTTGGCCTCTCCCAGAGTGTTGTATATTTAAGAAAAGCATTATTTCAAAATTAAGGTTTTCATTTAAAAACTATCATCTATCTTTTCCTGTATTTACATATGTGTATATATACATATATATTTTTTTTTTTTTGCAGTAAATTGGGACATTTTTCTGTTCTTAGTGTAGCAAGACAAATTCACTTTGGGAAGATAAATGTCACATTTTAATGAAAACCAGCTTCCAGTGTGGCTGGGGAGAGTGATCCTAAGAGGGGAACCAATGTGTGTAGACTTTGACATTTCTCATTCTTCTTAGCCACAGCACAAGATTTATGTTTATTCTTTAATATTAGAGAAGTTACCCTGTAAATCCCATCAGGAAGAGGCACTGGATACCTTGGGAGCTCATTGGCCCTCATAAACTAAATCCAGAAAAAACTTCCTGACACAAGAAAAATTTGCAGTGAAGTGGGAAATGAAGTAAAACAAATGAACCTTTCCACAGAAAAGGAAATCATGGACACAGGCAACAGACTTGTGGCTGCCAAGGGGGAGGGAGTGGGATGGACTGGGAATCTGGTGTTAATAGATGCAAACTATTGCCTTTGGAATGGATAAGCAATGGGATTCTGCTGTATAGCACTGGGAGCTATATCTAGTCACTTATGATGGAGTGTGATAATGTGAGAAAAAAGAATGTATACATGTATGTGTGATTGGGTCACCTTGCTGTACAATAGAAAATGGATGGAATACTGTGAACCAGCTATAATGGAAAAAACAAAAATCATTATTTAAAAAAAAGAAAGAAAGAAAGCAAACGAAACTTGGAATGGGAGATGTTTTGCACTCCAAATAAGAAAGAGGCCACAAGAGATGCCATGTCACACAGGAGAGCTGTGTCTTCCATGTGAGGTTTGGGAGAAGAGTGGTTAGCCCAAGGCTAAACCAAGTAGGAACTTCATCTCTGTGCCATGGCTCATGTAAAGAGGAGCTACATACATAAATGTGTCTTTTTTTACACAAACTCACATCATTCGTTTATCTTTTTTTGGCTGCCTAACATCTGAACCCCCTTCCTACATTTGGGGAATTTTTCATTTTGAGAGTTGTGGCAGAAAGCAGGGCCTGCCCCCTACTACAGAAGCAGAAAAGAACAGGTGCCAGTTTTTCCCATTCTCCAAGGAAGAGAGTGCAGGTGTACTATCTACCCTGGTTTGGTCAACCAGATGCTCTCACTCAGGTCTCAGAGGCTCAAGAAATTACTGCAAATAGGAATCAGTCCAGCTGTGGTGACTACAACACCCAGTGTCCAGTAACAATAGGGGAAGCTGAGGGCATCCAGAAGCTAGTGTTGGGGGCAGTGAGGTTACCAAAGGCCCACCCACTAGCTGGCAGGAGCAAGCATCCTTCTCAGACTCATGCTTGTTATTTGGGCTGGGAGTTTCTATGCCTCACGCATCTTCAATGTTTCTGCCAAAATTCCCAGCTTGGGCTTGACTCTTTAGAAGCCCTTGCTACTCAAAATGTGGTTCGGAGACTTGTTGGGAATGCAGAATCTGGGCCTTACCTGAGAAATACCTGGCCAAAGTATTAAAGTGCAGTACAGTGCCTTGCACATAGTAGGGCATTCAAGAATACTTCTTGAATGTACAGATAAAAATGTGTTGGAATTAGGTCCAGCAAGATCAAGCTGAAATATATTTCTCCAACATATATGTAGGTGAACAGCCTTTAACTCAATGGTTGTACTTTTGGAAAAACATTAACTATATTGCATATGATGAATTGCATTTTAAATGCCTTTAGTTGATATTTAAGAGACTTGCGTCAATTCATTATGCCTTTTCAAAGTGGATCATCACTTTCATTGATCTGTGTTGTTGAATTCTTTACAGCAGGGCACACCACAGGAAAGATTACTGCAGCGAAGTAAGTTGTCACTGAGATGACCATTGAAATTCTCTCTGTGGCCTTCATGATTTTGGCCTTTGTCTCTCTACGGGTTCCCTAAAATGCCAGCTGCACAGGATCTTCGTGTGTATCAATACCTAGCTGAGCACACAAGATGGGTATATAAAACAGTTCTCTTTACAAAATCAGCTAAATGCTACAATTCTAAAGCACTGCACTGTATTTTGCTACTGGCAACTACTGGCCATTAAGGGCAGCCTGCGCTTCCAGCTGGCATCATGCCAGCTTCAAGAGCCTTCACCAGCCAACTCAAGCCAACGTTGGCAGAGTGTCACTCATATAGTGCCCGAGAGCACCCAGCTCTCCCATTCTCACCTAGAGGAGAATAGCTCCCAAAGAGCAAACTTATCTTTGAGAAGCTTTGTTGAACAAAGCTGAAGAAGTGAGAGAGGAAGAATTGGAGGAGGACAAGATGTTACAACTTTGCAATCAGATGATCAGTCGCTAAATTACTTGCCATGTTCTCAAGAAAGTTCCTAACTCTCTGAACCATTAGTGTCCTCCTCTTCCCTCGGAAGCTGGTAAGAATGCTTATCCAACAGGGGGCTGTGGGCACTAAGGGTGAGAGTGGATATAAAGCATCCTGTCAGGCACATAATTATTGCTCTGTAAACTTTGGCTATTATGATTGCTGTATTTCTACTACAAGCTTCCAGCTCATCAACAGTTTATAAAATGATCTAAAAAGAGTCATATGTCACAGATAGGGCATAGAATTTGATCCCCACCTTCCCACCCCAAACACCATGGCTTTTAAAACCTGCTCATCATAGATTTTAAGAAATATTGTGATGAGGGCAAATAAAGCACAGGCTTTGGTATCAGATCGGGATTAGAATCTCAGAGACGTAGATGTTATCCCCCTCCCCCCATCCTAGAGATACATAGATTTTTATTTAGGTTTTGATCCCTCCTCCCACAACCCTGGTGCTAGAGGGGAAGCTGCTTCAGATAGAGGAACTAATGGGCCTGTGGGAAATCCCATCCCCATGCCAGGGTGATTGGTTCAAGAATTCAGGCCTCAGCCAATCAGGGGACTCAATCCTCTGACACAAAAATTGTTTTAACAATGGACCAGTAAAGAGCGAGGACAGTCATAGCAGCCATGGGATTGCATTTCACATACCTCCTATCACAGGAGCATAATTGACCAAGGGCTTCAGGTGCCACACTTTAGAATCTATCCCCATGTTCATGGATCCAGAGGGTACTAAGAATGGTTCCTGGGAGACACTGATGGCCTTTGTCAGCTAACTTTGGCTAAAGGATCCCCTAAGTCTTTGCTTTGATGATTCCTTTTTCTTTCACAGCACAGGAGCCTTCCCTCAAGGTCTGAAAGTTCTTCTAGCCTTCCCAGCTCTATATTTCCTTTCAAGAGTTGCATTTCCCTTATAAAAGCTCAGTGTATATGATCCTACCTTGATTTCTGCTCTTGGAGACACTGACTAACACAGGGGGTTTTCTGGAGGCTCCTAGACAATAAGTCAGTTTGCTCTTCTTAAGACACTGGGAGTAATGCTCTTATTTCTCTGGATTTCATGAATGTCATATAAAGCCTAGAATTGCTCTCACCATTTTCTCAATGAGAGTTCCCTTCCCCAGGTGAGATGTCCCTAGATTCTTCAACATCTCCTTATAAATGGATTTTAGACCTTTTAATTAACCCCAGAAAATTTTAAAATTATGTAGGAAAAACAAAACATAGCAAGAATATATTCTCCCTTGTTTCTCATACTGCAGCATTATATGGCTCGAACTTTTATATACTCAAAATTATATACTCAAAAAAATATATATGTATACATATATTTTAAGGAATTTGGTAGCTGCCTTTACCTATTTGAGACACTGACACAGAGAAGGCAACTATCAAATGTTTATTCATTTTCTCTTCAGGAAATGGAGCAGCAGAGAACCTAGACTTCAGAGACAGACTGAGGTCCCATCTCAACTTTGCCTCTTACAAGCTATGTGTTCTTGGGAAATTTAATTAACCTCCCTGAACCTCAGTAGCTTACTCTGTAAAGATAATTACAGCACTTACTTCATAGTGTTCTGTTAATTACTTGTATTTAGAGCACATAGAAAATGCTAAGTGTTAAATAAATATTTTAAAGTTCCTATTATGTGCCAACCGCCAGCCATGCTCAGCATAGAACTAGGACAAATAAATGGATGTGAGGATTACCTTTTAAGTAATTATTCCTAAGAAGAGAATAACTGCATAAAAAAAATAATGGTTGACTTTGGCCAAGGACGTTGATAAGAAGCTTTTGAAATACTTTTTCAACTTTCAACTTCTGTGATTCTACTTCTAAATTCCAAAACCAGCATGCTACATTATACTAGATCTGAATTTGACAAACTTTCTCTGTAAAGGGCTGGATACTAAATACTCTAGGCTTTGCTGGCCAGGCAGGTTAAGTTGCAACTACATAACGCTACCATTATAATGTGAATACAGCCACTGACTAGGTATAAAATGAATAAGTGGCTACATTCAAACAAAACTTGATTTAGAGACACCAAAATGTCAGTTTGATGTGATTTTCTTGTCATAAAATGTTACCTTTCAAGAGTTGCATTTGGGGAACTATTTAGGAATATAAAAAACATTCCTAGCCCACAGACTAAGACTGGGTGCATGAACTGCAGTTTGCCGAGCCCTGTGCCAGAAGCAAAAGTGTAGGGGAGATTCCTAATCAAGGAAGAGGTCACCTGTGGTGGAGAATTCCAGTGGCAAGTGCACATCCCAGAATTAAGACCGAACCATTCCTACTGAATTGCCCTACGATCAGGAGCACGAAAGAAGTTCCAGGACACAGAAGTAGAGAGAAATCCTATATACCCCAGGGCCTTGGCCATCAGCCATGACCAGCTACAGTCATCTGTCCCCAGTAACTGCTGGGGCCTTGATTCCAGGATCCCTGCAGGTACCAAATCAGAGGATGCTCAAGTCCCTTCTATAATATGGCATAGTATTTGCATATAACCTATGCCCATCCTCCCAAGTACTTTAAATCATCTCTAGGTTGCTTATAATACCTAATGTAAATGCTGTGTGAATAGTTGTAAATACAGTGTAAATGTTGTGTAAATAGTTGCCAGAGCTGCAAATTCAAGCTTTGCTTTTTGAAAATTTCTAGAATTTTTTTTCCCAGAATATTTTTAGTCCATGGTTTTTTGAATCAGTGGATGCAGAACCTGCACACATGTACAGTCAGCTATATAAGGAGAGACAGCCATTGCCAGCAGAACTAGAATTTACAAGGGTCAATGTCCTAAGGGACCCTCCACTGATTTGGCTATTACTTAACACACATGCCTCCTGAACCTCACCTGTATACATCATGATGGAATGTATTAGGCATATGTTCTTGTTTGGAAGGGAAATATTTGAAATGTCTTGTAGGGCGGCTACAAAAAGTCCTATGAGTAAATATATAGTCTTTTCTCAACTTTCCCAACCTCCAAAATGTTTCTAGAATTCTCCTGGGATCTCCTATTTAATCCACATATAACATACATTCCTTTTCTTTGTATTTTGGAAGCATTCTGGACTTATAATCAGCTTTGGACTTAAAAATTGAAAAAGAATGATCAGAGCTTGTCTTTACTCTGCGTGTAAGGTACAGGGAAGCAAGCAAACATGCTAAAATATTTGGATACCATCCAGTCCCTATTTCTCTGGCAAGATAAGGTAAAGAGGTGAGGGGTTGATTTATATACTCAGGTAAACGAAATTGCTGGCTGCACAAAGCTTTTTGTGACTTGACTTATAGGATGGTTTGCTTACAGTGAGTAGGCCAAGGGGTAAATTCCCTACCTTTTATTCCCATTTGTTTGTTTGTTTGTTTGTTTAAGCCTTTTGTAGTCCCAGAGAGTGTAACATAGGAGTGATGCAGACTAGAGAAGTGAATACACACTCTCACACTAGCTGAGCACAGCACTGGGCTTTCTCTCTGCCGTATTTTCCTCCCAAATATCTGCAAAATGAGTAATGTAAGGAATAGTTATGGATTCGGAGAATTGTGCAGGAAATTGTCTTTACCTGGCCTACAATATCACACACTAGAAGAGCGATCAACTCAGGTACCCCCCCTTCACCATCCTTGGGAATATTTCTTGATGTCATGTGTTCTTAAGTCAAATGAATAACAGCCCACCTTCTGTGATGCTGTATGCAAATTTTCATTGATTAAAAACTAAACCTACATCCTAGCATAAGCCATATATTTTTGCTACATTTAGCTTAAGCCCAAATGTCTAAAACACACAGAAATATAATTACAAAGTGATTTTGAGACTAATGTCCCATCCTTCTTCCTCAGGAAGCTTGTGTTGGTTTTTTTGTTTGTTGGGGTTTTTTTTAACCATCTTTACAATCTGTCAAAGAAAAAGGCCTTTATTCTGTATCTACAGCAATAGCCAAGCTATTCAGAATTCCTTTGGGTAGACTGAACATGCATCCAACACACACACACTCGCCAACTTGCTTCAAGAAGCAAGGTTCTCAAAGCTCTCAGGCTGAGCCGTCCTGTCCTCCAAAACTCTAACCTCTTGAACTTTTTTCTCTTTCTCCCTGATGCTGGTGCTCCACTGAGGAAAGTTTTGATGTACCTTGGATAACTTAGCCTTACAATGAATATTGTAGAGACGCTGACAAATAACAGCATGAGGAGACTTTAATTAATTCACTTTCTCCCATCAGGCACTAAACATATGCAGGCTGTGCTACAGCTAAACTCTCAATAACCACGAAACATCAGAAGAGAGGTGTAGCCTCTGCGTTCCCAAGGTGGCTCAGTGCAGGAGGAGGAAGCGTGTGGCTGGGTTTTAGGAATCCCCTGTTCCAACCTCCCTCGGCCACTGACACACGTGTGAGGTGGATCCCTGACGCTAATGGGCAAGACATATTCTTGACAAACTACTTGCCTTTGCTTCACTTTGCCCTGTGTCCACACTAAGCCCCCCACATTATCATTGGCCCCATTTTCCTCCATCACTCTAAGCAGAAGGTCATCGCATTTTTAAGCATTCTTGGTTCTCTCCCCCAACTCTGGGGAATAGTCATAGCACCCGCCTACCCTAAAGCTGCTTCCCCACCTCCACCTCATGCATGTAGCATAACTAAGAACACAGAACACACAGCCTGCATTCATAGGTAAACGTCCCACCATTAATAGGTATTTGCCTAAGAAAGCAAGTAAGTTTTCTTTTTAGCCAAAGCTGACCATAGTTGGAATGGTAAATCTTACAGTGGAAGAAATAATGTACTTTAATGAAAGTAGCTACAACTTTTTAGCATGTGTTACATGCTACCCATAGTAGTAATTAAAATTACCTCCTTTGAAATCCTATTCTAGTGAGGTAGGCGTCACCACCCACGTATCACAGGTGAGACCTCGAGCTGACATTACTTAATGTCACTCTCAGTCACAAATCTACTTAGACGTGGAGCCAGAATTCAACCTGGCTCTCCTGACTTCTGCACCAGCCAGAGCACCAGATGCCTCTTCCACCTCATGTTCCACACTGTGGGCTGATCCTGCCATTCACCTTCCTGGCCCACATAATTGTTACCTCTTCTTTCAAGGTCCACTCTCATCTCCAGATGAGAAATTGTCTTTTAAACTGAAGGTGCTTTAAAGCAAACACTTCCATTTTGAAATGGGTGTGAAGTACACTCTTCTCCCTCTGCCTCTGCAGGGCACACCTGGGTCTGGTCCACACGGGGTGTGCATGCACAGTGGGAGGCCGGGTGGAGATGGGGCCAGCAGTGCCTGTGTCAAGTCCCTGGAAAGGTCAAAGTCTGCCTTCCGGTGTGGTGGACAGAAAGAAGGAAGTTTGCTCAAGGTCTCTATGCTGAGAACACAGCATCCTCTCCTTCACTCCGCCCAGGTGGAGTCCCCAGGGAGTCCTGACTGTTTTTCACAGGTTCCAGCTGATCCATCCCTATGGGGTTGGTGTCTTATGAAAACAGTGTGCTTTGGATGCAAACAACTCTGGGTTCAATGCCACTTCTATAAAGAGAAGAACATGACACTCACCTCCCCCGCCTCGTTTGGAGGTTAAATCATCACATGGAAAGTGCACTGCATCTGGTAGATGTGTGATAAATGTCCATGGCTTTCTCCTCACCCTCTGCTGATAATTCTGCTTCCTTCTATCTTCCTCGTATAAAAGGAGAGTGGGACCCTCCAAGCCTTTCCCTGAGGGTGGAGTCCTCAAGCCTCTGAGGCTTGCCCATCTGCCTGTTACGCCCCCACCCCTGCCCCTGCTCAGGACTCCCCCCCATCTTCCCCAAATCCCTTTTCTCTCTCCACATCATCTCTTTATTCAGTTCTCCGGACAAATGTATGCCTTCAGGAAGTCTGCATTCTTGCAAATGAGCAGGGAGCCCTCCGTCTTACAGTATTTAGTCTGAATCGCGCTACGTGCAGCTTGATGTTTCATCACACCATATTGTTTTCTTATCTTTCTCTAAGACAACCCATGCCTCCACCTGGAGGCAGTTAACACAGCACTGAGGATGTGGTAAAGGGGCCACTTCAAAGGGCCTCATTTACACAGATGCTTGTTCTTCCAAGGTTATAAGATGCAACCTGCTGATTCCATATCTAGTACCAACATATTGACTGGTGTGGAAAATTAAGCCTGACTCCTATCTTCCATACATTCAGACTTCTATGCAGGGCTTCTGAGGAGCCAAACTTTGGAAGTGCCACCCCACTTTTTTGCAGCAGAATCCAGGTGGAAGTCAGAGGAAAGATTAATGCTCACCCATCAACTCTGTGGCAGCCAACCTGCAAGACAGCCCCAGCGGACACTCCCACCTCCAGAGAGCCACAGCCTTCTATAGCCCCCTACCACACTGTACCAGGATTGGTCTGTGCTGTCATCTGAAAGTCCGTGTCCCTGCAAAATTCATACAGTGAAATCTTAAAGCCGATGTGATGGCATTAGGATGTGTGGGGCCTTTGGGAGATGCCTAAGTTAAGGGGATGGACCACTCACAAATGGGGTTCATGTTTTTATAAAAGAAATCCCATAGAAATTCCTTGACTTCCATCACGTGAGGACAGTGACAAAGATACTGGCAGTGAACTCAGAAGAGAACCTTACCCAAAACCATGTGGTAGCCATGCTGGCATCGATCTTGGGCTTCTAGCTTCCAGAAGTGTGAGAGAGAAATTTCTGTTGTTTCTAACACACTCAATCTGTGGCATTTTGTTGTCACAGCCAGAATGAGCTAAGACGGTTTGTGTAATGAATAGAATACACGAGGAGGGACAGGATGTTGCTTAGGAGGCTGGATTATAAGTCATTGTGGCCTCTGTCTTGCTTTCTCTTGGGTCACTTGCTTGGGTGGAAGTCAGTGGCCGTGTCTTAAGGACACCAAGCAGCCCAGGGGAGAGGCTCACACAGTGAAGAACTGAGGCCTCCAGCCAATAGCCCCGAGAGGGAGCCTTCTTGGAAGCAGATCCTCCAGCCCCAGCCAACGCCTTGCCTGCAGCTTCATGGGAGACCTTGAGTCAGATGAACTTCATGAAGTTGCTCCCAGTTTCCTGATCTTCAGAAACTGTGGAAAAATAAATATTGTCTTAGACTGACATGTTTTAGAGCAAAATTTTATGCAGAGCGAGATATAAGTAATACACAGTCTCTATTCCTGTTTGCTACTATCTCTCTCCTCCTGCAGAAGTGCCTACCACCCCATCTAAGATCAACAAGCTAGACTTATAGTTGAAAACTAGTTATATGTTCTTTAAAATTTTTTGACTTTCTTTTTTTTTTTTTTTTTTTTTTACCAAATGAAATACTCAGCAGTCAGCCTGACTGTCCTTAATAAGAAAATCAGATTGGACTATGTTATGATTGGGAACAAAACGTAAAATATATTTGCTTTTTATTTCCCTAGAGAGACAGGGTTTTAATGGGATTCATGCAAAGAACTTGAACAAAGCTGTTCCAACTGGTATTTTGAAAGTCAAAAAACTTTAGCCACTATAAGCCACAATAAGGAAAATAAAAGTCATAAATCACCCCATGAGGATGATTTTGTCATCCAAAGAGAATGTTTCTCAGAGCAGACTGCTACCTTCTACCACCTGCTCTTCAGTACCTCCATGTGCCAGGCAGGCAGCAGGACAGAAATATAAAACCTATTTCCTCTGGAACTTTGGAATCTAGATCATCTAGGCAGAATCCATCACTGGGTCACAATTTTGTATCCTGCTTTGTCTAGAAAACACACGCACAAACTGTCAAATATAGACTATTTCCATCAAAGCATTCATTTATAACTCCTTGCTACCTAGAGATACTCAAAGCAGATGATTAGGAATGAAGCAGATTCCAAGGAATTTTATGGTCAGGCATATATGTAAGTTAGAAAAACATGACTGGCAGCACCTCAGTGGTAGGGCTTAGGACAAAATAAAAATGCAAGTCCCTTACTTGAAAATTATTAAGAACTTCACGGTGACAGCAGAGCATTGCACTAATCACAGGTCCTGTCTGAGCACCAGGCTAGGGGATGGCAGAGGTCCAGGCACACGCAGACTCCTTGACCCCAGGACAAATTGTGTAACTCGTTAGCGCTCTCAGGAATCGGGTACTAGAGAAAAAGGGAGGGAAGGACCAGGGGCACCGCTCATGGAGTGACACAGAGAATCATTTGTTGATGTAACAGTAACAAATGTTTCTGTCCATACTTGGTAGTTCCAGAGCACTTCCCCCCAGATCTGTGTCTCGCTGAGTTGAAGCAACAATTCTGTGAGATGTTAACATTATCCCTCTTGTACAGAAGGCCAACTGGGGTTCCAAAATGATCAAATGGCTCCCCTTCAAGGCCACTCAGCCTGCACAGGACCTAGATGCCGGTCACCTGATCTCAAATCCAATTTTCCTTCCACAAAATCAACACAGCCTGGTGCTGGGGTCCGTGGGTTACAAGGAGGCATAGAACTCCATGTGCGCAGCCCGGCCACTCACTAGTGACAGCTGGGTAACAGGTGTGGACTGCATGGGTTGGGTAGGTGTTTCCACACCTATGGGTCTGACCCTACTTCAGAGCCAATGCCAGACCAAGTTCCTTATTCCTGATCCCTTCTCCTCACCACCACCAGACTTCGCCACCCTCCTTCAGTTCTCCATCAGTTTCTTCACTGGATGAGTAAAGTGCCAGTCAGCCAAGCAAGCTCCTGCTCAGGTTCACCTTTTATGAGATCCCAGAATCTGAAGCAAATGTCCTATGTTTGACTGCTGCACAGCATGACTCTTTCCCTTTACCCTTAAGAACAGCTTAAAAGACTCTTGAAAATTAGGTATCATCTTAACTGATTCTCTCGTCTCTTCCAAAAAGGTAGATGAGAGCTAGGATGAAACTTGCCAGGCGACATCTGCACTTGACTAAAACAAAGTTAAGAGTCTTAAGCTCATTTCATTTTCTCCACGTTTGCACTAAAACCATGAAAATGTATGTGTTTTTTCCAGTCATATTTTAATTATGAGAGCTCTGGAAGCAAATAATTAAAGCAAAAAACCACATCATTCTTTGTTTGTGTTACTCTTAAATGTTACTACTTCTGAAATATTAGCTTTCAATTGGTAAATATATAAATGTGATTAAAATATTTCCACAACCGTAATTTATAATGTTTCCTTCTTGTTTCACGTTTTCCAGTGCAGGAAGTCCAATGTTGAGTGTAAGATATTTCCTTCAAATCCCAGCTTTATTTCTGACTCACTGTAAGGCACTGGCTTAAGCTCGTCTCTATATTTCAGTTTTCTTGGCTATAAAATTGGGAATACATAGTGCTTACCTGCCTAGTTTGCAAGGACGCTTGGGAAATTCTGGCTTTCAGAGTGCAAGACACTTGAAAAGTACAAGGTATCATTATATTTATGCTTACAACTTGCCTGACAGTTTCATTGTGCTATGATACAAAATAATGGTAAAATGGAAATTGTACGGGTTTGGGGTTGGGTGTTCTGAGATCCAGCAAGAGTTAGAATGTCTTGAAAAATACTGTGAACCTTCAGGGGCCAAGATAAAACTCAAACCCAAAGTCTATTCACATCTTACAATGAAAGAGAGACTTCTAAGTATGGTATATGCTTATTCTCAACTACTAAACCAAAATCGATATACATTAAGATATAACAGCACATCTTGTATAATAAATCATATATAATAATACATGCAATAGAGAATAATGTATATTGTCATCAACCTTTGCTTGGGTTGCCTTTATCCTATTTCCTATTCCTATGGCAATGAGATGAGGAGTATGACATCAGAAGTGATCAGATAAGGAAGTTTCATAAGAGAATGGTAACAAATAAGGATGGAAGGGAACAGGGATGACAACTCAAAGGATGGAGAGAGAAAAAACAGGGACCCTCTTGAAAGGCTTCCTGCGGTAGTTTGTCTACATCTGTTTGGGGTCCTTGTCTATGCTGACTGGTTCTTTCTGTTTTTTCCCCCTTGGGCCAAAATCCCAAGAGGGTTATTCCCTGGCATTAAATGAAGGAAAGATCAAGGTGCAAGCCTTTGACTAAGATGCTTTTCTGATGAATGACTTAACAATTCTCCCTGACCCCAGCAATCATGCTATGTGTTTGACTGGCTTTTTCTAAGGTCTCTTTTTAAAGACTTTATTTGGGGGAGGGGGTAATATCAGGTTCAAAGCAAAATTGAGAGGAAGGTACAGAGGTTTCCCACATCCCCCGCCCCGCGCCCACACAGCCTTCTGGAGGATCAACATCCTCCAACCGAGTAATGATCTCTCTTTTTTTTCTTTTTTTCCACATTTTGCCTGGCTTGTTCCCAGGCAGCCGCTTCCTCCCAACTCTCCCTGTTTTTATTCCCTCCCTATTTCCCTTCATTTGTTTTCCTTGTGCTTCTCCTACACTTTATTTTGTTTGCCTTCTGAGCCATCACATCCTCTATTAGCTGAGGTTATCTCTGGGGCTGGCTTCCCTCTAGACAACATTCATTTTCCTCTGACCCTACTTTAGAAGGAAATTTCAATTAATTATTCATGCATTATTTTTTTCCTCCCAAAGGGGTGATCACTCAGATTTGTTAAGGTCCCTGCCTGTCCTACACTATTAGAGTTTCATCAGCTGGAAGCCAGCTGTCAGGTAGCACACAAGCTCTTCCTTCTTTTTATTTAAGGATCAGCCCTCTCCCAGCGGTGACTATCCAGCCTGCCTCCAGCCTCTCCTATCCCTTGGCTCTGTTTTTCAGAACTCCTTGCTTGATCACTAGGCAAATTCAAACATGAGAGAAAGGAAAGTACCCTGAACTCCCTTCCATCCCAGGACACTAAATGTCATTAGGATAAGCTCGGCCTTAATCCTATGGTAGCGTTAATTGATGACTCATAATTTCATTTCCTCCAAATGACTTCTATGAAGCTGTGCTCATTTCCAAGCAGCTGGAGCAGACCTGGAAGCAGCCATAGAAGAAACTATGTGACGGCAGAGAGACATTTGCCTCAGAACATCCTTGCTCTGGGGACCGTGTCTCAGCAGCTTTTGCCAGTATGTGGCCTTCTGAGAATTTCCTCTGCTTTCTCCCCACCTTTAAAAAACAAAAACTACTATCTTGATTTTTAAGCATACATGTACTTTTTAAAATAGGTTAAGGAGACTTGTGGTTGCCAAGGAGGAGGGAGAGGGAGTGGGATGGACTGGGAATCTGGAGTTAATGGATGCAGACTATTGCATTTGGAATGGATAAGCAATGAGATCCTGCTGTATTGCAGCACTGGGAACTATATCTAGTCACTTGTGATGGAGCATGACTGAGGATAATGTGAGAAAAAGAATGTGTATATGTATGTGTGACCGGGTCACTTTGCTGTACAATAGAAAATTGACAGAACACTGTAAATCAGCTATAATGGAAAAAATTAAAATCATTAAAAAGTTAAAAAGTGAAAAAAAAATAGGTTAAGGAAATGCCTGTGGCACCTCCTTTTCAGAGGCTGCCCTTTGTTCCAAGAGTTTAAAGAACTTAAAACATAGGATCCTGTACTTAAGGTGAAGAAATGCCAGGATCAGAGAAATTAGAATCTAGAGAGGAGAAATCACCTGTTTCACAAGAGACTGATGGGGAAAGTGCGATTAGATGTTTAGCTACTGGTTCCTTCTTGCTAATGCCCTGTCCATGTGCTCAAGACTCAGAGCCACGAATGGTTTACTACAGTGGCTTCTACAGAAGACAAGAAGACTTTTTGAACCAGAGACTTTTAATATTCCCTTTTAGAATTGCACCCTGTATGTTTTTCTTTTTCTTTCACTTTACCACAATTATAATTAAAAATGTATCTATTGTTGCAAGTGATAAGGAGTAACTTACAGCAGACGAGCATTTCCGTCCAGCAAATGAGAAAGGTCTGATTAAATGCAGAAAGCATCAGTCTTAAGGCAGTGGAGAACCATTGCAGGGCTGGAACGAGAGTGAGCAGACCCTCAGAGGGATGGGCTAACTCCAGCAGCTGCATCCCCTGAAATGTTCGCTCATCCTGGGTCCTGGCAGAAGCTGAGAATCTGGGGATAGAGAATTTATAACAGAGACCAGGGGGCTGGGGGGCGGGGCTCAAGCACACAGCTGGAGTCCCCTTCAGGACAGTTCCTGAATTGAGGGTATATGAGGACTAGAGGCTAAAAAAGCAGAAGCAGAAAGCCTCAGTTTTCAGCAGTTGCTGGAGAGGAAACTCGGAGTGCAGGACCTGACAAAGGGAGGGGCCGGGGGAAGACACCAGGCTCGCAGGCCAACATGGGACCATTATCTGGCCTCATACCAAACTGAAAATTAAATTGAGATGGAGAAAGGCCTGATTGCAAAAGGTAAAAGCAATAAAACTTGACAGAAAACAGGAAAAGAGCTTCCTGACCTTGGGGTAAAATAATGTTTTTTTCCTCCAGTTAAAAAATATGATGCTCTCTTTTGCTTCCAAAACATTTCAGCATTCTGAAAGAAATCAAATCATGTGTTAGGAGTGAGGATGGAGGTCATCTGGGGAGGAGAGGGGCAGCTGTAACTGGGAGGCGGTGGCTGGATGGGGGGGGAGGGGAGGTTGGCATCTCATCCTGGGTGTTTGTCACCCAGCTATGTTCGCTGTGTCACGAGCTCCACACTGGCTAGACATGCACTCTTCTGCAGTATGTTAGACTTCAGTAAAAACATTTACATGAAAAGGAAGTCATAGGATTCTAAACATACCAAAAAAAAAGGAAGAAAGAAAGGAGAAAGACAAAGAGAAAACACTGAATACTTCAAATTGTGTGTTAAAGTCATAAAGTCAGAAAGCTCATGCACTTTCCTTGAAAGAGTGGCCATCTACTTTCCTGGCATTAAAGAGTTCTACAATTTGTTTGAAAACTCTCGGGTTTCACTGAAAATAATCAGAACACTTCTCATGCCAGCTGATGTCCCTTTGCCATGGCTAAGATTGTCACCAGAATTGTTATGTTGCTATATAAGAAAACGAGACAATCTGACGGAGGGCCAAAAGGCTTGGCCTCATCCCTGAACTCACTCCACAAGGTGCCACCTTCCACAGCATTGCAATACCGAGCTTGGACCACAGAGGTTGCCGAGCTTGTTTTGTTCTTTTTACAAACTGTAGATCTATACAGTGGATAATTGGGGGTTTCTAACGGATAACACCACCTTACAAATAAATTACAAGTCATTGTTTTAAATTCCAGAAATCTTGTACTTGCCCTCATGCGTGACTCTCTGAGTTCAAGGAGTGAAGACAAGAAAGAGTGTTTTTCTTTCAAAATTATTTGGAAATGTGAATTTTGATAGAAGTTCTGGATGCTTGGGCCACCCATAAACATTTCATGGGAAGCATTCCTAGAGCACTTCAAAACCCACAATGAGATCCTGTTCCAGTTGCGCAATTAAACTCAGAAAGAGTAACCAATACCTTCTCAAATGGAAAGGGGGTGAATAAATGCCTTTATCCTACATGCATTCACAAGGAGACAGGCAGGCACATAGTTGTACTAATTATCCTCCTTCTGATCATTTGTATTATCCCTTTCTCATACTCCTCATTTTCCTCCTCCATCTTCTCTTTCCAGAAAATGCTAAATGGGCCCTTTTTTTCTGTCATTTCTCTTTTGGATCATAGTTGGCAACATCTTTCTCATTCATCTCTTTCAACTCTGTTGCCTTTTTGTAAGGTGCATTTTCCACTATCACTCAAATTATTCCCCATGTTTTATTTTTCCATCACTGTGTAACAGTTTACTACCAACTGGGTAGCTTAAATCAGCCTCCTTTTATTAGCTTACAGTCCTGTAGCTCTGAAGTCCAGCATGGAGTAACCAAGTCCTCAGCTCAGGGAATCATAAGGCTGAAAGCAGCCAAGCTGAGTCCGTCATCTGCAAGCTCTGAGTAGATGTCACTTCCAGGCTCAGTCAGGCCATTGACAGAGTTCAGTTCCTTGTGGGTGTAGGACTGAGGACCCTGTTTTCTTGATGGCTATTGGCCAGGGTTCTCTCTCACTCTTTAAGGTTGCCTGAGGGCCTTTCACATGGCTTCCTGCAACTTCAAGCTGTATCCCCCTCATTCTCCATATTTCTGTAACTTATTCTTCCACCAACTGGGGAAGGTTCTCTGCTTAGAAAGGTTTCATTGATTAAATCACACACACCCAGATGATCTCCTATTTTAAGGCCAACTCTGCCTTAGAACCAATCACTTGAATGAGTGGTGTCTCATTACATTTAGAGGTCCCTGGAATTAGAATGGAATATCTTTGTGGGGTATTTTTTATCAATTCTGCATACCATAATATGTTACCAGTTTTTTGGCATATCTCCAACAGAAACGCCTAGGTTTGTGTTTTTGATCTTGGGTAGAGGTCTAAGTAGAAGTCCTATGTGTTATGAGGGTATTTGGGATATTGGGATCTTTTATCTTGCCTCCCTTAACTTGTCTCCAATCCTTAATTTCTTGATCAAAGTGTACTTTGCCATTTCACCAAATTTGTATTTCTCTTTCTCACATATTGTCTCGTACCTCAGAGCACTTGGAAAGTGCAAAACTTACCAGATCTCTGGATTTTTCTCCACAAAGATGGCATGAGCAGACATCTCACCTTTCGGTTCTTGGGGTTTGCTTTGCTATCCCAACCACATTGTTTGCTAGTCCAGGCAACACAGTGCATAACAATTTCCCAGGCTTGCACTAGCTGCTTCCACAAGAACTGCCTCAGGCAAAGATTTCTTAAGACACAGAAAGCAATAACCATAGGGGAAAAATATTGATCAATTGGACTACATTAAAATTTAGAACCACAGTTCTTCAAAACCATTAAGAGAGTACAAAGATAAGCCACAGACTGAAGAAGAGCATTTCAATAAATACTTACATCTGACAAAGGACCCTTATCTGGAATGCATAAAGCAGTCCTTCAAATCAATAAGAAAAAGGAAGAGAACTCAATAGGAAAATGGACAAATGTCAGAAAAGATAATTCACATGAGAAGATAGATATCCAAACAGAAAATCAACATATGAAAAGGCATTTCACTTCATTAGTCATTGGGGAAATATAGATGAACATCATAATCTACAGATGCCACAACATACCCTCCAAGATGGCTAAAATGGAAAAGAGACAATTGAGAGCAACCAGAAATGTCATACTCTTTTCACCAGAGGGTACATTGTGACTACTCTGGAAAACTGCTTCATGGTATCAGTTGAAACAGCATATACCCATAGCTTATACTCAACTATTCCCCTCCTCAATATATGCCCAACAGAAATGTATGCATGTATCCAACAGAGAGTGTGTACAAAAATTTCAGTGTTATTGTAATATTCCCAAACTGGAAATACCCCAAATGTCATCAATAGTAGAGTGGATTCAAAAACCATGGCGTATTCATTCATACAGTAGAATGGTATGCAAGAATGAGAATACACTCCACTCACCAAAAAAGGATGAAACTCACAAACATTATATAGAGGAGGGAAAGCCAGTCACAAAAGAGTACATGTTATGATTACCTTTTCATAAAATTTAAAAACAGGCAAAAGTAATCTGAGGTTTTAGAACTGAGACTATTAATCCTGGGGTGTGGGAATTGGGAATGAGGGAGATGGTGCAGGGAGGTAGCTGGAGGTATTAATAATATTCTTGATCTAGGTATGAATTATGTGTGTGTGTTCATTTTATAAAAAGTAATTGAGCTGTACAGTTATTATGTGTGCACTTTCTGTATGCACTTTATATTTCAACAAAAGTTTATATTACACAAAATAATTTACATATCTAATATCTTTCCTACCCATTAGTGTGGAACCATATCTGGGTTGTTAACCACAATATCAGCAGCCCCTAGACAGTGCCTAACACATTGCTTCTTACTGAATGGTTGATTAATGAATTTTTCAGAGCTCCTTAGTATTGCTGATGCTTTTTTACCCTCCTCACCGGTGGAGTAACATTTACCTGTGTTTTACTAAATATCTTTAGATATTGCAAGGCAGTTTGTTTCAGATGGACCCACTTGCACAGGAGAGAATGGAGGGCAAACTGCAGTAAGGAGCTGGAATTAATCCCCCTGAGGGTGAAAGCTTTTGTAGTGCTTGTTCACTCTGCCAGGCACTGTCGTGATCACTTTATGTGTATAAGTCATTTAACCCTCACAACAACCAACAAGGTGCCTTACAAAGGAGGTAACTGATGAGAAAACTGAGGCTTGGAGAGCTTAGACAACACAGTAGGGAAAAAAACTGCCAAGATTCAAACCCTGAATATAAACTTAATCACAGCGCTGTGTTATCATCTCTGGTCATAGGGGGCCCTTGAAAAATATTTGTAAGGAATCCATGATGGACCCTTCCAACATCTCTTCGTTTTCCCCTCCCCACTTCTCCCTATAGTCATCATGATTTACCAAGAGTCAGGTCTCCGGGTAGGGTTGGGGGCTGAGGAGCTGGGGGAAGGAAGGCAGGAGAGCCTTTTATAGCCCAGCCTTCCAGTTTAGAACGTCTCCAATACAGACTTTGACGTCATTCCCAAATAAGCATACCCAGGCAGTCATTTTCACTCTTACCCCTGGAAGGACTCGTCCATCACACATACTTGAACTTGGGCCCTACTCTTGACAGCGTAGCCTACATAAATGTTACTTGTTCATGGTGTAATCTTTGGAAAAGCAAGATCATTATATCACACTATTTAAATGCCTGGGTTAAAATGACAAATTTTAAAACATCAGCATTTTAAAATGCACCACCATGTTTGTAACCCTGTTCTGGCATTTCACTTTTTAACATCCCAGGAATATTTAAAAAAAAGAAATGGAAAAGGCTCAGGCGCTGTGATGGGGGGGTGGGGGGAGACCCTGGCTAACGTCCAGGTGGGTTCTGTGTGCACAGCGGCATTTCATCTCCTGCCAACACTGCTGCTACCCGGGAGGGACAAAAGGGGAGCCCGCGGGCTAATTGGAATCACTAAAACCCACAGAACACTGAAAGCCTCATTTAGTTTCAACTTTTTACCCTGCAAGGCTTGTTCCTAGGGTGGCTTTTAAATAGCAACAAAAATGCCTGATTTTACTTTCACTTCCTTCCCTCCCCATCTCCAGACCCTGGTGGAAGTTCTCCTGAGGCTTTGCTGACAAAGGCAAACAATAACAGCAGCTTCCACTTACAGGCTTCTCAGCAGCTCCCAAAACCTCTCCGCTCAGTCCCCTTCTGTCCTTTCAAAAGCCCTGTCAACTACAATTACGACTCTCGTTGACAGTGCTGGTGACCAACAAGCCGGGCCACCCCCACCCCCCTGCAAGTAGAAGTGACTTGTCCCCGGTCCCAGAATGACTAAAGGGCCAAGTGTAGATCTCAGCCCCCCCAGATGGGGAGAGAAAACACAATGCAGTCCCCAGAGAACTCCAGGATTGCCTTAAAATCGCTTTGCTTATTGATGCCTTCCCCTTAATCATAAGGGAAAAAAAAAAAATTCTTTAAATTTCAGCCTGGCAGTTTTACCATTTTCATCTCCTGGAAAAATCCATCCATTTCAACTTCTCTTAACATTGCCCTCTAAGCCTGTAGCACTGACTGTGTGCATCAGGTGAAGGAATTAATGTTCATTTGTTGCCGAAATCAAAAGGCGGAAAACACGTTCGGCAGCGGAGGAAGCCACGCTATTTCAACAAGGGGGGAGAAATGAATATAGCATAAAAGGGAAAATATTTCAGGTTGGTAAGGAAAAATATTTTTCACTAGAAAAATTTCCTCATGCACTCCTTTTCGTTTGGCTTAGCCTCCCTGTGGCATTCCAAGCAATCTGTCTCTTAGCACCACAGCTGTGAAATGCATGCATTTAAGGAGATTCAGTCCATTCTAACCCCTCCTCCAATTTTATTAGTCTCCTCGGTCTCACCACCTTCTCTTGGAGGCAATGTCTTGCCGGTGGCTCTCACCCGGTGCCATCTAAAACGGTTCTGTTTTACGGAATGACATATCATCTAATACACATTAACACCACTTGAGGAAATGGTAACAGAATTACAGCCACACCACCACATCACCATCTTTGAAAGACCCTTGATCATATACACTGTAGTTTAGGCGATGCTAGAAGAATGGGCGCGTTTAAGAAGAAACATCAGGACAGAGGTCATGTCAGAAATTTGCATCTGCTAGTTTAGGAGTCCACAAACTTTCTCTCTTGTAAAGAGCTAGAGAGCAAATACCTTAAGCTTCGCAAGCTGGACAATCTCCCTCTCTCGACTGTTCAATGCTGCCTTCAGAAGGAAAGGAGCCATGGACAGTAGACAACAGGTAGACGAACAGATGTGATTGTGTTTGAAGAAAACCTTATTTACAAAAACAGATGGCAGTCTGATCAGTGACTTGGAGCCATGGTTTGCTGACTCCTGACCTGGGTGATGGCTATCTTTGCAACTGCCATTCAAAGGCTGACCCTAGACGCTAAGCCTTAAACATCTGTTTGACAACTTACCCAAAAAGGTGTATCTATGTGTGTTGGGGTGTTAAAATAAAAATGAAATTAAAATAAAATGAATTTTCTCGTGAGAAAATATTGAAAAGAGTGGGTATTTTCCAAATACGTTGACGGATACCTTAGTTATCTTTCTACGTCACAATAAAATTCATACAAAATATGTTAGATTGGGCAGAATCTTTTTAAAAATGCTGACCCAGTGAATAAAATGACAACACTCAACTGAGCCTTGAGCACCACTGACCTTGGCCTTCAGCTTTGCCCAAGAGCAGGGGCTCCCTTCCAGGAATTCTAGTACACAAAGTCAGCAGCATGTTTTTCCCAGCCTGGCTCATCCACCTGTCTTGGTGGCACTGTAGGGCATCACAGTGACTTCTATTCAGGTAAAGCACAAGACTTGTGGAGAGCTCAACATGACTTTTCCAAGGTGCCTCTGACTTTCTAATTTTTGTTGATGGCAATGATCCTTTCCTTTACTTGAGCCTTTTCCTGAGATTTTAACAGACACCTCCCAATGAGGATTTTATGTAAATTTCCAACACATACCCCCCTGTGCCAGGCGGCACATGGTGGAGTATCAGGGGAGAGCAGTGTCGTTCTCTTCGCTGCGGAACCTTCCTCCGGGCCGAGCTGCTGGATGCAAAACTCTGGCAGGCCATTTTAGGGATTGTATTCCAAAATTAGTACTTTGTGTACTATTATAATTTACTCCGAAATATGTAAGTGAATTGCATATGCATCTCGAGGGAGTGGATTGTTTGGTCTTTAACTATCTCACGGGCTGCCTTGCAGAGTCCCAGGATAGCAGAGCCAGGCCTGCCCTCTTCTTTCTCAGGAAATAGGAGGCAGCATCTCGGGGTGGAGCAAAGGAAAGGCCTGTCTGCGGAACTCTTTCCCTGGCTGAACATGGCTTAGAGAGCTTTCCTTGTCTCCAGCTGAGCTTTTCCAGTAGCTTAAGAATCACAGCAGCTGTTTTGTACTATGCTTGCATACTCTCCCCACCTGCAATATCATTTTCACATTTGTGATTGGGCTGCTAGTGTCCCTCCTCCTTGGGATGTTTGTACAAAAGGAGAGTGGGGGAGGCTCATCCTTTGTCAGTGTCAAGGTCTCCCAAATCAATAAATGAGTGAGACCTTCCTTTATCATTCTTTGATTCTATAACACCTCTTGTCTACTCGTCACTGTTCCAGGGCAGGGGGGTTAGCAGTAACAAAACAGGCAATGTTCTTCCCCTTGTGGAGTATACATTCTAGTGGAGGGAGACAGAAAATTAAAAATAAGATTAACTTAGCAAGTAGTAAGTTCCACGGAGAAGAGTAAAATAGAAAAGGGGAAAAAGAACGCTGGAGGGAGGGAAGGGTATGCTTTTGAATATGGTAACCCAGGAGGGGCCCACTAAGAAGGAGGCGTTTGAGCAAAGACCTGAAGGGAGGTCTCAGGGAGAGATCGTATGGATTTCTGGGGGAAGAGAGTTCCAGGTAGAGATGAGCGCAAGGGCAAAGGCCTGGACGAAACACTCGGACTGGAGGAGCAGCCCCGGGGCACTGAGCTGGACCCACAGGGATGAGGATGTGATTAGAACATGAAGAGGACATGGGCATTTATTCTAAATGAGATACACTAGTTATCGTTGACCCTTGAGCAAGACAGATCTGAACTGCACGAGTCCACTCACATGGGAAATTTTTCATGAAATAGGAACATCCTCACGTACTACATGTTCCGACCAGAGCTGGCTGAATCCCTGGATGCAGAACTGCAGACTTAGAGAATCTGTAAAGTTACACACAGATTTTTCCACCATGTTGAAGTCTGATGTCCCCAACCCCGACATTGTTCAAGGAGTCAACCGTACTTGTTTTTCTGGGTTTTCAAAAATCTGGTTGGGCATGATCTATTTAATGTCTTTAACTACTTCTTTGCTGGGGAGTTGGCCCCAGATGTCTGCTTATTCTTTCATGTTGTATGTTGACATTCCCTATACTTTAGTTGGGAAAAATAACATCTGCCTTTCCTTACAGGGAATGTTGAAGGGCTCAGATGACCATCTCTATGGGAGGTTAGACTGTTCGGTAAACTGGTAACACAACTATTTAATGGACACCTGTTTGAGTGCCAACCACAGGGAAGGCAAATGGAACCAGGCTAAGAGAGGAGGGAGGAGGCATTGAGGAACTGGAGCAGGCTGGAAGAAAGAAGGCAAAGTCAGTAAGATGGGGAGGGAGGAATAACAAAAGGGAAATAACGGTGATACTTCCCCACGTCTAATCACAGGGATAAAAAGCATGACCTTGGGGGCTGGGCTGACCTTGTTTCAAATCTTAGATATGCTACTGATGAGCTGTGTGGCCTTGGGGAAGTCACCACTTTGAGATTGTTTGTTTGTTTCTATGTAAAAGGAGGATTGGACATTTTCCTCATAGCCTGCAGTTGGGATTAAAAGAGATACTGCACATAGATATCTAGCACAAGGGCAGCACTGATCTACTCAATAAATATTAGTCACTTTACTATTATAATTGTCATCATCAACATCATCATTCCAGGAGGATAGAAAACTAGAAGCATCCCTACATATTCTGACAGGGAAAGATAAAAGCAGGAAAGATTTCTTAAAGAGAAAATCCATCATGGGGATTCATTTTAAAAGCAGCTGACTGATTATACACTGGGATCCAATTTATGACATGAATTGGGATGAACCTAAAGGGACATCTCTTTGGTAGTAATTCAGAGCCCTAGGCATTTGGCTCAGCTGTGAAAGAGAATTTATCCTGGAGACTATACATTGATAGGAAAAAAGAATTCTGGAAAAACATGGTGATGATTCCACATTAAAAACAAATACAGGAGACCTTGTATGACTTGGATACAGACTGTAATGTATTAGCAGTTCCAGGAAAAGCAGAAGACAGATTTGTAACTGAGCAATGCAAAAATGAAATAGTGCTATGCCAAGGAAGAAGGGATTGAGTTAATCAGCTGCCAAGTGCGTTTCCATTTGGGACAGACAGAGTTTATAGCAGGCAGCAGGAACAACCAAAGACTCGATATACATGAATCTCATAAAATTATCAGAATATATTCTGTGCTGCAATGGGCATCTGCTATTCTTTTTGTTTGTCTGGCATCCTTTACTGCAGAGAACTGCCCCTTTTCAATGCCATGCGAGTCTCTTGACTCTGTCAATCAAGGGGCCCCGCTACCTACACCACAAGGATGGACTCGTGACCCAGGGTGTTCTGTCAGATTATCCCATTTCCTGGGCCATAGTGATTGGTCCAGAGGAAGACACATGATCTAAGCATGACCAATGAGGGTTTTCTGAGGAGATGGGTATGGATGCTGAAAGTTGGAGTCTTTCCTTTTGAGATTGCTAGCTGTCAGTACCACATGGACTTTCCTGGAGCCATGTTTGTTACCCCATGGAACAAGACTAATAATTAAGCCCAAACCTAGACAAGGAGAATCAAAAGAGAAGAAGGGTTGGGGGGGAGGGATAAGGGCAGAGGTACAGACACAGAGACTGAGATTCTTGTTGATATTACTTGATTTTTAGCACCTCTTGATTTATTCATGCCTGAACCTGTCTCTTCTTGGGACTTTTCAGTAGTGTGAGCTGATTTTTTTTTTTTTTTGCTACTTCCACTACTTTCAGTTTGAATTGGATTTTTTTCCCCCATTTATAGTCAAAAGAGTCAGTTAAGAAAAGTTTGAAAGAAATGATGACTCTAACCAAAGGATAAAGGCAATTTGTGGCAAACCAAATGCAAGCACATAATTCAAAAAAAGATAAAACATGTTTAAAGATGGGATTTGGGTAAAGATGTAATTTGGGATTAAAATGGCCAGGGGGTCACAGTCTACCAAATCAAGCCCCTCGAAAGGACAGGAGCATGGATCCCTCATGGACATGGCAGATAGAATAATACTCAGGGTGTCTTCTGTGGCTTGGGACGAATTCTTCTAGAAGTTTGCAGCCCTCCATCCTAGGGCTATGTCCTAGTCTTGAACATCTGATAAATAAGTAACTATATCACAGCCCCAAGTCTGTTAACCCAGTAGCCCCAGTGCACCTGGGATGGTGAAACTGCTCCCCTCCATTGGTAAATGATTTTCCAAGAACAAGAGGCTTACAATTAAACATAGGATCATGAAGTAGATTGGACCTGTAGTATTAATACTATTTATTAAGAGGTCTAGGAATAGAAGTTATAATATTTGTGTTTAAAGTATTAGCAATGTTTAAGAAAATCTGACACATTAAAGAATCTAAAAAATTTAGCTTAATGATTTCAATTTGAAATTTAGACTTAATTTTATTCCCATTTTAGTTACAAAGTCCTGATAATTTTATAATGTTTATAAGCAGTCTTTGAATGCTTTGACTCATTATGTTGTTTAAGGGCCAGTTTTTAGATTTACAGGTGCTTTGATTTTGCTTGCCAAGGTTTAAATCAGCCTTGTCAGGCATCTAAGTTACTTGATATACAAGTGGAAGGATGGTTTTAAATTTTACAAAAATTACTTGGTTTATAAGTAAAATCAGAATTGCAAAGTGAACTTAAAGGCCTGAGAAAATTATAGTTTCAAATTTGCAGCTGAAGTTAATTAAATATTATTTCAATATTCAAATACCTATTTCCTTTCTATGTACAAAAGCCCACACTTCCCCTAAATCGAAGAAAACACATCAAAAACATAGTAAGGCATCATAATAGATGCAAAAGCCATAGATGAAATATCACTTTCTCTAGAGAATGAGAGCGCCTGTATGGGGCCTGAGATAAGGCAAATAATATAAAAATATTCATGACAAACAATGCTGAACCAACTGGACCAGCTGAAACTAAAATAAGATCAAAGAATTGACAACTCAGGTGGTAATTACCCAAATTCCTTCATTCATTCATTTGTTTTTATTCAACAAAAATTTAGTGAATGTGTATTACATGCCAGGTTCTGTTCTACCAGCTCTAGGATATAGAGGAAGAAAGGAAAACATAGGTTACAGTTTGGATGTGAAAAAAGACAAAAAGAGAATAAATGAAGTAATTGGAAATGAAGGAGAGTTGCCAGCAGAGGATTGCTTGGACAGAGGAAAGGTCAGGTTGTCTTGTCTCTGATTCCTTAGCTTCGCCTAATGTCAGTAAACACAGGAAATAAGGAGCAGAAACATCTTAAGATATCTGCAGAAGACAATATATATATATATATATATATATATATATATATATATATATATATATGTATAATCTCAAAGGAAAAGAAAGTGAGGATAACACATTTAGTAATAATAGACTCCAGATGCAAAAGAGAAAAGGCCGGAGGGGAAAGGAACCGAGCCTGAGACAAGTGAAGGAAGCAGCCGCAGAGCCATCACTGAGAGGAAAGGGAGGTGTTCAAATGAAGGCGTGCAGGACTAATTAAGATGACACAAATATGGGTAAAGCACAGCATCAGGGAGGAACAGGCAGTACAGATATAACAGGAAGGGGGAAAAGCTCTGAAGGGGTAAGTCTGTGGGATTTTGAGAAGAAAATCTGGAGATGAATTAAGGCACAAGAAACAAGCCTGAACACTGGAACGGCTTGTTCCAAAGGACTGGGGTTGGGTGCTGCGTATTGATCTGGAGAGGAAGAGAGACACATGGTACCACAGCTCAAGAAGGGAAGCATATGATCATGCTGTAGAGAAAAGAGAGTGAGCTGGCCCCTGGGGCTTACTGCTCATGGAAGTACCAGCCTTTAGAAGACCTGCTGATGTCTCAGCCATGGCTTCTAATGACCCAGAGGCATTAGAAGCCAGAAAAAAAAAAATGGAATAAGTAATACAAATGATGATTGAGGGGGTGGGATGTAATTTTGGTCTGGTTATTTTAATACTATTCCCCAAATATAAGTTAAATATAATCATTCTAGAAAAATGAGAGAAAAACAGATAACCAAATCAAGTATGAGAAAAGAAAAATCACCACCCTAAATAGAAGAGTGATATTTCTGAGGGAGAAAGGGCCACTGACTTTTCTCATCAGTTATTCCAAGTTTTTTTGGCAGGAATTGACAGCCCATCCTGACCCCACCCTGAAAGCTGGTAGTGCTGGGTCATACCCAGGACAGGTAGTAAATGAGATTGCCAATCCCAGTTAAGAAAAGAACTTTTAATCAGCTGATCTAAGATATTCCCTTCATTCCTGGAAAGATGATGAAAAGATCCAGAAAGAGTTTCAAGTTTTTATCGGACTACTGGTTAGCACACACACGAGGAAAAAACCCCCAAACCAGGGAAAGAACCATCCTAAAAGATTAGAAAAATGTCAAGTGCCCCCACATGGCTGGGCATGATGCCTTTTCCCACCAGCCAAACTGGAAAGTTTAATAATACATGCATCCTTGAGTAGAGAGCTCAAAAAGGTTTTGCCTCCATAGTGTGGTAAAGTTAGTCCTGAACTAAATACTGCTCGGGTCCTGCCTAACAAATCTTAAAGATAGGACCTGGAAGAATCAAAATGTTTCCAAGTAATTTAGCTAGATCCCCAAAAAAGTTCAAGAAAATTTATAGGAATAACAATTTAAAAAACCCCACTTAACAGGGAAAAATACCCCATGTCTGCCATACAATAGAAAAATTACCAGGAAGGCAAAAATACAACCACGATGAAGAAAAAAAATGTCCATTGAAACCAAACCAAAACCGAGGCAGATATTAGAATTCACAGACAAGGATATTAAAACCACGATTATAGCTGTATGTTGTATGTTTAAAAAGTTGCAACATGGAAGATACTAAAAAGATACAAATCAAACTTCTAGAAATGAAAATATGTTTGAGATGAAAAATTACACTGAATAAGGTTAATGGCAGATTAAATATTTGAGAAGAAATGATTAATGGATCTGAAAACATAGCAATAGAAATAATCAAAAATGCAGTTTATAAAAATATTACATGGGAAGTAGAATGACATCTTTGAAAGTAGACTGTGATAAGTTAGATGTATACTATAAACCCTAAAGCTACTATATATGTGTGTATGTGCACATGTATATACACACACACTTTTAAATGAGTTATAGCTAATAAACCAACAAAGGTAAAATAGAATCATGAAAACAATCTGGTTGACCCAAATGAGGCAGAAAGAGAGGGGAAAAATGAACAAATAAAATAAATAGAAAGCAGGTAGCAAGGTGACAAAATTAAACCTTAGCATATCATAAACATATTCAATGTTATTTAGATATCCTAACTGAGATTGTCAGGATGGGGTAAAAAAGTAAAATCCAACTATATTCCTTCTACAGGAAATTCACTTTATATACACCAAAGGAAAAAAAAAGTTAAACATAAAAGGATAGAAAAGATGGACCATGCTGTTATGGACTGAATTGTGCCATACACCCACCCCCACCCTAAATTCCTATGTTAAAGCCCTAACTGCCAACATGAATGTATTTGGAAAGAGAGCCTTTAAGGAGGTGATTGTTAAAAGCAGTCCTAAGTAGAGGGCCTTCATCCCATAGCATTTATAAGAAAAGGAAGACACCAGAGATGCCTCTCTTGCCTTCCCTCTCCCCAGCACACAGAGAAAAGGCCATGTGAGGGCACAGCAAAAAGGCAGCCCTCTACAAGTCAGGAAGCGTGGTCTCACCAGGCTTCAACCCTCTAGCGCCTTAATCCTGGATTCCCAGGCTCCAGAACAGTGAAGAGATAAATAAATTCTGTTGTTTAAACCACCAGGCTGTGGTATTGTGTTATGGCAACCCCAATGGACTAATACGCAGGCTAAGATTAAGCAAAATGAAGCTGAAGTGACTATATTGATGTCAGACAAAGTAAATACTAGACCTTTGCCCTTGGTGCTATCCTTTGCTCATTTCATAATGATTAAGTCAAGTCATCGAGAGTGTATAACAATCCTAAATGTGTGTGTACCTGACAAAAGTAATTCAAAATACAGGCAGCAAAAACTCATAGGACAGCAAAGAGAAATAGACAAACCTACGACTGAAATGAAAATATGAATACCTCTCTCTCAATAATCAATGGAACAATGTCAAGGAAAAACAGTAAAGATCTAGAAGACCTGAACAAAACTATCCATCAACATGACCTAATTAATAGTTATAGAAGACCTCACCAAACAGCAGCTGTATACACATTCTTTAAGTGTGCATGTAATATTAACCAAGATAGACCATGCCTCAATAAATGCTGAGGGATTCAAGTCCCATAGAGTGTGCTGTATAACTATAATGGAATTGAATTGGAAATCAATAACAAGAAGGTTTCTGGACAGATCAGAGTGGGATTCAATAAAGTAGAAGCCAGAAAAACAATAGAGAAAAATCAGTGAAGCCAAAAGCTGGATATTAAAGATTAGTAAAAATTATAAGCCTCTCGCCAGATTGATCAGGATAAAAAGAAGAAAGACAGAAATTACCTAGATCAAGAATGAAAAAGGTGACATCACTACAGATTCTAGATATTAATGGGACAATAAGGGAATATAATGAACAACTTCATGCCAATTATTGACAATTAGGATGAAATAGAACATTTTTGAAAGACAGAAACTACCAAAGCTAATCCTGAAATTCATATGGAATCACAAAAGGCCTGGAAAAATCAAAGCAATCCTGAGAAAGAAGAACAAAGGTGGAAGCATCACACTTTCTGATTTTAAAATATTCTACAATACAAAATACATATAAATGTAAATGTAATGCCACTTCCAGTAGGATCCAAAATGTGAAATACTTAGGGATGAATCTAATAAATACATACAAAACTTATTCACTGAAAAATATAAAACTATTGAGAAAAATTAAAGAAGACCTCATTAGATATGAGAAATTTACCTTATTTATGTGTCAGAAGACTCCATATTGTTGTTAAGCTGTTACTTCTTAATTTATTTGCAGAGCCAAGGCAACCCCAATCAAAACCCCAGAAGTTTTTGGTTGAAATTTACAAAATGATTCTGTAATTTACATAGACATGTAAAGGATCCATAACAGCCAAAGCACCTTAGGAAAAAAACAATTTAGAGGACCAGCAGAACTACTTTCAAATGCTATGAAATTGTATCCCTTAAATATTTGTATGTTGAAGCCTTAACCCCCCCTCAACCCAAATGATGGTATTTGGAGATGGAGCCTTTGGGTGGTTTAGATGAGGCCCCAAATAATGCTGGCACATTCGTCTTGGTCTTTTAGCTTCCAGAACAATGAGAAAACGGATTTCTGTTTGTTTAAACCACCCCATCTATGGCATTTTGTTATTGCAGCCCAAGCTGACTAATATATCAAGACTTATTATAAGCCTAATCAAGATATCATGCTGTTAGAACAAAGATAAACGAATTGGTCAATGGAATAGAACAAAGAGTCCATAAACAGACACACACTTATCAGGACAACTGTTACTTGACAAAAGTGCAAAGATAATTCAATGAAGAAAGGATGCCCTTTTCAACAAATGGTGCTGGAACAACTGAATATGCATACACAAAAAAATTAACTTTGTTCCATACATCTCACCATAGGGACTAACTAAAAATGTATCATAGACCTAAATGTAAAACCATAAAACACAAGAGAAAATCTTAATAGCTATAGATTATGCAAATATTTTGTAAATACAGCACCAAGAGCATGAGCTATTAAAAAGTAATTTTGACTTAATCGCAATTTAAAATGTCTGCTCTTCAGAAGACGTTAAGAGAATAAAAAGAGAGTCTGCTACCTGGGAGAAGATATTTGTAAGTCATGTATTTGATAAAGGCTTTGTGTCCAGCATATAGAGAGAATTCTCAAATCTCAATAATAAGAAAACAGCAACCCAACTTTTAAAAAAATGTCAAAAACATTTGAGCAGATAGTTTTCCAGTGAAGATATTCAGAAACAGTAAGTGAGAAAACGCTCCATGTCAATAGTCACCAGAAAAAAATGCAAACTGAAACCACAAGATATCACTATACACCTATTAGAATGGCTATTTAAAACCAAAACAAAACCAAAACGGACAAGGATGTGGAGGAGCTGGACCTCTCACACCCCACTGGTGGACATGAAGACCACTTTGGAAAAACTTTGGCTGTCTCTCAAAAGTATAAACCAATGCCTATCACGGGATCCAGCCATTCTACCTCTACTTATTTATCCAAGAGAAATGAAATCGCATGTCCATACAAAGACTCGCACTGGAATGTTTACAGCAGCTCTATTTGTAATTGTCAAAAACCCGGGGCGGGGGCAGATTTCCACCCACAGGTGAGTTCGTTCCTTGTGGTTTATCCACACAAGGAACGAGCTGTTGACACACACCGTAACATGGATGAATCCCCAAATAAGTATGCTGAATGAAAGAAGTCATACTCATGCGTACATGCGGTGTGATTTCAGCTACATAAAATTCTCAAAAGCAGAGCAGTTATTGCTGAGAGTGGGGGAATGGAGAAAAACAGGAAGGATTGCTAAGGGGCCGGAGGTCACTTCCTGGTGTGCTGAGCACATTCATTATCTTGGTTAGGGTGACAGGTTCACAGGTGTGCACATATGTCCAAAACTTAATGAATTATACTCTTTAAATATGTGTAGGTTATTTTATGGCGTCACACCTCAGTCAAGCTGATAAAACCTAAATAAAATTAATACATGCATATGATTAAAAAATAAAAGACAAACAACAATAAACCTCAAATAGGACATAGTGGAAAAGTTTCCCACCCTTCCCTGGGGTTCCACTGGCCAATGATAACTACTTTTAACTGCATCTCCTTTTAAATTTCTTCTGAGCATGGTCTCCAGAACTCTGAATATGGTTATACCTCTATTTCTGAATTTGTCAACTTTAAATAGTATCTACTGACCTCTCATTTTCAAAATAGGAGAAAAGAAACGTTTCAAGCTACTACCTCCTGTTTCCAATCTCTGCCCATTAATATTTCTTTTTCTTTTTTTCTTTTTTTTTTTTTTTTTGGCTTCACCTGCAGCATGGGCCAGGGAGCAAACCTATGTCCATAGCAGCAACCGAAGCTGCAGCGGTGACAATGCCAGATCCTTAACCCACTGAGCCAGAGGAACTCCCGAAATTTTCATTTTTAGCTCTTTTGTTCTTCCTAACAAAACATCATCATCATCACTGAAAACACGTAACACCTTTTATGCGCCAGATAGTAGTCTAAGTACTTTGTATATATGGGCTCCTTTTATCTTCAAAATAAATGCATGAGATATTAACTATTTCCATCCTCACTTTTGATAGGAAAACCAAAGGATAGGTCAGCAGTTTTCCCAAGCTGAAGAGTGGAGGGAGAACTCAAACCGAGGTGTTTGGGCTCTAGGATCTCTGCCCTTAATACTATGCTTTACTGCCTCACTGTGACATCACAATAATGAACAAATTTAAATAATGTTTGAAACCCTAATTGGCCCCTAAAATGTAGGTAAAATATCTTTCTTTTTAGTGTTGATGTTAACTCATTCCTATTATAAAGAAGGGCATATAAAGCATACATATAAGACTTTTTAAAAAGAATTACAAAGTTAGCATCTACCCCTCATGTTGATGGATAGATCACTAGTGCCTTGGAAAAGTCCTGTGTTCACCCTTCCACCTCTGATCTCACCCCTCCCTTCCCCGCTAGTCTAATGTTTGTGATAATAATTTCTTTACTTTTCTTTATAGGTTTATCATCTAAGCATGTATTCCGAAAATACACATTTAGTTTCCCAGGTTTTGAACTTTATTTAAATAGAATTTTCCTACATGCATCTGGGTCTCATTTGCTTTTCTGCTAAACCTTCTATTGATACAATTATGTTGATTTATTTCAAGATTTTCTTTTTGACATTTCTGTTGCTGAGGCGATTGGAGAATATGCCTGCCTTCTTCCCATTGGGTGGAAACATCTGCATGAGCTATGATGCACATCCGTCCCTCTTTCAGAAAAGGCAAACTGACCTTATTGGAGGTAGTTATTTATTTTACCAAAGGATGTCCCATAGCAGCCCTTTAAGATATGATTGGATTAAAAGGTAAAATTTAGATCATGTTTTGGAAATTCCTATCAATAGAGTTATACCCGAATTCTTCACGTGGATAACCAAAGTAAGGATATCTGAGGGATGGAGAAAAGAACAGAGTGTGTAACTACACTGAGGGTTTGGGAAGATAGGCTGGAAGCTTCAATCCAGACAATACAGGGTGATAAGAACACTCACAACATATCTTGCCCAGGGATATGTGTTATTCTTCCTCAAAGAAGAAAATACTCTCTACTTTTTGGCAATAAGATTGGATATGTGGGTAGCCTGCAGAGCATACCTGTATTTCATCTTAGATATAATATCTAATTCCCTTTATGTTTAATGAAGAAATCTGATTTCACTCCATTTCCTCTACCTCTCCACACTTTTCTTCAAACCTCCATTCCACAGTGCTATTGTTTTTTGTTTGTTTTACATTTGTTCTGTAACTACAATTACTTTTGGAGGCATTGTGTATAAATTCATTTTTTAAGTTGAAAACTAAAGCAAAGTTGTCCCATTTTTGTATGACTATTTTGTTCACTGCAGAATTGAGGAGCATTGTTAAGCCTATAGAGGAGAAGTGTAACTCTTATTAAATCATTACGGAGTTCTCGTCATGGCTCAATGGTTAATGAACCCAATTAATATCCATGAGGATGCGAGTTTGATCCTTGGCCTCATTCAGGGGGTTAAGGATCCTGCGTTGTCATGAGCTGTGGTGTAGGTCGCAGACCCAGCTCGGATGCTGCATTGCTGTGGCTGTGGTGTATGTAGGCAGGCAGCTATGGCTCCGATTCAACCCCTGGCCCAGGCACCTCCATATGCTGCAGGAGCAGCCCTGAAAAAAAAAAAAAAGAAAGAAAGAAAAAAAAAAAAACTTTAAAAAATAAATCTTTGCTATTAGAAGTAGAAAATAAATCTAAAGTTTGGAGAGGGTTAAGATGGCACAATATCATAATGACCTAATATGCCTTTGCCTTGTCACAAGATCACCCAATTTCTTAAACACTGTTCAGTAGAAGAAATCCGTGTTCTACCAAAAGAATCTTCACAGGGCCTCTGACTTCTGGTTCTAAAATTTGGACTGAAGAGTTTCTAGGCCTGCTTCAAAGTTCTCATTCTGGAATTACTTTTCACTACAATCCTGGGTTAGAGCCACTGCTCCTTAGAGCCTAGGACTTCCTCTCACTTGGATTCTCTTTGTTTTGCTTGAGTAATTCCTTCAGAACTAGTCTGGGTGGTAAAGGGTCTGTGCTCTTGATTGAGAGTTTGGCTAAGTGGAGAATTTTAGGTTCAAAAACTTTTCCTTCAACATTTTGCAGACATGTTTTTTGCCTTCTGCTTTGTTTTTTTTCTATCATCTCATTTCTTTTTGAGTGACCTCTTCTTATAGCTTGTAGAATTTCCCCTCTATTCCCAGTGTCTAAAATATCACAAGGATATGTCTTGGGGCGCATTTGTTCATTCATCTTCTTCTGCACTCTCTAGGCCCTGACAACCTAAAACGCTATTTCTTCTCTTTTAGAAATTCTCTTTTGTTCTCCTCTGTTTTGTGTGTTTTCTCATTCTAAACATCCATTTGGATGTTAGAACTTTTGGACGGTTCTCGAATCTCTTCGTTTTTCTCCCACATTTCCATCCCTTTAACCTTTTGTTCTATGCTCAGAGATATTTCCTTCATTCTTTCTCTCATTGAACTTTTCACATTGACAATTAATTTTGTCATTTTAAGAAGACTTTCTGGGTTGGATGGTTCTTTTCCTTAGCAGCCTGCAGACTGTTTTTGCTTTACGTTGTTGTTGTTGTTTGGTTTTTTTTTAATTTTCTTCTTCAAGGAAACAAAATAGAATTACGTTAAAGATAGATATCTTCTATTTCCTCCAGGGTCGGTTTATTTCCACCTGCCTTTCTCAGGTTTTTATGACATTGGCTGTCAATTCATAGTGAAAACCCAAGGCAGACCAGTTTCTTTAATACAGATATCTAGCTCTCCTTGGCTCTGTTGGTCTGGCCTTCTATCCAGGTGGGTGGGCCTTTTGGCTGGCAGACTTTGCTTTGACTTTGAGGGGAAAGAGGGAAAGTAGGATGCCCTCTCCCACCTTGCAGCCAGAATGAGGAGAATCCCACTGAGCGAGGGCAGCACCCCTCCTAGGGCTGCATCCCATGCAGATGCTTGCAATTGCTTTAAAGATTAATCCTCTGGTTTCAGCCTAAGCATGTGACACAGGGAAGGGGAATGTGGGCTATGACTCACAGTTATTCCGCAGTTGATTTCTGTCCAACTTTCCTCTCCTACTCCAAGTTTTGAGCCTCTCTGTGAGTCTGCTGCCAGGAAAAAAATAGCTCCGGTCCCTTCTGCAGCCTTCTCCTGTGAATACAATTGAAACTGTTAATACAATTCCAAGAGCTTTTTACTTTGAAAAAAAATGTGTCTATATCTCTAGTTCCCAGATGCCCCTTCTCCTGCACCGAGGACCGTCTTTGATTTATTGTTCTCTCTTCCTCTTTATTGACATTTCTATGGGATTTGGAAGTGGAAAAGAGATGTATGCATGTGCTCTGCCTGCCATCTTGAGAAAGAATTCCCATTGCATCTTTGGACATCTTTGTGACCTCTTCCTAATTTTTAGACAAAAGCCTCCTTATAACTTCCACTTGTGGGCCAGCCATTGGATCACACAAACAAGGCTTAGTTTCTCTTCTCCTTATCAGCTCTCCAGATATTTGAAACTAGTTTTATATCCTCCTAACCTCTCCAGGTCAAATATTTCTAGTTCTACTAATGAGGCCTCTTTGAATTTTCAGTTTTCTCATCATTCTGATCATTTTCTCCTGAACTTCCTCCATGTGTCTAAAAGAAATCAGTGCAATGTCTAGGGTAGTAAAGCTGGAAGCTCCTTCATAGTAATCCAGTCCTTCCTACCGTACACGTCCACATTGTCCAGCTACTTCCCTGCCCCAGACACATACCACCAGCATCTGCTGGAAATACTCTATATAATGGTGACATATTGAAAAGTCGTAAAATTATGGGAAGATAGCAGAAGGAATTTCCACCCAGGAATTGCAGACTCTCTAGTACAACTTCTAACTTGCACACAATTATTCTATCACTTAAATAAAGGTCATTTAAAACTTTTAGTTTTAGTTATTCTGTAAAGAATACTACTATGTGCTGAGGAGGATATTTAGGATAAATTGTTCCTAAATTGATTGAATCATGCGACTGAAGTCATGGTACATTTTCTTTTTCAAATACTTGAAATGCAATTTCAAACTCCAATACATTTCTCATTGGCAAAAATGAATCCTTTTCTAAGAGCTTCAGATTGTTGCTAAAATTACTACTAACTAAATGTATAGGGAGTTCCCATTGTTGCTCAGTGGTAGCCAACCTGGCTAGTATCCATGAGGACACAGGTTGAATCCCTGGCCCTGCTCAGTGGATTAAAGATCTGGAGTTGCTATCCGGTGTAAGTGGCAGATGTAGCTCAGATCTAGCATTGCTGTGGCTGTGACATAGGCTGGCAGCTACAGCTCCAATTAGATACCTAGCTTGGAAACCTCTATATGTTATGGGCGCGGCCCTAAAAAGACAAAAAGTAACTAACTAAACAAATAAAGTGCGTATATTTTACTAATTTAATATTTAAGTTACTATTTACTAATTTACTATTACTAATTATTAATTTACTATTTACTTAAACTCCATACAAAGAAGATAAAGACAAGCATTATACCAATCTAAAACATCACAGCTATGGTGACACACTCTTATAGTAGACAGTGTTTTAAAATTTAAATAAAATATTGCCTGACAAAATTACATGGTCCAGTTCTCAGCTAACACAAATGTTTTTCTGGTATGTGTGCCTTCCTTGGAATATCCCTTGCCCCAACTTTCCTTGAAGAGCACATTTTTCAACTGTAAAAGAAAAAAAGTTTTGAGTATATTAATAGTATATGGAAAATTTCATAAATCAAATGAATTGAAAAACCAAAACATTTTACAGGAATTTTGCAGAAGTTTCCAAAACCTATCTGTTTGTTTGTTAAAGAGAATCAATTGGGAAACTATTATGTGCTAAGTATTAGTGGTTCAATAATACACTAGAAAGATCTGTAGTCTCTCTTTTCATGGTCTGTTCATTCAAATTTATGAAATTTATTTTTACATTAAAATTTGCAAAAGCGTTTTTTAGAAAAAGTTGTAGAACAGCTTTGGTTAAGGAAGATAGATTCAGATGTACATGAAATGATGCCACCAGCCTCTAGAAAGCAAGAATCTTTTCCATTCTTTAGCATCTTTTCCATTCTCTGGGCCAAGTGGACTATGTCAGTAACATTTGTGGAATGTTGACTATGAGGAATCAGAGCTGAGTAGTTGGCAGGAAGCTAAGACGTCATCTCAGAAAAAATGTATTAGTTATCCCACCCTTACTTCCTCTGATCAATCAATTGTTCCCCTTTTTGTGGTCCTTGGGAATTTGGAGAGAAGGCATTCCAGTTTCTACAGGGGTGTGGCAGCCCCTGCCATACCTGGCACTGTTGGCCCTTCAAGATCCCTACCTTGACAGCTGGCTCTCCTACAAGCCTCATAAAACACAGGCTGTGCTCTTGTCCTGGACAGCTCTTTTTAGTTCTCTGTGCACACTGTGCTCTTCCACACCTCCTGCCTTTGCCTGAAATGCCCTTCCTCGCCTCCTTCGCCTGGAGTCCTCCTGACTCGGGTTTCAGAGCTCAGTTCAAACACTGCTTCCTTTGGGAAGCCTTCACTCTCCTCCAGGCTGGCTTATCAGCTCAGGGGCATTGTAGCCACAACTGTGAGAAAAAGCAAGCCAGGAAATGGATCTTGATTCTAGCTTTTACTGGGTGTGGAGTTGTGTACACTCTCTAAACGTTAGTTTTCGCATCAATAAAATACAGAGGCCTTCCAGGGCTGTTTTGAGGATGAAATACAATGGTGTCAGTGAAGCGACCAAACAGAGAGGGCTTGGCACACAGACAGTGCTCCATAAATAGTGCCTTCCATGCCCTCCTCTCCCATCACATTTGGGAGTGGCATGAACTTAGAATCTCATGCTAGATCAACAGTAGTCCTTATTTTGAAAATCACCAGAATGACAGTAAAGTTTCAAACTGAAAACAGTGTCATAAATTAAAGCTCATTAAAGAGTTTTCAGATTACTCACCAAGATCCTTTGTGTGAAAAATAACTGTAAAATAATCAGAAGGGATCCTTGTACTTGAAGTCCATGCATGAGATACTTGCAGCGATCCTGATCAAAAGCCTCAGCACCGTGTGTTTTGGGTCTGTATGTTTTACAAAGAGGTCACTGCTATATATTCTTAGCCATCACATTTACTCTTGTACCAGTTTTAGAAATACAGAGCGAGACACAGAACATGTACATCGATAGCCAAGATTTCCAAAAGACAACATAGGAGCAATAATTATATTATGTAATAAGAATCTGCATTTTCCCCAAGTCTTTCACCCCTGACTTAAACACACTGTAACACTCAGGCACCTTCTGTGGCAGGTCAGCAGTGCTGGGGTGACTCGGTTGCCCTGATTTCCAGGGCTGTGTGCAGAAGTCCTTCCACATTGGTGTAGCAAAGTGATGCTGGGTGTTTTGTTTTGTTTTGTTTTTTAATTTTTCAACTCAGTGAATTTTATTACATTTATAGTTGTACAATGATCATCACAACCCAATTTTATAGCATTTCCATCCCAAACCCCCAGTCCTATCATCCCCATCCCTCAATCTGTCTCCTTTGGTAACCATAAGTTTTTCCAAGTCTGTGAGTTAGTTTCTGTTCTGCAAAGTTCATTGTATCTTTTTTTTTATATTCCACATATAAGTGATAGCATATGACATTGGTGTCTCACTGTTTGACTACCTTCACTTAGCATGATAATTTCTAGGTCCATCGACGTTGCTGCAAATGCCGTTATTTCTGTCCTTTTTATGGCTGAGTAATACTCCATTGTGTATACGAACCACATCTTCTTTATCCACTTCTCTATCAATGGACATTGTGGTTGCTTCCAAGTCTTGGCTATTGTATGGGTGTGTTTTTTGAATAGAAGGAACCAGAGGAGGAGTAATGAGTACTCCTAAACATGCCAGAAAGTTCCATTTTCTGGTCTAGTTTTCACTCTGTTTCGAGAAACTGGGGAATCCTTAATGCCTTACTCACTCATTCAGCATCTAGTGGTTAAAAGCACAGAATCTAGAATTAGAAGCCCGGGTTCAAATTCCAGCTGTATCATTTGCAAGCTGCGTGGTCTTGGCTGAGTTTACTTCCTCTATGGTTTCCCTTCCTCTTGGGCAAGACTGGGATAACAAAAGCACCTATATCAAGGACTATGGAGAGCAGTGCCCAGGGCATAATTAATGTTCCTAATTATTGGGAACTATTAGCATTAATTTATATTCTTATCCTAGGCACTGAGATGCAGTGGTGAACAAAGGCACTCAATAACTATTTAGTGGATGAATAATGCAAAACCATAATAGGATGAAGCTATAAATGTTTTGGATACCCAGGTAGCTTCCAAGAATGGCTGATGTCAGAGGACAGAAATTTAAACATTCATATGATTCAGTCTCAGCAACATGCTCGTTTGCCCAAGAGCAGAAATAAGATATAATGAAACTATCCACCTGACATCACAAAAGACAGACCAATGAGAATAAGCCAAGTAATTCTGTGCCTGAGCCTTCTGTTTTTAACTTGGCCGTTGTAGGAATTTTTTTGTTAATAAGCTTATAAAACTTGTTTAATTTTTTAGCCAAATACAATAACTCTCCAGTGAGGTCATACTTGGAAATACATGTATTAACATTTAAACAACTCAAAGCCATAAGAAAATCTTAAACTACTTTAGCCAGATTCTCTCAATATTGAAATAAGCGAGATGTGAAAATTAGGGGAAGGCGTATTCTCAATTGGGTCATTGTTTCATGCGACCCTTTATATATGAGTACAGAGTAAAGGCATTTCAGGATATTATCATTAAAACTGATTGCAGTTATAAGCCAGTTCTAACCACTGCCAAACTTCCAGTGCTGCTTAAAAATACTCAAGAGAACAGAGCCACAATATTTATGTCTGCCGACAAGCACATAGTCATCTTTGGTCTCGAGTTTAAATACTGATATTATAAAGTTCTTCAGAATGTATGTTCTGTGAAAAGGAGAATTCTAAAAGTGTTATCTAAAACTGCCGAAGAGCTAGAGGTCTTCAGAAAGTTATAGAAAGAGTGAGTGGGAACAACTTGATACAAATCAAAAATGGTGCAGCCGACCAAAGAACAGAGAGGCCGGAGGAAGACGATCACCTCCTTCCAGTTACCGGGAGGGGGAGAATGTGTGTCCACATGCTGAGGGGTGCTTGCTTTTGGAATTTCCCCGAGAGATGATGAAATATTAGGGACCAGACATACTTAGAAAGGTGGCCTTTTCAGAGATCAGTATAGATGTCAGGGTGGTGGTTGCTGTGGTTTTTAAACAACAAATGAAAGCAGACTACTGACAAGAAAGAATAGAAAAACCAGAAGAAAAGCCATCCTTCAAAATACAGTTATGGGAAGCTGCTGTCCATAGCTGGGCACCCTGAAACCATAATCCATCCTTGAAAATATCCCTCTCCTCTCTCTCTCTCTCTCTCTCACACACACACACTCAAAATTAGAGATTAATAAAGGACAAAATTAACTGTTATTCAAAAGTAGGCAAGTTGTTATTATGTTTTCTTAAATTTTTCCCTATTTAAATAGTGGATTACATTTAAATACAGAGTTCTTTAATATTTTTGCTTATTGTGAGATTTAGTTTTGGCAAAGAAGGTAAATTAGAAGAGTAGGGTTTATACTCTTTGGTTCCATTTACTTGGTATTCTCCCAGCAGCAGCTTATTTGGGTTCTACACTTTGTCATCTTATTGTTCTCCACATCAGGTTTGTTTTTTTGTTTTTTATTTTTGTTTTTTTTTCCAGGAGGAAATGAATCCCCAATAGATGTGTATATCCAAAACAGTATTTTTAAAGTGTTAATAGATATTAGGTCTTACCAGGATTATACTGATCTTCTCTAGGTATTGCAACAAATTGCCATAAATTCCAAGGCATTAAAAAAAACAACACAATTAAGAACCTACGGTTCTGGAGATTAAAAGTTTGACCCCGGGTCTCGGTGGGCTAAAACCAAAGTGTCAGCAGGACTGCATTCCTTCTGGAAGCTCTAGGCAAAGAATGCATGTCTTTGCCTCTTCCAGCTTCTAGAGCTTTGCCTGCGTTCCTTGGCTCATGGCTTCACGTCTTCCATCTTCAAAGTTGGAGCAAATCCTTCTTTGTGTCTCTCTACACTAATAAACAATAACTAGATCTTCCTCTGACTCTCTTCTTGTGCCTCTTTCTATTTTTAAGGACTCTTGTGATTACACTGGGCCTACCCCTGGATAATTCACGATAATCTCCCCATCTGAAGACCACTTGATTAAGAACCTTAATTCTATCTGCAGCTTTAATCCTCTTTTGTTATGTGTATTTGTCTGCTCTGGCTGCCATAACAAAATACCACAGACTGGGTGGCTTAAACCAGAGAAATTCACAGTTCTGGAAGTTTAAGGCCAGAAGTCCAAGATCAAGGTGCCAGCAGGATTAGTGTCTGATGAGACTTCTTTTCTTGGGTTACAGACACCTGCCTACTCACCACATCTTCATATGACCTGTCCTCCACATGCACAAGCTAGGAGGGTGCTCTGCTGTCTCTTCCTTTTCTAAGGACACCATTCCCATGGGACTAGGGCTGTAACCTGTGACCTCATTTAACCCTCATTACCTCCTCAAAGGCCCTATCTCCAATATGGTCACACTGACAGTTAGGGCTTACTCAAGAAAATGGTCCTCTACTCACAATACTTCTGACACCAAAATTACAGGGTTTGTCCTCATCAACAACCAGTTCTTCAACTCTCCAGACACCAGCGAGGTGTCCTACAGTTTAATTCAATTCTGACACTAGCTACTGGAGTTTGTGCAGATTGCATTGAGTGAGGGCTCAGCCCACAAGACTGCTCCCACTTCAGACACCAGCCACAAGTCCCAGGTTGTCACCTGTACTTCTCTCCAACCTGCTATAACTTGGGAATTCCCACCATCCCCTCCATAGTTTCAGTAATTTGCTGTAAAGGCTCACGGAATTCAGGGCAACACTTCACTTAAGTTTATCAGTTTATGATGAGGATATTATAAAAGCTACAGAAGATCAGCAAGATGAAAAAGCACATAGGGTGAGGTCTAGAAGGGACGCTAGCACAGGGTCCTATGGGTTAGGGTACATCAACCTCCTTGCCAAATGGATGCATTCACCAACTCATCAGCTCTCTGCACCCACAAGTTTAGATATTTTGATGGAGGCTTTGTCCAATATAGGCATGATATTTTACTAACACTCTCTCCAGCCCCTCTCCCCGCCTCTGAGGCAGGGGGTAGGGCTTTCATTCATACCTAGGTCTTGCCAGTGACCAGCCCTTAGGGTGACACTATGAGGGGGGAAGCAGTCATCTCCTTAGCATCCAAAAGGTGTTCTTATTACTGTGGAGATTCCAAGAGTCTTAGAAGCTCTTTTGTCAGAAACTGGAGAATAAAACCAAATATATAGTTCTTATCATATCACAATATCACAAGTTTCAACATGGCAGAGGGGATGCAATTCAGTCCCTAACATTATGTCGTCTCATAAACCTGCAGGTGCTCAGAATTAGGACACGGACGTGTTTGGTGGAGCCATTCATCTTCCTGCCACAGGGCTGTACTTTTAGTTGCAGCTCCACCATGGTGATATGCGCCTGAGGTCAAATGAGGGAGCAAAGGTGGGATTGATCACAGGGAGTGCCAGGAAGAAGAAGGACACTGTGCGGGACCGGGACTCTTTGGCCTTTTGCCCCAAAGTGATTGTAGTTAATACTTGGGCCACTTTCAAACAGGATTAGCTTTCCTTCCTCGTTGGCACTGGCTCAGGGGCAGATCAATGCCAGCACTTAGAGGAGAAGGTGGAAGTGGCAGGGGTGTTGGACCCTCAAAACCTTGGGGCTGTCACAGTTGCAACACTGTGATGACTTGTGGGTACCCGGAGGTAACACTGTGAAATGGTGTGTGCTGAGCAGATCCTGGGGAAGGGTCTGGGTCAAGCACTCTGTGCTGGGTTTTAAAATGCACACCTCCAAATAGCTTGATGCATGAAAAAGACAAGAAATGAGCGGAGCATACTATCTGATACAAAGAAGCGTGCCTCTGAAAAGTCCAGATTCCCAGGGCAGGCAAACTTCATTCACTTATGCATACTCCTCTTTTTTTGGTCATCATGGTCACTGGGTTAATTAGGCCCATTTTTCATCATTCGCATGTCAGGACACACAGGGATGTGGCCATTTGATAAAAGGCCTTACTGTTCTCAAGAAGAAATGATTAGCTCAGGGAGTAAGAAATTTGCAGATTCCAAGCCTAAAAGGATCCTAAGTATGAAAGGATCCTAAGAATGAAGATCTGCAGCTTCTCCTTGTCTTCTCTATGAGACTGTCCCTTACTGCTGGCCAAGAAGAATTATCTACCATTCTCATATCACTCAAAAGATCCAACTATGAAAGTCTGAAAGAAATGAGATCATGGCAACAAGGAAATACTTTTTTGTGCTTCTCCCATGCCACTGAAAACACACGTATATGAATGTTTTATTAGAGAACAAATAAGTACACCAAACTAATACAAAAAGCATTTTATGCTCTTCATGTTATATTGTTTCATAAAGAAAAAAGAAAACTAAACACTTAAACATTAACTAAGATCAGTCTTGGCCATATCCTGAACACAACGTCCATGTGTCAGGACAAGAATTGAAGCAGTGCAAACTGGAATACAGAAAGGTCTCTCGGACCACCAAAACTTTCCTATGCCCATGGCAGACAGTGCTAGTCAATCACCACCAAAACTTTCCTATGCCCATGGCAGACAGTGCTAGTCAATCACCACCAAAACTTTCCTATGCCCATGGCAGACAGTGCTAGTCAATCATAGCATTATTTCCTATGAACCTGGAGAAACTTCAGAGTCCCAGGGCAAGATTCTAGGTAGCCACTATCCAGAATTCAAGGTTGGCCTTAAGAAATGATATTTCTTTGCTTTCCTGGCATATAACATTTCTAATTTTGCCTGTAGCACCATCTTCCTCACTTCCTCCAAACATACATAGACCTTACTCTCAACAGCAAATATTTGTGGGGGACCTACTGTGGGCCAAGCACTATTTAAGGCAATAGAAAATACAGAGGCAGTAAGAACTAGCATGATCTCCACTCTAATGTAAATTACGCTTAATGAAGGTGACAGACAATATGCAGCCCTTAAATACATAAATGAGATAATTCCAGATACTGGTAAGTGCTTTAGCGAGAATAAGACAGGGTAATATGATGGAGAGGGACTAGGAGTGGGGGCAAGGGAGTAGGGTAGTCAGGGAAGCGCAATCTAAGCAGGCAGAGTCAACTCTAATGAATGGTATGATGAGTCAAGCACCACACAAAGAAGGGAGAAGTATTTCAGCAGAGGGAGCAGGAAGTACAAAGGTCCTGTGGCAGGAATGAGACTGAGATATTCAGGGAACCCAGGGAGAAGAGAGGTGTGGCTGGAGTATACTGAGCCGGGGAGAATGGAATCGAATGAAGCCAGAAAGAGACCAGATCTTGGAGGGCTTCAAAGAAATGTCAAAGAAATTGCCCATTTTACCAGTTTGGTGAAGGGGGCATTGGAGAGGTTAAGGAGAAGGTGGCTGAATCAGATTTCCTTTAAATCTTGCTCACTCCACCTGTGCTAATCTTCTTTCCATCCACCCATGTTCACTGCCATCATCTGGGAGTGGATGTGCATCCTCCACACCATTTCTTCACACGGGCTTCTTCCTTAGCTGTTTGATAAACACACTCCATTTCCTTCACTCTCTTGCAAAACTTTTGTACATCTCTCTCTCTCTTTGACCCTCTCCAAGCACTTAAAAACAAAAAGCAGACAAAAAAACGACTCAAGAATTTATACTGAGGTCCTGTTTTGCCCCAACCTCTATTGTAGTCCCTGGGGATAGCTTGGTAAGCAAGAAAGACAGTCCTGGCCCTCATGGAACATAAAGGCCAGCAGTCAAACCAGTCCTAACAGGGATGCTGCAGGTCTGTGATAGCAGCCTTGGGGATATTACAGAGACCACTGCAGGAGCAGCTCCGCCAGGCTCAGGAGGCACAGGAGGGCAGAGGAAGCGTGGGTACCTGACACCTAAAGATGGTAGGAATTAGCCAGGCCAAGAAGAGAAGGAGAACCACATTCCAGGTGGTGGAAACTGGGAGAGAGAGCACAGCAAGCGGTAGGAGCAGAAATGGTCCAGGGAAGGGTCTGTGAGGCTCGGGAAGTGGGCTTCCTCTCCTTATTTAAGTGCTCTGTTCACAGGGTCCATAGCCATCTCCTTTTGGTTTCTTTTTTCCTTCCTTTATACATATTGTTTTTAAACAATGTTTTAAGTTTTTAAACGTATTAAAATGTAAATGCTCATTGTGAAAATGGATTTAAAAAAAATCTAAAAATTAAAATGAGTTCCCTATAGGATGGATGAACAACAAGGTCCTACAGTATAGCACGGGGACCATATTCAATATCGTGTGATAAACCATAATGGAAAAGAATGTTTTACAAATTATAAAATTAGTTCCCTGCTAACACACGGGTCTAGGTCCCTCTCATAGCTTTTCCTGTGCCGTCTCTCTGCTTCTGCCCCTTTTGGAGGAGAGGACCTTCAGTTTTGCGTTTCCTATTTTATTTTTGGAGGGGGGAGTGTTTTGCTTAATATTTCAATGTGAACATTTTGTCTGTGAAAACACAAATGTATCCTAAGGTGTTAAGCAATACTCTGTTGATGGACACAAGGTTTTTTTTTTTCCCCCTAAGTTTGTGCTGCTAGATATAATTATGATTATCCCTGTACCTAAATCTTTGTTAACATCATGGATTATTCCGAGACATAGTTCTGGAAGTAGAACTGTCAGGTAAAAAGCAAGTGAGATTTTCTAAAGCTCTTCCTGCAGGTCGCCAAATTGCCCTTCAGAAAGGTTCTGCTAATTACAGACCAGCAGCAGTAAATGAGTGTTTTGTGCCACCCCATACCCTTGCTAGCATGGAGGATTGTTGTTTTATTAATTGGTGATACTTCATGGGTTCAAAAAAAAAAAAAAAAAAACCACAACTCATTGCTTTAATTTACAGTTTGATTTACAATTTTAAATGCCTTTTTTGATTGATTTACATTTCTCACATAAAACCTTCAAACATGCCATGTGTCCATTTCCTTCACAAGTTTATCAGGATGTTTTCCTTAGTGATTTTAAAAGTCCTTAATAGAGTCATTAAACTGCATCTGTGAACTTAAGATTTTATAGGCAAATAGTCCTCTCACCTTTGTCACTAAAAGCCTTTGACTTGGTTGTAATGGGTGCATAGTCATATTTTAAAATACATTTATTTTCAATCTATGCTACTGCTCTGGTTCTAAAAATAACCACACACGGGGTATCTTCAGAAACCTGCGTGGTCTCTTACCCCCACCTCGCCTCACTGCCTCAACAGACCCCAGGGTCTGCGACCACTATTGCTCCTATCCAACATGCCTTCCCTCAGTTCTCTCCGGCAGTGAGGGGACCACTGTCTCCTGAAGTCTCGCCATTTCCACTTGGCTCCCCTCCAGTGTTTTCCACAGGAAACCAGAACGACTGTTTAAAAAGCTGCTTTAAATGCTTCAGTGGCTTCGTGGTGCAATCGGAACAAATTCCCAACTCCTCAGTGGTCCATGCAGCCTTCTCCATGGGCTCACCTTGCTTTCTTCTCATCTCCTTCCCTTTGTTGCCCAGATTCCAGGCTCAAAGCTGCCTGCCCTGCCCTGGGCTTCAGAGGTGCCCTCGTCCTTTGGATGCCATCGTGGGGAGAAGGGCGGGGTGGCTGGTGTTACTCTGCTGACCTCCTGGTCCAGTATTCTTTCTCACCACGTCCAGCTACTTCCTCCTGGTGGCACGTCTCACAATTTATAGCTGACATTTGCCTGATTATCTGTTTAACTTCCACCCCCGAGACTAAACTGGCATCTCCAGACGAGAGAGGTGATGGGTTTGCAGGGAACGCCCAGGGGGTAGGATGGAGGGAAGCAGGGAGAAACATCCCACGGTCCCCCCTCACCTCAGGTCCACCCACCTTCTAGTCTGCAACACTTCCTTCCAAGACGCTAAGAAATGATGGCCAGTGTGAGCTTTTTAGCTGGGGCCACCTTGCCCAAGCTCTCGTAAAGGAGGGCTTTTGTGAAGGAAGTGATATCTGGTCTGGGCTGGGGCCCATAGGAAGCAGCACAGATTAGGAAAGTCACCCTTGACAGAGAAAAGAGAAGGGGGAGAATCATTGCCTTTTGGTTACAGTTATTAGTGGCTGTGAGCTGAGAATGTGGTATCTTTGAGGAAACCACAAGACAAATGGCTTCACCTTTCCAAAAGAATTATCCTGCATGTCCTTACTCTGCAAAAACCCCAGTCTACCCCTTGCAGTACGCCAAAAATCTCATATACGAGTTGCTCAATAAATATTGGATCACCAGATGAATGAATGATATATGACATGCCTTAATTAGAGCAGTTCTCTTCCACAATGCCCTTTTGCTCTCTACCAGTCAGAATTCCATCAAGACCTGGCCAGAGACCAACTCCTTGAAGCTTTTCTTATCCAGCAGCAACACAAATACTCTTTCCTTGCTCAGAATTTTGTCTTTTATTGTTCTCAGATTGTTTAATGTTTTCTGCCTATTCTTGTCTTCCCAATTAATATAAAGTCCTGAAGGCCAAGGACCTATCTCCTCCTTTTTTGGGGGGGTGGGGTGGGGAGGGGGTTTGTTTTGGTGTGTGCAGATGCCTTGTAGAGTAAATGTTTAATTTCTATGGAAAGGAGGAGGGAGGGAAACCTAACCAAGAGGAGAGCTGTCTTTGGGGCAAAATCTGGCTTAGCTGATCTCTACAATCCCCTTTTCCCATCTTTTTTTTTTTCTTTTTAAATAAATGTTTAAATGTAAAATTTCTTGAAAAAATTTAATTGAATTAATAAATGAGATTTACTCAAAGACTTCAAATTTCAGCAAGAGATAAATAGCTTACTAGTACTTCATAATACCTCTGTAACCAAAGGCACAGATTTCCTCGCTCCTCTTTTCTCCAACAAATCAGATACTATAATTCCTTTCGCTGCACTGTAGCAAATCAGACATAGCAACAGCTTTTTATGCACAAAGAAACACCACACTTATTTCCACCTTAATATTTCTGCATCCTAAAAGGTCCTCCAATCTATCCTCTTTTCAAATCTCCTTTTTGTGCTCTCTGGTCTCATTGGCCTCTCTTGCGAACACATTCCATTGGTCTTTCTTCATCTACTCTGACCCTTCTCAGTACATGCTGCTAGACAGCCAGCAAGAGCCCATTTACTCATGGCATCTTCCTCCTTAAAATCCCGTGGTTGCTTGCACATAGGATAAAGACCAAAGTCTCTAACAGCACCTACACGGCTTGGCACCATAGGTGGAGGTCTGAGAACCCATTAGCCCCCCAGCTTCTCTTATTCCCGTGGTTCTTGCAAGCTCCAGCCACAAGGGTCTTTCTTTAATCACTCACACACACCTTTCTTCCTTAGCTCAGCATTTCTGCCCATGCTCTCCTTCCTCAGCTCAAAAGCTCTTTTGTTCACTAGGAAAGCCATTCTTGATCCACACGAGACAACACAAGCTCCCCCTTCCATTAGCCACACACTCAGCACCACTTGCTTTCCTTCATAGCACTTATTACAGTTGCAATTATTTGTTTATATAATTACTTGTATAAATGCCTTGCCTTCCCAACCACTCCCAAAACTGTCAGGACAGGAACTATGTCTGTTTTGTCCACCGATCTGTATCATTAGTCCTTAAGTAATATTAGGCATTTAATAAATATTTGACAAATGAATGCCATCTGCGATAGATGTTAATAAGGTGGATGTCTAGGGATTTTCTTGTTTTTGTGTTTTAAATTTAAGCCTACTCAGGTCAAAATTCGAGTGAAGTGAATTCTAGGAAAAGGGGAAATTAGGTTGGGTATTCCTCTTCAGACAAAACGATGACAAATTAGCCCAAACTTAGCCACTTCTTTCCTATAAATCTACGTAAATTGCTTAGACACTAATCACATTCCCCCCTGGGTCCCCAAAACAACTTAAAGCCATTCAATAAGCTCTTACTTAAATGACCTGAGCCTACTTATGGGTTTTGGTTTTGCAAATAACACACTTCATTTTTACAAGTAAAGAAATAGTCTATTTAAAATTCTTCAAACTTAGAAGGGGAAATAATTTGGGATAAAAAGCAAGGAAAGACACAGTATTTTTGTTTGTAAAATTGGTTTATTTACAATTTGGTATTATTAAATTGTATTTGGAATGCTGATTTTTAAATATTTCCCTGGCAGGCATTCTATGTTTTCTTAAATATGGAGGCAAAAAGAGAGGAAACCTGAGTAAGTTTAAGAGATTTACCTTCCGCTACAGTCAGTAAAATTTAAATTTTGATCCCTGAGAAGAGTCAAAAAATATTTTTATACATTCAAATGTAAAAAGCACGTTTCCAGAACAAAAAATAAAGACTAAAGCTACCATTCTTAATCTCTCCACATATGGCAATATGAGACGTCCTTCTTTCTTAAATTAACTGAGGGGCATGTACACAATGCATTCTAGTTATTAGATGCAGCTAAAGAGACTAAGATGCTCCAGTCCTCAGTTTTGTTTGTTTTTTGTGTGTGTGTTTTGGTCTCATAGTTTCTCACCTTAAAAAAAAAAATCCTGGAAACTGATACACAATTAATTCAAATAGAAATGTCCACTGCTAGCTCAAATTTTCTCCCCTTTCTAAATCTTTGGTTGTGATGCACAATTAGGGATTTTCCTTTACTGCCTAAGACCAAAGTTCTTTATCGGATCACAACCTGAGGCCCAAGCAGTTTTTGCAAAGTCACTTTGCAGCGAGTCACTTCAGTTGCCCCGAATGTGAAACGAGGGTAATTATACCTCACAGGGATGTATAAGGCTGAACTGATGTTCATACAACACTGAGATCTGGGAGGCTTTTTTCTTAAGGAGCAAGGCTGTGGAACACATGTGAAGTATTACATAGCCTGCTGCTCCTTATTATAGATGACTAGTTAATACTCCTGAAATGAAAACTTCCCTTGGAGGAATGAATATTAATTCATTAGTTTGCTCATTAAACGTCCTTAAGAAGCAAAGGAACAGCAGTTATGTCCCCTCCTCCCATAACATGAGATGTAGCACAGATATTAAAGATGTGACCACAGCAAAATGCTAAGTCAAAATCAAACCGAATCAACCAAATCCTTCGCAAGAGGTAATTTTCTTCTGTACATGTAACACAAAGACAAGTCATTTTTCATCTTTGGATGGTGTTCAGTATCTCTAATGACAACTGTTTATTTGCTTAATGGCCCAAAGGAAACACAGTGTAATTCAAACTTTTTAAAAACAATGAAACACAGTCACAAATACCCTTTCCTCCAATCTCAATGCTCTCTTCCCAAAGCAAAAACTAATCAAACTAATTTCCCTTTCTCTAAAAGACCACTGCCAGTGCTAGCTAGGACCATCCTCCGGTGCTAGTTTGAAGGCAACTGCCTGGTGCCTTTCCAAAAGGGAAAAAGTTATAGAAATGCAAACAGAATAGAGCAGCTATCAATTTAAGAAAGAACTTTGAAAAGATCTGGTGGTAAGAGAATGACTGGGAGCTGTAATCTGTTCTAAGCCAGAGCTGAACAATCTATTTTAAATTTAAATTGCTGCTTTAGCATCAACTTTCATTTTTATTCATAATGCACATCTCTTAAAAATTTAAACCTAAATAGATGGGGTTTCTCGGTTGCTATATTTTCACTGGGTAAGAACTCTGAGAAGCAACTGTGTTAGTCTCTAGCCTAGGCTATGATGAGACCAAGTCCGGGATTGGGAACTCTGGCGGTATGCCCTTGTTTTAGCAAATCCCGCTTCTGCTGCAGGAAGCCACACTAAGTAATTCTTTAGCTGTTAGTGGCAGGAGGGGTGTAAATAAAAATGTGAGGTAGTTCTTTCCACAAGAGGGAAATATTTGTCTACATAATACCCCTGCAATGTCTGACAAATTACCAGAGCATCTGCTCGCTGTCATCTGTGAGTAAACTCTTAGCTTGGTATTAACTGAACTTGACAAATCATGAGCCAGTTGCAGTTCACAGGCCTTGTTTTCTGTTCCAGTCATGACAAAAGGATCCGTTAAAACTCCCAAAAATGTGAACCAAAGAGCCCACCAAGTACAATGGCAAAAGCATAAGCATTAAAAAGCATATGGGGGAGTCAGGAAAAGCACATGAAAATAATTTACCAGATCTTGTGTACCAGAAAAGAATGAAGGCTGGGGGGCAGGGAGGGGATAATTTAGACTCTGCTCCCCCACAGCTTAACTAGCAACCTGAAAGTTAAAAAACAAACAAACAAACAAACAAAACAACCCTCCCCCCTCCCCAAGTTCTAGCAAGATACTAGATCTACATGACAGAGAACATAGCAGGGGCTCTATAAAGGAAAATTAACACTGAAATACTAAAAGTAAAAGAACAGAATATGAGAAAAGCAAGAGTTACCAAGTAAAACTTTAGTCTTACTTGAAATTGGTACATTTATATGGTACAAATTAAAAAAAAAAATCAGTGATTGCTGAAAAATACTTGTATTCTAAACTCTCTCCAGGCTACCAGACCAAGAGTAATACCAGAAATAGATCAGGAGTAAAATTATAGTTAGAAAAGGGGAGAAAAGTAAGGTAGGACATTAAAATTTTATTCTGAAATTATCTCTGGCCACGACAATAAAATTTAACAAATATTCACTGAACAGTCTTACTCCTGTCATCAGCTGTACAATACATACAGTATCATAGAACTGGCCACTGGGATTAAAATCCACTAGAACATTATTTCATGTTAAGTGGCGACAGCAGCATCTCACAGAAATTTTTACATACATATATACACAGTCCACATTCAACCATTTTCACATATTTTCAGTACACACAGTTGCAGCATATTACAGTCACGTGTCTAAGTTGTTGCTCGATAAAAACCCAAGCCACTGCCTAGACATAACTGTAGCAGTTGAGCTGAGTATAATTACAATTTTAATCTATGTCCATAGCAGAGAGATGTACAAGCCCCTAAGAAACAAAGAGTTCACAAATACTTTTTTTTTTTTAATGCTACCACAGCATTATGTTGGGCAATATTAAAACCTGTACCAACCAATCGTTTTTTTTAAAAAGTCTTCTGCTTACCAGAATATTCTTGATGAAAAAAATTACAAAAATGAATGCTCTTCAAAATAATTCACACTTTGAAGATTCCAATATGGCCCAATGCTACTGATGCCTAAAGTGTCTCCTAACATTCTGATGGAGTCCTTCCACATGACTCCAAACCACCCATTAAGTTTAAAAGTGGCTTAAGTGCCTTGCACCCAAATAGTAAAAATCCCTGGCCATCCTTACTAGAGCCAGGCACATAGAAAAGGAATGCACTTTGGTTCATACCAAATGCCCTGGGATTAATCACACTATAAAATTAAATGGTCTGAGGTAAATTTTTACAAATACAGTTGATTTTTGTCTAGTGTCATTCGCCTAACAACAACAAAAAATATATCATTTAAAAAATCAGTCTGATGTTAAGATACAACAGAGACCATCTTTAACCCCTTACACCTAAGAAGTCCCTGTGTAACTAACCAGTGGTTACCTTTCTCCGTGCCTGACGATGATTCACGCCTTATGGTTTCTATTAAGGCCTGTGAGTAACTGGATGTTTAAGACAGATAGATGGATCTTTGCAGAGGTGGGTTCCGGCCTTACTGTCTAGTATTCAAAGAGTTAAAGAGGTCAAAAAATGCAAGCCCTACAACATGGCGTTCAGAACAAAAGGCACATTGTCAACACTAAGGGCACAATTTCTCCTCTACTGTTCGTCTACACTGCCTTGCATCACTGTGGTTTCACTCTTGTGGCAATACACTGAAGTGGTAATGCACGCTCTGGGGGTGCAAGAAACGGAGCCAGATGAGACCGCGACCAAAGACAAGACGACACTGTGCTATTCCTAAATCTGAAAACGGCTCAGACATCCCTAGACAATGGTAACCTGTGAGACCAAGGATGGTTTCCAAGTCAACTCCGAGTAGCCTATCAGAGCCCTTCATTCGTTTGTTTGAAAATCACGATGCAGTATTTTTTTTTTTTTTTGACATTATAATGAAGCTAACATTTTTTAAAAAGCAGCTCTAGTACTAAACACTGAACATGGTGGCTCTGGTGAATAAGGTAAATGTTACTGTATTTAGGGGGTGCGGTGTCAGGGGAAGCCCCGTAGCGCTTACACAGTATAGTTTGGCTTAAAAGTTTCCGGTTACATTTGTGAATAAAGACAGTCACAAATGCACTGTTGGCATCTAAAGAACCAGTTTTATGTGGTGGGAGAGGAGACAAGCAGTATTAGTCCATTTATAAATTTTCACATGTATAATCATTTTATAGGGAAATTCATATTAATGGTAGGCTCAGGTTCACATACTTAAAACCCAAAAGTGAAAATCTTGAGAGTACATACGGAAGAGGAGCATTGCAAGGGGAAAATAGCCTTTCTGTTTTTGCTTATATTTTAACGACTTAAAGACACGAACCCTCATTAAAGAGGCTTGTGGTTTTACAAAGCCACCACACCAAGTCTTACGCTTCTTATGCCTTTAAGCCAAAATTGGAATAGTTAATACACAATCTTTAAGCTCTATAAGCCACTGATTGGGAGCATCATCTAAAATGCAACTTACTAACGTATTATTGCACTTCCACAAATTACACAGAAATGTGTACAACAGGCTAAAGAATTTGACTGGGGAAAGAAGCTATAATTTCTACAAGTATAAATTAATTTATCGGTGACACCCTTAAATAGTAAAGCAAATACCAACATCACTATCTTATTAATAAGCTAATCTTATTACTGTGTTTTTTGGCAAATATCTGTAATATTTCCTGAGCATTTTTCTCCACCATCAACTGACAAAACCTCAAGATAAGTCAAGTCTTTTGCTCAAAACTACTTTTTGACTTTTTTTTTTTTTTCAAAGTAAGAGAAACTGTAGGATTAATATTAAAAGAACTTAACCGGAAACTTTCTTGGCCTCACTGGGGACCATGCTTTAAGTACTTGTAAATCAATTTACAGGCAATACAATAATATCTGTGCATATAAAAGAGTAATTGATCCTAATTTATACTACCCCAAACCTATTGTCCAAACAGGCAGAAATCTTTCTATATTAAATTGCACACACTAAAAAAAATTTTTCCACGTGCCTTGAAATTGATATGTATCACTGCTCATACATTAGTGATAAAATACTGAAATTTTCACTGTGAAAAGAATATAGTATTCGGAGGAGAAACTATTCTTTTACCTCACTCGCAGTTACTTTTCCAGGTAAAGTGTCATTCCCACAAAAACAATCAGTGCAATCGAAATGAAAGTAAAATAAAACAGAGGAATGCAACTTCTGTGGTTCTTCTAATGATGCAAAGAATAAGTCAAACCATTTAACTTGAGACTCGACTCTTCCTCCTGTGAATTTGTTAAAATCAGCCTTGCTGAACAAGCACAGTGATTTCTGTCCATGAAGAGGATCTTCAACCCTCTTTTTCTTTTAAACAGTTGATGCTCTCCCAGGCTAAGAGAACCTTACCGTGGCACCTGAAAAAATGTAAACTCACTCTAATCTGCTAAACCTCTTTGGAACTATGGAAATCCCCATCTTAAGCGGCTAGGCTGTCCTTTCGGAAATTCGAATATACAACGATGGTCATAATCTCAGCTGAAATGTCTCTCTTCTGTATTAACAGTCTGGGATGTATATTGAAAGGAAGAAAAAAACTTAAATGCAAGCAACAGGTGTGGGGTGAAAGAGGAACAGCAGGAAGAAAAGCAAAGAGAAGGGAGGAACAGTTCGTGAAATGCATTTCTAAATTTAGGTGCAAAACCAATTCTGTTAAACAAGGCTTCTTTGCAAAAGAGCTCACTGGTCACATTAGAAAATTTAGAGGAACACACATTTCCATTTTTCCACTGGGTAGGCCTGGCCGGCCTTTAGAAGGGCCGAATGCTAACTGGGCATTTCAACTTTGGGGATTTTATGTTTTTGTCTTTGAGCACTAGTTGAGGGGGTGGGGTGGGGGAAACCTCTTAAGGTGCAGTTTTTCTTAGAATATCATTTTTGTCCTGACCATTCCCCTCCCACCATCACTCCCACCAGGGCGACTTGGGGAGAATGGAAGCAGGACAGGCTACACCTGTGCATGAACCTGGAGTGTGGATGGGGGGGGGGGGGCGACTCTGGAGGCCATCACCTTGGGGAGAAGAGACTATGAACCATGAAAACATAGTGAATGTCTTTGACACCAATCTGCAGATGCGCGGCAGTCATGACATAATCAATGGCCTGCCACTGATGTTTATTACTCTGCCACACTAAATACAGTAAGGCTCATCGTACTTTTAGAACACAAAAACAGCTCCAGAAAGTATAAAAACTTAAAGCATTGTCCCCATGTATTTTATAAAAACAAAACAAACATCTTTCTTACATTAAAATAAGTGCTGAAAAGATACAAATGAGTCGAGTTATTGAGCAAATAAAAACAGGTCTGAGCTACTCCTTTTCAACCCAGTAAGGCTCAGCAATGTCGTATCTTTCAGAATTACCAGCAATGGGCAGGGGTGGGGGGGTCGGGACTCAGCTCAGCTAACAAGTTTTGGCAACACTGTCCTCTGCTGAATATTCCCGTTGGCATCTGTCATCTGTGCCAAATTAGTTCTCAGTTTGGAAGCTGAGCTGGAAGGTGGAGGTAACTTGGAAATGGATGTGATAGCACCAGTGCTCTCGGTGATCCTTTTCACTGACGTCTTCTCCCCCGTCGGAGGCTTTGGCAGCCGCCGCCTCAGCCAGGGGTGCCGCAAAGCCTGGCCAGGGGTCATGCGAACCGCAGGATCCCACTCTAAACACTGTTTTAAGAAGTCAAGGAAAAGGGGGTCGTCACACCCCTTCAGTGCATTCCCCCACTCTCTGCTCTCCGGTGGGCCCCGCAGTTTCCCCCTCCGGGAACGGCCTCCATTGAGAACCACGGAGCCGTCCGAGAGAGTCGTGACAGTGCAGTAACGGGGATAACCCTTGGAGCTCACAAAATTTTTGGCTCGTTTGGAGGCATCCAGCAGTTTCTGGGAGGGCATGCCCAGCAGTTCAATCATACAGGCCAGCTGGTCCCCTTCGTCCTCCCCAGGCAAGAGGGGGTAACCAGTGAGGAGCTCCGCGAGGATGCAGCCCAGGCTCCACATGTCAATGGGCATGCCGTACCTGGCGCCCAGGATCACTTCCGGGGCCCGGTAAAAACGGGACTGGATGTACGTGTAGACCCGCTGATGCTGGTAACAACTGGAGACAAAATCAATCACTTTAATCCCACTTCAACCCTGCTGCTTTAATAAAATGTTCTCAGGCTTCAGGTCACAGTGAATTATCCTGTTTTTGTGCAGTGTCCAGGCACTGCAGGATGAAGTGGGCAAACTTGCCAACCAAAGGCAGGCTGAAGCCCTGAAACTTTTTCTTCTTAATGAGCTCCTAGAGGTTCATGATCAGCAGCTCTACTGTCATGCAGATGTGGCTGTGGAAGGTGAAGTTCTCCAGCATGTGTATGATATTCATGGTGTTGTCCTTGTCCTGCTTCTGCAGGTAATCCAGGATGTGGAACTCCTCAGCTGCCTCCTGGTGGAAGTGCTTCTAGTTCCACACCATCTTCAGGGCCACATGCTGGTGGACTTTGTGGTCGTAGGCCTTGACCACCTGCCCGAAGCTCCCCTCCCAATGACCTTGAGCACCTCGTACCTGTAGGCCACGTGATCGTGGGGCACCTGCACATAACATCCCTGGTCATCATCATAGCTACTGTTGTTGGGCCTGCCCTGGCGCTTCTTTGCTTTGGACCAAAGAAATATATTTCAGGGTAGCTGAAAATCTCATGGTGTTCAAAGCTGGTTAGTTTTTGCATGTATTGCTTCATTGCTTGCTCGGGTGTCATGGGGGTGGCTTTCACCTTCCCCATGCCTTCCAGAGACTTCATAGAGGTGGAGCTCCCCTGCCGTCTGTGGATGCTCTCCAGCTGCCGCTCCGGCACCACGGGCAACCCCGTTTTGCCCACTGTTGTAAGCCCATTTTGTTGTGTCGTGAGCACTGTCTGTTGCTGTTATCCTCAAACAGCTGCTGAACCTGGATCTGTCCGTGGCTGTGGCTGCCGACGTGTAGGTGATCATTCATTGTGTGCTTACTGCCGCCAATCTGGAATTCGGAAAGGAAACATCAATTGGAGGGAAGACGTCTGTCTGTTCAAAAGGGACATTTTACATGCGGGCCCCCGCCCCCACCTTGACCAACTCCGGTTTGCTGTGTATTTACAGCCAGGATCAGGTTTCTTAAACGGAAAGAGTTGTGCACACGGGAGGGACCTTGTGAACATCCCGACAGGGAGAGAGGACGGGATGCTGACAGCCACAGGCATAAGAAAAGAAGGAGCGGTCAGAGGCTAGGGTAGGCTATGAAAGGAGGGATCCAGAAAGAACAAACCCCACAAATGCTACTCCTAACAAAGAGTTCCCTGTGCATGTTTTCAGAGTCCTTAGAGTAAGCTCTTGGTAGGCAGAGACCACGTTTTGGTTCATCGTTCTTTACCTGACCTTTAGCACAGGGCCTGGCGTATCACAGACCTTCCCCTCGACCCATCCTAGGTGTCAAGATGAAAGGGAACACAGAAAAGCATCCACTGGTCAGCCCCGCCCCCAGACTGTAACATTTTTCACATTTCACTTGGTAGCTTCTTTATTCCGGTGAGGGCAGAGACCAGGTCAGTCTTGTTTACTACTCTTTCTCCAGCTTTTAGCTCTATTCTGAGAACAGTACTGTCTTGATTCTGGCTCCTCCCCCCTGCTTGGAAATCCAACTAAATTATACCTAGCAAAGGGCATGATCCAGAAGCAAAGAAAAGTCTGCGTGTAGGCTAGAAAGATTCCCGTGGAGATATGCACTGCAGTATCTTGTAAACCCAAACCTATTTTTAAGTTTCTGGGCTTCACTGACTGGGATGTCCATTTAAGGCCATTCAGCCCAACACACCGCCCGCCACCCTCTGTGCTTTCCTTTGGTCAATGGCTTGGCTCTCTGCAAGACATGTATTTCTCCAGGCTGCTGGGAGACTCAGCTTTCCAACAAGGAATACAAAGTAGCGACTTCTATTTCAGGCACACATGCCATCCCGGAACATTCCTGTCTGAACAAAAGGATGGTGTAAGCCAGGCAGCCCCAGCCTTCTGACTGAGAAGCTACTTGGCATTTCTTTCTGAGGCCAGGGGTAGAAGAGGCATTTCTTTCTGAGGCCAGGATCCCCTCCCTCCCCATTAGGACTTCTTGCCAGCCTCAGACACTCACTCACCAGTCTTAAAAGCACCGCCCTAGGTGATTTTTATACCGAATCCTAAAGATGAACATTTCATTCATTCAGCCAGTATAAGCTGAGGTCTGGCCATACACATGGCAGAGTCCCTGCCCTTTAGAAGCGTACGATCAACTAGCTGAAGTCCTCTGCCATCCAGAATTTTTTCCGTTATCTCCTCCTAAATCCTCCCTCTTGGACTTTACATGTATCACTGAAAGTGTAGAAGTGCTCTATGTAATATCACAATTCAAAAAAGGTGTGAGATGACACAGATTACAAAATGAAATTCCTAGGCGCTTCTTTTTTGTTTGTTTTTGTTTTGTTTGCTTTTGTCTTTTTGCCTTTTCCTAGGGCCGCACCTGTGGCATATGGAGGTTCCCAGGCTAGGACTCTAATCGGAGCTGTAGCCTCCGGCCTACACCACAGCCACAGCAATGCAGGACCTGAGCCGCATCCTCTACCTACACAACAGCTCACGGCAACACCAGATCCTTAACCCACTGAGCGAGTCCAGGGATCGAACCCGCAACCTCATGGTTCCTAGTCGGATTCGTTAACCACTGAGCCATGATGGGAACTCCCCTAGTGCTTTTTACTAGCAGACCAAGACCTTCAAGTTTCCTTTAACGGATGCACAGCACACACACGGACTATCTGAGCAATGAGCTTTCTCTCTGCATTCTTCTAAAACAAAATAGACTGTAACACAGGACTTGCGCCTGTCTGAAGTGCGATTTCACAGACTGAGGGATTTAATTTCTCAGATTTCTGGAAGATTTCCAGTTGAACCCTTTTATAAAGCTTATAGATGATATTGCATGCTAAGTGAACTCGTCTTCTGTCAGGGCTGCTGGACAGGTTATTTTATCCTCATTCTATGCCAAAGGCAGAGCAGTTCATCAAAATGAATTAGGAAAGCCTTGGGTATACACAAAAGTAGTACAGGCTTGTCCACAGCTTTTTGTTCCCAAGCCTCACTCTCTGTACTTTCTCTTCTTCCCCGTTACAGTCTTTCAAGCACCAGGGAATAAAAGGCCCTGACATTAGAAATCTCTGTCTCCTAGAGAACCATTCTCTTCAGGGCAGCACGGAGAGATTTCAGAAGAAAAACCGATGTTACCGGTATACATGCTACAACAGCATGAGGCTTCACCGGGGACAAAATTAACCTTAGGGTTTTGGGAACTCCTAAACAGAGAGCAAAGTAAAACGTTCTGAGCTTTAGAAACGCACTGTGGTTTTTGCAATAGCAATTTGAACGAACGTTCTGCATAATTTAAAATACCATCACAAAAGCTGAATGACTAGAACGTAAGAGAGTTTGCCAATTAACTGGATGGCCCCGTCTCTCCAACTACCTTCTCTTGGTCTCTTCCACAGGGTTCCAGGCTCAACTCCCTTGTAACTCTCCCCGGTTGACTGCAGCCACAGCCAGGACTCCCACAACCCTCTAGAGGCTGATGTCCTTCACAGCCACACCTCTAGCTCAGACCTGCCCAATCCTGTCTCCTGAGCTTCAGATCCCCTCTCCATCCAACTACAGATCAGCTGCCTTTCCCACAAGCAGTTCACACTCCACTCATGCTTTTGCTACCAAAACTGTTTCCTCCTCTCCTAATCCTCAATTTCTAGTCAACTAAAGGCTTCCCCTCCATATAAGGCACTCAGTCTATCTCCGTGTCTGCCAACCTTCCTAAGTCTGAATTGAGCCCTGTCATTTCTATCTACCCCACACCCCTCCAGCCACACTGTCTCACCTCACACTCCAGCTGTCGCTCACTGGAACAAGGAAAGCAGCCTCCTAACACAGCCCCTGGCTACTAAGTCCAGAATTCCTCAAATCTCTTCTCTCCATGGTACTTCCGGAGGTACCACTGAAAATTACCACTCTGACGCTGCTGTTGCTTTTTTGCTTAAGGCCCACACAGGCACCCTATTTCTATAGATAACACAAGAACTTATAGGCAAGAACATGCGGTTCTAAATGAAGAGCCAATATGACCTGAGTCCTTCCAGTTCATCTACCACTGTCATAGTCGCTCTGGGAGAAAATAAGCAGCCGGATTCACCAAGACCCATGGAGACATCGCGTTCTTTTTCACTCCTATGCTTTTGGTAAGGCCATGTTTCATAATGGTTAGGTGTCCAGGGATGTTCAATGAGACACGCAGGAAATGAATCTCAGCTCCACCTCTTACTTGACCTTGGGCAATTTACTTGATTTCTCTGAACCTCAGTGTTCTTAGCTGTAAAAAGAAGGCAAGAAAGCTACCTCATTAGGGCCATTAGGAGGATTAAATAAGGTAAAATGCATCAAGTGCTTAGTATAATACTGAGTAAAGGAGCGCTAGGATTACTGTCCTTTCTCAATGCTGCTTAGAATCTCCTCCTAACCAGGGCTACACGGTAAACTCCTACTCACCCTTCAATGCCCAGTTCAACTTTCACCTCCTCTGTAAAACGGGCCCTTTCCTTCCAAGGTGCTTATAGAGCACTGATAGGGTAAAACATTTATGTCATTTTACACACTGTTTTCACACCTGAGGTACCCATCTGGCTGTGAGCAATTCCAGGGTGGGGGTCACCTCTTATCTTTTTAAGTCCCTATTGACATAAGCCCAAACATACAGTAAGTACTTGGTTGATATCTGCTGAATGGAAGAACACATGTCAGCAACTCCTTGTTGACTCTCACCTGAGTTATTCTTGAGAACTACCTTTGTACCTTCCTAAGAAAACATGAAGTTAACATCCAGGGAATGGAGACGTGTCCCTGGTGACCCAAGTCACAAGATACTGGGCCTGCAGTGCAGAGACTAATTACGATACTAATATTTGCCTGTTAAAGAGTACCTATTGAAGAACGGATCAACTAAACATCTAAAAGTGGCATGTAGAGGCATTAAAACTTTCCAGTTGTTAAGAAGATTGATTTGAGAGACCCCAGTCAAGGAGGATTTTGTGTCTCAAACACTGTACAGGATTCTACAGTCACAATCCAGCTTGGAAGTGCAACAAACTCATCTCAAAAAGGGGAGAGTAAACCCTTAAAAAAAACCCAAAACATTTCCAGAGTACATACACCAGGACTACACCATAAACTCAAGGATGTTTAAAACCTCTCACTCACTTTTTCTTCCTAGCATAGCGCCTGTCCAATTTTAAAATACACACTGAATGAATGTAATTGTTAGGTACCTAAAATGTATGGGTGAAAGTAGAAAGACCAACAAAAGCCCTCTTTGAGCACGAAATATTTTAGCATTAGATATTATGTAAGAACAATAGTCCAGCCAACTTGGTAGTTTCAAACTCTTCCAATAATAAAAGGGAAAACAGCAGATATTTCACTGTGCTAACATTCCTGGGTGTTTTAAAACATCTCTGAAGTCATCTTAGAAACACTGTATATTGTTCTGGGAAGAGAATTTGAGTCCCAAAAGATTGGAATTTTTGTTCCTCCTCAAACACACTGACCGTCTGTCTGTGTGGCCTGAGTCAACTGTCTACTTTTTCTTCTACCAAACATTACTATTTTTAAGATGGGACTATTTATCCTTTTTTAACTCCCATTATTTTATAAAGGTAAAACTGGTTAACTGGAGAGTGCTTTAAATATTAAAACAATTATGAAAGTGATACAATACTGATATTTTAGCATTTGAAAAAAAAACACATTAATACACTGTTAAAAGGAAAAAAACTAATAGGAATCAAAACAGCTAGCGGGTACACTTAAGGACAGCGATAAAAAAAAAAAAAAAAAAAGACTAACTATACAATATATCCAGAGAGACAGCAAATAAAAAGGCAATGCACTAGATAAATTCCAAAGTTTACAATCCTTACAGCCATACATTTATCCACCTACTACATCATTTACAAGGGAAAATATGGGCAAACGCTTGTGACAAGACTCTTTCCCTCTCCTTAAAGTCCTTTCCCCCTACTCATTCTAAAATAGCTCTTCCTAGTTGTAACTGCTGTGGAATTAAAAACTAAAAACTTAGGAACACCTGAAAGACATGGGGATATGAAATCTGCAAAGATTCTTGCATGTATAACATAACTAATACAACTTCCTAGAATGAGCAACATAAAGCAGTAGGTTAAAGCTGGACTCAGGAGGTCCTGGACTTTGGTTCCATCCTTGATAGGAACTGGCTGAGGAATCTTGACCAAACCAGTTCACTTGTCCAACTCCTTCCTCATCAGTACAGTGAAGGAGCAAAACGAGATAAACCCTGTGCTCCTTTTACTTGCCTGTTTCAGGAAGTCTGCAAGGTTGTGCAAATAAAATCAAACCTAAACAACAACCAAAACCCAAATTCACACTTTCACACCCAAGCCTCTAAAGATGGACAGCGCACTAAAGTTTAGGTTAAGTTTACACACAGGTAAATCGGGTAGATAACCACAGCAGAATACAAACATCATCATTAGGAGTCCTGAGAAGCACCCACGAATCATTTCTGATCCACCACAGGCTCTTCCTCTAGTAGACATCTTTCGTTGTCTGTCATCTCATTACATACTTCAGTTGTAGGAGTCTCTGATTGTAAGCAGAGGCCCCCTGCCCCCACCACCCAGCCTCTTAAAAAAACTGAAATCCAGATGCCAATCAAGAAGTATTTCTTTCCCAGGTCACACCAAGTCATGTGATGATTACATACCCACATGGAAAAAAACTGGATGTTATATTTTCCAAATTGTCAGATGACTCCAAGCCAAAGTGAAACACCTAAAATCCAATGGCAATTCCTCAACTAAAACATTACTGTGACAAGTGACAAGCACATTCAACTCTTAAGAGAATCAACAGCCTACTGACAGATTCTCTTCCATCAACCACAGCCCAGCAGATTGTTTAACTTCTGTGCAGTGAATTCTTAGCCCCTGGGTCTAGATGTGTCAGAAGAGACAGAAAGAAAAAACTGTAGCAAAACATTTTCCTGTGGAGCTGTACACAGATGTCCAGGTCTAAGAGAAAATAGTCCACTCTAGCCATCCTCTCACAAATTGTCCCCCAGATAAACAAGTTTCCCCAAAACTCATGACCCTCAGGGCTGCTCCCCTGTAGGCTAGAAACAGCCTTTTCTACAAGAACTTAACTTTCACTTGGCCAGCAAAGCCATATCCCTAGCAAGCATCCCTTATACAGAACCACCTTAGGAGATTCCCCTGCAAGATGCAATTGTAAATAAGACCTTGGAAACCATCACCTCCTCCAGCGCACACCTCTGCTAAGCTGTCAGCCACCATCCAAGGGCATCTCTGGGAGCTGAGGACAGATACATACATGCCAGAAGTCAAGTCCGGCTTGCAGACCTCTGTAGCCACCAGTCCCACGCAGAGCTCTCCCCTCCCTCCCGGCTGGGCCTTCTGAGGGTCCACAGCACCAGTCAGATGCCCTGCCCTTCCCACCTCCCTCTGAGGCGAAGCCGGCCCTTTCCTTTTGAACAATATCCAACTGCAGAATCCTACGGGGATGGCTTGTTGTTTTGACTGCTGCCGTGGCTCGTATTTTTGTCAATGTTAATTATAATTTCTGCTGTGCTCAAACCTGTAGCACTCATAAAACATGCTTCCACACGCGGGGGACAATTGGCAGTGCTCCCTGCTGGCTGGAGCCAGGCCTCCTAGGCTCTTTGGGGATCGATTTTCCGGGCAGGACGGCCTGGCTGTCCCCTAACACACATGCTTCTATAAATACCCACTACCCAACGTGGTGGCGGTGGTGGTGGTGGGGGATGTTTATGGGGTCAGGAAAAGGAGCGCTGGGAAGCAGGGACGAAAAAAAAGGGAGAAGAGAGAAGGAAAGCAGTCAGGAGGAAGTGCCGAGGAAAAAAGAAGGGCAGGGGTGGGCGGGCTTCGGAGGGGAAGTGAGGGGCCCACGCCACGAATCCTCCTTTGTGGCTGCAGCTTTGGGCTCGCCCAAGTTCCAGAGGGCGGCGTCCTGGAGACGCCACTGGCCAGGGGCGTGGAGACACTCGCATTTCGACCTCTATATCCTCTCCCGGCCGCAGGATCCCCCAAGTCCGAGGGTTCGTGCCCCGGACCCCTCCCGCCCCGTCTCCTCGCGCTGCCCGCGGGCTGGATCTCACCGTGTGGGCTGCGGCGGCAGCGTTGCTGGCCCGGAGAGGCGGCAGGGCGATGGGGGAGGGCGGGCCGGTCCCCACTCCGCTCCGGGGGGCCCCTGCACCGAGCCCCGGGGAAGCCTGAAGCTGACGAACGGCGCTGTCCCCTCCTCGGCCTGGCAGCCACGCGCGGGAGGAGACAAAAGAGGGTCAAGGGGAAGAAAGTCACCCGGACCCCGTGGCCCCGCCCCACCCCTCTGGACTGCGGAGCCCGCTCTCCCCGGGGCAGAGCCGGGACGGTAAACGCGGGTTGTCGGGGAGCGTTGGCAGGCCGGGGACGCGGATCCCTGGCGCGCCCCCGCGGGCGGGGCTCAGGCTGCTGCAAAGTTAAGTCGGGCCCCCGCGCGCAGGCGAGTTCGTGACCCCTCAGGGGAGCCCGGCAGGGGCGAGGCCGGCGGCACACGTTGCTGGCAGCTGCAGGCGGGGACAGGGGCTGCACCGCCAGCCTGGGCGCCGCCACCGCCTCGCCGAGCCCCGGGTGAGGGAGGCCCCGGACAGCCCCCGCCGGCCCGCTCGGAGGAGCCTCGGGGGCCCGCGTGCAACAATGAGCCCAGCCGAGGCGAGGGCGCGCCGTCCGCCCCAGGATCCCTGCAGCCGCCCCGCCGCGGCGCAGACTTTGTTCGAGGTCCCGTTGGCAGCAGGCTCCCGCGCCACGAGGGCCGGCCCGGGGGCCGGCTGGGGCCACGGGGGCGGGCGCCCAGGGAGGCGCGGGGCCCGGGCCTCCTTACCGGTCGGGTAGGCGGCGGGAGCGGCGGCCGAAGGTTTCCTGGTTAACATGGCCGCTGGAGAGGAAAATGCATCTCAGGGCTGCCGTCTCCGCCGCCGCCCGTCCTGCTGCTACTTCTCGCGGCCGCCACCACCGCCGCCTCCCGGTCGCCCCTCTCGCAGATCTCCGGCGCCTCCTCGCCGCCTCGCGTCAGCTACAGCCAGACACACACAGTCCACTGCATCCCCTCGGCCCGGGCCCGCCGCCGCGAGCCCTCCACTCTCCTCGCCGCCGCCGCCGCCGTCCTCCTCTTCCTCGGGCGGCCGCAGCACCCCCCGGCCCGTGCACATGCCTCGCCCTCCCCGGCGCGCCGCGGGCCTCCCCGATTCCCTCACATAGGGCGCGGGGGAGCGGGCTGCGCCGCCTCGGCCGACTCGCTCGGGAGCCTCCTCCCGGGCCGCGCACGCGCGCCCCCGCGCACACTCGCCAGGCGCCCGCGCGCCGCGCGATCGGGGAGGGCAGCCCCGCCCCCGCTCCCTCCGCTGCCAAGTAGGCCCCGCCCCCGAACTCCCCCCAGCCGCGCCACACACTCTCGCGCACACCCCTCCCCCACCCAGCCACCCACCGGAGTCCCTCCCTGCCACCCAATCATCTGCATAGCCACCCCTCCACGCGCTGGAAAACTCTGCCGCCTCCACTTGCTCGCCCTCAGCTTCCCTCCGGCCATCTGCACCTCTCCCTTCGGCTCCCCAGCTAACGACCTACTCCCCTCCCCTCCCTACTCCTCCCCGGCCTCGCCCGCCCCGGCTGCACCCCGCCTTCCCTACAGCGCAACCTACCGCTGCTTCCCTCCCACCGAAATCGCTGCAGAGACCCTGCCCTCCCCTTCCGAGAGCGCCCCCAAGCACATGCATTTTCAGCTTTCCGAACTTAAAAGGCCGCTCACATACAATACTGCCCCCCCCACCCCCGCCTTCCCGGTCCCAGTGGCTTAACCACCCCTTCCCCCAAGTGATCATGTAAATAACTTAGTTGTGCGAGGGTCACCTCGGTAAGGTAAACCCAGCCCGATGGAGGGCCTTGCCTTAGCCTGGTGACCCCGAAAGTGGACCGAGGAGAGGGCTGCACCTCCCACCTCCACCTCTACCACACACACTCCCTCCCCGATTTACTGACACCGAGTGACCGCTCTCCAGTCGCTAGGACAAGGGGAGGTTGAGAGGCGCTTGTGGACGGCTGCCGGGGAAGCAGTTGGCTGTGGGTTGCTAGGCAAAAATAAACATCAGAGACACCTCCCATTTCCTCACTACTCAGAGTCTTTCCCCTGCGTTGCCCATGGGAGAGACACACCTTCCTGAGAGACACCTTTAATTCTCTACATCCAAGTCTTTTTCCTCTTCCCAGACAAGACACGCAGAGAATTTCCCTGTCCTTTTAATTTGCCATATACATACAGCCTCTTTCCCTTACAGACTGAAAAACTGCTTGCGCATCTCGCACCCGCCCCTGTCATACGTGACACACGCCTTTATCCAAAGGTCACAGGTTTTTGTCACTTCAAAAGGGGTAGAGGAGGTCAGGCAATCCCTGATGACGGAGCTGCAACACTCCTTGCCTTGCGCTTTTTTGAGACGTGCCAGATTTCTGAAGTTCTGGGGACCTGGGTCCATTATGATCTGTCCTATGTATCCGAGGGCCCCTGGCTGGACCAAGTGTGCAGGCAGAAGCTAGTATAGACTCAAATCACAACCGGGCCACCTCCTGCGGAGTCCCATCGCCTCTACTGTTTGCAAATTGTCATAACAACCTCCCAGCAAGATCACACTCAGCTTTATACAAATGCCCCCAAATGAGTGTTTCAAAGTTACATTGTGACCCTCTCAGAGTCTGCAAAGCTCTATCAGGGGCAACAAGTATAGGGTGTATCTGCAGAGGGAATAGGCGGCAAAGAGAAGAATTGTGCCTCTTGACATGTCCCTCTAAAAAATCCTCTTGCTGCCTTCTCCTAATAGAGACACAGTGGAACTGTCAATCCAATAATAAGCCTTTATAAAAAAGAATTATGACCTGCTCTGGTCCCAGCAGGAAATACTCCCCTTTGTTTGTCATCAGAAGCTAAGACATTCAAAGGCACTTGGGGAAACATACTCAATGTTCAGAATTAACTAAAAGAAAAAGGATTACTTAGTAGCAGAGTTGAAGCTAGAACTCATTTTCTAACTCAGGCTCACTCTGCTCTCTTTTAACACCACCTAGGCTTCTTAAGGAACTTCACACCTCTTTTCCTTCTTTCCCTTTCAAAACAATTATTTTCGTACTGTTTTCTTTTTCTTAATGAGCCTTCCATAAAACGGATGTTCAAATGAAAAATGGGAAGTCAAAAATTCAGTTTTAATATAACCTAGTGCCGCTTTTCACTTATTCTTACCACATTTCAATAGAAAAGCTAAATATGCTACTGCTTTTTCATGAATAAGAAAAACACTAACCACTGGAAGTCATAGTTTGTGAAATCTAAATTGGTAATATTAATTTCCACATTAAACATGAGGAAAAGGAGCACTGACTTTTTTTTTTTGTGCAAAGCAACACAAAGAATCATTAACTTTAGTCAAAAGAAAAACTACATGTTTAGAGAACTTTTCCTAGTGTATTGTTTTATGATATGACAAATACAGTTTTAATTTTTTTATTTTTCATTTTTAGTTTTCTTAGCTCAAGGAAAATTTGCAATTAGCCTAATAGCTTTAAGCTATTTTAATTATAAATGGTTTACCTTTCAAAATCATATTCCTGCTGACCTCTAAATTAGTATTTACAATTGCTTGGATTTCTCTCATGCTGTTAAATATTGGTGACTTCTACCTGTATTAATGTCACATAGGAAGATGTACAAATGCACTCCCCGAGTTTTCAAAGAGATGACCTGAGTAAACCCTAGAGTTTATTACCCTCAAGTTTTATTATTTGAATGCATCATTATTAATTACACATTAATCTCTGTTTAGAACCCTTTCATAAATAGTATCGTATTTAATCATCACAACTCATAACTGGACCAGAGTCATGCTGATGTGAGTTAGGGGGCTCCATTCAGTGAGTAAGAGCCTGCTCTTTGATTTTTGGCCATTGTAAAAACTCCACCTGTGCTGAATGTTTGTAAAACCTAGATTTAAATCCCAAGTAGGCAGGCAGGATGTGGCAGGATTAGAGAGAAACTTTGGGCAACTCAGAATGGAGTCTTGTAGAAGTCCATTTTTCACTGGGAAAAGTACAGATCATCGAGAAAATTGGAAATGAACAAAGAAAATTTCCGGTTTCAAAATGTGTTCACTCATTTAATCTCTTTATCCCAGAAACATTTACAGAGAATTTAGTATGTGCAAGGCCTAGGGGTTAGGATGAATCATCAGATGTAGTAGGCGAGGCTTCAGTCTGGTAATCTGTTAGGACCTCAGTCTTTTAAGCAATAAACAGTAAGCACCTAACATTTTCTGCACTGTTTGTTCTGGGGCTGCCCCTTTAAATAAATAATCCTTGGCTCTGGTCATGGTTATTAAGAATCACAGTCCAGTAGGGGAGACAGGACATTTGATGACGTCATGGGACAGAAAGCAAAGCATGCATGAGGCACAGGGGTGGCACCCAAGAGCGAACCAAGTGGTGACTGGCCTCAAAAGTGCTGTCATGTTAAAGATACCGGGGGGTCGCCAGTCAGGCAAGTAGGGCTAGGACATTCTAGGTGGGAGAACAGGATATGCAGAGGCACCAAGCAGAAGAAAGCATGGGAGAAGCATAAGCAACTGGGAATAAAGGAAGCTCAAAGTGGCCAGGAGAGAGATGCACCACTATCTTCCTAAGTTTAGGAATATGGTGATACAATCAGAATGAGAATTCCCTGAAACGTTACTGGCTATGGCAATGGGAAAACAAGACACAAGATCTTTTAAAGCATCAAGGTCAATTACGAAGGAACTGACTCATGTAGAGTAACACAGAACTGCCTGAGGCTATGTTGGGCCTAGCTCCCCTTAAAACATCATTTCCTGATGGTACCTTCCATGGGTCCTTCCCCAAGGTCCAGAACCATGTAGAGAAGAATGTTAAAATCCGATGGCCTGAAATCCAGGAATGTAACCTCGTCAAATGTAGGGGGCACGGATGTCATAGCCAAATGGCCACTGGGTAGTTGCATTTGCCTCGCTGGCCACTGCTGGTGTGGAAATCAGGAAGAAGTTTCTATACCACTAGAGAGGTGGTGATCTGAAGTGTCTGGGCAGGTTGCTGGTGTTTTGTCAGAGTTCTCACAGGGACAGTTTCCTTAACTCTGAGTGGAAGAGAGTGCATTTGTCCCCTAAGGTGAGCTAGGTATCTATCTGGAAAGGCTGAAGATATTGTCCAGCATTTCTTGGGGTTAGTTCATCTGCTTTTTCCAACTGCCTGCCAAGGACAGAGTTAATGTTAAAAAGCAGTGAGTGGAGAAAAGAGAAAGCTATATCCTGATGCAGGCAGTGGGTTCAGCAGGAACCTCTGCCCTACCTTTGACACCCCCCAGATAAATGCCAGCAGAGCAATGCCCAGTGTGCATTGGAGCTTCAAAGGGATAGGAGTGCCATTGATAGGTAGGGCCCCCAGCAGCAGGGCCCCAGGCCAAGGCCTCTTGCACTGCTGTCTCAATTCACAGAGCACTCGCTAGTGGAGTTAACCCCCAGGAGACAGCCCACCAGGCTGTACTAGGAGCAACCAGCCAGAAACAGGCTGGCTCCAGAGCACCAGGAATCATGCTGGGCCCTGCACCTGGTGAGGAATGAACACGTAAAAGTAGCTCAGGAACTCTAAGCACAACTCTCTATTAGGAAGTTTGCTCTAAGAGAAACAGTGGTACATTTCTGCTACCCAGACAAGAGTAGGGCACCGGATCCGTGTTCCAGGTCTTGGGATCTTTGGTGACACTCCAACTAAAAGAAAAGCCATCTAGAAGCTAAAAATGGGGGAATGGGGAGGAGAGGTCTGTTCCATGAGCACTGTGAGAGCTGCACTGGGCACTGTTCCTGGCTTACCTTAGCACAGACTCAATAAAAACAAACTAAATGGAACCAAATTTATTTCAGACAAGAATGGGCTAAGGGCAAATATCTACACTCAAACTTATAAGCAATGAAAATACTTAGAAAAGGAAAACCGCTGTGCTTTTCTAAAAGACCTACATGAGTACTTGAGTTGGCTAACCAAAAGAAATCTGAAGAAGATGTTCACTTTTACCAAAAAAAACAAAGAGGCAAAAAGCAAAAATAGCATTCATCTTTTGTTTTACAGCGAGTCCTTAAATAGAGGCAGTACATACCCCAAGCAGCGAGAGTGGAACCATCAAGCTCTTTCCCTAGAACTGCATCTCAGCATCAAGCCACCATAGCTTTGAACTTGTCTATGAGAATCTGTGCTTTATCTAGATCCATTCTGCACAGTCATTAGCAAAGTGTATCCTAAGGTAATGGCTTCTTCACTTTATACCATTTCAGCTTAGGAAAGCTTTCCTAGGAATGCTGTACTTGTGATTCGTGGGGGAAAGGCTACATCTGTACATATATAATCAATTTTCAAGCTCCTACTACACGTCAGTCATTGATCTTGGTATTTGGAGCAATGCAAATAACATCCTTGTTCCATGGAGCTTGTATGCTAGTGCAAGGAGACTAACAAGTAATGAACTATTCGTATATCACATGTCCGAGAGTGATAAGTACCATATGGAAGATGAAGTGATATAAGAGGATAGGGAGAGATGGCAGATGGCTACTATTTAGGGTCATCATTGAAGGCCTCTCTGATAAGGTAACATTTTAGCAGACTTGAAAGAAGTAAAAAGCCTGTGGAAATCTCCAGGCAGAGTGCCCAGCAGATGCAAAGGCCCTGAAGTGGAAACATATCTGGGCCACAGCAAAAGGGCAAAAGGGCAAAAGGGCAGCTGGCCAGAGCAGTGGAGTGGGCAAGACCTGGAAAGTCACAGAGACAGCTGGAATCTGGGTCATGTTAACGAATTTGGATTTGACTTTGAGTGAGTTGGGAAAGAAAGGCTTAGAAGCTTGAAAAGACATCAAATAAAGCGTGGAAGGTTACAACCAACACCATCCCTCCCCCACTTTTTTATACAATCTCAATGTATATGCATTTTCACACCTTTCCTAATGTACATGGAACTAAGCACTGTGGAAGGTAAAGATCAAACACAAGCCATGGTCTCTGTTCTCCAGCTTTGAGTCTACACTAGGAGAACCCTCACACCCCGAGAAGCCTTTCGACTCCATGGTAAAGAGCAGGTGTTACATGTTTTCCATCTGTCCCTCAGGTCCACTCTTCCCCACTATGCTCTGTGCCACAGGGGGCTCTACAGTCAGCATCAATGGGCTCCCACACCCACTGACTTTCTGTTGGATTTCACCAATGGAAGATCCTGGAAAGAGAATCAAGAGTTCGAGGACAATGAGGTCAAACTCTTGACCTCCCTGGCTCTCCCCCATGCTAGTTTGCTACAGATGAGGCAGGTGCCTTGACCACAGCTCCTGTCAGATAGCCCTTTCCTACAGCTACTGCTTGAAGTTGGGACACCATTCAGTCCCCTTGCCCCTTCACACCTACTGGTGGTAATGAGTTTCCTGCATTTGCTAGCTCTCCAGTGCTTTGTTCTCCCTTACTGATTTCTCTTCACCCCACCCATACTCTTAAATGTAGTCTTTTAATAGAACTCTGAGCCATGCTTTTCTGCCAGATCCTAACAGATACAGAGGGTAACATATATATAAGTTCTTTACAGTGTGGGTTATGGGATCTAGATACCCTATATCCCTTAGAGGGCTGGGAGAATCTGTGTTTGTTGGAGGAGTCAGAATGGAATTCCTGGAGAAGACTTTGATCTGGGCCTCAGAAAATGGGCAGACTTAGCAGAAGAAAAAGCACTCTTGGCTAAGAAAATGATGTGAGGGAAAGCAGAGAAGCGGGAAGAAGCACAGCAGAAGCAGCAGCCCTTAGAGTACAGACCAGAAGTGGGGAGGACAGAAAACAAGATGGTGGGCAGCAGAGTGACCCAGTTCATGGGCTGCAGTGGCAGCTGGAGAGAAGGACTTCCACTGGGTGTGGATGGACACATGCGACCACTGGAGATTTCTGAGCAGTGAGCTCACCTGAGGAAAGTGCTAAGCAAGGCATGTAGCTTAACTTGGCTATAGAGTATTAGAGAGACTGGAGTGGGGAAGGAATAGTGAGAGAAACAACCGGTTTGGAGTTAGCTGGGGGTGGTGCTGCATGGAGATGGGAGCAGATATTGCTTAGTTTCATGATCTCCCTGGAGCCCAAAAGAGGGACCTTTGAAACAAGGAGAGGCCAGAAGGAATGGGAGGGCCAGATGTCCTCCTTGCCACCTCTGGGTTTCAGGGGCATACACAATTCTTAAAGCTGCTTATCTAGGCATTTTGCAATGAAGCTCCTTAAAATGACCTGCTAGAAGTGAGATATAATTAGGAAATCACAGGTCAGGAGAGCCTGGAATCCAAACAGAGTCCCCCACCTTTCTCAGTGGTCTGCAGACCAGATTTATCAATCACTCAAGGAGAAAATGAGGTATTACAAATCAAGAGCAAATAGTGTGCTCTGGAGCCCAGTTTTATTAATTGATGTCTCCACTATGGAGAGGACTGATCCACAGGCTTCTGTCTGATGTTGGTTACAGAAGGCTTAAATTCCAACAAGGAGTACATGTTGTTAAAATAAAATGCAAAAATCTGAAGACAACCTCCCCCCCCCTTTATTATCTTGCTTTTAAAGAGGTATTATGAAGAGATGGAGAGGGACACTCATTTCAACAGGATATGAAATGACCCATGCCTCACCTCAGCTCACTAAGTGGCCCTAAACATTAAGGGCCCTTGCACCTTGGAGGTATAGGCTGTTCCTACATCTTTGGACCCTGTAACTCCAGGCGCCCCTAAACCAAGTCCTGAGATACAACTTTTGGTCTCTCTCGGAGATTTGGTTTCATTTCCCTCTGATATAGGGAAAGTTCAGAAGAGTCTGGTTCATTATAGCCCCATACATCAGGGAAAGCCTAAGATGCTAGCTTGATGCGGGTTCTGAGGGGTTACTGGACCTGGATTATATGGAAAGAATGTAGCAGGGGAACAAAGGCTGAGGGACCCTCCCAAAGAGACGTGAGCTGCCTGACCACCCTCAAAATAATAGCTAATCCTTGAATATAAGCACCATGTCCAGGTGGTATCTAAGAACTTTACCCTTGTGAACTCATGTAATTCTACAACCATCTTGTGTGGTAGGAACTGTAATTAGTTCCATTTTAGAGATGAAGAAACTTAAGCATAGAGATGAAATCATGGGCAACTATCAGTTAAAATGATTTCAACTGCCTTCACTAATCAAGGTCATTGTAAGACCTTGCTGACATGTCTTCCAAGCAGCAGTAGCCAATAAGATGTTTGCCTGAGTTGCTGTCCAGGGACTTGAAGTTGGCTGTGTCTAATTAGAGATGAGCTGGTTAGGATTGGCTGGCTAGGACCCCTGACCCTCCAACTGGGCATGTGCGACTTCAGAGGGCCAAAAACACCATCCTTACATCAAGCTAAGCATCTCCACGTTTGCAGAGGCTGTAGCATAGTTGCACCTGTGTATAACAGTGATGAACAATTACTGCAACTTTTTCCAATCACCTTTCGCCATGCTCCCCATGCCTCAAACTACCCTTCAGCTTTATTCCTCATTCTATAAATGCCCCCTCTGCAGCGGGAAGGCGGGAAGGGAACACAGTTTAGTAACAGGTTAACTAACTTGCCCAAGGTCCCACAGCTAAGCCATGACAAGGCAAGTATTCTGGCTCTAGCGTCTGTGTGGTTGCTGCTTTCAGCTCTAGGTGGAGATCTGACCAGACCACCACCATGATGACTCCAATGTCCTATTGGTGTCAGTAACATTTCATGCATAATACGAAGTTTTCAAGGAAGTTTCTCATATTTACTTGATCATTCGGCTCTCTGGTTATTCTCAGTAAGCACCAACCCAAGGCAAACTTATGTAATGGTTGAGAACCGTGAGATGAACAGAGCAGGGACATGCCCAGAGCCATGGGTATGCGGAGGGGAAGCACTAGTGTCAGAACCCAGGTTTGTCAACTAGTAGTAAATTTTTACTCCCCAGACCAAATAATAAAACTTCCTCCATTTCAGAGATGAAGGAATCAATGCTCCTAAAAGCACATGCCACCTAATGGGCAAGACTTGATATGTTGGGACTTTGGGGACATGTTTTCGTTGTGGCTTCCCCAACAAAGACTTGAGTCTAATCTTGATTAAAGACCAGAATTAAAGAATTGACTGCTGGATTCACAAAACACCCAAAGACAAGTAAACTATGTCTTGTTTACCCTGTTGTAGCAAATCAGCCTTTCTGCCTCAAGCCAATGGAAAAGAGTCTATAGCAGTAGAAGTGGGTTCCCTCCACCAACAAAGCCTTCCCATGGTGGAATCCAGACCACTCTAGATGCTTGGGGAATAGTCTTCCATTAAATCATATGCTTACACATATCTATGCTCTTATTCAGGTTGAAGTCTGAGTTGACCATGCTCTAGCTCATGAAGGTGGTATAAATAACCAGTGGATCGTCTAAACCAGAAACCCACTTTTGTCTTCAGTTAGCTTGGCAAAAGCAAGAGAAATCATTTTTAGTGATTGGATAATTTGAGTAGCTGTTAAAATAGTCCTGGACAGTTTTTTTTTTTAACACTTTTATACTCTATGCTTGAAGAAAAGCTGCTTTAATTAGTGGAGATGATGCATCGTGCTTGTTAGTGATCTCACACGAGGTGATAACTGGCAGAGCCACTGTTCACACAGCAGTATTCTCTAATGAAGGTTTGGAGATACAGAAAATCTAAAGGCCAGTAAGAACACACTCGCATTTAGCACATGTGCAAGTGACTGGTCCTTGATCAGCATCTCCAGCTGGCAGAAATAAAAATTAGCCAAGAAAGAATGAACCACCGGTGGGCAGATAATAACGGATATAAAGAGGAGAGTAAGAGGGCGTTGAAGTGGTCAGTAAGCAGGGGGTTTCTCTTTGGAGAAAGAAAAAAATAGTTTTTTCATGACCTGGGAAGGACAAAAAATAAGGTAGCTGGCACTGCTTAAAAACAACACCAAAAAAAAAAAAAACAGCAAAAGAGAAATAAAGCATAATGGAGGTACTGGTAAGAATGAAGAGGGAAAAAAAATGTGGAAAAAGAGGAGCAGTCAGAGAGGACACATGGGGAGAAACTTTATAGAATTTTTTATAAGGGGGGCATGATAAAATGTATGAAGGGAGGCCGAGCAGGAGGTAAATGAGAGAAAACAAAACATGCTAGTAGAACCACAATGCGTGAATCCAATGATTTTCTTACAATGCATGCCAGTGTGCCTGGGACTTGCTTCATCTAAGGGTTCTTTCTGCTGCTCTGTCTGCCTCTTTCCGTTTAGAGCTTTCCCTGTTCCCCCCTGACTGGTGTTCCCCACCAGCGCTCTGATTTCCCTTCTCTATCCCCTCCTACCAATGCTTTCCTCTTTGCCTAATCCACAGTGCGTGAGGAACCTGCCAAAAGTGTCACCTAACACCCACATTAGAGAAAAGAATTCCTCGATCGCTTTCTCTTGGACCAATGAGTCAAGCTCTGTGCTGAGTGTTTTGCCTGAACCATCTCCTTAGGTCCTTGCACAACCCAGTGAAGCCAAAATATCATGATCCTGATTTTAGACACCAGGAAACCGAGGCTTTCAATGGTTCAGAGACTTGTTAGTAACAGAGTGAACAGATTTGGATTTGGGGAAATCTGATGAAAGCTCACTCTTACCCAGAACAGCTTAAGAGGGAGATGGCAGCTATTTCTCAGACTGCATGTGGCTGTGGGGCATGGATACCGCCTACACAGCTTCTTCTGACCTAACAGTGTCACCTTCGCTTCCCCGCTGGGACTTCTGGGCAGTGGAAAAGCAGAGAAATCCCCTCTGTAGAAGTCCTGCCATCAGCACGCTCAACCCAAGCAGCGTCTGGGGCCTCTTCCTCTTCTGCTTTAGGTCTGTTTCCATGGTGCCGTTTCCCAGCTTGGCCCAGATTTTGCCTTCCCTTGTGTGCCTATCTCAGTTGAACAGAATTGCTTCCTCTAACTACTGAGCTATTAAGACAGCATCTGGGAAAAGATGAAGCCAAGACCCAGGGGGCTGATGCACGGAAATGCCGTATCAATTATGTGCACTGGTAGAGAATTATCCATATCTGATGCTCTTCAGTCAGGTATCATCCTATTTGTAAATGGAAATGTTGAACTAACCTAGTAGAGAAAGATTATCCAACATCAAGAACCTACTATTTCAGGAGTTCCCGTCGAGGTGCAGCGGAGGCAAATCTGACTAGGAACCATGAGGTTGCAGTTTCCATCCCTGTGCTCGCTCAGTGGGTTAAGGATTTGGTGTTGCTGTGAGCTGTGGTGTGGGTTGCAGACATGGCTCGGATCTGGCATTGTTGTGGCTGTGGTGTAGGCCGGCAGCTATAGCTCTGATTAGACCCCTAGTCTGGGAACCTTCATATACCGCGGGTGTGGCCCTAAAAAGACAAAACAAAAAACAAACAAAAAAAAAACCCCTACGATTTCAGACCTTTGAAACAACAACGAAAAATGTCTATCACATGGTATTTGGGTTTTTCCTCCTTGAGAAATAAAAAGTCAACATGATCTTTTGCTGTACAAACCTCTTGATCTAAATCTAGTGTGGGCTGGGGACACAGGTCGCATTAGATGACTGAACATCCATGAAATAACCCACAGTTATTTCATAAGAATAAAACAATACAACGACCCTCTAAAAAGGGTCTAACCTGATAAGGCAAGGGAAAAGAGTCCTCCCTTCCCCCTCCCCCTTTTATTTTAATAAAAGGAGTTTCACGTGAAGCTAACTGGTAGCAAACAGTGCTTAAAAGGACCATTTATGAAGAGTAAGTCTGGAGAAGCACTAATATCCTGAAATCCTACAGGGTTTTACAAAGTGTCAAAGAAATCACTGAGCAAACACAAGGCTGGCAGGCATCTCCTCCAGAGCCCACAGCAGAGAACTTCCTTATTTGTGAGAAGGGTCACATTTTCCACAGCAGCTTCTGACCTCAGGCTTACCCCTTCTTAGCCCTATGTCAGCAAATCTTTCCAAAGTTTGCAAAGTAAATCCTGCTCCATTTACAGGTATGATCAAGATAAAATCGACAGCTTCCCCTTGAGCAAGCTCTTCCAACTTTGCTTTTTCCTCCCTAGCTTTGCACACATCTTTTTGCCTGGTCATTAAATGTTTTCCTGAAGGCATCTGGGATTCTGTACAAAAACAGAATTGTGGGTGAAATTAACTAGCATGGCCGTTCCTCTCTAAATTCTAAGTCGTTTTTCATCAGGAGCGACAGATCCTTTTTAAAAAAAATAAAAATTAAAAAAATTCCCTCAAAAAAATCTGAGAACATTTTGACTTGTCACAGATGAGACCACATGACAAGTGACAAAAGTCTCCATCTGCACCCTTGCTCTCCTGGGAACTGGAGCTGCACTAGACAATTAAGTGACACCCTCACACCTTCAGTTCATCTCCTTTCCAGACTTCTGAAGCCTCTGTCATTACTTCTTTCTCTTGCTCTCTCAGCTCTCTGCCCCTGTTGGGGGGAGAAAGTTCTTTTTTTTAAATCGCTCTCTCACGTAAGGTGTTAACTGGTAGGAGTTTTAAGACTTACCCCATTCTGGGGATATCTGCTTTCTCAATTATTTTAGAGGAAAAAAAATGAAGATCTTCCCCTCCTCCCAAATCTATAAGTAGAAATGAAGTCACTACAGAGCAAGAGTCTTTTAGGAAAGTTTCCTGGAAGATAGAACTCTTCTCAGATCTTTTTCGACTCGCAGCACCTGAGCACTGGGCCAGCTGCCTACTTAGGTTATCCCAGCCTCTTATCCAGATCCGAACAATTGGAGTTTCTGCGGTTCCTCCAAAGCTGTTCACGCATCCAATATGCTTGCTTCTTAATGGAAATTGCTATATAGCATGATTGAGAAAATGATTTATAGGAGAGACTATGAAGACTGGCCTAATCATAATGAAAATCTCTCCCCTCACTTGTTCATTTCAGTCCGAAGCAGTCCTTTCCCATCAGCCTATATAATTCCTGAAGCTGAACATCCTTAAAAAATAACATTCCAGGAGGATCTTGAAAAATACCAACCTATTTTGGAAGCGGCAGGGCATGACTGCCTTATTCTGCATCCGCCTTAATGTCCACTTCAGTTTGAGAAGATTTGTGCAAAGATAGTAACCAAGTCAATAACTTTCATTTTTCAACACCCTGAAAACATGAGAAGTCATTACCACCTTAGTTTTACTCTTTTGTATTTGAATATTAGGCTGTCATATTGAAACAGAAACTCCAGGTCATACCAATAAAAGAATGGTTCCTCCTGTGAAGGAGAAATAATTGTCAAAACTATGTTAGAATTTAATGGCTCAGTTTGGTCAACAATTACAACTATTTGTATGGAAATGGGAATGTTAGAAGTTGCAAAGCGGGGGCCTAAAAACCACAAGCAGCTTTCAGATACATTTGGTTTGGCTTACATAGTGCTGTTTGGAAATGCGAACTAAATGCCAACATTTAAAAATTAGGAGATTTCACGTAAAGATTTAGATTTCCAGCTTATCTGGAAATCAGGCAAGACCTGACTGCTCTGTGCTCCCAGTCTTGCGCAGCAACAAAGAGCCCCTCAACCCCCTTTCTGAGGAAACCCGTGCCCAGCTGATGGACCACCGCAGCCCCCACCACTTCCTGTTATTGTGCATGTATGCGCATGCGCGGGGCGCTGAGGCTGGCTGTACCCATCCCTGTTACCATCCTTTCTCCAGCAGGTATATAGGGTTTTAACCTCTAAGTTTTGTGTTTCCTGAGATTTCCTCGCTGTCATTTCCTGTTGCTCCAAATTTACGTCTACATTTCTTTTTTCGATTCTTGCATTCCACTTCTTGGTGCTCTCGCCATCCCTAACAGAGGTCAATCGCAGTTTGAGTATTCATGCTGAGGCGTTTCGAACGAGTTTTGTGCGAAAATACCTATCTGGCACAGGAAACACTGTTTTCCCGTGTGCTTGAAAATCAAACCAATTTATACTTAGTTCCAAAGAGTGTGGAGACCCTAAAAACCATTACCTATTTGAGATCTAACTGCTGTTAAACCTGCTCTGTTTGACCCTTTGGTGCCTGTTGCAGCTGCTATATGCCGAGTTAACTTCTATTTGGGATTCTCTCTACTCCTTATAAGCATATAAATTTTACTTCTTCTGAGAGCGGTGATGAGGTTCCAAATTTCTTATAGAAGTTCATAAGTATGTTTGATATCAAGTAGCAATTCACATGTGTCTCAGTACTATAGACGTGCTTAGCTGTAAGGATTATATTCAGGACACAGAGGAATCGGTGAGCCAACTGTTTATTTCATGTTCTGCTTAGATAGCTCGTAAATAGGTGTTTCAAACTTAACATGTCTAATGTTGCTTGTCTAATTCCATCTCTCCACACCTGATTATCCCAGTGGGTTCCCTGTCCCAGCAAATGGCAACTCCAGACTTTTGGTTGTTTGGTCTGAAAACCTTGGGGTCATTCTGGATTTCTCTCTCAGTTTTACACCTCACATTCCATCCATTTGCAAATCCTGTTGATTATACATCCCAAAATGTCCACAATCCATCCATTTCTTACTACTGTCATTAGGAGCATAATCAAAGGCACAATTAACTCAAACCTGAATTACAGAAATAGCCTGTTACCTGGGCTCCCTTGTCACCTTTTCAACACAATAGACATACTTTTCTTTAAGAGGTAAGTAAGGTTGTGTCATTCCTCTTCTCAAAGCTCCACAGGTTTTCCCATTATCCAGACTAAAAGCTGAAATCTTGAGAGTAGCCTAAGCTCCAGTATGATTTACGTGCTCTCCTCTAGGATCCTAATGCCTCTAAGTTTACATCGGGTTACACCCTGCCTTGTTTCAGCCAGACTAGCCCTGTTGCTGTGCCTCAAATGCACCACGCTTGCTCCACACTTGCTCAGTGCTTTTGTGCCTCGGGGTCCTTTGCCTACTATGCTCTTCCCCTAGAAAAACTCTTAATCTGCTTGAGGTCTTTGCTAAACGTTGTCTTCATGGTGAGGTCTTCCCTGACCACTCTATTTAATGGGTTTTCTTTTTGTCACATAATGTATTTTACTCATTTGTTTTCTCTTAGTCTCCCCTCTGCAATGACTATACTCCATTATGTATAAGTTGTGCAATACATACCCTTCGCAATGCTTTTTGAGCACGCAGACTTTTCCAGTGCCCAGAACAGTGCCTGAGACATAATAGTTCCTCAATAAATGTTTGATGAAGTAGGTAGAAATGCATCAATTTAAATTTTTCTATTTTCAGGGCTAAAGTCTGCAAAGAAGAACATATGTTTCCAATCATGAGCATAGTTGTGTGATTGTTAAAAGGATGGAAAAATACCCCCACCCCCACCCCCACCAAAAGCTTTCTTTCTTCCATTTCCTGGATATGAGCAGCAATTCCTGGTTTATCAAGTTAATCCTTGCTGCAGAATTCCAAACATGAACCTCAATATCTGAAGAAAGGAAAATTTACTGTTTCAAGTTAAGTCAGACTAAGGGTAAAGGATTCCATTTTGATAGTATGGTAATTCTTGCTTGCTCTTGTCATTTGCACCAGGGATTCCAATGCTTCTTCTGTAAGGCCCTTTGGGGAGGCATGCTTAGGCTGATGTGGCTGTGGGACAGGTTTGTGGGTTTGAGTTCTATTCTGTTAGTTCAGCGGCATCCTTGACTGCTGCATTTGTTTTGTTCAATTAATTAAACAAGGAGGTCATTACACTGAAGTGGCTCTAATGCCTTAGCAGCTTACATACATGGGGAAACCAAAACCTTAGGCTGTCCATCCCTCCAGGTGAAGATCTCAGAACCTAAGGGCCACCCACCACAAACAGGCAACTAGGCTTTTCCAAATAAGGCAAATGCATGCACCAGAGTCAAATAATGTCCTTGCCTCACTTCTGCATCTTCTCTGTAAAAGTCTCTCCCTTAGCTCCTGTCTGGGAGTGCCCTGCCTAATTCAAATTGATTTTTGCTCAGATCAGCTCTTAACACTTTCCATTGGCTTCCATTGATCTTTTAACAGTTCAAACACAATGTGGGTTAAGATGTTACAATAAGATGTTTAAATAAGTTAAAATAGGAGATGACCAATTGTTCAATGTGACATTAATTCTGGAGTTGGTGTTATTTCTGGGAATTTTTTCATTTTTTTAGAAATTTTACCAAAGTACAGTTGATTTGCAATGTTGTGATAATTTCTGTTCTATAACATAGTGATTCAGTTAGACATATACACACATTGATTCTTTTTTGGATTCTTTTCAGGGAGTTTTTTAATCCTGACTTCAAAGCACTGTGAGACAATGCAAGGCTTGGTAGATAATGATAGTTAATATTTATAAAGTTCTCACCCTGTAAGGGCACTATTCCCAGGGCTTCCATATATTGCAATACTATGAGGTATAGACTCTTAAAAGGAGGAAAAATTCCTCGACCCTCTTAGGGTCCATGGCTGGGTCAGAAAATGTAACTGGCAAAGACAGATTAATAGGAGAAAAACATGCAAGTCTGATTCTATTTTTACACTGTACATGGGTGCCTTCACTAGATCTGAAGAAGTGACCAGGGCGGGCAGATTTTATACTTTTTAGACAAACCATAAATTTGTGAAGAATTGACAAAGGGGCTTGGGTAGGGATAATAAGTGGTGAAGAAGTAACTAGGAAGAACAGGTCTAATTTAACAAGGTTTGTTTGTATAGATTTCTTGCCCCTGATTCCCAAAGGACTCTAGTGATAAGAATGTCTTCCTTCCTCCTGGTAGAGGGAAGGCATTTTCCATTGAGAATTTTACAACCTGTTTAGGGAAGAAGGGCGAGGGCGGGGAGGTCAGAGTGACCTTCCTGCTTCTGCTGTCTTAAATTCCTTCAGTTGAAGATATGTCATAGGCCAAAGTGACATATTTTGTGTAGCACATCCTGAACCTCATCACTGTGGTTATCTCCATTTTACCGATGAGGAGAAACCAAGGCAAAAAGAGGTGAAGTAACTTGGCCTAAGGTCACAAATCTAGTTGTAGCACCTGGTTTGGACCCTGGTAGTCTGGCTCTAGAGCTCCTCCTCTTATCTCTGCTATAAAACAAGAGAATAATTCAATAACATAATAAAAAATATATTTGGTCTTTGTCCCTGGTTTCTGACAGATCTAAAATCCTTGGAATTGCCCAAGAGATGGGAGTGTCTTTTGGAACACACCCAAGTTTCGGTTAATGAAGTGGCTTAGATTTGAGTTTCTCTGAAAGAAGCTGAAAGACCAAGTGACTGGAAGGTTGGACCTTTTGGCCCCACCCACCGACCTCTGAGAATGGAAGTGGTAGGAGCTGAAGATTAAACTCTTCACCTGTGGGATGTGTTACTATCTCCAGGTAGATAGTGTCAGAACTGAGTTCAGCTTGTAGGACACTCAGTATACGGGTCTGCTGAAAACTGGACAGTTACTTGGTGGTCTTGGAACACATGCCAGAATCACAAAAAGAGAGCTCAAATAATTATTTATAAAGTCTTATTCAAAGTCTTATTTCTTATTCATAAGGAAGTTCTGATGGAGGTACATGATAAAAATCTCTCTGTTGTAGAGTCAATAGCACTGTTTTGAATTTGACAGACTTTGAACAGATATATCCAATTAAGAACATAAAAATCTAACCTCAAGCAACATAAACTCTTCTGGAAATGCTTTTCATCTCCCCACAATCCCCAACTCTCTGATAGGAAATCCCAGAAGTACTAGGGATCCTTTAACTTCAGAAAGGTGGAATAAGGTCATAGAAGGATATTCTGCCCCAGAAATTTTTTTTATTGTGGCCACTTCTGGAGCCTCAGGACACCATGGGATAATATGGAGAATGCAGCATTTGAGGTAACTTCACCTACACCTGTACAGGATAGGACACCAACGACAGGCTGAAAAGACCAGGAGCTTATAAAGAACAGAACTTTACCTCTTTGTAAAGTCTTGTCACGGGTGTCAAATATGCTTTCAGAATACCTATCAACTTCTGTGGCACATTTCTGAAGAAAAAACGAAGTTTTCCAACATTGTAAAGTGGTAAATGTGTTCCTTCTCCATCAGCTTTTGAACTTTTCTTTTAGTTTTTAATTTTAAGAACTAAGAAAACTTTGTTTAAATTATTTAAGCATTTAGGAAAAACAAAAGAAAATAATTCATTAAATGTCACAATATTTTGATATCGTTTCCAATGCAAACACATTGGTAGTAAACTTGGGAAAAACTACACTTTTTCAATACCTCTACTTATGTTTAAGACATAATTTTGCCAATATAGTTTAAAATTTCCTTCCTAGACAGACCATTCTAATTTCCTCCAAAGCACAAAGAAAGAGCATTTTGATTATAGTAAGCACTCATTAAATGTGTATTTAACACACCTTGAGAATCAGGATATAGTGTTCTAAGATGTAAATCTGTCTGTGTTAGACTCTATTTCAGTGTTTCTATGACTCCCTGCTGCTCTCAGGGTAAAGTCCAAATGCCACAGCAGAGGATTGGGAGTAAGCAGGAACCACAGCAGGCCAGACCTTTGAACACGCTGCCTCCTTCACCTGGAACGCCTTCTGCACCTTCTTCCAGCCCTTCCTCCAGCCCCCTCTTGCCCCAGATCTCAGTTTGATGCCCTGTCTTTCCTGAACACCCCCTAGTAAGACTGGGTTGGGTGCCCTCCCAGATGCTGCTGGTCTTCACATTCACTAAGACAGGGAATACACATTCTCTCCCTTGGGTCCCCAGACAGTGCTGACACACAGTCTATGACTGATAAGTGTTTGTTCAATCAATGAATCAATAGCATTGATCCACATTATCAAAATGTTGACATAAGACTATAGCTCATATACTTCTTCTAGATACTCAGTCAAATGCCATCCATGGCACACTCTCCAGCTGAATTTTCTTTTAAAGATGTCTTTAATTGATTCAACAAATATTGTTTGTTGCCAGGTATTATTCTAGGTCTTCGGGAACCTAGACCTCCAATTCACCTTGGGGTCCGATGGTGAACAAAACAAGGATCCCTGCCTGCTGGAACTTACGTTCTAACAAGGAGGTAGACAATAAACATCACAAGTAATTATGTGTGATGTTAGGTGATAACTATTATGAAGGAAAAAGTAGAGCAGGCCAAGGAGGTTCAGATATGGGAGGATGGGGTGCAAGTTACAGCTTTAAGTGAGGCTGTTCAGTAGACCTCAATGCGAGGGTGGCATTTGAATAAGTGTTAGATTAAGTATGGATGTCGAGGGAAAGAATACCCAGGCAGAGAGCCACTGATGCCAAGGCCAGATCCAAAGTAGGATTTCGCTCAGCTTCTTCCAAGAACAGCCCACTGGCCAGAGGGGCTGGAGCAGAGTGAATGGAAGGGAAGGAGAGGAGGGGAAGGCAGAGAGCAGGTGACAGAGGTAGGCACTGGGTCTGTAAGAGCTAAGTTCCACTCCAGTGGAATGGAGGGCCAGTGCAGGATCCTGGGCAGAGGCATGGTGAATGTGCCCTGGCATACTTAGATTTTGAATATATCAGCCCCATTTGGGAAACAAGCTCTATTTTAGTAAACAAGAAAATGGCTTTTATTAATTGATGATTTCCTCTTTCATTTTCTTGTGCAGCCAATTTTGTGCCAAAGGAAGAGTTTCCTCCTATATGTCTGAATCTTATTCAGTATTTCTCAGCCAAGTTATCTTGGCGTACAGGAATGTTATGACCTGTGGCTAGGATTTTTCCAAAATTCACAGCCAAGTTGATTTTTAGCACACTGTCTTAAGATGGAATATAGAAAAAAAATGCCATTTTAATTCTGATTTTTCAATATTATTTCAAAATAAGTAGTGGTAAGAGTTCTTATAAGAAGGGGTACCAGATTAATGATGCAGTGTAAGAATTTATAATTATAGCTATATAACTGTCCTGCAGAATGTTATAGCATCATTGAATCAAATGTTCTTTGTGGACCTTGGGAACAACACCAACATTAGAGAAATCCTCGTTTCAGGAATCTTGTCAGTTTTTAGCATATCAAAAGAGACTGTATACATTCATTGGAGCTGGTCCTAGAAGTGTTTTGACATCTGCCAAAAGAAAAAACCACATACAAGGTGTTTCAAAAGTGCACTAGAGAAAATATTTTACAGAAGATGACTACAAATGGATGGCAAATCTGACAAAAAAAATGTTTCACTGAAAGGAAATGCAAAGCAATCACGAGGTACTTAAAATGAATTTCAAAAAGAAAGAATATTGGAATATTTGGGTGAGAATATAGAAATGTAGTAATACACTCTCAAACTGCTTGGGAGTAAGAACAGAGACATTCTCATACTGCTGGTGAACAGAAAGCAATGTGATACTGTGGTTTATAAAGCTGAAAAAGAATCACATCTTTTGGCTTTATACATTTACTCCTAGGAGAGTTAGTTTAGGAAATAATGCAAAAAAAAATTTAATTGCAGTATTATTTTAGAGAGAAATTATATATATGTATATATATATAAATATTGCAATGAAAGGAAGGTTAAGTACTTTAAGCCCATATTCAGAAATGTTAAGCGACTTTATAAATATTTTACAAAAAATTAATGATAAGGAAAATACTTAGAATAAGTTTGCAGAATGAAAAAGGTGAAGACATAGTCTCGGCATATACAAATATATGATAGAAATAAAAACTTAGTGGGAAAACACCAAACTGTTAATGGTGGTTATTTTGAAATGGTGGTGTCATGGGGGTATTTTTCTTATAGTTTTGTACACAGAACTTGTAATAACCATGTATACTATTTCCAAAGCTTTTCTATTTTACTATAAAGTATGTATTTTAATATATAAATCTATTTAATATTTGCACAAAACTTTCAATATTATTTTATTTTATTTATTTATTTATTTATTTTGGTCTTTTTTGTTGTTGTTGCTATTTCTTGGGCCACTCCCGCGGCATATGGAGGTTCCCAGGCTAGGGGTTGAATCGGAGCTGTAGCCACCGGCCTACGCCAGAGCCACAGCAACGCGGGATCCGAGCCGCCTCTGCAACCTACACCACAGCTCACGGCAACGCCGGATCGTTAACCCACTGAGCAAGGGCAGGGACCGAACCCGCAACCTCATGGTTCCTAGTCGGATTCGTTAACCACTGCGCCACAACGGGAACTCCCTCAATATTATTTTAAAATAAAACTATACTCAGGGTATAGCTAAGCAATAAAAAACAAAATCTTTTGATCTAGTCAATGATATAAAATGAATACAGGCATGTAGGATTCACCAGAACACCTTAATTGAAGACTCTTGTAAATTTTGTAGATATTAAACTATTTGCTTGCTATCAGTCTGAATAAAATGAATTAGTAGCAGTCTATTTGATGCTAACTGTAGGGTATTTTAACATTTACCAAATTATTAAAGAAACTGTTTTTATAGAGATTCTTAAGATAGGCCAAACCTTAGAAGTACTGCCATAGACGCACAGGATAGATATTTCACGTAAAAATCAGGAGTTCCCGTCGTGGCTCAGTGGTTAACGAACCCGACTAGCATTCATGAGGACATGGGTTTGATCCCTGGCCTCACTCAGTGAGTTAATAAGGATCTGGCATTTCCATGAGCTGTGGTGTAGGTTGCAGACGAGGCTCAGATCCCATGTTGCTATGGCTGTGGCGTAGGCTGGCAACTGTAGCTCCGATTAGACCTCTAGCCTGGGAACCCCCATATGCCATGGGTGCGGCCCTAAAAAGACAAAAAATGTATATATATTTCATGTAAAATCAACAAGGAAAAAGAATGTTTGTGTAAGAATCTAAACTGTATGTACCTACAAGTATCCCTGTACTAGGAAGTGTCAAAGAAAACTGATGCAGATTTGCAAGTCTTGAAGAACTTGTTCAAAATCCTGGACATAGATATTCCAGGTAAAAGAACATCGCTGTTTTCACATCTGGTGTTTCATGCTTCTGCTAGTTTTGTCCAGTGATATCCCACCTTAGTGTCAGACTTGATATAAACAAAGAAATCACTGACTCTCTTTGGTGAAGGAGGCTTGTTAGTTTTTCAAAGGCAAGACATTTAATCTTGTTACTAGTGAAAAATGCGTATTGGTTCTTCTAAGAATACATGTCTTTTTAAAAAATTAAGTCTTTGCTCTTGAAACTTTGGAAAATCAGCCTTTCTAGAGGCCATTCCATTGTGAGGCAGTTGTGTTCAAAAACTTAGACCTTTTCCTCCTCTTGAGTCCTCATTGCATTGTTGGCTGCATTTTCTACACCTTGGTGGCCCCAGTTGGTCTCCCTCAAAAACAAGCTAAGCATGTGCATATTCAAATCACTGTTCAGACAAAAGTGTATTTTCCCTCCAGATTCAAATCCTGGTGACTATAATGGTGCGACTGCAGAATAGTCTCCTGAAACAAAGCCACTCCAGCACGTCTAGGAGCTATGCTCAGTTCTCCAGAAAGGCAATTCCTGAAGTGCTCACCAGTTCATCCAAGTGAGCAGTTCTTTCCTCCAAAGCTGGGTTCTCACCGTGCTTCCCCCTTTTGGTGCTTTAAACTATTTTACTGGAACTCCCTCTCCCAGGAGTTGGAACCCTTGATACAAACTTGTTACTGTTTGTGATACAAACGTGTTACTGTTTTCCTGGTCTTCAGTTTAGTTGGGGGTGGACTGTAGGCTTTCTTACCAAAGGTCACACAGATGTTTAGGCTCCTCCATTCAAGCAGCGAAGGCCATAGCATGAGTCCCACCCCAGCTCTAGCAGACACTTTGCACTTCAGAGCACTCCTAACTCATAAAAAGACACAGTGCTGTCACTATATAACACCCAAAAGTAAGAGGGAGGATGGGGAAGTGGGGAAATGTTTTTCTGCTAAATTCTTTACTTAGCCTGGCAATCACTTACCTTCCTAGGTTTCTTGTGAGTCAGTCCATAATGAACCTAGTTGTGTGTGAGCCAGCCACCCTGTGGGTGAGGCTGGGAGCAGATCCTTCAGCTTCAGTTAAGCCTCAGATCTGCAGCTCCAGCTGATATGGGATTGCACCTGCTTAGTTACATGCTCACATTCTAAACTGCCTTTTAGAATGGCCAGGTCTTGTGTTCAAGGGGGCAGCTTTATGTCACTGTGGCCACCTTGATCTCCCATGGAGAGCAGCTTGACATGGAAAACTTTTATGGAAATACTCCCGAAAAACTTCTCTATTTAGCCACGCAGAAGAGGTGTCCGAGAAGATTTGAGCTTTAAACCTTAAACTTTTAGGACTGGAGGACTTGTCTCAATATGACTTCTAAATTTCATCAAACATTAAATCATCTGTACGGGAAAAGTGTCTCCCAACTAGATGACCATCTTGCAACATGTCTTTTTTGGTGATTTCCTCTGTTTTGGTCTATTTTTTATTTGGTTAGGAGTCGAGATATTCCGTGGAATCGAGTTAGCCTACTGAATGAATGGCTTTGATTTCCTTTCATGCGTATTCAGCTTGTGTTTACCTGATACTTTCTCCAGCTAATCCAGGGATACAGTCACTTTTCTATTATTTATATATAAGTGATATATATCTTAAGAGAACCTAATACCAAAAACATAAGCCTTTCAATGTTTTAATCTTGTAATTTATGACAGTTTTATAGAAATCTGGCAGTTAAAGTTGGATAAAGAGCCACAGTGATGTGTGTGAGTAAAGATATTTATGAGGAAGAGCTGGCCCATGAGCAAAATTGTGAGACAGGCCCCGGGTTTCTTTGAGGATTGACAATCTACCTCGCCCTTCCTGGCCTCTTCCTCTGGGTACCTGTGATGAATCATGACCCCAAATAAACTGGACTAGCTACTTCATCTGAAAGCTCTGGGTGTCAGGTTAAGTTATTAATATCCTCCTTTTTATAGCAGATAAGAACTGAGGCTTAAAGTAAGATGCCTTGCTCAAAGTTACACAACTTGTTAATGGCAAATTCAGGACTTTAAAGCAGGTTTTCTGGTTTTAAAATTCCATACTTTTCCATATGTCAGCCATGCCTAAACTAACATGGGTTTTATCTTTGTCTATAAAATGATCTATAATTAAAAAATAATTGGCTTTTGGAGTTCCCATCGTGGCTCAGTGTTTAGCGAATCCAACTAGAAACCATGAGGTTGCGGGTTCAATCCCTGGCCTTGCTCAGTGGGTTAAGGATCCGGTATTGCCGTGAGCTGTGGTGTAGGTTGCAGACGCAGCTTGGATCTGGCATTGCTGTGGCTCTGGTGTAGGCCGGCAGCTACAGCTCCGATTCGACCCTTAGCCTGGGAACCTCCATATGCTGAGGGAGTGGCCCTAGAAATGGCAAAAAGACAAAAAAAAATTGGCTTTTACACCTTTTTACAAGTGAGGATGGTTAGGGCTACTATTAATGACATCTGCATAGAAGGTCTAATAACCTTTCAGAGTCACTGTGAAGGTAGGATGGGTTGAGGTCTGTAAGCCCTGTAGTACAAGTTCATTGCACCTGCAGTTGTTTTCCTCTTGAGCTTACCTGCAGGAGCTGGTACACAGTGCTCACCCCTGGGATTCTAGGACCAAATTTCATTACTCTGTTACTACAAGGTAAGGCCAAGCAAAAACTCAGTATTTTTTTTCCCTAAAAGTGTGAATACCTTTGCCAATGAACATATCATTTCTGTTTCAATATCAGAACTAGTTTACATGCCTCTTCTCTGTTACAAATTTCCTAGCTGCCTTACAATCACAGACTGTGAACCCACAGAGCATATCTTTCCTATTCTAGTAACTTGGACTACTTGGTCCCTTCTAAGAAAGGAAAATGTATATAATTAACTGGCTATTAGACTATGGTCTTAATCATTAATATAGCATATCTTCTTTGGGTACATTTTCCTTTTCAAACCAAATATTTAACACAAAGGATTGACTATGTAATGGTAGAATTTCCAGTAATGTACATAAAGAGCACTTTGAGGGAAATGAGGATATTTTAGGCCAGAAGGGGATGCCCCTCAAATTACCCTAAGAAGAGATGACTTCTTTGTTCTGTTTACAAATGGTCTTTTTAAAAATAATTTGAATGAGATGAGATTTAATAATAATTTGAATGAGATGAGAATCTTATCTTTTATGCATGGCTTTAAGTGTTGCCCCAGAGTCAACAAACCAAAGCTATAAAAACATCATGATGGGAAGCCAAAGCTTCAGGTGGTGGTGGTAGAGGGGCCATCAGACAAATCCAGATTCAAATCTTTAGCCACACACTAGCCATGGTTCCTTGGGCACATTGCAAACTGACCCTCGGTTCCTTCCTCTGAAAATGCAGGTGGCTCCTTGGCCAAGGGGTTGCAGGACTAAATTAATTGACGAACCGTAGCACTTTGCATTCTGCAACATGACTGCTACTCCATCTCTGCAGGGTTAAAGCATGCTCACAAATTCCTCTCTTTCTCCTTGCTGTATAAAATACGCAGTTTCTTTGATGTATTTCTTAAAACCAAGGGGATTTCTAGGAATTGGCAGCAGTTAGGCACATGGGGAAGGATTTAGAAGCTCCCATAAGAAGTCAGAGAAAGCAACTCCACAGTAGAGATATTCCTCTGCATCCTCCAAAGTTTATTTACTAGTCAAAAGACTGCACAAGTTAAAAAAGAGAAAGATTAATTAGATCCAAATCCCCACTCTCTTTTCTGGGATCTAAATTAAAAGTCCTCACAGATACCTGTGTGCTGCCCAAGCTGCCAAAACTTGAAATTTATAACCCCCCGACTTTGTGTTGCAGGAAATTTGATTTTGAGATCTAATTTTAGAATAACAAGTAGTCTTCCACAGAGTATCAAATGTCCCTGGTTCCCAAGGAGTTATAATTTCATGCTTCTCACTGAAAATCTAAATACACAATCTATTTTTTGATAAATCACTTAAAACATAAATTCTATGAGAATTAACATTAGAATCTGATACAGAACCATCATTTAACTTCAGTAAGGCAACATTTCCTGTAAGTACTTTGTAAGATCTCAACAATTATTTATAAAGGCCAAAGGAAATCTGTAGGACATGTATGCCCGTGGACATATTTTTATTTTAAACTAGTCTAAAACCAAACTGCCTTCCTTAACCTGAACTCTTCACAGAGCCCACACTAATAGTCTCACCTGTATGATCACTTATTTCGTAAATAACTCAGCGCTTGGCCCTGTGCTCTGCTCAGAAAACAGCATCCAGCCCAGCTTTGGGCACAGTTGAGCCTGCAGACATGTTTTATATAGTTTCATCTTTCCCTTGCTCTCAATTCAAGAGTGAGCTCTTATGCCATGATTTCAGCATCATCTGTCCTTTCCTTTGGAAGAACAAACAAACAAACAAAACCCCAGGTTGAACAAAATATGAGTTCCTATGCTACAAAGTCATTCAAACCCCCATAATTTTCCCATTCCGATGTTTAGAAACGTAGAGCTTTATTGATAGAAACTTTATTCTGTTTTCTCCAGATCTCTCAGAACTTATATTCTTTGCCAGGGATTTATGTTCTCTACTGTGTTGTGTTCTGGTGTGACTCACTCATTTCACAAGTAGCCTTCTTGCCTCTGCAACAAGATGCTGACTTCCTGCTGGAGGGAACCCGTCATGTCTTAAAATGTTCTTGAACCTCCCACCATGTCTAACACTGGTTAACGGACCCTCAGGAAAGTTTAGATGAGTTAAAGTGAATGCTTGAGAGTTGGAGATGTGTATGAAAAAGTTCAGTTTGAATAAATATATCTTTTTAAATTTTAGGGAACATTTAGAGAGAAGATGTATAATGAAGCCCCTGCTCCCATCACCAGCTTCAACAATTCTCAGCTCATGAACAAACCTGCTGCATACAAGTAGTTTAATTGCTAGACTATTTTTGAGCAGTTTCATGTTTTCAGACAAATTAAGTGGAAAGTACAGAATTCCCATATATCGCTTTCTCTCCTCTCCCAATTTCCTGTATTGTTAACACCTTACATTGTGTGGTAAATTTGTTACAATTGATGAGCCAATATTGATACATTACAATTAACTAAAGCCCACAGTTCACTTTAGAGTTCACCCTTTGTACATCCTATGGTTTTAGTAGATATATAATGACATGCACCTACCATTACCGTATCATACAGAATAGTTTTACCAAATAATTTTTAATATGAAAAAAGCTATAAATAACTCTTAATGACCACGGGGCAAATTATAGTCACACTATTGAAGATGTTTTTATTCTGATTCAATTCACATTTTATGCCATTTATGATGATTTCACATATATGGTACCACTCAACTTAGAGCAGTCTCCTTTGGTAGGCATTTTTATCCCCACTTCCTAAAGATATTGAAGCTCTGAAAGATTAAATAACTTTCCAAAGGTCAGATAGCTAGTAAGGGGCAGAGTAAGGATTCCAACCTAGAGTAAGTGCGATTAATTCATGCTGCAAAATTTATGACTTGGTAAATGACAGGAATGCTAAAATTAGTCCTTTCTACCATTTGTGGAGCAATTAAGCATGTAATTGAAAGCAGATCCAGATGGCAGAAGGCTTCCCGGGAGCAAGGTTTACTGTGCTATGGCAGAGGAGCGATGATTGGGAAGTGGCACTGGGGGAGTCCTTGGTGCCCCGACCCACCTCCCCTGGGGTATGCATCATGTGTGAGAATGAGCAATTGCAAGGGATGTGCTGCGTCCAGGGAGATGGCCAGGTTTCAATCAGGCAGTGGCGCTAATGGTAGAAAGTGTATTTGCCATGGTACAGAGGTTCCATATGGTACAGAGGGAAAGCTGATGAGGGAAAAGGGAGCGGTGGGAGGATGTGCAGGGGAACAGAAGCACTAAGCATGATGGCGATGAGCACAGAAGCCGGAGAGGCTTATATATCAGCTAGCAATTAAGGGAAGAAGAATGCAAGGCATGGTGGGTTCTACTAACCACAAAGTTTTCAAGAGCATCCCCCTTTGGAAGGCCTGGACAAGTGTTGGAGTTGGTAATCCCCACTCTGTGTCCAGAAAGTCTGAGGTCAAAAACCTGCTCTCCAGTTGCTCAGAACCACACTGCTTGACTGGGCGTCTTGTGCCCAGCAGCCTGACCCTGGCACACAGGGTGGTTCTGCCAGGTCCTAGTGGGTGGTGGGCTAGTGCTGAACATGGCCTGGGTGGACACACAGGTGGGACATCCCCCAGAAGATTGAGCTGTGGGCTTGGTTGTGATGGAGAGATTCCTGGAGATCATAAGGCCCATGAGCAGGGTGGTAAAAATGGTCCTTGAGATGTAGTCTACCTTTTCCAAGGGTAGTATAGGGCCAGTCCTCTGAAAAATTGTGTCATAGTGGAATTATATTCTTAGGTTTATAAACAACCCTCTTTATTCTACTTCGGTGCCTTCCTCTCTACTCTCTCCCAGGATTCCATCATCCGTGCTGCCATGACCCACCACTAGAGTTTCTCCTCTGGGCACATTTTCATATAAACTTTTAATCTCTGTCCTGCATAAGAATGTACCTGTTTGATGACTAATCTTATATTAATAAGCCCTGCCATTCTTATAATCATGAAATTTACATATTAAAAATCTATTCCAACTACTCATCCTGTGATTAAATGCTGCCATATCACCTCCACCAAGTGGTCATCTTGAATACATTCAGGGACAGAAAACTCACTACCTTAGAGTATAGCCTAGCTTTGGGAAGGCCCACATGATAGAAAGTCCTACTTATTGAGTTAAAATCCTCATATGCCTTTCAGAGTATCTTCCTCTACAGACCATCCCTTGAAATACCTGCCCCTAGGTTTATTTTACTGGTATAATTGCTGAATCCTGTGTCCCTGACATTGAATGCCATTGTGGAAGGGTTAGAGCATAGTTCCCAGATGATAAATATGCCCCTTACCTTTTTGTAAAACCATATGACACACCTACTCCACACTAGATTCTGTACTAATTGTGAAGATTAATTTGATTAATCCTCCCAAATCCCAGAAGGAAGTATTGTTTTCTTTATGCAAATGAATGAACGATGGCTTAGAAAAATGTGATCTACCTGAGGTCATGCTGTTCTTTAGGGGCAGAGTCAGAGCTGAAGCCAAAGTTCATTGGTCAAAGTTCCTTCTCTTGCCACCCCGTGACGGAGACTGGCCCTCTCCAGACAATGACCAGTCCAGTGAAGCACTCAAGTATTGGGAAATCCAAGCAGAATTGCAAGTCTGAAGGCTGGGGGACAATTTGAAGTTTTATTTTTTTTTCACATTTCCAAAAAGCATAATGTATGGGTAGACTCTAATCTTTGTTATCATTAAGACCAAGGTTAGTGTGATGGGATGGTGTCTTAGTTGTGATAAGAGACACAGCTACTGTGGACAGCAAATCTTAAATCTTGGTGGCTTAACACACATGTGTCTTACACAATGTCTGATGAAGTTGTCCCTCTTTGGCATGTGGCCTTCCATATGGCCTGTTGTGGGTTGAAAAAATGAATATGTTGAAGTCCTAAGCCCCAGTTCCTTGGAACATCTTTGAAAATAGAGCTGCTGCAAATGTAATTAAGATGAGTAGGATGGGCCTCTAATCCAATAGGACTGGTATCTTTAAAAAATCAGACACAGGTGCCTGTACAGGGAGAATGGCACATGAACATGAAGACAGATAGCCATCTACAAGCCAAGAGAGATTCTTAGAACAGAGCCTTCCCTCACAGCCCTCAGAAGGTACTCACTCTTCCAACACTCTGATCACAGGCTTCTAGCCTCTCAAACTATGAGACAAATTTCTCTTATTTAAGCTACCCAGTTGGTGGTACTTTGTTATGGCAGCTCTAGCAAATTAACACATGGCCCTATGGGGCACTTTTCTATCTTATGGCTCTGCCATCCTCTAGAGCCTCACCATTCTTTACTGGAGCCTCTGTGTTTGGCCAATGGAAGGAAGAGAGCATGTGGAGGAGCATGTAGAAATTCTATGGGGCAGGTATGGAAGGAACATAGATCTCTTCTGCTCCACATTTCATTGGCAAGAATTTGGTCGTGTGGCCAAAGCCACCTGCCAAAGATGCTGGAAAATATAAGCTGGCTGTGTGGAGCCTCTATAAGCTGGAGGAAATAGACACTGATAAATACATAGTAGACCTTGCCATAGATAATTCTGAGTAGAAAGACAGTGGAGGAAAGAGGAGTGGCCCCACTTAGAAGTGTCTAAGAGGCTGAACTGGAATCCTCTGTCACTCCCTCTCTCCCTCCCTCCCTCCCTCATCCATTCACAAGTATTTTTTGATTGCTTAGTATTTGCCAGCATTGAGCTTGGTAACTAGGGATCTAGCAGGAGACAAAATACAGACTTTCCACTTCAAAGAACTTGCACTGTGACAATCTATGAAAGAAAAGTGCAGGTTGTCCTGGGGAGATTTTTTAATGTAGTCCTAACCAGAAAAGTCCTTTTAGAGGATGAGACTTTTAAGGGAAAATAGGAATGAACTACTTATTTACAGTCCCTTCTCTGCAATTCCAAAATCCAATAAAGTCTGAAAACTGAGGGTTTTTTTTTTTTTTTGAGGGGGGGGTGGTTATTTAGTAATAAAACCTGACCTTATTTTGACACATTTGGTAGAAAAGCCTGATTTGAACGAGGTTATTTATAATCTTTACCTATCGTACTTGTGTGAATTTACAGACCTTGCTAAAGAAATGTTCATTTATTTTTATTACCAAGTAGATCAAGGAATATTATTGCTAGGGTGCCAGGCAGAATTGCCGGGGAGTTTTAATGTGAATTTTAATGTAAGCAAAAGATGCCACAGATCTGCTTCAGAATATACTCCAGACACCCAGGATTATGGGCATCTTTAATATTCATTCTCCCAGTGGTTCTAATAACTGAATCATTTCTACATCTCTGACATTGAAGGAATTATCCATGGTTCATCCAATACCTGGGACTGTAGACACAGGTGAGTGATGCTGGAAGTAGCATCAAGAGTGGTACTTTTAGTGACCATCAAGCTGGGCCTGTGAGCCACATCAACACAAGAGAATAGTCATAGAATCTGGGGTTTCTGTTCACTGAGGATTTGATAGAAAAGTCATTATTAAGGCCAGTGTGATAGAAGATTGTCTCCTTGTAAATTACTAGAGCATGGGGGAAATAACGGTATTGTTTGCACTTCAGAGATGGGTTTCTTAACTTTTTTTCCCATAAGATAACACCAGGAACCCACACACAAAAAGAAACATTAGTCCCAGTCACTCATTTATGAGATGAGCACACACACACATACACCAATGAACAATGAGAAGTTCCAAGCTGCCTTATTCTTCAAGAAATCTGGGAAGTGACTGATATAAAGCAGTGTTTCCGACAGGGCTCTTCTGTGATAGTGGGAATGTACTAGAATCTATGTTCTCCAATATGGTGGCCCCAAGCTCCACATGGCCATTGAGCCCTTGAAATGTGGATAATGTGATGGAGAAACTGAATTTTTAATTTCATCTAGATTTAAATTTGAAATTAGATGGCTACACATGACTAGCGGCTACAATACTAGAAAGCTCAGGTATAAAGAGTTTTTTTTCATGCAAAAATTACCAACCTGGTAGGAACACAGGGCTGGGAATGCTGTTTCCTAGCTTTTGTTTCCCTGTAAAGCAAACATACATATGGAGCTGTGGCACATTTTTGGAGGCACATTGACACTGAGTTTTGTATATTATCTCTGAAAGAGTCTAACCTAGACCTGGAGCCTATTAGGGAGCTAAGGAAAGACTCTCCTTGCTCTAAATTCCTTGCTCTTGATGACTTACCTCTAAACCTTTAGTCTTCCTTCTCCCCTCAGCCAAACAGAGAAAATGAGTACAGTGGTACACAGAAAAACTTGGGTTTGGCATCTTTTGCCAAAATGTTGTCATTCTACTTCTTTTGGTGGGGTTCACTTACTTCAGGCTCTAACCTTTTCCATGGTGCCCTATAACCATACTCTCTTAAAGGTCAGGGATACATTTAATTTATCTTTGTGTGGCAGAGTGTCTGGGACTTAGCATGCATTTGATGAGTGTGTGTTGGATCAAATGGCTTATCACAGTTATGCAATGCTTAAATTTACTTGGTAGGCTTACCGCAGTTCTACAGATACTTTGAAACTCCTCCTGGTGCCACCTAATTTAAGTCAGAGTAAGACCAAGTTTATGGAGACCTAGCATAAAATTTTACACTGAATGAAGTAAAGTGAAGCTTATAGAGATGTAATGTGGTGTCTCCACAGCTACAAAAGGATGAAGTGGGATCTTAAACTTTATAGATATTTAAGGACACTGTCAATGACAACCCCTCTCAAATGCGTCACACTCTGAACTTAGAAGGGAGAGACAAAGGAGTCTCAGTTTTTTCCAGACCCAAGTTTGAAGGTGTGAAAACTGAATACATTTAGCCTTGTAAATCCCATATAACCTTTCCGCATCAATAGAAAAGACCAAATTCTAAAGACTTTCTCAAAAGATATTCAATAATTAGACCACTAGGGATTTTTCTTTTTGATTTAATAATTGTTGCACTAAAAACCTATGGTATTTTTTTTCTAATAGCCATAGAAGTTCTAATTTTTTTTTTTGTCTTTTCTTGGGCCGCTTCCGCGGCATATGGAGATTCCCAGGCTAGGGGTCCAATCGGAGCCGTAGCCACGGGCCTAAGCCAGAGCCACAGCAACGTGGGATCTGAGCTGCGTCTTCGACCTACACCACAGCTCACTGCAACGCTGGATCCTTAACCCACTGAGCAAGGCCAGGGATCGAACCCGCAACCTCATGGTTCCTAGTCAGATTCATTAACCGCTGCGCCACGACGGGAACTCCAGAAGTTCTAATTTTTTGATCGAAGTCCTCATCCCTGGTTGAGTACCTGCATCAAAAACAATCATGCAACTATAAATAGCCTTATGGAAATGTTCATGCCAAATTGTAGATATAATAGTAATGGCAGAAAAACAGAATTCTGATTTCATCTTCTTTATTACATGGATACTTAATATGGTAGGTTTCTTTTTCCTTAGCACAGATTTAATGATCATTCGCAGAGGTGCATTTAGAAGTACTACTGCAGTGCTTCTGCTAATATCATCTGGATTATCCCCCAATACCATGTGGATTTGTTCCACTGGGGGCAAAAGTCTAGCTATGCTTAAACCTTTTTGTTCTCCACTATCAAATTTGTATTTTCAGAAAGGAGGAGGAATGAGGAGAGGCTGCTATCACCTTAGAAAGTCCGTCCTTCAGTGCTTGAATTTTCTTGATATGTTGTAGTCATTTAATGGGACATTAGGACCTCATGACTTTTTCTGGAGGCCCTTCTGGGCAAGTCTGACTTCATCTGTTCACACTTGCTGGTTACATGCTTCCATACTTCTCTATACATGGACAAGATCTTTGCATAGACTGTGCAAAGAGAGTGTCAGCAAGAGATAAATGGCATCGTGTAATGGATACTTTTTGGACTAGTTAATTTATTATTAACCCAAACCAGTCATAAATGATAGGGATAATGCCAAGGTTTATTATCTCATGTGGTGGAAGGAGAAAGGAAAGTTTTGTGAAATATCCTAAGCCACTTTGGCTATTCACATACCACTGTCAGTACCTTCTATCAGAAGATGATGGGGAAGTAGCCTACATAGTCATCAACAGATGATTGGCTTAAGATGTGGTTCATAGATACAACTGAATATTACTCAGCCATAAAAACAATAAAGCAATGAAGTATTGCCATTTGCAGCAGCTTGGATGGACTTATAGAATATTAGGCTTAGTGAAATAAGTCAGAGAGAGACAAATACAATATGATATCACTTTTATGTGGAATCAAAAAAAAATAACTAATATATATTCAAAATAGAAACAGAGTCACAGACATAGAAAACAAACCTATGGTTGGTTACCAAAGGAGAGAGGGAGGAGGGAGGGAAAAATTAGAAGTATGGGATTAGCAGATACAAACTACTATAAGTAAAAGAGGTAATTATACCTGATACCTTGTAATAACCTATAATGGAATATAATCTGCAAAAACGCAGAATCACTATGCTATACACTAGAAATTAACACAATATCATAAATCTACTATATTTCAATTTAAAAAAAACCATGAGGGTGGGAACTACATGTCGGCCTCCCCCTCAACTTTGCTACCAGGATTTCAGACCAGATTCTGAAATGGTATACAAGATATATTACTACAGTCAGTTCCAGTGATGTCATGGCTCCTTGCCTTTCTGGGTGTTCTGATAAGCACTTTGCATGCAAAGTAGCAGCCCTAGACAAAAGCAATACATATTCTTTTGATGGCCAGGTGGGTCAGCCAACAGAATCCTCCATTATGTGGAAGGCATGGGACCAAGAGAAGTTGCAGACCTAGAGGACAGTATCAAATATGTTCCACTACAGGGCTACTCAGTTTCCCAGACCTTATTCAGGCAATGGAGGAAGTTATCTATACAAACCTCTCCACCTAACCATCGATCATAAACATTACTTATTTCACCAATACAATTTTTTCCCATATCCTTTTGGCTACATAGTCAGTCTTTTAGAGGGCATATTTTGATAGCAATATTTGAAATATTTGCCATGGGAGCCTAGACTCCTTTGTAATACCCTTCCAATGGCCAACAAGCACATGAAAAGATGCTGCTTCTCAGTAATTATTAGAGAAATGCAAACCAGAACTACAATGAGCTATCATCTCATATCAGTCAGAATGGCCATCACTGAAATGTCTACAAGTGATAGATGCTAGAGAGGAGGTGGAGAAAAGGGAACCTTCTTACACTGCTGGCGGGAAGGTAAATTGGTGTAGCCACTGTGGAGAACAGTATGGAAGTTCCTTTAAAAACTAAAAATAGGACTACCATATGATCCTGCAATCCCACTCCAGGGCATATATCCATAGAAAATTCTAATTTGAAAAGATTCCTTCACCCTGTTGTTCATAGCAGCACTGTTTACAGTAGCCAAGACATGGAAACAGCCCAGATGTCCATCAAGAGATGAATAGATAAAGGAGATGTGGTATATATACACACAATAGAACATGACTGAGATATAAAAATAATGAAATAATGCCATTTGCAGCAATACAGATGGACCTAGGGATTATCACAGTAAGCAAAATCAGACAAAGACAAATATCATATGATATCACTTATTTGTTGAATCTAAAACAATGATACAAATGAACTTATTTACAAAACAGAAATAGACTCATAGACATAGAAAACAAACGTATGGTTACCAAAGGGGATAGTGGTGGTGGTAGGGGGAGAGAAATTAAGAGTTTGGGCTTCGCATATACCTACTACTATATGTAAAATAGGTAAACCATAAGCACCTAGAATATAGCACAGGAAACTGTACTCAATAACTGATAATAGCCTATAATGGAAAAGACTCTAAAAAAAGAATGTCTGTGTGTGTATGTATAACTGAATCACTTTGCTATACACTTCAAACTAACACAACATTTAATTACACTTCAATTTTTTAAAAATAATTTGCTCTCAGTTTTAACTAACTATGCTTGGAGTATGGATTTCTGAATGGTTCACTTCAGATCGTATTTAACTGCCTCTAGAAAGAGGTGTTTCTAATAAATTTCAGGCAATGTAAGAGAGTAGTTGAGGGAATGAAGATTGGAGCTGCACCATCAAAACTTTCAAAGACCTGGCTTAAAGATTTGGGAAATTGTAGTCTTTTATCCACCTGTCTTTTTAGGGCCATCTTCACCACTCTTCTCTCTCATCTGCCTTCATCCTGAGTCATTCCTGTAAAGCAGCATTGGCAAAAGTAGGAGCTGAGCTTCCGAAGTCAGGCTTCCTGGGTTTGAAGCCTGGCTCTGCTACGTCTCTGCCGCGGTCTACCTTCTTATCTTCACTTTGCCTTTATTTCCAAGAAATGAAGAGGATGATATACTTATGCCATTAGGTCATCCTGTGGATGCAAAGTAACTAACTAAAGCCTTGGTACTGTGCCTTACCTCTAGCAAATATACAATGAATATTTAAAGAAAAACAAATGTGTGCCTACGATGATGGGATTGTCTTAGAGTATATAGCTAAAAATCTCAGTTCTGTCTCAAGGAGTGCATGACCCAGGGGGAAGGACAGACAAGGAAACAGTAGCATGTGGTCGATCAGCGATCAGTGCTGTGGAAAATGTATGCAAAAAGTGGTACCTGAAGTAAACTGCCAGCCTAATTTTCAGACGTACATAGTGATACATCCAAGTCCATCAGAAATATCTCAGAGGAGGATGAAGATACCTTATCATTAGTGTTGCTGTTCTGAGTGCATTTCCGCACAGAAAATGTTTTAAAGTAACTGATACATGGGAAAGCAATGTTTCGTTTGAAATGTTCCACATTAAAAATCTGTCTGTTGGGTGCCGAAACCATTTTCCAGGGCCCTTTTCCAGTTAGAAATGAGACGAATGTAAACAGTCCAACAGTTAAATACATGCTGTTGTCCTTTCTGAATGAAAGCAACAGTTATTGAGCCTCAATCTCTCATTACGAAGCACTTCACCAGCCACAGAAACAAGGCGAAATCATATTGGAAAACGTATGGATTTCAGAAAGGACAGAGAGTTTCACCTTTTTTGGATTCTTTTGCTTAATCGGTTTTTTTATAGGTCATCTACCGCTTCACAGCCAAATTCAGTGTTGCCGTTTTTCCTGCCAAACGCAGATACAAACCATTTCCCAAGAGAAGACGAAATGACCAAATTAATAAATCCTAATTAGATTCCTACAAGAGCTAGAGTTTGTTTTTGATTAGAAATGGCAGATTGAGGATTATTAACCCAGTGATCTGCAGATCCCTTAAATGTCTGAATAGTCAAGCCCATGAGAGTTTGTTTTGTTTTGTTTTGTTTTTACTTTTGTCATGGCAAGACAAATTCTACATATCCTTCATATTTGTGGAATAGGATGGGTTACACCAAACATTCAGGATACAAGTATAAGAGTATTTTTCTCCTTTTTTTTTTTTTTTTTTTTTTGGTGACACCCACAACAGATGGAAATTCCCAGGCCGGGGATCGAACCTGTACCACAACAGCAACCCGAGCCGCTGCAGTGACAATGCTGGATCCTGAACTTGCTGCACCACAAGGGAACTCCAAGAATATTTTTCTCACACACCTTTCTTATTTTATTTATTTATTTATCTAATAATGATTTTTATTTTTTCCATGATAGCTGGTTTACAGTGTTTTGTCAATTTTCTACTGTACAGCAAGGTGACCCACTCACACATACATGTATACATTCTCTTTTCTCACATTATGCTCCATCAAAAGTGACTAGATATAGTTCCCAGTGCTATACAGCAGGATCTCATTGCTTATCCATTCCAAAGGCAACAGTCTACATCTGTTAACCCCAAATTCCCAGTCCACCCCACTCCCTCCTCCTCCCCTTGGCAACCACAAGTCTGTTCTCCATGTCGAATGATTTTCTTTTCTTACACACCTTTCTTATTCAAAGTGTAGAAAATCAAAAGCAGAAACAGAAAGCCAATCAAGTACTCACCATTTTGTTTCCCTAAATATTAATTTTAATATAATTAGTGTTGTTTCACTTTGTTTTTCATAACCCATGGATATGTCTAAAAACCTGGAGAAAGATAAGTTTTGAAGGCATAAGAAATGTGTATTTGGGGTCTTACAAGATTCTGCATAATGCCATAATTTGAATCTGTGTACTCTTTTTAAATAGGATCTTTAAGAGCATTACCAGATGCTAATGAGTTCAATTAAAAAATTTTTTTTATAAATAGTTGGGAGTGGAGGTGGGGTTTAAATGTGGAATGGAGGAAAGTGAAGAGATGCCAAGAGAAAGAGCTTAATAGAAATTATGATTAAAACCCAATTCCTTTTCATTTGAAAATGTTGTAGAATCTGGAAGTATTACTGTGTTCATGAAGGTGAGAAAAAAGTTAATTCTAGTTCAGATCATTTAATACCAGAAAACATAATTGATTTTCATTTTTCAAAGCTTAATTAGGTACGTTAATATGGTCCATTAATATCCAGATTTTTATACCTGCCTATTCATGAGAGCATCAATCTGACTCCATTTACTCTCATCAATGATTTCATTTTCACAGAGATTCACAAATGAAGAATAAAATTATAACTCTATTCTTTTGTGGAGTTAGATCTTTCCACGTTTCTTCATTTATTTTACCTGGGAAAGCAGTTTGAGAGAGAAATTAAGAGAACATGGCCCTGAAGATCAAGAAATGAGTTTGTAATTTTCAGTCTCATTTCGTTTTATACTCAATAGCATGTTAACAATTAGGGAAGGAAATTCTTCATCATTTCCTTTGAAAAAGCTGTGATTCCTTTCTGAATTACCATCCACTTGGCCTCAAGTCTCCCCAAGAGCATTGCTTTCGAAGTAATATGTACCCAGCACTAGAGGTATGCATGGTAGTCAATCAAACTTGTCCACTGCAAGGATGCACACATTTATGTTCTAAATTAAATTTTAAAATAAGCTTGGGCTTATTTCCTTGCCAGATAAGCAGAGAGTTCAGCCTCTTACTCTTGGGGCTACTCCTTCCCTTTCTTCCTTTTTTAGGAATTTTATTTAAAAGCATTCTTTATTGTTAGAGCAGTTTTAGGTTCACAGCAAAATTAAAAGGGAAGTTACAGCAATTTCACTTACAGTCCTTAATCTCCTACATGCATGGTCTCCCTCATCAGAGAGATGGTACATTTGTCACAATTGATGAAGCTCCATTGACACATCATAATTGCCGAGAATCCATAGTTCACCTAGGGTTTGCTCTTGGGTGTTGTAATTCTATGGGTCCTTCCCCTTTCCATATCTAAGAACCCTGAGGGCATATACAACCTAATGACAGGATTCAGTCTGATTTCCATGCCTAAGAAGAGCTTGGCCATTTACTGCCTTAATTCTCACCAATACCTGACGTCATTAAAGAAAAGTTGTCTCATAAAATAAAGGCCAAGGAGGAATATTTCTGGCCCAGACCTCTGTGGACAGATGGGAACAGGGAGTCATGCCTTTAAGGAAGCTGGTTCTACCATGTTGGAACTTTGAATGAGCCAAGTCCCTTCCTCAGGCCAAGCTCAGGCAAGGAGTCTCCTCACTTGAGTTTCAGGTTCACAGTTAATTTTACACTAGCCTCCCAGGCACCAGCTGCCCCAGGAGTGCTCTGTCACACTTCTCTGTCACACTTCTCTGTCACAGGAGGCCCAAGAGCCCATTATTTCAGGACACCCAACCAGCATCTTTTATCTTCATGGGAATTGGAATATCAAGAGTGAGCCTGGGAAACTTATTGTTAGACCCTCACCCAAATAAGCATTTATTGCCTCTTAGGGTCCCAGGCATGCCCAGCAGTAAAGGTCTCCTTACCTTTTCCTGACACTAGGCCTTGATTGCTGCCAGAGAATCCATATTCTACACCATCTTTGGGGGGATGGAGCCATGTTCCTGCCAGCGTGACTTACTTTTTCAGTGGTGTCTGAGGAGCAAAAACAAAGCGAGAAACAATGACAACAATGACAAAAACTGAAACACAAGCCCAGGTTAAAATTTCAGGAAGGACATCCCAGTCCATTATGGTTTAATGAGATATGGTCAACCCTTCCTAGCATTAATATATGTCTGCCTTCCCTGTGCTAGATGTATTGGTCTGTCCAGGCTGCAAAACACCACAGACTGAGTAGCTTCAATGACAGAAATTTTCTCACAGTCTGGAGTCTAGAATCCCAAGATCAAGGTGCTGGCATGGTTTGGGTTCCAGTGAGCACCCTCTTCCTGACTTATAGATGGCCACCTTCTGGCTGTGTTCTCACATGGTAGAGAGAGATGGAAAGCTCTCTGATGTCTCTTGTTATGGGGCACTAATCCCACTGGGCCAGTCTCCAGCCTCATGACCTCCTTTAACCCTAGTTACCTCCCAAAGGCACCATCTCCAAATCACATGGGGAGCCTAGAGCTTCAACATAAAAATTGGGGGACAGCATAAACATTCAGTCCATAACAGGAGATTAGCCTTATCGTCACTTTTTTCTTGGCTGACATTTAAAAGATGCCCCTTGTTTAAGATTTATTTTATTCCTGAGATGCATCATTTCAACCACAGTGAAACTGACCCACAACAAAAGTTGTTTGAGATTATTAATATTTTGAAAACTTAAATAGAAAGGAATGCATATTTTTATCCAAATTGGCTCAACCTCAGCTTTTGTTTTTTTCCAGTTTATTGCTTATTGTCATACATGGTTTTTTAAAGAAAGTTCAGAAAATATCCCAACATGGAAAAAGATATAAATACACATTCATGCATATACTGTTTATTTTAATATGGTTACATACAGAATATACAGAACAATATTAAAATTTCTGAGATTTTCAACAATTTCTATGACCAAATACATCTGAACACTTTGAATGAATGGCTACTGCAAGTCAGGCTCTGTGCTAGGCTCTTGGTATGCATTATCTCATTGTAGTATTAGTCTCATTGCAAATAATAAAATTGAGACTTGACACCCAAGTTCACATCTCATATCAAGCACCCAGAACCTGAATCCGTCTGATCGTGAAGCCCAAGCCCTTTTCTCTCCACCATATGCACAGATATACCATATTCCTCCTACTACATCTCAGAGACTATTTTTTTTACTAACATAAAAATACTGAATTTATATTGTAGATTGTGCTTGTAGCATTCTTATTTATCCATCAAGTTGTCTGCTTTAAAAGACAATGTGCCAACTTGAATTTAAACTTGAAAGTCTAAGCCATTTTCATAAACCAAATGCTGCTTGAAGTTCTGAAAATGTCCCTGGCACTGGCTGGAGGAACCATAAATTCATGAGTTCCCCCCTAGATATTTATACTTTTGTGACTGGCATTGATAATTATATACACAGTTAAATGGGGGTTTGGTGGTCCCTTCCCTAATTCAGAGGGTTTCCCTTCTACCTGATGTCGCGTTTTGCATGTCATGACTATAAATTCAATATGTCACTGGTCTTGAAATCACATTGCAAATGCATCCTTAACACACTGCTCTGTTTCAGAGGAAAAGATAAATGCTGAGTCATGTTTCTCATCCTAGAACCTTGGGTGCTTCTCTGCATTTCTAGGCCCTGGGGCCATTCACTAGTAGTGCTGTCACCTTGCCTTAAGATGCATGGCTGTCAGTCTCCTGAGATTCTCCACTTGGCAGTCTCTGCTAGACTGGCACTGCCTTCGGTTCTTCCTTCTACCACAAAGCCATCACAAATCATTTGAATGTACTCTGGCAACAGCCTTTTTCTTGCCTTTGATTGGAAGTTATAGCAATTACCCTGGCATCTGTACTTCCTGTCGGGCACTAGTTAGGGGGATAAGGGTCATGGATTCTGATTTAATTCTTCTTCATAGAAAAACTGTCACTCTCAACAAAGCATCACTACAAAAAGGCTAAATAATAAGAGAAAAAGTAATTGCATTCTGCCTGTGACGAGAGAGACAACACAGCACCGTGCACAGGGTAGTGGACGCCGGCCACACCCCATCACACTCCGAGGGGAGGTGGCGGCCACGCCCGTCTTTTGTTACCAACCAGCTGTGTGTGCAATTGGGTAAGTCATTTAATCCTGGTGGCTCAATTTTTCAGCACCATGAAGCAATAATTATACCTCCTCTGCCTTCCTTAATTTGTTATAAGATTAAAATGAGATCGTGTGTGAAAAGGCTTTGTAAAATACAAGGTACTCAATGAAACTCTAAGCTGCTGCAAGGCTACTGATTCCCACCTTCAACCATCTTTATTGTCTCTTCCTCATTTGGCACCTCATCAGCTACTGCTTAATTAGAGTGAGAGACTCATCCCAGTTTGCCAGAAACTTTCTTGATTTTCACAATAGAAAGCCCTGCATCCCGGAGACCCTCAGTCACCAACAAATCAGGGTTTCTTGTTGCCCTAGCAACTGAGAAGCTACCTGATGAAAAGAATGCTGACTGGTGCTAGCGTCTCCTTTCACCATACTGTCCAGAGCAAAGATGCCAACAAGGTGTTTCTGTAAGTCTGGGCTGTGTTTCCCTTAAAGCAAAGAGGTTTTCCGAGAAAAGGGGTAAGCTGGGTGGTCCCTGAGGGGAAGCAGATGGAAAAGTCATTGTAACTGATACTTAGTAATCTAATCAGGATACTGTCCTTAAAACCAGACCTGACTCACTTTTCTGTGCCCATCAGCAGGTCCTGGTGTTCTGTTTTGGTGAGAGAGTAGGAATCTCTGAGCCCAGAACTTACTATCAGGCTCCTCTGCTCTCCCCACCCTCTCCTACCTCTTGCCAGTCACATCCAGGGATCTATCAAGCGTTTCGTGAACTTTCACAATCACGTGAAATTTTCTGTCCTCTTGAGATGATGTAGGATGGCCTTAAAAAAAAAAAAAATCAGAGCCAGTAAATCAATTATTTCAACTTAAACATCAGGCTCCCAGCCAGCCTTGGGATGTCCAACTCAATTCCTCAGTTCTGACCCTGGCAGTCGAATCCAGCTCAGGAGCCTGAAAGAAGGTGGCATGGCCAGACCCCTCCTGCCACTGCGGTGACCTGCAGGGCTGTGGACCCTGCCTCATCCAAAGCCCATTGTTTGCTTTTGGCTCTGGAACTTACAGGCTGCTGTGACTCTATTGTGTGAATGTGGACACTTCATCCAAAATAAAAAGGGTAATTCTGGCCTCTCTTACTCTGGCTCTAGTTTGGCACTTTAGGGAAAGAGCAGGCATAAAATTGTACCAAGGCAGGAGCAATAGAATAAACACTTTTCTTTGAATATCATAAAAGACATAAAACTTTGGCTGATCAGGAGTTCCCTTTGTGGCTCAGTGGGTCAAGAACACGACTAGTGGAGTTTCCATTGTGGCACAGCAGAAACGAATCCGACTAGGAACCATGAGGTTGCAAGTTCAATCCCTGGCCTCGCTCAGTGGGTTAAGGATCCAGCATTGCCATGAGCTGTAGTGTAGGTCACAGACATGGCTTGGATCCTGCATTTCTGTGGCTGTGGTGTAGGCCAGCAGCTGTAGCTCCGATTCAACCCCTAGCCTGGGAACTTCCATATGCCATGAGTGTGGCCCTAAAAAAAAAACAAAAACAAAAAAACAAAAAACAGGCTAGTATCCCTGAGGATACGGGTTGGATCCCTGGCCTCCTTGCTGAGTGGGCTAAGGATCTGTGAGCTGTGGTGTAGGTTACCAACACAGCTTGGATCCTGCTTGGCTGTGGCTGTGGCATAGGCTGGCAGCAAAGCTCCGATTCAACCCCTAGCCTGGGAACCTCCATGTGCCCCGGGTGCCATCCTAAAAAAAAAAAAAAAAGACTGGCTGATCAGAGGAGACTTTAGTAGTTCCAAAGTTATTAATGACTGTCAGAAAAACAATCCAAGAACTGGCCAAACGAGCTGGACTGCTTTCCTATGAATCATCAGAATTACCTCAGGCTTCTGATGGGCTGGCACCCATGTGCCCAAGGTCCATCTCACCTGTGGGAAACAGGCTCTTAAAATGGAGAGTTGCTGGCTTCTTAGTCTTCCCCAGGGCTGGGCACAGGAATCACAGGAACTGTCTTCATGCCTATGCTTTTCAATGTTTTTTCCCTTTATAAATTTAATGACACTTTGCAGAGTATATTTTTTTGAAATGCTGGTAGTCTTAATAATGAAATGGACTGTAGGACTTGAAAGGGGAAATAGGAATTAAATTGTGGGTGTTTTCAGTGATTTCCAGCTCTTCCACTAGAGAGGAATCAGTGATGTGCTAACAGTGTTTAACAGGCACTCTAAGGAGAGAAAAAAAATTTTTTTTAATCTGATTTGTAGTGTTTGCTAATTTCCATGGTGTACATACTCCACCACAATGAATTTAACTGGCACCAGCACACCGCTGGGATGGACTCTAGTTTTCCTTTGCCAAGGTCAGCTGTACCTGGTGTTTGTTTTGAAACTATATTTATTAAGAATGAAATTTTGAGAGTTCCCATAGTGGAAATGAATCCAACTAGTATCCATGGGGATGCAGTTTCGAACCCTGGCCTCAGTCAATGGGTTGGGATCCAGCGTGGCTGTGGCTGTGGCTGTGGCTGTGGCATAGGCTAGCAGCCCTAGCTCCAATTAGACCCTTAGCCTGGGAACTTCTACATGCTGTACGTACAGCCTTAAAAAGCAAAAAAAAAAAAAAAGAAAAAAAAGAAAAAAGAATGATGTTTTATCTAATACTCTATCAAGAATGTCTTTTAGCTCTCTTAATTTCCCTGTAGCAACTTGGCATCTTGTTCATACTCTCATGCTCTCAAGACCTTGCCATGCTCATTTTTAATTTGAAGTCTGTCTCTTGTTCTTATCTAGCTCTTATCCCCTTTCTCTAAGCTGAGGGCAATTTGTAGCCAGAATATTTTTGTTCTTGTTTTTATTTTTATTTTTTAGATTATCTAAATATCATCATGTCACCCAGCAATTCCCTTCCCTGCTCAATACTTAGAACCTCAGATGGTTCTGCATGACTTTTAGGATGAAGCTGAAACTCTAGGGTCTTTGTGACATGGCTTTGACCCCAGCCTGGGTCTCTAGCTTAAGATCCTTCCAGCACTTCTTCATGAAACTTGCATTCTGACCATTCCACAATCCTTGCAGCAACTTCACCACTGGAATACATTGATCTTGTTCATGTCCCTAAGCCTCCCACCTAAGGTTTCCTCCAAGAATTCTTCCTCCTTGACCCCTTCATTTTAAGTATACTCTGGGCGTCTAATCTATGCAACTGCAGCATTCTTTGCTTATCTGCATCTCAGCAGTGACAGTAATTATTGAAACTGAACTTTCTCCATTTAGGATGTGATCCATTTGGCACAGGGACAGTTACTTTCCTTGGATATTCCTGGGACCTAACAAAATGCCTGGTTGTATTCTAGATGCTCAATAAAGGCTTGTTGAGTAGATGGATAAATAATTGAAGTGATGTCATTTTTTTTTTTTTGGTCTTTTTGATATTTCTTTGGGCTGCTCCCATGGCATATGGAGGTTCCCAGGCTAGGGGTCGAATCGGAGCTGTAGCCGCCAGCCTACGCCAGAGCCACAGCAATGCAGGATCCGAGCCGCGTCTGCAACCTACACCACAGCTCACGGCAATGCCGGATCCTTAACCCACTGAGCAAGGGCAGGGACCGAACCTGCAACCTCATGGTTCCTTGTCGGATTCGTTAACCACTGCGCCACAACGGGAACTCCGATGTCATTTTTGATCCCCCCCCCCTTTTTTTTTTTTTGGTCTTTTGTCTTTTCAGGGCTGCACCTGCGGCATATGGAGGTTCCCAGGCTAGGGATTGAATCGGAGCTGTAGCCGCCAGCCTATGCCAGAGCCACAGCAATGCGGGATCTGAGCCGCGGTCTGTGACCTACACCATAGCTCATGGCAATGCTGGATCCTTAACCCACTGAGTGAGGCCAGGGATCGAACCTGCCACCTCATAGTTCCCAGTTGGATTCATTTCCTCTGTGCCATGATGGGAACTGCCCTTGATCCCTATTTTGATTCTAAAGTGTCAAAATCCTTAAACATTGAGAACGTTGTCCATCTATACATTTGCTGAGGAGACTGGTTTAAGAAAGTAATATAACCATAGAGTCAAATTAAAATATAAAAGAGGAGTTCCCAAAAGTGAAAAATTTGGATGCAAGGAAAAAACATATGAGCGGTATTACCCATGCTATGTAAAGAAATAAAAGAGCAGACATGCATATCTATGGAAGTTTCTGGAAACGTACATCAATAGACTTTTACTTTGTTTTGTGCTTTTCTGTTTGATCGTTGTTTTAACATGTACATTTATTTTATATAAAAATTTATATGAGAAAAATGTTAGGGGTTATATGATAGAATTTTGAGCCATTTTCCTTCTCTTTCTACTTCTGTAAAATTAATAAACATAAATGATATTTTTTTAAACTGAAACTAAAGGTAGCAATGTTTCCCACACTGGCACATTTTTCAAGATTGCCTATGAACCCACCTCCAGGAAGCGGGTTATGTTTCTAATCTACACCTTCAGTGAAACCTGTTTCCTGGCAATGGTTGCCAGGGCATGCCTCCTTCTCTCTTGTTCTCCATCACTCTCACTCTGAAGGCCTAAGGGCAGGAAGGATCCTGACAGGGAAGCAAGAAGTAGCATTAGCATCTTTTTGTGTATGCTGGATAAAAAGGAGCTCTCAGCACACTCCTCTGAGCACAGCACGTGCCTCTGATCATGCCAGTGTCCCTCATGGAGGAACAGCGCCTGTTAAGCCTTCTGGGAAAAGTCTCAGAGCACAAGCAGTGAAAAATAACCACTCCTTCTGGCTTTGGTGTCGTCCTGTACAAGAAAGAGTTCCTTTAACTGCCTTAAAAGGAAGGCACTCCTCTCCACACCTATCACATATTATTGTCTTAACAGAGCGACACAAACTAAAAACAAACAAACAAACAAACAAAAAAAGCAAGTTATGAGATAGGACAGAAAGTTAGTTTTAATTGAGTCCATTTATCAACACTGAAAAAGAAGATACAAATGATAAGGAGCAGCAGAGATCCTGAAGGAGGCCTGCCTCCCAAAGGCAGGCTGCAAATAGCATCCCACGCCACCAACGTGAGCCCTGCGGCTTCAGATTAATTGTGACATGAGGGGATTGTGGTGGGGGTTGAGGGCTAACTCATCCTGTTTTTCCATTTTTCTCAGAGAGAGCCCTGGTGTCACCAAGAAGCACCATGGAGAGTTTAGAGTTGGGAAACCACAGCAGATGTGTAAAGGTTAGGAGGTGGAGTGGTTTCTTGACCTGGGACTAAGACTGCATCCATCACTGAATCCCTCATCCTTTCTCCTTCCCAAGCCATAGTGGCCGCAATTTCAAGGCTGGTGGTGGGAAATGAGGAAGGTGTGGGAGAAAGAAGAAAGCGTAAATCAAAAGGTGTCTGAGCCATGCTGACACAGGAGGTGTTATGTTCTGAAGACAGATGTCATCACAGAAATCTTTGAGCCTATGGAGATCTGAGCGTCTTTGGGATCCAAACTCTCCAGTTTGGGCTTCTAGTTTCTTCTTTGTGGACACCTTGATTCTGATACTTTTGAAGCTAAAGGTAGCGTCTCATAGAGAAAGAAGGTGCCTTCTTAAGCCTGGCCCTTGGTTCATAGTGGTTAAAGGTGTTTTTGTTGTCTAGGAATCCCATGTATGTGAGTTGCAGACATAGTGCAGGAGGATAAGGAACTTCTGGATTGAAACTCCAGAACACCATTGGGCCCCTTGACATTATCTGCAGGTCCCTACTGAGTAAACTCTAGTTTAAAGCATTCTACTCTTCTAAACATCAGCCAGACAGTGTTATAAATCAGCCACCCAACCCATGTTGAAAGCCATTTCTGCAATTTCCTTTATAACTAATCTCAGGTTCATAAACTAGCGTTTAAGCCTGGTTGTGTAATCTTGAGGCATTATGCGGCCTCTCTTAGCCTTGTTTCTTCATCTGTAAAAGGAAGACAGACTGGAGAAGGAATAGGTCTCTGTATCAGTTAGGATGATTTTGGCTGCACGGACAGAAAACCCATTTTCAACTGGCTTGAATAGTAAGGGCAAATGTTAGTTCACATAAGAGAAAGACCAGAGGTAGGACAGGATTTGGTACTGGCTGCTCTAGTGATTCACTGGTTTTATCAAGGACCCAGGTACCTCTGTGTCTCTTTTCTACCATTGCTCTCATCTCAGGCAGACTCCTCTAGTATCATAGTATGGATGCTGTAGTGTTTAGGGAAATTTCTTTCTTTATTATCATCAGATGGAAGAGAGAACCTGGCTTCCTGGGTCTCTCTTAACTGCACAAAATAACTTTTCCAGAAGCTTCCAGCAAGTTTCCTTATGTCTTATTAACCAGAACTGGATCACATGCCAGTGCTTGAGAAGAGGAGTGACACTGACTTTAAGCCAATTAGATCTGTTCCTGGAACTCAGTTTCTTCTGAGATTCATGGAGGAGGGTAGGTACCTGAACAAATTTGGGACTTCGTTAGGAAGGAAAAAGTGAAAACAGATGCCAGATTGCATTCCAACAACCATACTTCCAAACCAAAGAATCCATTCTTTCTCTCAGATACAGGTTACAGTATCTGGGTGATATAAACTGTGTACTAAACATACTCATGTCTAGTTGTATTTAAGGTTTTCTTGTATTCAGACAAGAGTAGAAGAGCAGTATGCTTTTATATATATTATGTTTTGTATCTGTATCCACCATATAATCCAACCATTTATATTTGGGGATATCAATTTTTGGAGAATCCTTTAAAAACATTTTTATAGAAGAAAAAAATCTCTGAATTTAGGAAACCAAAGCAGCAATTTGGATGGGAACATTTGACTTTGAAGACTTTTAAAAACTACTTGCTTGGAGTTGCCAAAAAAATACTATCTGAAGAGTGCCAGTGTTGATGTCATTGAAACACCTCCAAGTCTATTTCTCCATCTAGATGTAAGGATAGTAAGAGCTGCCCTGCTATGAGATAATGTGTGTGAAAGCGTACTGTAAAGTATAAAAAACAACTGAAGAGGTGTAAGATGTTAGAACAGCCAGTGCTTCCCTGTCCAAACAAAGACTTGATGAGAACAGAGGCACTTCCTGTCCAATTGATGAAGAAGGGAGTTTCTCTAGAATAGACCTATGTGCAGCAGGGCAGTTTGTTACTGTATTTTAATGTTCGTTTGAAATAGGCTTTGGGGGCTTCTTGTGCCTCAGATATTTTCACTGGGAAGAAGGCAGAGACCACCTGAATTTAGTGTTCTTCCTGTCATTTGTGAGAACGTAAGCTCAAAAAGATGTGGGCCGTGTCTTTGTGATGGCAGGGAGAAGGTGAATGCTTTTGAAGACGAGGAAAGGGGGACAGGCTGGGAAGGCAGAGGAGATCTGTGCATTCTGTGAGCACCTGAGGGTTGCAACCACTTCTTGGCTGTGTCCCAAGGAAGCAGTAGACCTATAAACTGCATGGTGTACCTCAAGAGGGCAAGGTCCAGGTTGCCTGGGACAGTCCCTGAGATGGGGGACTTTCTGTACTAAAACCAGGAAAGTCCTGGGCCAAAAAGAATGAGTTGGTCACCCCAGGGGTGACTAAGCAAGCAGCCGTGATGAAGTGTAGGTCCAAAGACCTTCTCCTGCCTTGTGGGCACCATGAGTGGCTTTTCTACCTGGGAGTTGGTTACCTGCGGAGGGAGAGGGTGTGTCAGGCTTGACTAAGTGATTTGGGGGACCCAGATTCAACTCTAAGTTGTTTTAAAGGAAACAAAGTGGGTTTTTTCCTTTTTTTTTTTGTTTTTTGTTTGTTTGTTTGTTTGTTTTGCTAACAGAGGAAAGAGATCCCTAGTCCCTTAGGAAAACTTTGTAGCCAGATTTATTATGGGATCCAGAACTTTTGGAATTGCAGAAAGGATTTCGAAAACCATTTTACAGTGTGTGTTCCACGTAAACATGGAAGCTCCAATATATATTACCCTGTCATTGGACACATTGATATTTCTATAGAAATATTAATGTTTATATCAAGGGAGTTAAAGAACAATCAATAGACTTATGTCAGCTCAGGCTGGATTGTGCTGTCGGATGAGCTCAGGTCAGTTTAGGTTTTACCACCAAGTTAGTTTCAGTTATCAGAAATTGTAACATCTTGGAATTATACATAATGAATGAATTGTTGCTATATTTATAAATATGCATAATATAAAGACATGTCCTCAATTTGTTAAAATGTTAGTGAAGGGCAAAACCTATCCCAGGTTTTAATATTGACTTGAGATTCTGGAGACTTTATAAACAGATAATGCTGTTAATACCTTCATAGATCAGAAAGAGAAAGACAAATGCCATAGGATAGCACTTAATATGTGAAATTTAAAATATGACACAAATCAACATATCTGCAAACCCCAAACAGACTCACAGATATAAAGAACAGACGTGTGGTTTCTGGGCATGGGGAGGAAAGTATTGGGAGTTTGGGGTTCACAGAAGCAAACTACTATCTATGTGCAATTGATAAACAACGAGGTCCTACTGTATAGCACAGGGAACTATATTCAATATCCTGTGCTAAACTGTAATGGAAAAGAATATGAAAAAGAATATGTATACATAATAGAACCACTTTTCTGTACAGCAGAAATGAACACAACACTGTAAATTAACTATACTTCAATAAAATTTAAAAATACACCCCCATAGAGTTGATCAGATCCTAATACTGGAATCAATAATGCATTTAAATTATAATGTTAAGGTAATAGGTGCAGCACTCAATTGTTCTATCCACCCATTACAGACTTTCATCTAGACAACCCAGTGCAGTTGTCACAATTTAAAATCACTTTCCAGGAGTTCCCATCGTGGCACAGTGGTTAACGAATCTGACTAGGATCCATGAGGTTGCGGGTTCGATCCCTGGCCTTGCTCAGTGGGTTAAGGATCCGGTGTTGCTGTGAGCTGTGGTGTAGGTTGCAGACGTGGCTCGGATCCCGAGTTGCTGTGGCTGTGGTGTAGGCTGGCGGCTACAGCTCTGATTAGACCCCTAGCCGGGAACCTCCATATGCCATGGGAAGTGGCCCTAGAAAAGGCAAAAGACCCCCCCCCCCAAAAAAAAAATCACTTTCCATAAAGGTCAGTCTCAATGCTGGATTTGCTTGACCTGATAATGAACAAGTAGGAGATTTTTCCTCGAGAGACACTGAACTACAAAGTGAGTGATAACCTTTAAGTTTTCTCCAGGGTGACAGCCACAGGGGTTTGGTCAAGAAAGCTTTGTTTCATGTCTCTGTGAAAGCAAAGGGCAAGACGCTGGTTTATAACTGCCAAAGGGCTCTAAGGGAAATGATGCTGATAATAACAGTGCTGATGTCACATTTGTTTGTAAGCCTAGAAGGTGTGGTTATTGTGACACCCGCACGTTACCTACACACACAGTCATTCTCATTTCTGACTCAAACTCATAATTTTCAAGGCCTGAAAACTGTTCCCAATAAGCTCACCATCTCTAAAACTTGGGTGGTTCTATTATTATGCTTCACTAAAAAGAGAGCCCAGATCTAATGTATTCAGAGCTTTGAAGATCAGATGCAGTGCCTTGAATCAAGTTCAGTTGTATATCAATAGTAAGTGAAAAAAGCACAGGGTCGTTTGTCATCATTCTGATTTTCCTTTCCACAGGGAAAGCCAGGAGGGAAGAGAAGCTATCTTAGACATTTTCCCTCTAATGAAGCGATGGGTAACACGTACCCAGATTGGATTTTATGTCCACATTTATACTTATTTTGTCACATAACATGCAGTTTCTCTCTCTTATCACACATGACGGTTTGTAAAATTTGATGCTTTGGATAGGTTTTCTTTTCTTCCTCGTTTCGTGTGGTTTTCGAAAGTCATCAACATCAATCTTCTTGTCAGAACAATTTATGTTGTCTTTTGAGAGCTTCTTGGTGTCAGGACTCAGGGCCTCCCTTCATTCTCATTCCTTCAATCTCAATATTCATAGCCAACCCATTACATGCAGGGAAATCTAAAATATTTATGTATAGACGACACTGTGTCTCTAATTATTGCAAACGAGGCTCCCTGTCTCTTTTATGGTATCGCCTCTGGAGAGGAAGTATGTGGAGAGTTGTGGTAATAATCTTTTTTTTTTTTTCCTTTAATCAGTTCCTTTAAAACCTTCATAAAACCTCTCTTCACACCAACTGCCCAATGGCATATGCATCTAACTGCTCCCTGCGGTCTCCGCCCCACCAGTTTGCCTTGTGAAGGCTGCTTGTCCTGAGCCTTGAACTTGGAGGACCCTAGGGGAGCCCACATCTAAAGGAAGCCCAACAACTCACTGATAAACAGCCCAGGATGCCTCCTCCTTATCTTTATTGACCAACTTCTCATTCTTTTCTACTCCTAAGCTCAGTGGACCAAAAGGACCCAGGGAAGATTTAATTCAGTACCACTCTCCTTGCCAAATTCCCCCAGGATTCCAGCTAACACCAACCTCAAACCAAAACAAAAGACTGGCATGGAAGCACATCTCACATATCTAGGCTATTACATATCATAAATGATCTCTCCAAACCTTGGGCTTATGAGTCTATATTTCTTTTTGTTGTCATTCTATAATTAATCACCCTATAGAATCAGAAATTGAAGAAAAATAGAAGTCATAATGAACTCATAATGAAGAGTGTATTAAACAGAATTTCATTATTTCATAGCCTAAGCCTCAGATCATCCATACTGCAGTTCAAGCTAAAACCTCAGTGGAAGGATTCTGTTTTTAAAAGTCAGCTTGCTGTTCATCAGAATGTTATCATAAGCAAGAGATATTTAGACTTACTTAAATACCTTTGGTTAAGGAGTGACCCTGTCCTGTAACAGGCAATGTTACAACGACTGCTTATTCCTAAAATCTGATTACACTCTCAATACGGTGGCTTGACCCAGGAGGAGTGGTGTCTGTAGGCCATGGTGAGCACTTTGAAGACATAGAATGGAGTCTGGCAGAACTCCCAAATTTGGTGGCCTCTCACCTGATGGCCCTCCAGAGCCTCTCCAGATGCTTTCTATGTCAGCCTGGAAAGAAGACGCAGTGCCCTCATCAGGGCAGCAGCTGCTGTTTCCCTTGCCTTCCTCTTGGGAACCAACAGTTTCCTCTAGAACTTCAGAATCAATGAGATCTGTCATTCCAGAGTCTACACTAATAGAAAAATAGCACTATGGTCTAATGAGTAGCCATCAAATTTGAACTAACCACAAGAATAAAAATCATCTAGAAAAATGACCACCACCAGGAATAACACCTGGGTGGAATTACTGGTCTTCAAGTTCAAAGTCCTCTTTGCACCTTCTACCTCTGATACATTTATAAATGGTATTACTTGAATTAGTATGCTTTGAGTTTCCCCTGAAAACACAGAACATTTGGTGTTCCTTTTTTCTCCCACGTAGAAAACTTAGACACTTCCACCTGTTACCTTGAAAATAAAATCAGGTCATCCATTTTGTCACAAAAACCTAAGTGGAAACAGGATTGCTATTTTAAGGCAAAATATCTGTTGCAATAGTTACAGCAATACTGAACAGGTATATTTAACATGAAACTCCTAGAGAAATAAAGCACCTGCAAGGATCTCCCCCACAAACATGTTTCAGAAAGGCAATTAATCAGAGTTCTCATTGTGGCTCAGTGGGTTAAGAACCTGATATAGTGTCTGTGAGAATGCAGGTTCTATCCCTGGCCTCGCTCAGTGGGTTAAGGATTTGGTGTTGGCACAAGCTGCAGTGTAGGTCACAGATGCAACTTGGATCTGGCATGGCTGAGGATGTGGCATAGGCCTGCAGCTGCAGCTCCAATTTGACCCCTAGCCAGGAACTTCCATATGCTGCAAGTATGGCCCTGAAAGGAAAAAATACAATTAAAAAAAAAAGAATGAAAGAAAATCAATTAAGGTTCAGAAAAAATGATCCCTAAGTGGTCATATGACCTGCCACTAAGGTACCACCTTCCTGGTAGCCTGGATCATCCCTATTGAACATTACTACAGAGCTCTGAGCACTGGTGTTTGCATATCCAGGGACTACATCAGGCCCTTGCTCCTCATTCACAAAGTGAGAAATAACGCACTTCAGAAAGCCCTGTCTTCAGATTCAGATTTATGTGACAGGCAGGTTAGGGCAGGAAACATTGTTCTGCTTAACTGATGACGCCAAAGCACCTAGAACAGGGTCTGGAACATAGAGGATGTTCAATGAGCGAATGGATGACCCACGCCACGTGGAACAGATAGTCCAAAGGGAAAACTGTCAAGATCATGGGAGACCAGCCCAGTTAAAAAGGGATTTCTCTGAGCCCTAAGCTACCATTTCTAGCTTCCCTGGGTTGTTTCTGGTTTGTCCCTCTCTCTCTACAGAAGACCACATGGAATTTTTCTTGGGTATAGGTCTAGGAGTAGTATGCTTTGTTCAGGGGTGTGTGGGCATACCTACCACAATATACTGTAATCACTGTAATCTTGCCTCTCTTCCCCAGGGCCAAGGTATCCAGTAAGGCATAGTAGAAACCCCCTCCCCCCAAAGAAAAAGAATGTTTTATATAATATTTAAAATTTTTTATCTTCATACTAACACTGCTATAAATGAACAGTTTTAATCTTTTCTAATGGAGGAAGAGCCCGGGAAAACGCAAGCGCCTAGACCAAAGTGCACAGCCTCCATTAGGCTGTGGGCTCACTGAGTATGAGAACCCATATTTTTCTGTTTCTGTATACATACAACCTAGCCCAAGACCTGGAAAACATTTGGTGCCCAATATATGTTTGAGGAATGACTAAAAATAAATGAATACGCATTCCTAATGAAAGTTGGAAAAGAAATAATTGGACACTAATATGATTTAAATGCAGTAATAGGAAACAGAGAGGAAAAGGCTAATAAAAGAAGAGAAAGTCATTTTTTAAGGCATGGGCTTGCGATAGTTGGTGAGAATCTTGGAAGAGGCTTGGGAAATAGGAGGCTGAGGCCAAGGAAGGTGTGGAGGGGTAACCAGAGGATCTTCTGTGACACGTGAGCACTGAGTCCATATTTGGCAAGTGATGATGGATTTTCTGGCAAACTGATGAGTCATAGAATTTGAGTGCTAGAAGTGCTTTAAGGGCTATTCTAGTCAAGCTCCTCATTGTACAAATGACAAGAGGGAAGCCTATTAAATAATTGAGAAGTTAGAACCTGATTCTATGGCCCTGTCTACTTCTCTTCCAACTCTTCCATTGGCTGGAATTGTATTTACAAGGCAGGGTGGCGAAATGAAGAAACACACCGTTCACGTGTTTATTATTTGTGGGACTAACACACGTGGTGTGAGTAATTCCACACGTGGTGTGAGTAATTCCACATATAGCATAAGAGTCATTTTCGGACACCTTGATAGATCTACAAGATTACTCTCAGGTAATTTCTTATTTTTCTCAACCCTACGGTAGCTCTGACTGGGAATCATTTCCATTTGCCAAGCCACCTCCCAAGTAAGAAGCCTGACCCCACTGGCATTACTAAACTGGTCAGATGACTAAAAGTACAAGTAGCCAAATCTATCTAAAGTGAAACCAGAACCCAGAAGCCTTTCTGATTGTCTGTCAAGGGCACAGGAGGGAAAGGTGAGATTATTAAGGAAAGAACTCCCACTATTAACAAGGAGAGGAGGCAGTTTGTAGGTCATAGCAAGTATTTTCCCTTCAAACCAAAGTCAGCGGGGCTGATTCCATTCTGCTTCCAAAAACTCCGGGTCCTACAGGGTCCCTACAAGGCTTTCTTTTATTCCTGGGTGAGGGCTAACACACTGCCTCTGAACATCTGACCCATTCTGAATCCCTTGACTGATATACAGAACTATTCTGCATGAATCACAGACTAGGATATGGAGATGAAAAGATGATATAAGGACCCTGTCCTCAAGGAGCGTATAGTCCCGTTGAAGGCCCCTCCCCTTCCCTGCCCAGGGGAGGGAGAAGAGCTGGCAGGATGGGGTTTTGCTCATGATCACACTGAACAGGGTTGCTTGGTTCCATTCTGCCTCTAGGCTATTTTTTTAAGACTGAATGCTTAGGAAGTTCTAGAACTAAATCAATTCTCTACATGTGAGCCAGTACTAAGAAAGCTGAAGTGAAAGGGAACGAAGACGGGCAGAGGTAGGAGGGAAGTAGGAGGCAGCGTTGCAATCTGAGAAGCTTTCACCGACATTCCATTTCAGTAGAGCCCACAAAAGGAACTAAATTTCATTCTTCAAATCTGAGATAAGCTTTATTGTGCAATTTCCCCTATGAGAGAGCTGTCTGATCAGTACTTTTAGCATCCTCCCAAATCCACCTACATGTGGGTTGTATCATGTGTTAGAAAGGGGAAGGCTTCCACTTTCCATATATAGTTAACACCATGTGTAGGGATAGACCTTTGTCATTATCTCTAGTTTGTGAACTTTGTGACTCTTCCATACACTAGCACCTGCTCCAGGTTCTTGGGAGCAGACCCATTTCCATCAATTACTGAGGACCCCAAACTCCACAAACCCTCTTCCTTATCAAATTCGCCTGCACAATATGAACAGATTCACTTTTACAAAATGCCAATTGCAGCATCTTTCCCACAGTCCAAAACTTTCAATGGCCATCCAGAGCCAATAAGAAGAGTATAAGCACCTTACTTCACATCTATAATCTCAACCCCCTTGCCCCCTGCTCCACTCTCCAAACTCTACTGCAGAATCTCACAGTGTGCCCATGCGCCCTCTCCTCTCCACGCCTTGCCCACACTGTACTTAACATGGTGAATAACACACCCATCCATTCTCTCTGTTTTTATTCATTCATTTACCTATTGGATAAATATTTATAGTGCACTCGTTCAGTTCTAGAAACGTTAATAGGTTCTGGGACTCCAGAGATAAACAAGGCAGACACAGTCCCTACTTCAGGAGCTTTGAACTCCAGTTTTGGTAAGTTCTGTGCAGAAGAAAATGGCATTATGATGACATGTAATAATGGCATGTTTTTTTCATCCAGGGGGTCAGAGAAGTCTTCCCTGAAGGAGTGATTTTTAATTGGAGATGTAAAAAACTAAAAAGATTTAGCAGGCAATAGACCATTTCATGAAGAAGAAAACCACATGTGTAGAGCTCTAAGGCATGTCCAAATCCCACCTATCCTGCAAGTTTCAGCTCAATTTGCAGCTTCTCATGAAGATTTTGCTGACTTCTGGAGCCATGCTAAAAAACCATTTGCTCTTCTGAATCCACCAACACTCTAATTCTATACTGTCTCCCTAAGCTCTTGGCCACAGTTGGTCTTATGATGGTATCACCTTTTGTGCTCTATCTTCTCACCTGGATTTTATCAGGGCAGGACCATGCTTTAAATGTCTTACAGTTATTATGAGCATCTAACTCCTAGTAGGAGCTCATAAACACTACATGGATGATAGCATACATGAATGAATGAATGATCTTAGTTAAGATTGCATTGGAGTTCCTCTGGCAAAGTGGGTTAAGAACTCGACTGCAGCAGCTTGGCTTGCTGCAGAGGAGGCATGGGTTCAATCCCAAGCCAGGCTCAGTGGGTTAGAGCATCTGGTGTTTCTACAGCTGTAGCATAGGTCACAGCTGCAGCTTGGATTCAATTCCTGGCCCAGGAACTTCCATATGCTGTGGGTATAGATATTAAAAAAGAAAAAAAAAGATTGTATGGATGGCCATTCAATGAGCCTCAGTAGAGGTTATTATAACAATACAGAAGATGCTGTATTATTGAAATTTATAAAGGAGAAGATTCACTGACTATTCCACTTATTATGTAAAGCCAGACTCAACATCCCCCAAAGAACCATGGAGATGGATAAATGATCAGAAAGAGTTGGCTCTATTCAGAGTGCCATGAAAAGATCCTTATACTCTACGTAATAGGTGTTAGATTACGTAAGTTGTTGTCAAGAAAATTTCAAAATGGAATGTGCTGTGTTATATGGATATAATACAGAGAAGAGCGAGAGAGAGAGATGACCTTAATTAGCCTCCAGGCACAAGAACCCTTAGTAGGAACCTGGTGAGAATGTGTGAACAGTAGCTTCCCCGGAGAGCTGACCTTTTCCACTGACCAAAATTCAGAATGAATACCATAGGCCTCCTTGTTACAAATTCTCCTTGCCCTGCTCCCATGCCTTCCAACTGTTCCATCTCAATGGCTTCCTGCCTGCTCTGTCTTGATTCCTCAACCTCCTTGCACCCAACCTGCCAACTTCAATGCCAGGATGTATCATGTTTCCTTCAAGAAAATTTCAAAATGGAAACACTCAATTCCTGTTGGATGCAACAAAAACCATCTCAATGAGTTTCTAGCACACACTGTGTTCAAAAGCCAACTGTGATGGGGCGAAATATAACCATAGGGAGGCAACCTACCCAGAGGACACACAGAAGAACTGAGCCTTTTAAAACCTCAGTCTCTAGACTCTAGGTTTTCCCATACTCTGGATTTGAGATAAAAGTACCATAATGGGGAGCATTTTGCTTAACATAAGTAGCAATACAATCTTTGCTATAGGAGCCAAACCAGATCATATCCAACTAGAACTGGCATGAAGAACAGTCCAAGAATAAACAGGGGCTCAGCTCAGTTCAATAAATATTTTTGTGCCTGCTAAGTTGCATATTCTGCACTAGGCACCAGAAATACAGATATACGTGGAATATTATCTTTGGTTTGGATGAACTGGAGATACCTCGGGGGGATTCAGACTCTTCAACACATGATCATTGCCCAACTTGGTAAGTGCAATGAGAGGGGAGAAGGAGAAGGAGGAATCTTGTACCCATTTCAGGACAGCAGAGGAAGGTAGATGGGTCTAAAGGGTTAAAAACAGTTCTGAAGTGGACATAATGAGTGTTACAAAGACAGTCGTCACATGGCAATATAGAAAGAAGTCACTGTGTTTCTGGAAGATAATGCCTTAATTTCTGGCCTAATGAATCAAATGAAGATTCCACAGCACACATGAAATCAAAGAGATATAGGATTTAATTATTTTTTTAATTTAATTTAATTATTCTTTGCTCAGATCCTGAAATTTGACTGAAACGTTTATGAACTATTTAGGGCAGTATTTATCAGCCACGGTGCTATTGATGTTTTAGACTGGATAATTCTTTCTGTGGGGGCTGTCTTACATACTGTAGGGTATTTAACTTCCCTAAAGCCAATAGCATCTACCCAGCCCTGCACCCCTCCCCACACAAATGGGGACAAGTCAAAATGTCTCAAATGACCAAATGTCTCTTTGGCAATGAGGACAAAATCACTCCCCATTAAGAACTGCTACTTTAGAATGTTTAGCAGAAATGAACACAATCACATCTTTTTTTTTTTTTCAAGGTAGTTCCTATCTAAGGCTCTGTGTAAAAATCCAAACTCAGGGACTTGTCATCATCGTCGTAGTTAATCCTTTTCTTAGATAATTCCTACTTGAGGTCCAGTGACAAGAAACTTCTAATTTCTCCCACTATTCAGTCTTCTTTTCTTTTCTTCCTCATCCTGGAAAAATAACCTCTGATTTCTAGCTGGGTATTCAGAAAAAGACATTACCTGGTCTTGCCAATGAGCTATTAGCAGAATTAGTGTGTGCAATTTCCAGCCATGTTCTTCAAGGGAGGAAATGTGCCTTTCTTCTATTCCTTCTTTCTGCTGCTTGATGTGAATATAATTGCTGGTGCTCCAGCAGCCATATTTGATTATGAGGTGACATGGGGAATTGAAGCCACACATGTTGGAGAAACATAAGGAAAAAGCTGACATTGTGATGGGACCTTACCAGCCTTCTAGACAACTACTTGAACTGATGCCTCCAGACTACTGTATCAGAGAATGTTTTTTTCTTTGCTATTATGAGTTTCTATGACTTTCAGCTGAACCTGATATTAACCAGTGTGGTTTCCTAAAGTAGACATTTATTATATTTCCAAAAGTCTCTGAGCCATTATCTTCCTTGTACTCGGATGCTTGCTCAGCTGTTCTACTAAGACCTTTGCAGAAAATTACCCTCTCATCTTCTCCTTCCTTACAGTACATGATACAGGAAGTTTGTTTCAATAATAATCCTCTCACCACCCTTCACTCCACTTCCCTAGTTAGTTACAGTAGATACATTAGGTACTGAAAGCTGACATCACCTTCCCCCGATCAGACACAAAAATCAAATGATAATGTCTATTACTGGCAAAGTTGCAAGAAGAAGTATGCCTTCATAGATTTCTGGTAGAAATGTGATATTGCCATCTTTTTAAGAGCAATTTAATCATAGCTAGTAAATTTGAAAGTACATAACCCTTTCACCCAACTACCTACTTCTAAGAAGTAAAATCAACATTAATCAACGATAAATGTGTAAGGGTATTTACTGCATTCCTTCCCAAAGTGGCAAAAAAAAAAAAAGAAAGAAAAGGAATATCTCTCATAAAAGACTGAATAAATTTGAGCTCTATCAACATATAGTTGGTATTTAAAACCATGGGACAGGATGAAATTGCCCAGGAAATGGGTGGAGAAAGAAGAGACTTGAGGACTGAGCCCTAGAGCCCTGCAACATGAAGGGAAATCCAGCCAAAGAAAATGAGAAGAGTGGCCAGTGAGGTGGATGGAGAACAAAAGGAGAGTGGCTTCTTGGCAGCCAAGAGAAAGAAGAGTTTCAGGAAGGGCACAGAGATCAGCTGTGCCAAATGCCACCAAGAGGCTCAGTAAAGTGAGGACAAAGGAGGAACCATTTAATGTGACAATGTGGAAATCACTGGAGACACAAGCCAAAGCAGTATCTGTGGATTGGTGGAGACAACAGTTTGGCTGGACAGGGTTCAAGAGAGAATGGAAAGGGAGGAAATGGAGACACTGAGATAGACAGCTCTGGATTTTGTTGCTGAAAAGAGGAAGAGGAGAGTGTGTCCTGGGGTTTATAGGAGGTATTTTGTTTTTAGATGCAAGGCAGTGCAACATTTTAAAAAAATTATATAGCATAGAAAGGAAATAGATGATGCAAGAGAGGGGACAATTGCAGAGTCAAAATCATTGAATAGGTAACCTTATAAAGAGGTGAGCCTCAGACGGGAGCCAGGACATCACACACACTGTGACCCAAGAGAGGGTAGAATAGATGCGCACCAGGGCAGGCATGATGGCACATTTGGTGGTGGAATGAGAGGGACTTCTCCTTGATTACTTTGGCCAACATCCAGCCAAAACCAGAACTGCCTAGCCTAAGTCAATACCACAGACTCTTGAGTTAAATACATGCGTCTTACATTAAGCCACTAAATTTTTGATGATGTGTTACATGGCATCATGGTGGCCACAGATCACTGGTGCAATGATTGCTCCACATCAGTACACATAGAGCTGCTTCATTTTAAAAAATAGTTACATACAGCATTGCATAATATGTGACATTTATTTTATCATCTCCCTCTACTGTTTATTTCAGTTGTTACTATAAGAAATGCTATTAGGAATATCTTCCTACATATAACTTTACACACACAGTGGTGTTTACAATGAATTCCTAGGGGTAGGATTTCTGGATCAAAGTGTATTATCAATGATAATTCTAATAGATACTGGCATTCAATAGAGGTTATCAATTTATGTGTTTGCCAATAACTTATGTTTCCACACATTTTATGCCATATATATATGTATATACATTGCCAATACAGTAGGTTACAAAGTAAATTCCTGGATCTCATGTTCATCTCTCTTATGTAGTCCTAGAATGAATTCACCAATCTTACTGGTTCCCACTTACTCTGAACAGTACCAATTTCATAATTATCAGCCCTGCCTCAAAAGATACATTAGCCTCCTAGCCTCACACCATCTCCTAGTGGTTCTATTTTGTCCGTGCTCTCTTTTTATTGATGGGTTATCCATTAAATTTCAATAAGCTATGGCTAATCTCACATAAGAAGAATGGGGAAAGTGTTCTACGGATTTACAAAGAAAATAGTTATGTTTAAGATTATTCATTATGAATGGAAATGTTGGAGGATGGTTGGAAAAGGCTAAAAAGGAAGAAGGAAATTAAAAAGAGAGGTGACGATGGGATGAACAGGTTTTTCTGAAGTTCCTTCAACTTCTACCATATTTCCTAACTCTTACTTCTCGGATTTGTATGTTAAATGTAATTTTGTTTAAATTTCTTCAACATGGACAGTGTAATACACTTGTGAATATTAGTTTTTACCTTAGGGCTGATCAGCTGCCCCAGCAGGGCCCCCATTCTCACAGGGTTAAAGAGGAGTCATTCAAACGGAGAGCCCTCCCAGCAAAAAAAGAGCAGTATCTATATATAGATAACAGGGGAAAACTAAGATAATAGCAGAACTACTAACAATTATAAAAGGAGTCATGGGCGCACCTAGTGAGGGGCCCTAATTCTTAGAGGTAGAGTTAGAGCCCTTTTATATCTTCCCAATCTTCAAACCACTATATCAAACATCTATTTGGAATTTTTATGTAATTATTCAATGTGCTGTATCATTTTAGATAGTGAAACAATGGGGGAAGTGTTCATTTATGGATAAATGTAAGTAATTTGACCTCAACGCAAGGCTAAAATTGTCAGGTTGGAAGCACTTCTAATTTTGCCACAGATTCTCAGCTTTATCACTTTGTATTCAAAGGGCAATTAGCTTAGATAGTGGTTTCTGATATTTAAGCTTTTTTTTTTTTCTTTTGTACATCTAACCACATTGCATTTGGAATTATGACCCTGCCTGAAGGCAATAGGTCTTCGGAAAAAAGCATGTGGGTGACTGGAGAGAATGGGATTGGAGTGCCACGAAGGGCAGAGTAGGGAAGGCTAATGCAGCCCTTTATCTCCTCCACTAAATGGTCATGCAAATCAGCAGCTCAAGTGAATCAACCTTCTTGAAACTGATATGATTTCCCGGATGGCTCGAGAAAGCGTAATGTCTTTAAGCTCTGAGTTGATACCCTTAAATAAAGCACTAAATTGAAAAAAGATATATTTAAATTCAGCTGTTCATTGTCTTTTCAGTTCTATCGCTTTCCCACTTAATGTATTTCTTTTTTTCTTTCACACATAATAAGCCTTAGTTATGAGGAAAAGAGACTGGCAGGAGAGACAACCCAGCCATTCAGGGTTTGTAATGGCTCATCAGATAATCACAAAACATTGGTGCCATTGAGAGAGTGCAGTCTGTGGGGGTGGGAGTGGGAGTGGGGGAGGGGTGGGTGGGGAACCTGAAGACAGGGCCGCAGACCCAGTGGCTGGGCCCTGCTGAGATTCTGTTGGAATCTTTTCGACCAATTCACTCAAACAATTGTTTTCTTCTTCCCCGAATCCACCAATTATTTGATTGAACCGAGAAACAAGCGGTTGTTTTGACACGAGGCTCTAGCTCAATGCTAAATTGAAGTTTGCATTTGACTATAGCTAAGTTCAATTCACTACTAACTTGAGGTTTGGTCTGAGATACAAAGCAGCTGCAAATTATGTTCTAAAGCCAGTAAATCACTGTCAACTTCTTTGGTGGCTTTAGAAATACACCAGACATGTAAAAAATAGAGTAATTAAGCTAGGTACCTTTTTTCAAAAAATCCAAGCAGCCCGCCATCCTTTCCTTGTTTTTCTTTCACTGTGGTTTTTTGAGTTTGGTTTGGTTTTAGATCGTGACAATATACTATCCTAGGACTAATTGGTTCTGGTCCATTTGTTTTTGTTCACAATCACCAGGTATGTTCCCAAGAGCGTCTATTTCCCTGTATCCTTTGAGGGGGTCCATACCTGTGTGATCCTTTTCCTTAGGTATTCCATTCTTGCCTCTACATCCATCAAGTGATTAAGTCTTTAATAACACTGGCCCATGGAAAGATGGGGAAGGATTACTGGGGGACCTGAACTCATCCCAACATCCCATAATGTTGCATGCCACCTCTGCCACCTCCCAAGCCATACTTTTGTCTATCACAAAGGAATTACAGGCATGCAAAGTCACTTCTATAGCTGGGAGAGGTTGGTGAAGAGGTGTCATTTGTTACACCAATTCAGATTGGTTGACCGATGACAGTGGCATGGCTAGCTTAGTGTGTCCAGGATTAGGGGAAAGAGAACAGTGGTTGACAAGCAATGTCCAACATGTGTGAGGAACACACCCGGTATTTCCCCCCGCCTCCTGGTTCTAAGGTCCTGTTCAGGCTCTAGGTACTGGTTGAATCGGTGTAACCAGAGGAAGCCGTAACTAGGACATCTTCTTTATAGGTCCATGGGTACTCTGTGCTCACCCAAGTCCCTTCCTTTTCCCACCTTCAGGAGTCAGAGAAAACTTCTTCTCAAGGTGACATACAGTCTCTGGGACCCAGAAAAGGGACCCTAAGCAAATCCCTATGACCAGAGATCTATAATGAAATGGCCAAGTCAGAGCAGCAGAGGGACCAGAGTACAGATTCAAGCTTCCTCCTTGATCCCACGAACAGTCCCCATTGCACACTAAACACCTGGGAGACAGTGAGGCTGGGGAGCTTCATGGTGATGAAAAGTGGAACATGACCCTTGCTCCTGGAGCTGGCTGTCCATTGGCTCGGTTGTTCGTACTTGCCTCCAATGAGCTGCTGACCCTGGCAACCCTACTCCCACCTTGAGCCTTATCTCCACTGTGCATTATGGATGACATTCATCCCTGTAGATGTGATGCCCATTCCAAAGAAGGAGGTACAAGTAAGTGAGCTCATGCCATGTATTTCTTCAGGTGCTTCTTGTTAGTGGCAGTGTTCCACTTCTGCAGGACTAGGGTTGGGGTCACAAGTGATCTCATACCTATAGGTTCTCTCTCTTTTAGTTTTTGTTCTCTTGGAAAAGATTTAGATTCATTTTTGTTTTCAGTTTTAGTCGGCAGTTCTCATTTTCATTCTTTCTCTCTTTCTGTCCTCAAGCACCACCTTCCTCATTTTCACTCTTATTCTCCCTCTCTCTCATTCCTTGCCATTTTCCATTTTAAAAAAAGCGTCTTCTCCTAGAATGAGCCCTATAAGTAGCATAACGATAAACACACCCTTGCTATGGATTTCTCATTCTCTTTTGCTGTGAGTCTAAAGAGCTGAGTAGCTATTCTTTTTCACCAGTGGAGTGAGGTATGGTGGCAAGCATGTAACCCCAGGACCTGGATTCTCCCACTTTATCTATTTAAAAAAAAAAGTAATTCTTCCTGTCCTGTCTACTTCACATAATTTTTACAAGGATCCAGTAAACACTTGTGGAATCTCCCTGTAAAGTATAAATTGTTAGTCAAATGTTTTATTATTACTATCCTTTTGTACATCTGGTCACCCCACTGTAAGGTGCTAATTACATCACAGGAGGATCTGAATGTCCTTTGTGGCAACTGACCAAAGAATGACATTTTCTAGGCAATGCCCATCCAAGTAATTCTCACTTACCTAGGATATCCTCTTCACCATTCCCAAGAATGCTGCCTGATTTCCTGACTTAGCCATAACAGAACCAAACTCAAGAGGGAGAAGCGACTGGGGCACCATCAGAGGTCAAGGAACACCATCACCATCCTCGGTATGCCTGTCACGTTACTCAGAGGCTTTTATCTTTGCATTCAATCAACTTCCTTAGGCGCAAGGCAGAAATTTCCAGACCCCTTCCAGGCCACTATCCATAAAACTGGACATGAAAAACATGCTTCCGGTGTAGGGATTTCTGTTTTGACAGCCTTGTACTCATATCTCAACCCAAACTCCTTCAATGCTAGATCTGTTTTCCTATTGGAAACTACTATACTGCTCCAGTTTAATAAAATGGTGATTTGTATCTAATCTGTGCTATGCGGCTTGAGATTTCCCTTAAAATCTCCCCCACAGTTTTATTTAAAAAGTGGCTTTCATTGAAAAGGCAGTGATGTTTTAGGAAATGACACCTAGTTCAAATCTCAAATATCATATGATGCAATCAATTTATATTTTCAATAGAGCCATTCCTCACTAACTGTAGAAGTTTGATTTCTGGAAACTCCCAAGGTAGAGGAATTCATGTTTGAGAAATAAAAGATCATACAGAAAGAAAAAAATAGGACCGTAGAGCTAGGTTTCATTGTAACCCTTAAAAGATTCTTATAAATACCTTTCAATAAATTTCAGTGAAGCAATAAAGGCAGCACAGTCTGTGAAGACAGAATGAATGAGATGATGAAGTTTTCACCATTTGAAATCTGTGATGGTGAGTGGAGTATTTGTTTTACCTTTCTTTCTAAAAAGGATATTGCAGGTAGGGACAAAAGCTCTGCAGGGCTGGAGGAGGGTCAGCACTTCCCATAGGCTTGGCCATGGAAGGTGGGGATGGGATGGAAGGCACTCTGGTTGCCTTTTGCCTCCAGCCAGACTGCATAAGACCAGAGAGCAAATATCAAAATGGTGCTCTGAAGTGCTAAAGGGAAACCAGGGGAGTATGTCCCAAGTAGATCAATCAATGTCTTTGGGATGTGGGGTGGGAATAAGGGAAAATTATCAAAGCTGAGGCTCAGAGCCCAGTAAAGTGCTGAGGAAGGAGATAAAGAAGAATAGCAATAGTTCAGAGCAGAAAAGTCAGAGACAAAGCGTTAACTCCTACAGCAGTCTTGCTCATTCCAGATACACTACTGTGTGGACAAGCCAGGTCCATCTAAGACAAAAGAAAAAACGAGGAGTAACTCATTATCATTATTCCAATTATTCCCAATAAACAGAAATCACAGATAGGTACACAGGACACACCATTCTTTCAGTTGCCAAAAAAAGACATCCTGAAATTTTGCATGAGAATTTGATATTGGGAATAATTACTACGGCATTTTCAAAAGATCTGTTTTTATAGGTAGAATTTCTCTCATGCTTCATTTTAGATGTCTTCCAATCTGATAAAAAGGCAAAATGGTTCAAAGGATACATTCATTTCAAAGAAACTGAAATTTAGACCTGATTTTTAAACCTGCCATAAAGCTGTCCTATATCTAAAGGAAAAGATATTTTTACCAGCTTTTGTGATTTTTAATTTCAATCATTATATAAATGATCAGAATTCCTTCTGATCTAAATATTAGTGTTTGGGGAAAACCCAACTTCTTATGTTTTGTCAACTGAAAAAAATGCTCAACCTAAAAATTAAATTATGTTTTATTTGGAGGGCATTCTGAGGATATCAAGCCTAGGAGACAGCCACATAGATAGCCCTAAGGCAATGCTCTGAAGAGGTAAGGGAGGAACCAGGATCTATAGGAGTTTTTGCAACAAAGACCAGGTAGTCAGTACATCAAAAGATTACTGCTAATTAAAAAAATCCAGACGTTTCAAGTTAATGAATTTAGTGCTTTTCTATGTATGGGAAGATGCAAGAGTCTGGGCTGACTGCAATCATTCCTTTAATATGCATTTCTGCACTCTGGGGCCGGTACCCTGTGCTTTCTCATCTTGAGTCCCCTCAGGACACACCACTGGGGGGCTGCAAGGGTTGACTGCTTGATGGCGGGCATCCTATTTCCATCCTGATTTCCCTCAGGGCTCATGATCTGGGGCAGCTATGCTTGATGTTTGCAACATCCTTTGTTGACTGATACGGCAGGCAACATTTTTCATTCACATATTCCTAAATGTCTTTGACCAGATTCCCAGGAGGTATGTAACCATATTCTCGAGTTGCCCCAATTCCTCTAGCCATTTACCTATTCTGCCTTTGCAGTGTTAGACAAAATGTGTATAGAAAGGCACAAGTTTCCTATGGCTGCCGTAATGAATTGCCACCATCTCAGTGGCTTAAAACAACTAAACTTTATTATCTTACAGGCTGGGAGACCAGAAGTCCAATATGAGTCTAACTGAGCTAACATAAAAGTGTCTGCAGGGCTATGTTTTTTTCTGGAAGCTTTAGAGGTAAATCTGGGGTTTTTGCCTTCTTCAGTTTTTAGAGGCCACCTGCATTCCTTGGATCGTGGCCCCTTGTCCACCTTCAAAGCCAATGATGGTGGGTCAAGTCCTCATTCACATCACTCTCGTGCTAACTCTTCTACCTTCATCTTTCACATGTAAAGATCCCTATAATTACACTGGGCCCATCTAGATAATCCAGGACCATCTCTCTATTTCAAGGTCAGCTCATTTTAACTTTAACTCCATCTGCAACCTTGATTCCCCTGTAACATAACAGGTCCTCAGGATTAGGATGTAGACAGCTTTGGGGGCTGTTTTTCTGCTTACTATGTCAGGTTTGTTAAAGAGAGCAGATAATCACTAGGATCTGGTTCCTTGTGAATAATCCGATAAAATTATTCATAGAAATTGTGTATTGGAATAGTCCTAATAACTTAATAGAGGAACTGGAAACATTCTTATTCACATCATTAAATTACATTGAATATGAAATGAGCCAAAATTGGTTAAAGTGATAAAAGTGGGTCATTATTTTGACCATCCAAATATTAGAGTGATACCTGTGCTGCCCTTTGACCTCCTGTGAAGGTTATAAAGGCAACTGCAAAAGAGGTAGGAATTGAACTGGTCCTATGTGCAGAGCCAAAGAAAGTTAGGTCCCAGAAGGGCATGACTCTTGAGGAAGGAGGGACAGACTACTTTGAGCTGCTGACAATAAACCGAAACATCCCTCTAACAGTCTGTTCCCTTGTTGTGCATCCTTTAATCAGCTGCTACTGTGTAGCTTACACTAGACCTTTCATGCACTTTCAACCATCCTATGAAAAAACTAACACTTCCCTCTAGTTACTTCTTATAAGTCCTTTCCAGAAATCTCTTTCCATTCCTATTCCTCCTGCTGTTATATTATACAACACTTCTTTATAAACAACTTCAGTGTCTCAGCAAATTTTGATGCAGCTATGTTCACATCTGCCACTTAATAACCAAGCTGTCTGCTAGTCCTAACCTAGTCTCAATTTACTGCTGAAGTTCATTACATTATGTTTATTATCAGTATGTTTGTTTTCTTTATCAGCAAATTCAAAGCTAGGGAAATCAGTTGTCAAAAGATCTTCTTGGGCCTATCAGAGCCACCCCCCACCCTGACAATTCAGGATAAAGGTAGTTTCTTAATGGAGCTTCTGTGAGATTTCCACAGCTAAAGTTTTAAATGTTTCAGACTAAGCGTCAATGAAGACAAATGTCCAGTTTTAGAGATGTGCCCTCCTTGGTCAAAGAGTTAGACTTCATCCATAATAGTCAGCTCAGGTTGTCATAATAAAATGCCATGGGGAGTTCCCTTTGTGGTGCAGTGGAAACGAATCCAACTAGGAATCATGGGGTTGCAGGTTCAATCCCTGGCCTTGCTCAGTGGGTTAAGGATCTGTCGTTGCTGTGAGCTGTGGTATAGGTTGCAGACGCAGCTTGGATCTGGTGTGGCCATGGCATAGGCCAACAGCTACAGCTCTGATTAGACCCCTAGCCTGGGAACCTCCATATGCCACAGGTGTGGCCCTAAAAAGACAAAAAAAAAAAAAAGCCATGGAAGTGAGTGGCTTAAACAATAGAAACTTATTTTCCCTTACTTATGGAGACTGGAAATCTAAGATTAAGGTGCCAGCATGATGGTTTCTGGTGAAAGGTTTCTTTCTGATATGCTGATGGCTGCCTTCTCCTTGTGTTCTCACAGAACAGGGTGAGAGAATGAGAGAGCAAGAGTGAGAGAGAGAGAGAAGGCGAGAGAGTGCAAGTTCTCTGGCATATCCTCTTTTAAGGGCATGAATGCCATCCTGAGGGCCTCATCCTCATGACCTCACCTAAACCTGATTGTCTCCCCACAGCTTAGAGCTTCAATAGATGACTTTTGAGAGGACATAATTCAGTTCATAGCACCATCCAAAAAGCAGGTTGGGATAATTCTCCAGATTACAACAGAGCTTTCTATAGGTTTTCCATTCCAAATCAAGAGCTGTATGTGGCACATAGAAATGCCTGTTGAACAAATTGGAAAATGAACCAGTGTCTGTCTTTGCCACTAGACCTGTCTTCCCAACACCATGGTGTCACATAGAATCAGTATGCATTTGTTAAGCAAATGAATATTGTAATAAATTGATACTGATACTTAGTTACCCACATGCTCTAACGTTGGAGACCAATTCTGAACTTCAGTTTGTTAGCTGGATAAATCTCATTATCTGCTGCCAAAATCCTTTACTGCTTGCTGTCTATTCACTGGGTTCTTATTTCCACTGTAGAGTCTTCATTGGTTATTTGCTCTCACAGGAAAAGACAGATGGGATGAGGTTTGAATGAAGCAGAGCTGGGTTCTAATCCCAAAGCAGACATTTCATGTTTGGGTGAAACTGGGAAAAATCGCTAAATCTCATTGATAAACTTAATGTCTCTAGGGATACAAATATCTTCCAAGGAAAATAATAAGGATTACATGATTTTAAACAAAATTCTATTTCACCAGCTTGGAGCAGCATCTCAGAAATGTCTCTTCTCTTCTGATAGTGGGGAATTTTCATTTTCTACAGATCCTGTTTTGTCTTGGGAATTTTTTCTCTAAAGTTGTGCTCAGTCTTGGTGCCATCGTTAATCCAGGTGCTCTGCCCTCTTGAAAGCCTCCTTGACATTCATTCTGTCTGGTCCTTTTTTCTCACTGCTTCAGTACATCTGAGGGGCAGGCATGTGTCCTAAGCTTAGCCACTCAGACTTTCTCCTAGGACTTAGCCAAACAGAGGGATGTGAAGACGAAAGAAACTGTGAACAGTTCACTTACTCCTGGTCTTAAGGCGATACCGTAGCAGTCAGGTAATTTTCATCCTGGTTTCTGTCTTCTTCCCAGTCTAGTTCTTTGGTCTTCCCTTTGACTCTATGAACTCCTCAGTGCCCTTCTAATTCATGATTAGGGTAGCCAGAGTTAGAGTCTCTGGCTTGCAACCACAAAATGCCAGCTAAAACTTCTATTTTTAAAACCTTAATATTTGACTACAGGGCACAAAAGTAATCAAATAGAAAGACATAGATATCTTGTTTGTAGGCAAAGAGATTTGATATTATAATATTTTTTAATAAAGTAACATGATAGTGATTAAACCATCAAAAAGCTTATTCCCAAAAAGCTTATTCCCGAAATTAAAAGAGTAAAAGAAGGAGACTAACTCTACTTGATCATAAAAAATTAATAAGAAAATAATATATTAATGTCCTTATAATCTTGGAGTAAGAAAAGCCTTTCCAAGAGTGGTACAAAAACTAAAGTCATAAGGGGGAAAAAAATCAATTTGACTAAGCCTGCTTTAAAATTCTCTATAGAGGAGGAATATCAAACATGATTCTCAACTGAGATGATTTCCAGTTTTCTCCTGGCCTCATAACATTACTTTTAATCTACCATTTAATCACTTTAACTATTTCTTTGCAAATCGTAGTAAAGGTTATGGTTTAGCACTTAGTTATGCAATATTGATCCAGATTAAGAAATCTGATGACTGTCACCTTGAACTAAAATGTGCACTATTTAGACATGCTTGAAATAACAAAAATGGTGTCTTAAAACACATATAATATGTCAAAGTAAGTGCTTTACATTTATTGCCCCATTTAATCCTAACAAATATATAAAATAAGAACTACTGTTATGGCCATTTGACAGATGACAAAATTGAGAGTTGGAGAGGCTAAGTTACAGACATAGTTATTAAATGGCAGAATGAAAACTTGAACTCGGGTCTGCCTTCGAACTAAATATATGTCCCTAATGGCTTCATTGCACTGCCATTAATGAAATGAAGATATAGGGTATGTTTCAAAGGCATAGTAAAAATAAGACAAGATGCTTCCTATGGACCTCCCCTTCTTAATAAAAAGCAAGCTTCCCAACTCATTCAAACACAGACTCATCCATTTAAAAACCTTTACCGAGAGCCTACTATGTGCCGTGGGTAAGTTCTAGAGGTTCGAAATTGATTGATGAATAAATCAAAGTGTCAGAGCATCTGCCCTCAAGGGAGGAAATAGGCAGTGCAAGACAAATAAATGAACACTAATATGCCAGATGACAATATACACTATGGGAGAAAAATGCAATTAAGGAGGCTAGAGTGATACAGAGAAGACTGGGTGCTCTGTTATAAAGAGAGGCCAGAGAAGGCTTCTCTGTTAAGAGGACATCTGAGCAGACACTTGAGGCAAGTGAGGGAGCCAAGCAGATATTTAAGAGGAAATGAGCATGAGAACTGCAAGTGCAAAACATGAGTGTACCCACTGGGCATGCTTGAGGAAGGCAGTGGAGAGCAGTGTGGCTAGTGTGAGTGAGCTCAGGGGGTGGGTGGTGAAAAATGAGGTCAGAGGTATGGGAGGGGCTGGAACACATGTGCAAAATATACACCCACCATATCAAAAAAACTACCCCAGTGCCAGTGTCTGCAGGACAGCTCTGGGCTGACTTCCAAGCAGGAGGCATTCTAGACGCTCGTGTTCTCAGAAGAGATCGGCACAATCTGCCTGCAGACTCAAATCACCCAGCCCTGCTGATCTCAACCAGAAAGACACACCAGTCTCTTGGAAACTGGGAGCCAGAAGACGTTTTTGATTAACTGACACATCTGCTAGATAATCTCTCCCATTATTGTTTTTATCAAGCAGTGTAGACTCAAGAGTTGAAATGATCAATTAGCTTAATTGCAACTTGGAGCCATGTTTCCTACCATGAAATGAATTCTCTCCATCCTGACTAGGTTATGTGTTTGAGATTTACAGGCAATGTTGCTAGCATGCTGTTGGTTTAGAGGTACTCCGATTCCCCTCCTTGGAAAAACTCAACCTGTTTCACTGAACACTGAGACAAGCAGTGTTATGTATTCTGCAAATACAATTTGCAGAATTTTATTTTCTAATTCTCTTGAACTGTTGTCAGATGTCCTATGAAAGCTTGTGATTAGGACTCAAGCCTGGTCAAAATCAATAGAAAATATGCCTTTTGCCAAAAAAGAGTGAGGAATCAGGAAGAGAACCTTTAAAAAAGATTTGTTATTTACTGGAGTTGAGTTGTGGTACTAAAAAGTCCTATTTCTAAAGAAAAGGTTTGGCAAATTTTTTTCTTATAAAGGACCATGTGGTAAATATTTTAAGGTGTGTGGACCATCAAGTTTTCTTTTTAAGACAAATTTAATGGTTCTATAGCATTAAATCAGACCCAGTGGATCTTCATTAACTATCACTGATGGTAGAAAACCCAAAAACAGACATAAAGAATAGTAGGATTTTTAGAAGACAAAGGTCCTTTTTTCCTCTTCACCAATGGTGTCTTTTTCTCTTTTAAGATTACAGGAACAAATTGTTCTCAGAAAAAGGCATTAGTTAACCCCGTGTGGTGGAGGATCTGTTGTCAACTCAGCCTCACCACCACCCTAAGGCCAGTAACCACGGCTTCACAAACTCCCTTCTCTGGGTGGTCCACGTTGGACTTTCCCAATGAGAGGAACTTGTGGAGATTTGGGATGCAGTCATGATGTAGAAGCCATTACTCTTCTCCAGAGGTGGTTGCAGGCAGATGGGCAGACAGAGCAGTGATTCCTAGTGGCTTCCGGAGAGCTTTTGGGAACCATCGCTTTGCCACAGCAGATTGAGGCCGTTGATGGGTCTTTTTGAAGATTTTTCAGAATCACAGTAGCTTCCAGGCAAGCCCTTGAGAACCACCTGCTTAGCTGCTTCTGGCTGATATCACAGTGTCCACCAGTCTGGCCTCCACCAGCAGCCAGAATCTCTGTGTTCCCAGGTCTGCCCTGAAAACCCTTAATCTTTACATTAAACCCTTTACACATGGAAAACAGAGAGAGGCTTCTGCTGTTCAGACTGAACCCTGTTTCACCACAGATTAAAAAAAAGATGGGTGAGTACACAGGTAACATCATTTTAGCATTTACTTTCCTTTCAGAAGTTTGTGGGTGTTGAGCATCCATTGCTGAGCCAAGTGCTGTTTTTGCATCAAATCTAAGATGCCATTGATCATGAAACATACAAGTACCATTAAGAAATAAAAATGTCCCAAATATGTAGTTTAAGAGGAAGCCCCTCCATAAATCTGGGACATGGAACAACTATATCGCCACTGCAAGTATAAATGAGAATAGAACACCCCTCATGGAAAAGAACAGCAAGAAAGCATGCAGGTTGGAACACTGTCAGTGGGGAAGGGAGAACACTCCCTGGAGAATTTGAACTACGCACAGTTCGGGTAGCTTTGTGGTCTGAACTTACACTTCCTGTGTAGCTGCCAAATCCTGGGGCAGAGAAGTTAGTGGTTTGGGGTGGGTGGTACCCTCCATGACTGGCCAAAGCAAAGGCCAGCCCTCCCTGGAAAACCTCACCTTTAGTCCAGGTGGGCAGGATTGTGTGGATATCAACTGGAAGATGCACCCTCAACTCAGAGACCCAGAACACAGAGGGGAAAGGCAACTGTGTGCCTTAGAATTGGTGGAATGCGTTGGCAGATGACAGTACCAAGGGTAAATTCTGAGGAGCACTTCAGAGGCCCAGTTGTTGTCTTTCTGGTGGTGCTGAACGTAGGTCAAAATTTGTGAGCAAAGACACGGAAGAATGAGACCCCAACTGTAAGAAGTGCTGTGATCAGAGGTGAAACTCGGGCATCTTCGTATCCCACTAAGTGAGTTTCCCATTTAAAAGAAATTTGAAACTATCCCCTTTGGATTCACAATACAGAGCCATGCAGTTAATTGGCATAGAGTTCAAACTCCTCGGCTTACAGAGACTCAATGACCTCGCCCATCTAAGTCTCCACATCTCCTGGCCCAACCTTCACTTTGTGGTCACATCTTTCCTGCTTGAAGTTCCAACTTCTTTCAGTTACTTGAGGTTCTCAGGACCCCCTGAGCTGTTTGTGTCATATTCCTGAGCTTTTCAACTGTTATCTTCTATCTGCTCTGCTGTCCGTCCTGTCTTTTGTGGATCTGCTGACTCACAACTTCCAGACTCAGGTGAGCATCACCTCCTTGGCAGAGCTTTCTCCGACCAAGTTTGGCTTATGTGTCCCTTCTCCGTGCATCCATAGCACCTCATGTTCAGCAATGGCCGGCCAGCCAGCATAAGGTCCTTACTGTTCGCTAAGAGTCAAGTGTAATGAAACACAAAGTGCCTACTACAGTGACTGGCACCCAGGAGATGCTCTGTGAATGTAATTTCTCATCTCCTTTTCTTAAGGCCTTGAGTATTCTGTTCAGTTGAGCAAAATGCATTGCCTAGAATCTGCCAGCCACACTGCTGAGGCTATAGGGATGAATAAGACACAGTTTCTGCCCCCAAGGTGACAATAAGTGAGAGAGAATGAAAGAAATTCTTGCTGTTTAATGCACATGAGATCGTGTTACAGGGGTGATGGGACAGCCTGTGTCCAGCCACCTGTGTGGCTCAGGAAAGGGGACCAGGGGTGGATGTCTGAAGAGCAGGTCAGAGGCCCCGGGGGTCATCGACCTGGTGGTGCCAAAGCGGGGAGGAAGTTTGTGAGCAAAGACACAAGAGAATGAGAAGAGAAGAGAATAAAGGCAAAGAGAAGAGAAGAGTAGGAAGTAGTGTGATCAGAGCTTAAGCTTCTTCCTTATTGTATCCCAGAGCTCAGCCCCATGCCTGGCACACAGTGGAATGGAAAGGAAGGAAGCAATGAAGAAAGGGAGGGAGGAAAGAAGGAAGGAGGAAGGGAGAGAGGGAGGGAAGAAATCTGACCCGAATTTAATTGTCAGCAGGTGGCTCATAGGCAAACAGAGCTTGTGAGTAATAAGAAAGCATCTAAATCAAGGAGGGAGAGAGAGAGAAGGAGGGAGGGAAGAAGGAATGACAGAAAGGAGGCAGGAACTCTCCGAAAAAAATTTTTAAATTTCATTTTTGTCAATTTTGATCCAACTCTCATTTTTTATTAACCGAAGATCCCACTGTACCATCGAAACCAGAGAGACAGCCCTCTTTCCCACACCAGAACAGCAGAGACCCATGCGCACTTGCTGGTAAATGTTTAACAGCAAGCTCTCCAGGAGGCACACAAAAGCCCTGACTCCGAGCATGTGCCAATTCCTGGAGTGAAAATGCTCACCCTGGCTGACTTCAAGCTACCACCGTGACAGGACTGAACGCAGCGCTGAAAAGAGAGACCATGCACGATCCACTCTCAGGGGCTGGGACAAATGGACCCCAGCAGACCACTGCCTGGGGGGGGGGGGGAGTTTCAGAAACAGAAGATAGACAAGACCAGAAGGTGGAGCATGATGAACAGCAGGTCATAGGAGCTGACTCCTGCAGGGCCTGGGGCAGCTTTTTGCAAGAGGCCACCTCTCCGGGCACCTGAGAGGTCGAGGGTTCATGGTCCTCGCCCTGTGGGAGATGGCTGGTACAGAATCTGCAGTGATGATCTGATAAGGACTCAGATACTCAATAAGGCTCAGCTGTCCTTGGGGTGAAACCTGAAGTCCAAAGCCGAGGCCCCCTCCCCAGGGCCTGGAAAGACACGAAGCACTCCTGCTCCTCTTTCCCCACTGCAGAACTATACCCAGAAGCTGCACACACAGGGGACCCCTTGAACACGTGCTAAAGGAATTAAGGGGCTCTGCTGTGGACTGACAGGTGGCCAAGTCTCCACGAGGGGAGGAGAAGCAGAGAGGCTGGGGGTCATCCTTCCAGTGTCCAAAATATTCAGAAGCAACCCAGAGCGAGGGGGACGTTTAGATGATACAGAGGACATGAATGGGAATGAGTGATGGGTTCGTGGACAGAGGCAAGTTTAGAGTTATCCTGAATGGTGAAACCACTCAGGTTCTTGAGTTTCGTCCTGCCCTGCCCCTCTTCCTTACCAGCTGGGAGAAAATGGTGAGTGGGCACAGAGGTAGGGGGAGAAAAATAAAGACACTCATTAGAGTGAAACACACAAGAGGCCGTGTTTCCGGTTGGTAAAACTGAAACCCCTTCCCTTCACCAGGCAAAGGTGGGGCCTCCCCACCCCATCTATCCCCCTGCTGCTTACGCCGTCCTGGCTGTGGTCACGCGTTCTGGCGAAGGGATGTGTCCTCCCAGAGGCTGGTATACAGACGTTTCCGGTAGCATTATTTATAATAGCCAGAAGGTGGAAACAACCCAAATAACCATCGCCTGCACAACAGATAAACAGAATGGGGTCTATCCAGACAATAGAAGGTTATTTGACTCTACAGAGAAAGGAAGGACTGACACATGCCACAGGATGGATGAATCTTGAAGACATTGTGCTCAGAGAAAGAAACCAGCCACGGAGGACCATGTATGACTACACATGATTCCATTCATAGGAACTGTCTGGAATGGGGACATCTGTGAGAGAGAAATTAGATTAATGGTTGCTTGGGGCTGAGGGCAGGGGCGGGGCGCTAGATAGAGGGAGATTGCTAAAGGAGTTCAGGTTTCTTTGTGAGATGATGGAAAGTTTCTAAAATTGTGTTGATGGCTGCACAAACCTGTGAATATACTAAAAATCATTACGTGGTACACATTAGATGGGTGAATTATATGGTATATAAATTCTATCTTCATAAAGCTGTTTTATAAAAAGCTGCGGGGACCCGAGTCGCTGTGGCTGTGGCATAGACCAGTGGCTATAGCTCTGATTAGATCCCTAGACTGGGAACCTCCATATGTTGTGGGAACGGTCCTAGAAAAGGCAAAAAGACACACACACAAAAAAAAAACCTGAGGGGAGCTGATCAGAGCATCCTTGCCTCACCCCCTCCTCCTCAACCCAGCCTTGCCTAGGCAGCCTGACCTTCCTCCCGCCTCCATCCCTCCCTCATCCGCATAGCTGCTGCCCTCAACTAAAGCCTAAAGAAGAAATTCTCGTATCCAACCTAATTAACTCACTAGGAAGTGAGAATGTGACAAGCCCCTTGAGACGTTTCCAGAAGAGTACCAATGAGAACCCCTTCCACAGAGGGGGGCAGAGGCAGGTGAGGGGTTAACCCAAGGAGCTACTATTCAGCTTCTCCAGGGAAAACTGTTCTCAGCTACCCAGGCCGTTCACCATGCTTCTCCTGCCTTTGCTCCTGAACTTTTACATCTTTTCCCCCTGCAGTTTCCATGGCATCAGCAGCTCCCAGATGGAAGCAGAAGATGGGGCAGTGGCATCTTCATATGTTTAAGTTTTTTTTTTTTTTTTGATTTGTATTTGGAGATATTTTTAAGCCCAAGTTCTATGATTTGAAGATCATCTACATTGACTGCTGTGTTGATTTTTATATAATTTCTCCTGAATTCCATGCCCAAAACTTAACCAGGTTTTTAGATTGCTTCACATTGGTTATTTTATCCTAGAACTGCAAAAAGAAGCCATTGGGGGGAAAAAAGAGAAAGAGAAATGTGCTATAACATGTAGAGGTATTGCATGGCCAAACTCCATAGCTACACTGGGCTAGATCAAGGGAATCCAGATTGAGTGTTTGCTGGCCTCTGTGTCAGGTCAAAAGCTGAAGCTGGGTCCCCCAGGCAGGAGTCCTTGAGGGCAGAGCCTCCCGCAGTTTTCCCATCTAAGAACCATCTGGGACACTTGTTAACAAATGCATTTTCTCAGGCTGTTGACCTGCTGAATTAGAGCCTTCTTCATGGGAGGGACCACTGGATCTATACACTTCACCAGGTGACCCTCTGTTAAAGATTATGGAGCCATCTCCTCCAGGAAAGGGTGGTGGCTAGTGTAAGTGGCAGTGTTTTGTCTTTGATAGTTTCAGTTCTGTACCCTTCATGGTGGGTGCCACTGCCAGAATCTCTGATGCAGTAGGATGGGACTGAGAATGTGACTTTCTCTGAAGATGCTGCTCGTCTGGGCAGCATCCTTTGAGAATCGTTGCTTTAGATCCAAATTCCTTGAAAGAATTGTCTGTCTGCTGCCTCCACAGCCCACTTCCCCTTCCACCCCAGAACCCACTCCAGGTGACATCTATTCCCTATCACTCCCCTGGAACTGCTATGGTTCAAGATCACCCGCAACCTGCTCATGGTCAAGTCCAGTCCTTATCTTCCTGGCTTATTTGGCATGCTTGATTGCTCTCACATCCATGAAATAGTTCTTCACCAGTCCTCCAAGACAACTCTCCCCCTCTCCTGGTTTTCCTTCCACTCACTTGCTTGGAGCCGGTCTCTCCAGGCTTGGGGACTTGTTTTCTTTATTCTCTGCCCTCACTCCCTATGTAAAGTAGCCCCATGGCTTTAAATACCATCTCCATGCTAATGGTTCTCAAATATATACCTCAAGACTGCTGATCTCTCCAGAACAACTGTACATGTTTTTATATATCTGACTGCCTTCTCAACACTTTCACTCATATTTCTATTAAATAGGCATCTCAAACTTAACACGTACAAAATCAAAATCTCATGCCTCCTCGCCGCCACTGTCCTGCTCTGGCTCCCCATCTCAGCAAATGGTAATCTCATCCTTTTAATTGCTCAGGCCAGAATCATTTAGTCAGCCGTGATTCCTCTCTTCTTATCAGGATGCATACCTGATCTATTAACAATCCTGTTGGATTTCAAGTCTCATCCTGGCTCACAACCTCCATCACCACTACCCTGGTCCAAACAACTTTTGTCCCTTTTCTGTATTATAACAACTTCCTTACTGGTCTCCTGGCTTCTGTTCTTGCCCTGCTTTGGTTTGTCTTCCAGGCAGAAATCAGAGTGACCCTTGCAAAAAGAAGTCAGCTGTTTTCCTGCTAAAAATTCTCCGGGAGGTTCTCATGCTATTTGGAATCAGAAGGAAGTCTCAGCAGTGACCTACAAAGCCTGCACAATCCATGCTTCCCACCCCCACCCCTGGGCCCACACCATCGTCTATGGCACTGGTTCAAAATGCAGGACACAGCAGAGTCTTAGCACTGGCTGTTCCTAGTCTGAAATACTCTCTCCCTACATGTCTGCATAGCTCCCCTTCACCTCCTTCCAGTGTTTACTCAAATATCAGCTTCTCTGGAATGTTTCACACTGTAATGTCCCTACCCCTCACCCCCTGTCCTTGCTCAGTTTTTTCATAGGACTCCTTCTAACAGTTCATTCTCTTGTTACTTGTCTATCCATCTCCACTAAATTGTAGGTCAATAAAGGGACAGATCTTGTATATTTTGTTAATGGCTAAATCCCATAGGATAAAGGCACATAATGGGTACTTGAAAAAAAATTGATGCGTGAATGAATGGGTTCTGATGCTGATACCAGGTGCTAGACATACCTTATGTTATGTATTCCCCTTTCCAGGCTGAGGAAACTGAGGTTAGGAGTCGTCAGGTAGTTTGTCTCAGGTCAGGACAACCTTAGGGACAAGCTAGAAGGGCTAGAAGGGTGATTCCATGACTTTCTGATTGATGTCTTCTGAGGTCTCATTAGACATTGAAATCTGTCCTCAAATGACAGGTTCTTCTCAGTTCCAAGTATATCTGCACCTGAAACTAACACAACATTGTAAACCAACTACACTTCAATTAAAAGTAAATAAATAGGAGTTCCCGTCATGGCACAGTGGAAACAAATCTGACTAGGAACCATGAGGTCGCAGGCTCGATCCCTGGCCTTGATCAGTGGGTTGAGGATCCTGCGTTGCCACGAGCTGTGGTGTAGGCCGGCAGCTGTAGTTCTATTAGACCCATAGCCTGGGAACCTCCATGTGCTGTCGGTTCAGCCCTAAAAAATAAAAGCAAAAAAATAAATAATTTTTTTTTTAAGTACATCTGGGACCCAAACAGGTCTATTTGGCTCCAAAGCCCCTTGATTTTTGCACAATGCTGGCAGTCCCTACAATTTTCATCATATTCTAGTCCATATGTTTAGGTAACTGAAAGCATTCTCAATTTACCACATGCTAAGTAACAGTTTGCTCCATCCAGTTCTCTACCCAAACACTCATGCTTCCTACATTTCCTGACCCCTGGGTCATTTATCTCCATGCAGAGGCTTTCTGAGCCATGGTCTGTCTTTTGAGCCTGCAGGGAGGTTGGGCTGGAGACAGGCCCGATCTGGCAGTGGGAAGTGGGTACATGAAAGATGTCACCCTCTAAATGTCCTCTAAATGTCTCCTGGACTTTCTTTCACCCTGTTCTTCAATGTCTTTGTAATCACCACGTCAGCATTAGAATCGTCGCGAAACGAAAAGGAAGCCTCACTTTATGGGGGAAAAACAAAACAAAACAAAACAAAAACAAAGAAAAAGGTCTCCAAGGACACTGGCCCTCTCCCTATTTGTTGCTGGCTACCTTTCTGCCCCTCCCTTATGGGAGTTTTTCAATCTCTCTAGAAATAGTTCCTTTTCCACCATCAACCAAGAACCCTGAGCAGCACGTCTTGGAATTATTTCTCCTGCAATGTCCATGCTTTTGTACCCATGTGCAAAAGCTCTCCTTCTCCTTCATCCCCTTTTCTCTCCTGTTAACAACTCTCCTCTCTCTTTTTTAATAACCGTTCTTCACAAGAGTGTTTCAAATTTCATTAGAAGCCAATGAAAAGTTGCCTGCAATTATAGAGAGAATTTAACTTGTATTAGGAGACCTCTTGATGGAAGATGTGTTGCTGTCCTTGTCCCTGAGAATTACAGGCATTTGAGGGACAGTGTCATGTATTGCCTGAGGAATGACTTGGAGGGTTTTAGTGCTCCCCTCCAATGAGATCACAGACCAACAACGACTGCTCCCCGAGGAAAGGTTACCCAGGCAATGTTTGGGTGGGGGGCAGGGGTCATGGTCCAGGTAATCCCCAGGACCACGGTCAGCACTGCTGCTGTCAGCAGCCTCCCTAAGGACCAGAGCCATTCTGAGGCGGCGCCATCTACGCTCCTCTCTAGGACTTCTGTGTCTGCAGAGGTACTGAGTGAAAACCGGAAGGATAAATGCAAAAGGAGCAGGAACTCTGCTTGGGGATCTGGTCTGTTAGCATGATCAAAGGACCCATGGGCAGAAGGCACCAGGGAATAGGCAGCTGGCCCAGCAGAACATACAGTGCTGCTGATCATGGTGGTCAAGGGGAGGAGGAAATATAGGGACCACTTAAGACCTGTTGAGGCCTCAGCATTAAGGATGGCATGCTCTCCTCTACACAGAGTTAACTTTTAAATAAACAGTGATAAGTCATAAAATAAGTATGAAAGAGTCCAAGATGGTCTAATGTTTTTCCCCAGGACATCAAATAATTTGAAAAGAAAAAATGCAGAACCTCTAGGAATCCTGCTGTGGTGAAGCTGGTTAAAAATCCGACATTGCCTCTGCAGCGGTGTGCATTCAATTCCCAGCCCAGCGCAGTGGGTTAAGGATCCTGCATTGCTGCAGCCGTGGCGTAGGTTGCAGCTGTGGCTTGGATTTGATCCCTGGCCAAGGAAATTCCATATGCTGTGGGTGCTGGCCCCCCAAAGAAAGAAAAGAAAAGAAAAGAAAAAATGCACTGCCTCGAACTCACTAGTGCCCTAAAAACACACACACCTCACCCCCACACACGTGCATGTTTGGTCTTTCTTTGGAATAACACAGCGGTTCATGGTACAGAAGGTTTTCCTCATATAGGAACTTGTCTGAAAGTAGAAGACATTTACTCAGATTAATCTATCCCTTATTGAGTGCTAGCTCTATGCCGATGCCATGCTCAGCAATTTTGCAAACCTCATTTTCCAGTCCTAACAACAATATAGTTTCATGGGGATTTGGGATGAATTCCCTCCATTCCATCTAAATGGGAGTAAAGCAAAGAGTTTGGCAATACTTTCCTAGACTGCGGACCCTGTTTTACAAACAAGAAAAGTACATGTGTTGGGTGGGTCTACCAAGTAGCAGAATGCAAGGCAGGTTAGACCTGCAAAGTGATTTCTTGAAGGAAAGAACAAGAAGAGACAAGGCGAAGTTTCAGACCCAATGCCAGTCTGTCCCCCTGTGAGGAAGAGGAGTCATGTGGGAAGAGCCTAGGGCTACAGGGCAGTTTCCAGGAAGGCTCAGCCAGGTTTAGGGGGAGTCAAGCCAACGTTGCCCTCTGGAGAAATCTCAAGCATGCCCAGAATGGATCTGTCTTAATCTCCACGGGGCCAGTCACTGGCTGGGAAGAGCCTACGGGGAAGCTTGGCTGGGGTGGATCCAGAAGGGCAGCCCCTGGTGGAGGTGAAGGTGGGGGCACAGAGGAGGGGGATGGAGGATGGGGAGTGAAAGAGGGGGAAGGGGGTGAGGAGGGGGTGGGGCATCTCTCAGTTATGCCCCTGCAGGGGATCTGAGCAGTATGTTTCCAAGGCTGCCACACCAATGTATTAGAGAATTAAAATGAATGTGTCTATTCACCCAACTTATTTGGTGGTGAAACTATGATGCAAATCCAGGCTTCCATATTCCCCATTTTTCTCACTGTGCCAAGCAGATCCCTTATTTGGAATGACATGGAATTGTGGAATTTTCAGCTATTTGAATTTATCTGTTAAAGTTTTAATTTTTTTTTAAGTTCTCCTTTTAATGTGTTTCAGTCAGCTCACTTACGAGTTGGGGAGCTTTGCCAACTCCCAGGTTGTCCAGTATAGAATTTTATCCAGGTTTCTGGGTATGAGCTTGAGCCAAAAGAAAACCCGACACCTTTGAAAAGTACCCAGGCATCTTTGTACCTCAGGCATCTCTGAAAGAGGACTTGCATTCTTGTTGGAGACACAGCATCCTGCCCTATAAAACATCTTTCCACAGGCTGATGCCATAAGACAATAAACAGAAACATCACGCTCTGTCTGTAGCAAAGACGCTTTTCTGCACCATTCACCCTCCCCTTTCTCTCCTTGCTACAGAGGTTTTGTAGCACAATAAGCCAACAAAATTGTGTTGTAAAGGAGAGCAAAAGAAAGGTTTATTAAATAGATGACACTCTCTGAGGAATTCATTCATTCCACCAACATTTAATGAGTACCTACCATGTGCCATGAACTAGAAATGCAGTGTTGAACAGGGAGACAGAAAAAAAGCTTTGTTACCAGGAAGTTTTCCCTCTTTGGGGAGGAGAAATATAATAAACCACAAACAAATTATACTAAATGGCAGTAATTGCTATGAAGAATATAAAACAGGACAAGGGGCTCAAGAGTGATAGGGGAAGGCAATGGTGCTCAACTAATATGGTCAGGGAAGGCTTCTAAGCATGGAAATGCAGGAATGGAGCCAGCTACATGAAGATGCAGGGAAGAGCATCCCAGGCAGAGGGAACCTTGGAGAGGAAGGACGGCCCCCAGAGGCAGGAACATGCATCCTGCATTTGAAGCAATGGAAAGATCTTTGTAGCTGAAGCCTATAGCGTACACAGAGGGTGTCATGAGGCAGAGGGATAGAGAGGGTCCAGCTCACACAGGACTCTATAAAACAAGGCAAAGATTGGGTTTTATTCTAAGTGCAACTGGAAACCACTGGAGGGTTTTAAACAGCGTTGTGTTGGGAGCTGCTCTGGTGCTGTGGGGAGAGTGCATTGCGGGAGGCAAGAATACACCTGTAGAGAGGGAACATGGTGGTCGAGAGGGGGGACGGTGGTGGCCCTGGAGAAGGTGTGGGGATGTGATTAGATTCCGAAAGTCCCTGGCCCACTCCTACAGAAGCCTATAGAGAACCAGCCTCATCTATGTGGGATGGAGGCTGAAATATGATCTCTTGGCCCTGACCATGTGGGATGTCACTTCAGCCATCAGAAGGATACAGCCCAGACCTGAGGAGGGCAGAGGGTCTTAACCAAAAAAAAAAAAAAAAAAAAAAAGAGAGAGAGAGAGAGAGAAGAAAGCTAAAACATGGCCCCAACTTGATTCTGCATGATTGAAGGGAGATCTGATTCCAAAAGCAAAAATCCATTTCTTGGATTTTGGGTATGTTAAGGATCCACTACGGGTCAGATTGTGTTCTTTCTGGTAATGGTCTGTGGTTGCACACCCCTGGAGACACCACAGGACACACCAATGTGTTCTATAAAACCCACTATAGTTAATGCTTCTGCAGGGTTTACAATGGGCCAGGTGCTAAGTGCTTTACCTCTGTTATTTAAATCTCATAACAACTCTATGCGGTAAAATTAGTATCCCCATTAGATGAGGAAACTGAGGCACCGAGAGGCTAAGTTACCAAAACTGATTGCTCTCACTTTAGAGTCTCTCTTCGGCTAAATATAGTGGGGCTCCAAGGACTCCAAGGATCTTGAACCCTCACTCAGCAACCCCTGGCTGTCCTGCACGTAAGGGCACCTGGGCTGTTCCGCGGGGGGTCTGCCAAGACATACAGCTGTGTGGCTGGCGCAGTCATCATGGATGTGAACTTTCCCACTGTGGGCATCGCCAATATATCCTGGCTTTCCAAAAGCCAAACAGAAGACCCTAAAGAGGGTGCCCAGCCCTCAATGGTTAGAAATCGCAGGTCCACTAATGCTGTGGCCCAGCTCTAACCAGAGCATTTCTTACCCTTCTGGTGGAAACACAGCAGCAAATTCATTCAGCAATTATCTGCTGACCTACTAAGTGCTAGGCATGTTCTAGACACTAAAGGTGACAGGGAACAAAGACACTCCTGCCTACAAGATTCTTACACATTAGTAGGAATGCCAACAGACAGACTGGCTAAAGTTCATAAAACAAGAGAATTAACAACATAGAATATGCATGCAAACGTTTAATCAGAAAACTGCAGATCATAGAAGAGAAATATGTTAGCAGAACAGAAATTAGGATCTAGAAGCCATGTGGTCTGGAGCAGTCAGGGAGAGGTGAATTTAAGAGAAGTTAAGGGGCAATTATTGAGGCCATTCTGGAAGAAGGTGAAGTATTTCTAAGGATTCCCTGGCATTTCACTGAAAAAGGTAGCATCTGGCTGTATTTCTGCCTGAGGCCGCTGTCCTCTTTTGAGGCTGAAAACATTTGCCATCTGCTTGATAATGCTGATGTTAATACAGGAGGCTGTTTTGCTTATGAACATCTATTCTGCCCAGGAAACCTGGAGAACAAATCTAAGAGCACATAGAATGGAGGAAAATACATTCTGGGGAAACTCCCAGGCTGAAATCTGACTGCTCCTATAAGATAGATGATTAACAAGAACATGCTACTCAATAGTTTGTAATAACCAACATGGGAAAAAAAGGATGGCTATATATATGCGTAAGACTGATTCACTTAGCTGTATACCTGAAAGTAATACAACATTGTTAATCAACTCTACTCCAATAAAGTTAAATTTTAAAAAAAGTCAATTGTAATGGTGAATCAAAAACCATATCAGTGAAATGTTAGTACTCTGCTACATTAAAGTCCATTGGTCTGTCTTAAAATTAAACAACAACAACAACAACAGCTGTTTAGGAGGCAGTGAGCAAGAGCTGCTTGCATCTCCTGTATCAATAATCTGTGTTTGGGGAGAAAGATCACTCTTCTTTGGCAGGAGGAAAAGTTGGGAACCTGACAACTCCAGGGTCCTAACAAACCTCCCTCATCCACCTGACTTTCTCAGACATACATATGGATGACTTTTGGGTCTTCAAATGTGAAAGAGTGGCTTGGACAGAAGGAGAAGAAAATAGGGAAGAGTTCTGGTAAAGGCTCCGCCCTTTCTTCTAACTTAGAATTCCTCATCTGGGTCATATTACAGAGGCGGGGACAATGTTTGCAGAGGGCTGCATTAAATTATTTTCTGGGAAAGAAAGTTGGAGGCTCCAGGAGTCCCTTTCTTCAACTCCTTGGCTGGATTAGTCATTTTCTGACACCTTGGAAAGACCAGTGAGTCTGGGGTCATGGGAAAGGGAGGGCAGTTCTGGGTTAGGCCCCCACCTTGAAATACCAGGCATTTAGAACAACCAACCAGTGTGCACCTCTTTATCTTTCAGAACTCTTGTATCTGGGATGACATTGACTCTTTGCTACTTAAATTGCAAATGCTTTCATCCCCTTTGTTGTTACCTTTTAGTTCTGTTTCTGTTCTTTTTTACTTACTGAAGGATTTTATTTTCATTTAGTCAGCTCTACCTTGGCCTTTATAATTTTCACCTTTGATTTTATACATAGAGAAGCCTTCCCCACTTGATATTATAAATATTGATATTATTCCCATAATCTAGCTGAGTATCCCAGACCCCCTTTCTATAGGACACCTCCTGCAGGAGGATGAAATATATCCTGTTGAACTCAGATGTGGCCATATAACTTGTGTTGGTCAATGAAATGCAAGAAGGAATGACCTGTATCATGTATTCACAGAGGTTGCAAGAGCCAGTAAGAGGCTCCCATGCTTTTTTCCCCTCTGAAACAATATCATTCATATTTCTGGATAGATGCCGCTCCATTAACCAGGGTCCCGAGATGAAAGCAACATGGAAGACAGCTCAGCTGACCCAGGATGGATAAATATCTTGAGCCCAAACCAGAACCTTATTGCAGGAAACATCTAAGATTGGCAGGGCGTTCTTACCACAGCACAACCCAGTCTCTGCTGACTAAGATGTGTTCCTGAACTTTCTCTTATCTCCTGTGGTACCCAGAAACAGAGTCTTAATTCTTAATTATCTATATTGCACCCAACTAAGACTAAAAATAAGCATAACCTCTTCTTTGAAAGTCCTAGGAAACAAACAATGTCAAATAGATAAATCTGAACCAAGAATTCCTGTGGTGGCTCAGGGGAACTAGTATCCATGAGGACCTTGGTTTGATCCCTGACCTTGCTCACTGGGTTAAGGATCCAGTGTTGCAGAGAGCGGTGGTGTAGGTTGCAGATGCATCTCAGATCCTGTGTTGCTGTGGCTGTGGTGTGGGCCAGCAGCTACAGTTCTGATTTGACCCCTAGGCTGGGAACTTTGATATGGGGTACGGCCCTAAAAAGATAAAAAAAAACACACAAACAAACAAAAAAAGAAAAACCCAGTCACCTCCTCAAAGGTTTTACCTGTTTGCTATTTTCCTCCTACATTCTGGAATGCTGATTCCAGAATAAATTGTGGCAAATGGTGGAGATCGAAAAAGAAGAATCAATCTTTGGGGGAAAGCAGAACAGTTTCATTAAAACTATCTTGAAAACGCTTGGGTGTAGGGTTTTAGCATTGCTGTTCCTCCACTCACACAAGAGCCCTGGCACAGAATGGGTTCCCCTGGGAACATCTGCATCACCATTTCACCTGTGACCACCTCCCTCCGTCAGTTCCTCCACTGGGGCCCGACTCCAAAACTCCGTGCCCAGGAGAAAGGTTGGGTTGCCAGAAGAGGTGTGGGAAAGTGAAGGATCGAATTTGCCTAGGGGAATGCTGAAAGGTAGTGGAGAGGGAAGCTAGTAAAAAGTTGCCAAAATCCCATTTCTCCCAGCCTATGGATGCTGTTTATCCCCCATGAATGCACACATGTCTTGAGAGGTTGCTGTGCCAGTCACCCTGGAAGGCACTGCACTTTCTCAACAGTGGCATTGTGATTTAGACACCACTGAGTTTGGAATGATCAGATGCAAAAGCCAGGAGGGATTTTCAGGGGAAGGACTTTCTTAACACTCTTCCTCCAAGTGACTCCTCCATCCTTAAAGGGGCCAAGCAACCCTGGGCGATGCCACAGAGGTCCTAAAGAACATTCAGAATTGCATCTTCCCAACATTGAAACCATCTTCATAGCCTTAGCATTAGCTAGTAAAGAGAATTGATGGATTCTAGTCAGAAGCACATTTTTGTATGGTAAGACCTAATTCTGCTCTTCTGCCCAAATTTTGACATTGAACAGCTGCCAGAAATCGACTCTCTCTTGAGCTGGAAGTCAGGGCAAACAGTACTGTTTCAACAGCATTTATTCCAAGCCCCTCCATAACCACCTCCACAGCTCAGTGGAGATTCACAGACATATAAATCAGCGTTGGCTCCGTCTAGAGGAGGATGGAGAGCTGGACAGCTCCCAAACAGCGAAGTCATACCCAGAACAATTAGTTACCAGCAACACACATTCCAAACAGCACATCACAGAAACAGGAACCTCCCAAGTTTGGTTCACTTAAGAACAGAAGCAGCTGGAAAAGACAGGAAAAAAATTGGTAAAGATTCTAATGCAAGGCTATATTTTTGCTTTAGACTGACTGAACATTTGCGTCCTTCCCAAATTCATCCATTGAAAGCTAATCTCTAAAATGGTGACATTTAGAGGTGGGGCCTTTGGGAGATGCTGAGGCCATGAAGACTCTGCCTTCATGAATGGAACGTGTGACCTTGGGAAAGAGATCTCAATGACCCCATGCCTCCTCCACCATGTGAAAACACAGAGAAACACCAGCTGTCTGTAACCCAGGAAACAGGCCATCACCAGACACCCAATCCACTGGCCCCTAGATCTTGGACTTTCCAACTTCCAGAATGATGAGAAATAAATGTTGCTTGTAAGCCATGCAGTCTATGGAATTTTTGTGATAGCAGCCCAAATGGGCTAAGACAACCTTAAAAAGTGAGAAGAAGAAACAGAGAAGCCACTGCAGCTGTTAAAGGAAATCCTACCATGAGAAAAGGACATTCCAAAATGAAACAGGAAGAATATGTCAGTGAATTCGATGATGGGAAGCAGGACAGGATATAACGGGGACCAAATCAAAGATAGACTTATCACCTCTTTAGTGAAAAGGAATCCAAAGGAATGGATTAGACAAGTTAATGGCCAGGATGGTATTCATACAGAAGACACTAAGTAGTAAACTTGATACTTAATGGTTCTCATGCCATAGCTTATGTGCAATCATTCTGTATTAATTAAAATGTTTTTTCTTCAGTAGCTCCCAAGGTAAAGAACCCCTTTAGGCTTTTGCTCGATAGGTATCTGATCAGTCTAGACAGGTAGACCCCACTGCCAAGTGAAGTCAGGGGTCCAGTACTCAGACAAGCCAGCTCAGATAACCAGCACTCCTTACACAACTGCACCAGGACAGGCTCAATCCCACCTAGGTGTGTTCCAGGTTTTCCTTCACATGTACCATCTCCTCCCATCCTCACAACCACAACCTCTGCCTCTGTAAGGTAAGTGGGATAGATATTTGGCAGTAAGGAAACTGAGGCCCAGGAAAAGCAAGGGTCACAAATTTGGTAGATGACAATGTTTGATCATTGAAATTGACTCTCAGGCCCTTTCCTCCAGCCCTGCTGCCTAGCTGGCAAACCCTTCCAGAAAAATGCTGTGAATACCCAATGTTCAAGTCAACAAGGAAAGATGAATCTTAGACACCTCTGAGGATGGCTTCCCAGCTTCTTTGGGATCTACCTGAAGCCCAGAGGTGGACCATCAACAGCCATATTTATTTATTTATTTATTTACTTGTCTTTTTGCTATTTCTTTGGGCCGCTCCCTCGGCATATGGAGATTCCCAGGCTAGGGGTCCAATCGGAGCTGTAGCCCCTGGCCTACGCCAGAGCCACAGCAACGCGGGATCTGAGCCGCGTCTGCAACCTACACCACAGCTCATGGCAACGCCGGATCGTTAACCCACTGAGCAAGGGCAGGGACTGAACCCGCAACCTCATGGTTCCTAGTCGGATTCGTTCACCACTGCGCCACGACGGGAACTCCAACAGCCATATTTAAAACATGAGATCTTGCTGCACCCTGTCCATGACTGATGGATCCAGGTGGATGCTGTTCTACTCAGAATCTCTCTCTCACACACACACACATACACACACCAAATTCAGAGAGAGGGAGTCACTGGAGCTAGATTCTGCTAGGGATGACTCTCTCAAGCAATTTGTCCTGGATGCTGGTGAAATACTTCAGTATCCATTCAATTTTTAAAATAGGATTTAATTTTTTAAAATTGCCTAATGAATCACTTTCTGCTTCTTGCAACCAAAGGAACATAACAAATACAATTTCCCCAGTCTCTCTCATTCTGAGTCTTTATTTTGTATTTTCACAGTAAACCTTTTGTTTTTTCCAAATGCATTCTCTCTTCATTGATCATTTTCTCTGCATTTCTCTATCAATGGCAAAGTTGGGGTACTTTCCATTCTGGCCACATTTCTCTTGGGTTCACCAACTATTGACCTTCTCAGATGACCATGAAACCAAATTATAGGCTAGAGAGAAAAACTGCACTTAGGCACTTAAAAGGGAGGAATGGACTGGCAGAAAGCCAATGGGATGGTGAACTCCATGTTAAATTAATAAACTCCCTGTCAAATGGCTTCAGTTCCTCTGAACACTGAGAAGGTATTAAAAGTCTGTCTCAGGCCCCCCAAAACTAGCTAATTGATTCACACTGCAGGCCAGGTCAGCTCAGTATCCTTAACTCACCTTTCTTTTGAGTAGATTTGCCGTTCACATAATAACAGATCAGCAGGCTGGCAGGTAAAATAACCCTCAGAAGACTATTAGGAGCTTTAAGTTTGCAAGTAGAGTTACACGTATTAAAAAAATCGTCATCTAAATCTTAATCTGCCTTTGCCTGAACTAAGGGAGACAAGGACGGACTTTTGGCATCTCTTCGATTCGATAAGCTGAGTGCAGTGGCTATAAATTAGGAAATCACAGATAGAGCTGTGAGGCAGCCTTGGAGCTTTCCTGGAGATTTTCCTGACCACTCTGTGGCATTATGGCGGGGAAGGCAGGTCTGGCGTGGGTGCAGAGGGAGGGGGATGCATTGCACGAGTACCTGAAAGACGGCACACTAGGGAGCCCTTCTCATCTCTAGGTGGCATGGAGCACGGGTAACCAAGAGAGACTTTTTATGAGCCTCCAGAGTCTATTTCAGTGTGGCTAAAGGTGCTCTTAATTGGTTTTCTATTCAGAGGCATTAAATTAACTTTACCTAAAAATATTGCTTACGTAGGTCAATGAAGGAAAATTGGATTGAGATTTAGTCTCTGTACAGCTGCAAAAGAAGCTCTAAAACCTTCGCATTTGTACCATAGCATATGGGCGAAGCGAAGAGCAAATGACTTGGCAGTTCTTGATGTGAGTATAAGGGCTATTGGGTCTGACACCCACTACTTTTTCTCACTTTCAGTTTGATATTGGGTAGAAAGCTTCAAAAGTAAAAGAAACAGTCAGATCTGGATTCCTCTAAGCTGTTAGTCACTGCAGATGGGGAAACCAATATCAGAGCCAAGCAGATCGGGCCTCATTCCCTTAGATCTGTTTAGACACTGAGAAAGAGCACTGGGGGGAGCTGAGTCCTGAGACTCAGGTCTGGATATCAACTTAGACAAGCACTTTCTCCTGAGTGAGCCTAGAAAATAAAGGATTTCAAGAGTAAGTCATATCTAAATCTCCTTCAAGTCTGAATCATTCTTATCATGCTTATCTTCTTCATTACTTATTGTCCTAAAATTGGATAAATTTTATCTTCAAAATTCTATGCACAATCTGAACATCATAAACTCTTATCTAAAATTGAGGAGTTCCCGCTGTGGTACAATGGGACCAGCAGCATCTCTGCAGTGCCAAGACACAGGTTCGATCCCTGGTCCAGCACAGTGGGTTAAAGGATCCTGCGTTGCCGCAGGTGCGGCATAGTTTGCAGCTGTGGCTCGGACCTGATCCCTGATGTGGGAACTCCACATGCCATGGGGCAGCCAAAAAATAAGGAAATAAAATCAACATATCCCCAAAGTTCAGAAAATCAGAATAATTTTTGTGAAACCATAGAATATTCACAAGAATGGTTACTACATGGTACAAGATTCAAAATGAGCTTCAAAATCATAAAAAAAAGGATGAATTTCTGTTCAATTTGGCTTTATGAAGATATTCTAATTCTCTTCCAGGGAAAGTCTCAGGAAATGAGAGACAGATCATAGCAGCTCCAAAAAGATGTAGCGTCCTGCTCCATCAGAAGCTCTAAACCTCAAGAGTGAGGCTGTGGTTTGCCTTGATTGTTCTCCCAGCGCGTGAGGAAATCAACTTTCCTATGAACTTCCCTCATTTCCATCAGCTATCCTTGGCATCCAGGAAAGACATAATGGTTTTTTTTTTTGGGGGGGGGGGAGTTGTTGTTTGTTTTATTGAAATCAGAATCCTACCAGGCCAGCAACACCAAGAAAAGTGTCACAGATGATTTTATTCCTTTGGCTTTTAAAAGGACTAAGACAACTTGGGGGAAAAATTTGCTTAAACCCAAAATTGTGTTTGAGGAAAATTCTTGTGTTTTATAATAGAGAGCAAAGTGCAACATTTAAGATGTAACCTTTTCCTGGAGAGAGCACAGTTGTTTCAGAAGATGTTCAGAAAGCAGCACAGAGCTGGGCACTCACTGGCCCCTCAGTATGTGCCAATGACGGAGACGGTGTCCCCTCTTCAAGGACAGACTTTTGTCTCTGGGAGACAAAGTCCACTCGGCAAGCCCCTGCCCTGGGAAAACACAACATGCCATGGGGTCAAAGGAAGGGTGGGCGAGAAGCCCCCTGAGCACTATTTGTAGTAGGAGAAAACTTCTTGAGGGGGTGACTTTACCCTTTCCTTTCACTCTTTTTTTTTTTGGATTGTTTTAAAGGCATTATATATCAGCGATCAAGATTAGCAGGCAGTAGAGCCAGACATGAGGGGTTCAAATCCCAGTTTAGCCACTTACTAGCTGAGTGACCCACGTTACTGAACCTCTCTGTGCCTCACATTTCTCACTATTCAAAGGTGATAATAACAAAACGATAATAACAATAACTGCTTCCTAGGGTCGCTGTGAAGATTTAAAGTGCTTAGATCCATGTCTGGTGTGAGTCTCTTACAAATTCTCATTTACCTTCAGTGTTTTAGGTTTTAATGTCTCGCCTGTTTAACCTCCATCTCACACACTTTCAAGGTTCTCACATACAGCAGAGAAGGTGAAACTGAGCAGCAAGCTCTCTGAAGAGTCAGCATGGTTGCTAAGCAACCTGGCCCCAATCCACCTTCCCCATCTCTCTGCTTACAGCTCTCTCCCCAGTGCGCTCCTGCCTGCCCCCATCATTCTGCCCTTCTTCTTGCCCCCATCCCTCACCTTTCCAGTGTTCTGTTCACCTTCTTACCCCCCCTTCCCTGTCCCCAAACACTCTCTGGTCTCATCAGGCTGCGTTCCCTATCTCTGTGGTACTTCTCAAGACATTCTCTGCTCTTAGGGTCCTTCATTGCATACTATTCAGTATTATCATTAGTATTTTAACACTTCTTTTACTCTCCTAGCCTTACTGGATTGTAAATTCCTTAAAGGTAAGGGCATGTCTTGCTCGTATTGGTATGAGTTCTGAGCACAATGGCTTTCACCTAGTTGGTCCTGAATTTGTTCCATACATAAATGTATGAAGCAAAAACAAGCAAACAAAAGTCATACCAAAAAAATAGCGAAAGAGAGGGTGGTTTCTGAAGTCAGACCAACTTCAGTTCTGGCTTTGCCAATATTGGCTGTGCAACAGTGGCCAGTCATTCTATCTGCTCCTGATCTCATCAATAAAGGAAGGTCACAGAACCTCCCTTACATGGTTGTTGTAGGATTAAATGAGATAATGTGTATGAAGGATGTAGAAAGGCACTTGGCATTTAGTAAGAGTTCAATAACCATTATCCATCATTATTGCAATTGTCTCATTTTCTCCCTCTATTGCAATTACTCTTGGGTGATTATGTTTATAGAGAAACATCCCTCTGTTTATCAATGATTCCTAAGGAGACAAATATATTCTAATGTAATACAAACATTAAGGGTAACAATTATGAATCTGAGTGAATAAAAAAATTCTAAATATGCTAAGCATATCTGCTAAAGTATTACAGGAAATAAGTTTAGTACTTCGGAAACCTGTTCATCAAATATTTTCCAATGTCAGCACTTTGGGAGAGTTCCCATCTATAAGTCATTTTGTCCCACACCATACAATAATATGATCCATAGTTCACCTGTCTGAAGGGGTTGAAAGGTCACTTGGTGGCAGGCTTTATTTTCCCTTAGTATAGTCAGGGGGAAATGAGGCACAGAGAAGTATTTGGCTCCAAGACAACAGAATTAGTGGCAAACCTTATTCAAAAAAATCTACCCTTTCTCAAGGCTTTGTCCAAATACCAAATGGAGAAGTGAATCTCATTTAGATGTTCTTTAAGTGTAACTCTTTTAAGTATAATCCAAATCTCCCGTGAAGATAATGTGACTCAAATATATAGCATCCTGGGGGTCTTACTTGTTGAAAAAAAGAACAAGTATTATATCAATTGAGACCCAGTCAGGAGATATAAATGACGCCAGCTATTTTAACAGAGAGAAGGTGATCTAAAAAAAATTTAACCAGGCATTGAAAACCTAAAAAGAAAAAGAGAACGCTATCATGGAGGCAGCAGCCCAGGAAGCAGCCACCAACCCTAGGCCTGGAGGAGCAAAGGAAAGATGTTGGAATTATTAAAACTTAGAATCTGGATGTGGCGTGCCATGGAGCTGAGACTCCATGCAGATGCCTTACAAGGAGCATTTTACCAATTCTCTTGTAATAACAGATAATGGAATGTAGCTGCAAAGTACTGAGTCACTATGCTATACACCTGAAACTAACACAATATTGTACATCAATTATATTTCAATCAAAAAAAGGAGAGGCGGAGTTCCTGTCTTGGTGCAGCAGAAATGAATCCGACTAGGAACCATGGGGTTGCGGGTTCCATCCCTGGCCTCCATCAGTGGGTTGAGGATCCGGCATTGCTATGAGCTGTGGTGAAGGTTGTAGATCCAGCTCGGATCTGGCATTGCTGTGGCTGTGGCTGTGGCCGGCAGCTATAGATCCAGTTGGACCCCTAGCCTGGGAACCTCCATATGCCACAGGTGTGGCCCTAAAAAGACAAAAGAACAAAAAAAATTTTTTTTAAAAAAAAGGAGAGGCAGCTGTTGGGCTGGTGCTGATTTCTCTGAGTTTGGAGGGTGAGCTGCATAGGCCTGGGACCCAGCCTCCTGAAGAGAGGGTATCAGGAGTTCCGGTCGTGGCTCAGTGGTTAACGAATCTGACTAGTACCCATGAGGATGTGGGTTCGATCCCTGGCCTTGCTCAGTGGGTTAAGGATCTGGCATTGTTGTGGCTGTGGTGTAGGCAGCAGCTGCAGCTCCAATTCGATCCCTAGCCTGGGAACCTCCATATGCCACAGGTGTGACCCTGAAAAGGCAAAAGACAAAAAAAAAAAAAAGAAAAGAAAAGAAAGAAAGGGATCAACCAACTTCAGCTAATATCTGGGAAAGGCATGAGGAGGCTGATTCTGAGTGTTAGAAAAACTGTCACCTGGATTCACTGCTACTCCAGAAATGAAATGTGATTGTGGGGTGAAATTTTGCTAGGGTGATATAAGGACAGGGACCAAATGCAAAGAAGGCCCTTTTATTAGACCCTCCTTCAGTCTTCTATTCGTTAGCTAATGCATTCGACTGAGCTGAACCAGAAAGCAGCTGGTAGAGCAAAGCAATGCTTTGCAGAGCCAGGCCTGGTTGACATCACAACCTAGTGAAGAAAAACGTGGGACTAAGACACTTAACTGGCATGGGTGCCTGGGGGGGTTAAATATTTTGCTTTGCTTTATTGTAATTTATACCCAATATAGTGACCTGTCTCCTACGTTTTTCTTGGCTCCTATTTGCATACTTCCTATCATAACTGGAATAAGAAAATTGTCTTACTGATCCAAACATGTGTTTTTGTTAGACCTTTAGATTAAAATTAAAGGTTTTTTTAAGAAAGCCTAATAGCAGATTTTTCTACCTTGAAGCCCTACAAATTTATGGTTTATCCACTCTACTTAATTTCGTAAATGCGATTTATCACCAAGAAAATGATGTATCTGAATCTGTAATTGTGAGATGATTGAAAGATAACACCGAGAGCCTAGTGGATTCTGTAATGTATCAGTAAATAATTATAATGAATAACGTTAGTAATGGGGTTGCTAATGGAATCCGCCTATCACTTGAAAATGCTCAGTGTTTTTCGTTGTTATTGCCTTTGTTGGAATCATTACAAAGAATGAATTGTCTGAGACATCTGATCCCCTACCCAACCTGTTAAAACCTGATTTCATTTTGCTCAGAAGTAACTGAGAAGTTGCATTTAGATTCAGTAGAGACCAAGACTGAAATATTTAGCCAAAGGACACACTCCTATTCATTTAAGAGTGCTATCCATTCCAGATGCATTCTTAGGATGGCATATTGCGTGTCTGTCACTAAAGATAAACTTTGCAGGTTAAGGTCAAAACAAGGTATTTCTGCCTCCAAAGCCCATGCAGGCTGGAGTCGGGGGAGGGTAGTATAGAGAAAGGCATAGAGCTATGTATTATCATGGCAGGTAGGGGCTGGGAGTCACAATGGCTGTGAGTTTTCCTTCTCAGTGATGTTCTTTTTTTTTTGTCTTTTGTCTTTTTTGTTGTTGTTGTTGTTGTTGTTGCTATTTCTTGGGCCACTCCCACGGCATATGGAGGTTCCCAGGCTAGGGGTCGAATCGGAACTGTAGCCACCGGCCTACGCCAGAGCCACAGCAACTCGGGATCCGAGCCGCGTCTGCAACCTACACCACAGCTCATGGCAACACCGGATCGTTAACCCACTGAGCAAGGGCAGGGACCGAACCCGCAACCTCATGGTTCCTAGTCGGATTCGTTAACCACTGCGCCACGACGGGAACTCCCTCAGTGATGTTCTTACAGAAAAGAGTCCACCTTCCTCCTGTCTTCCTTGAACCGGTCTTGATTTCTGAAATCTCATGTGCACTGCTCTCTTCTCCATTGATGCTACAGCAACAGGAAAGCCCAGAAGAAATTATCAAAGTGTTCAGAAATGAAAAAGAAACCCCAAAACCCAGCCCCCACCCACACCCACAAATGGGAGCCCAGTCCATCGGGGAAAGGATTGCATAGAGACCAGATGTCAATAAAAGGGGGTGACCCTTACTGTGTTATAAGGAGCCCCAGGAGGATTGGAACGGTGAGGGGCAGGGATCTTGGCCACAGAACAGAAGGAGAAGAATTCCAATCAAAAGCAATTGCACACTTCAAGATTTCCAACCCTTTGCATAGACAATCAAGAGCTAACTCTAAGTCATTTGTTTTTGGCATTTGGATGGCCCGAGAGGAGTCCAAGGCAAATAAACAAATGTGAGCCTGGAGATGTCGAAGTAAAACTATATCTAAGAGCTACCAGGCCTTGGGAACCCCTGCAGAGCTTTGAATAGAGGAGGTGGACATCGGGGGGCAGGGGTACAGACAGTATTTCCAACACTATCTTTGAGCTGACATGTTTAAAGTGTTAGAACCAGTTTTTGTATTTTTAGTAGAGAACATTTATAAATCATTTATATTGTAGACAGTTTGGCAGTTTGGATTGACACACAAAAGCTACACAGAGCCCTCTGCTCAGCCTGCCGTATTCCAAAACATCCCCACACTCTCTCCTCTTGAGGCCCTTCCCAGAAGCCTGCGGTTCTCCTTATCCAAAAGCGACAGGCAGCAACCAAAAAGGTTAAGGCCAATTAGACTGAAAGCGCCAAAAGCTTCCACTGCAAAAGCAGCTCAACAACAGAAATTGTGGGTGACGTAAGCACTGTCTTGCCAAAAAGCCTTGTTCTCTGCCTTCCAGGCACGTGGTAGAGCATGTTATGTCCTGGCCCCTGGGTGGTCAAGTGCAGCCAATGTAACCAATCCTGGCTGAAAAAGTTAGGAGCAGAAGTAACAGCACCCCTTCCAGCCTGGAGCATTTAATTGCTGGTCCAAGACCTTCCAGCATTATCTTCCTTCTGCCGCAGCACCTGGCAACGTTTGAGATGATGGCTATTCCATGATGGGCATGTGGCTTGAATAAGAGAAAAGTCTTTGTTATTTGGAGCCCCTGGGATTTTGCAGTATTTGTTAGGATAACTTTGCCCTTCCTGACTGATAACAATATAGAACAATCATTGAGTACTTTATTCTAATCACTTTCTATATCCTGATTTAATGCTAACAATACCCCTTTGAGATGGCCACTATTGCATCCTTGTGGCACAGACGAGGATATGGAGGCACAGAGAAGCTACATAACTTTCTTTTTTTCTTTTTAACTCAATGAATTTTATTACATTTATGGTTGTACAATGATCATCACAACCCAATTTTGTAGCATTTCCATCCCAATCCCCCAGCCCATCCCCCCCATCCCCCAACATGTCTCCTTTGGAGATCATTAATTTTTCAATGTCTATGAGTCAGTATCTGTTCTGCAAAGAAGTTCATTGTGTCCTTTTTTAGATTCCACATGTAAGTGACAGCATATGATGTTGGTGTTTCACTGTCTAACTTCACTTAGCATGATAATTTCTAAGTCTATCTGTGTCACTGCAAATGCCATTATTTCTCTCCTTTTAAGGGCTGAGTAATATTCCATTGTGCATATGGACCAAATCTTCTTTATCCACTCCTCTGCTGATGGGCATTTAGGTTGTTTCCATGTCTTGGCTATTGTGAATATTGCTGCAATGAACATTGGAGTACATATATCTTTTTGAGTCATGGTTTCCTCTGGATAGATGCCCAGGAGTGGGATTGCTGGATCAAATGTTAATTCTACGTTTAGTTTTCTGAGGAATCTCCATACTGTTTTCCACAGTGGTTGTACCAATTTACATTCCCACCAACAGTGTAGGGTTCCCTTTTCTCTATACCCTCCAGCATTTATTGTTTGTTGACTTTTTGATGACAGCCATTCTAGCCAGTGAGAAGTTTCATAAGTTGGTGTAACTAATGCAAAAGGTAGAACTAGATGCAAGTATAGGAAGTTCGTCTCCAGGTCCTGAGATCTATCCCCTGAGCTAAGTTGCCTGTTGACAAGTATTGTACATTTTAATATGACCACTGTGACAAGCTTTAATAAAACTGCTCATCTTCAAAAACATACACATTGAAAACTGCAGGAAAAACATATCATCATATCAAAGTCACCATATGTTACCCTCAAGTTTAACTCTTGTTTGCAGTTAATTGCAATTATTCTATAAGGAGGAAAAAAATTGGCATTGGAAATAACTGCACCCCAGATGTCGCTACTTGCATCGCCAAGTTGCACGACTATTGAAAAAAAGGAATAGCATGGCCATGAAATAAATAACATTTAATCATGGCGGCTGCACTTTTCTGCAAGATCTGGGTCTATACGCTAGACCAGGTCCCCCTGAGTAAGAGTCATACCTTAGAAAAAAACAGGAACTGGAAACATTATCTATTTAGCATGTTTCATTTTAGATTAAACAGATTTTACTCTCTGTTCTCTGGTAATTATATATAATTAAAAAGCACCAAGGAATGTGCATAAAAGCACAATGAAGTAATAATCATGTGAACAGTGGCTTATTTTAACTCACTGCCAAGGGGAAGTTGCTTTTATTCAGATTAATTTGTGGAAGGACTGATATGAACATGACAGCGAGACAGAAGGGAACATGTTCTTTCAACTTGCTCAGCTCAGAAAACACGATTAATGAAACACATCTAATTGCATCAGTGCTTCGGAAGACATTATTACCAAGCACACTTTAAAAGTCATGCTCCAATGAAACAGCCTTCTCTCCTGCGGAACCCATCCCATTTTTCAGGACTTTTCCTGAAGTCAGGTTGATTTTGATCACTGTTTTAAAGCAAGACCTCGAGGAGTAGCTACGAGACTCGAGAGTTTGTTCAAGCATCAGCTCAGTATTACGCTGACTGCCATGAGGGGGTATTTTCCAGAACAAAGTCGAGTATGAAAGTGTTGACCCACCACTAAGTCTTTCACTTGTTTAATAGCAATGCGTTGGGTATTATGGCAAGAAGACGCTGAGCTGGGAAAGGCGGCATGCAAGGGACAAAGACATGAACACACGTGTGCTGGGAGCTTCCTCTATGTCGGGACCTACCTCATTGAATCCTCACAATGACTCGATGAGATCATGATCAGTATAATCACCACATTTCCATCAGGTGGGAGATAAGGCTTATGTCAACACATATAGAATGCTACCTGGTGATTTAGGTATGAAGCAGAAAGTATGGAAGACTAGGGCTACTTGGCAATTTTAAATAGGGTAGTTAGGGAATGCCATGAAAGTGACATTAAAATAAAGTCCCAAAGGGAGGGAGGGGAAAGGTACAGAAATCTCTTGAGGAGAGGCACTCTTGGCAGAAGAGCAAGGACAAGGGACTTGAGGTGGGGAATGGAGAAGGGACGGCAAAGAGGCGTGTGTGGGAAGTGGCTGGGGATTCGTCCGCAGGAAGGAACAAGAGCATGGATGGTGGCTGGTGGAGGTGACTGAGGGACCGTGGATTTTATGGGCCGGGGTAAGTCCTTAGAGCATTTTGGGTGAAGGAGGGTCAGGATCTGACACCAGAATCACTCCAGCTGCTGGGTTGAGAATAGACCAAAAGGCAGTAAAGAAGAAGCAGGGCGATTTGGTTGAGGGGCTATGGCAATCCACCAGGCAAAAGTGGACAGTGGTCTGACCCAGGCTGACAAGAGCAGAGGGTTTAAAAATAAATAAATAAATAAATAAATAAATAAATAAATAAATAAATAAATAAATAAAGCAAGCCTGATCCTGGATCTACTACTATTTTCAAAAGAGAAACAACAGGATCTGTGACAGATCACCTGGGGACTGTCAGAGAGTAACAGGATCTATGAAAGATCAGACAGGGATTGTCAGAGGGCAACAGGATCTGTGACAGATCAGATGGGGACTGTCAGAGAGCATGGCCTCAGGGAAGGCCCCCAGTCTTTGGCAACTAGAAGCATGTGGTGGTCTTTAGCTGAGGTGGGGAAAGCTGAGGAGAGCAACTTGGGATGTCTCCGTGTGGGGCATGTGAGTTTAAAATACCCATAAGATGACCAAACAGAGATGTCAAAGAGAAAAACAGCCTTGAGCTAAAGAGATAGAACAGAGCTGGAAATAGACATTGGCGCATCATTAGCACAAACATGATACTTCAAGTCAAGGGTTTGAATGAGGCCATCAGGGAGATGAGTGTAGAGGAAGGAAGATAACCAAAGTGTGAGTCCTGGATCGCACCAACGTTTCAAGGTTGGAAGATGAAGAGGAACCAGCTAAGGGGATCTGAGAGCAGCCACAGAGGTAGGAAGAAAGCCACAGAGTCCAGAATGATGATCCGGGAGTCAACCAGGCTGGAGGAAATACTCGATTCCAGCTCTGCCTTCTTCTCTGGTGTTTTGAAATAAAACTAGAGGATAAGAGTGAAATCCTTTTAAAAAGTTGTCAAGCCTTCTACGTCTCCAAGACTCTCAAGAACTTTCCAAATGCACATGCAAACTAAATCGATTTTAAAAACCGAGTATACACACATGTATTATACTGATTTGAAATGTATCCATTTAAACAGATCAGTCAACCAAAATACATCAGGTAATTCTCCAGGAATAATAATACATTTAAACATACTCAAGTTTTCAAACCCACCCAGATTCTTAAACACTATTATCACCCTCCATCCTCCAGCCATTTGATCAATCTTTCAATGGCTATGACAGCTTAGAGAGAAAAATATTCACTTACAGTTTAAGTGTCACTCCAGGATTTAACCTCCAGTTTGATATAGAGCTTTCTCTAGAGAGTCAGGAACCAAGAATGAGGCTGTGTACCCACTTCCCCAAGGACAGGGACATCCTAAACCTAGTGGCTCCTAACCTTGTATGCTATATGGCACACATTTAAAACCTATTTTTAGGATCATGATATTTATGTTTATTGGGTTTGGAGCTTATAATGATAGAGAGTGGCTAGGAGTGCAGGGAGGTGAGGAAAGGAAAAGGGAGAAGGGAAAATCTGAAGCCAGGCCTTAGCACTGAAAAGGCCCAGGCATGTGAAGAGCCAGAGTGAGGGGTTCCCAGCAGAGAAAACCACAAAAGCAAAGAGATACAGCCATGAAGACAAAACAGGCAATGTGATCTCAGAGGATGAACCATCTAATTTAATGTAGGGAAGACAAATGAGTCAGACACCACGCAGGGCCAAATTAAGCCACTGGGGAATCAGGCAGGCGACATATCCATGGGGGCATCTTTCTCGCTCATGGGCAAAAGTCTTCGAATGTACTGATAAGACATTGATCAAGCTTGGTGGTACAGTGGAAGGACACATGTGAATTCTAATGCGACTGACCTGCACATTTTTACAGCCGCATTTAGGTATACGCCTCCTCCTTTCAGCTACCAATGCCCTCATCAGTATGTTAATATGATCATTTCCTACATGCTGCAAACCAAGGCAGAACGAGGGCTGGGTGACCCCCTCCCCCGCCCCAGTGTGCAATAGTCTTCCCATATGTCTTGTTTATTTCCAGTCATTGGTGCCAACTGCTGAAGGAATGGCATGAATTCAGGCAAGAGCATTACCTGGTCCAACCTCTCCTGTCTGAGACTGTCCTCAGATGCTAAGTTAATAACCACCTAGGATCAAACAGTTCAGGAAGGCTTTCCACCTTCTGCTGGCGCAGCCTGGTGGATGAGCTTTGGCCTTTCTGCCATCCCCAGTCCTTTATTTTGTTTAGCTTTTGACAGCTGTGGACCTTGCAGAGAAGCCAAACAGGTTGAGAAACCAGTTTGGTCCCAACAGACCTGCACAGTGGGAACTCACCTCTATACACACAGATCTGGGGCAGTGCCTACCCCGGGCACTGGGACAGCAGCCCAGGTTCCCAGAGAGCCCCAAGACATCCAGTCTAAACAGATACATCAATCTGCTCACTGAGAGAAGAAAGCTGGCTCTCCCAATATAATTACAGGGTGGCTGATTTATTATTCTGAACTTTGGTGCATGGCAGGGGTAGTGTTATCTCTGCCAGTGTATAATATTGGGCCAAAAGATGAAATACCAAGCTAGCCTGATGGGTTCCAAGAATCCATTTGCATAAACAGAGCTCCCGCATATGCCAATGTGTGTTCAAGGATTGTGCCACGTGGCTTAGTCTCTTTGGCAAAGCCCTTTCGAGAAGGAAATTACAAGCTTTCATATATTCAGAACCATTTAATAGCTGGCAGGCTACTGCCAACCACCAAAGCTACTGCCAAGTCTACTGAGATATCTTAAAGTGTCCATCGTTGTCAGGTTGGTTTTAGAGCTAAATAAATATACCACAAATGACACATGCTACATTTTCTCTAAAAGAAACAATCATTTCTCTCTAGCCCTAGTCCCTGGTGGTATAAACATGCTAAACCCCAGAGGTGAAAAGAATATTTTATAAAAGATTGTGGGAGGTCATGTGAGATCATGGTCCAGGGAATGGATTGTGGAATGACAGAGATGGAGGTTAGAATTAAGCTCCTCCAGAGTTTTCTGACAGGGCCCTAGAGGTCAAGGATCTGTGGTTGTCACTGATATGGCACAGGTTCGATTCCTGACCCAGGAACTTTCTCATGCTGTAGGCATGGCCAAAAAAAAAAAAAAGATTAATAGCTCCTCTACGTGACAGCTTCATGTGCTTCAACAAGTTTCATAACCCTTACAAACCTCAATGACCTCATCTGTGAAATGGGAATTAAATGTTGTTAGGGTGAGTGAGTGGTTTTAGATAAGCCACTTGGCATAAGAGAGGAAATCAATAAACACCATTTGTCAAAATGGTAGGGTCTGATGATGAATCCTCTGGATGTGGAATTCCCTATGAAACAATTTTACATTTGTGTTTCTCTGTCAATTGTAATTGGAAGTCAATATAGCCATATGTAGGATGCCGAAAGACCCATTTGGATTTATTGTAGACCCCAACTTGGAATCTACGTGTACTATCACACTGGCAACAGGTGGTATTACTTGAATTGTCAAGAGCTAGAGAGGATAGAAGAAAACTAGAGTTATATAAAGGAAGCATCCATTGAAGATGAAGGCCCATGATGCCCGTGGGTTGTGTGCATGAATATTCGAAGCGTTCAGAACAGAGAAAACTGGTGGAGGACTAAGCGGTCCCACAGCCCTGGTCCTATAGCACCAAGAGGGCCTCGTGCTTCAATCATCATCATGAACAACAATCAACTCACAAAACAGTGCTTGTCATGTTTATTAATATTATTGTCTTGAAATTTATTTATTTTGGAGTTTTGTTTCTAACACATAAAATTGTTTAGACTTCATGGTTGTTTGCAAGTAGTAAAGAAGTTTATCCCTGGTTTTAGGCTTTATATATTTAAATAAGTAAACCTAAGAAACAATTCCTAGTTGCAGTGGATGTTCAGGCAAATGTTTATTCTCCATAGAATGAGTTCACAGATTATTCAGTTTTCAGAAACCCAGTAATAACTGGCCACTGCTAGTATAATTATTAGGAAGGAAATAAATTGATGCAAGGAATAAACACTGTGTTAAGTGAAAGAGCAGGCTATAATATTGTTATGATCAACATTGTGTTGAAAAAATGATGCCCAGGAAAAACAACAATGTAAAGGAACATTTTAAATAATAATAGTTACATTTCGGTGATAAAATTATGACTGCCTTTTTTCCTATCTTAAAATGTTTCAATTTGTCCTTAAGCAACAGAAATTTCATCATTTTAAAGCCTGTGTCTCCACGGGGAGCAGCCCCTCCAGGGTGAGAACATTACTTGCAAGGAATGTAGGCTGACTCCAGACCAGCCCCTTCCCAACACTTACAGCCCAAGCCCCCTGTTTTCAATAGATTCCTGCAAATTGTGCTTCAGATCCCTAAATACCCCCTGGTAGCTTCAACAGATGTGATTTACAGGGCACGACTCTCTCTTAAAACACCTTTCCGGGAACTGGAATTCTGCGTAGTACTGGTGAGTTCCAAGAACCATCTGTGCGGCGGTGAAGGTGGTCACCAGCTCCCCCTCATTCGTCTCCATTGGCTCCTCTCCATGGCCCACCCCTGGCAAATGGGGAAATCAGCCTCGAATGGCTTTCTTGTCTCTCTAGCACCCCTTTGGGCCACCTCTGCCTTCCTTCTGGCCTTCTTCCTGAGACTTAGTCATTGCGTCACACCAGCACCAGACCTTCCTTGGCTGGGCTTCCAGCGCTGTCTGCCCAGCCCTTCTTAATACTTACCTTGGAGAGCGTGGTGGGAATTCCTACCCAAGCCAGCTGCACTCTTTAAATGCCTAAAGCTAATCGGATTACAACACACACACAAATGCGTGTGTATTTTTTTTTAATACCCAGGCAACCCCAAAGCATATAAATTAGGATATTTGGAGGCAGGCCCTGATACTGGAAATTCTAATGTCCAGCCAAGTTTGAGAACCATCAGATCAACAGCCCAAAGCTGAGTCAATATCTCAAAGGTCTGAGAACACACACTCTGAAACCAATGACCTAAAGTTGAACTGTGGCTCCACCACAAACCTGCTAGCTCCATAACCTTGAGCGATTTTAATGTATCCCTGGATACTTTCATTTCCTTACTTGTAAAGAGGAGAGGACACTGATAAGCCTTTCTGTCTAATAGGGTGGAGGCAAGGCTTAAGTCCCGTAACTCCTAGGAAGCGCTTAGGGCAGCCTAGCATGCAGTAAGTGCTTTGTCCGGGCTGGTTCTCATTGATAATTATCATTACTCACCATCCCCTAGTCACCTGGCTCAGAGGAGCCCAGGGAGGCAGCTTCAGGAGTAAAGCAACAATGAGATCTCCTTCTCCTCTGAGATAAGATCTTATGACAGCTCCTGTCCTGAGCAGACCTTTGCTGGTCTCAGTCCCCATCAGGTGCTGTGACTAAGGATGCTGGGGCGTGTGGACACCAGTCACCCTTCTCTGGGCCCCTCCTCAGAGGGCCCACAGCGCTCTAGGAAGTGCCTGATGGGTGCTGTTCATGTAACGAGTAGAATCCACTTCTGCAGCCATCTCACAGGCATACCTGATCTTCTTCTTTTAATTGAATTATAGTTGATTTACAATGTTGCGTTAGTTTCCGGTGTTCAGCATTGCGATTCTGTTATGCATGTACATATTTCTTTTGATTATGGCTCATTACAGGATTTGAATATAGTTCCTCCTGCTCTATAGTTGGATCTTGTTGTTTATCTCTTTTATATGTAGTAGTGTGTATCTGTTGAACCCAAGCTCCGAATTTATCCCTCCCCACCCGCGTTTCCCCTCTGGTAACCCTAAATTTCTGTGTCTGTTGAGTCTGTTTCATAAGTACATTCATGTAGTGTCACATTTGGGATTCCACTATAAGGGACTTGATTTTCAAGGGGCGGCTGCAACCCTCGCTCGCCTTTGGCAACCCTCCCGGTGCCCCAGGCTTGGGGCTCCTGGGGTGTGCCCATGTCCTAATAAGGTCTATTCCCCCACTTCACCAAACCCAGTTCACCAACCTGCGTGTTAAAATAAACACCCTCCCGAGCTCCCTGGGCTGCACACCTGTGAGTGTTTGCTTTTAACTGACGTGTTGATTTAGCATTAGACCCAGCAGGGGATGTGGTTACAGGGCTAGATAAGGCTCTGAGCAGCTCTGCGCACAGGAGGAAAATGCCAAGTTGGGTAATGAACACTGAACCGCCCCGTGCTCTGGCTTAAAAATATCTTTACCAAAATTATGAAAGCACCACAGAAACAAAACACAGCACAAAGCGTCTGAGCAATTTTCCTTCCCCACCCTCCACCATCCCGGAAAGCAGCGTGGGTTTTGGAACTGGCACTTAGGGCAGGCAGGAGTCCTGTGCTCTAAGCGTCTTTCCAGCCCTCCTCTCTGCCTGCGAATCAGCAGATTTCGCCTCTCAGGTCTCAGTTTCCCCAGCAATGAAAAGAAGGGTTTGAAGGCTCTGATCTCTGTGATCCTTCCAGGGCCTCATCGCCTGAGTTATCATGTAGGGGAACCTGCGGATCCACGGATGAATGACGCATTCAATTACTGAACACGAATCATGCAACAGGCAGTGTGGGAAAGAGGAGAAAGGAGAGGCCAGAGCAGGTCAGGCTCTGCCCCTGCGAGCAAATAAGCATGACCAAGGGTTTCGTAAATACATGCTGGCAAAGGTATACGTCAACGGGAAAGCTGATTTTCGCAAATAGGGATCAGTAGTTTTTAATAAAGAGGGTGATTCTTAAATTGAGAGTTGAGTGACTGTTAGGTGTTCTCCGAGGAGGGGAGAGGAGGGGAGGGGAGGGGAGGGGCGGGGTGTTACAGGCAAAGCTTCAACCTGGGCTGAGCTCAAAAAAGCTTGGTGGGCTGGGGAATGGAAACCCCCTCAGAGTCTGAAAGGTAGACTGTGAGAAGGTGGGGGGAATGGGATGGGAGGCCAGTAGCGAGAGATGCTGTTGAACGCAAGAGAAGAAAGGGTTCCCATCACAGGTGTAGGATATAAAGGAGTTGAGAGTTTAGCCTACAAACAGAGGAGTCAGTCACAACCAGTTTTATTTTCAACCCAACCAAATCCCAGCCAACGAAAGCCTCATGCAAAATAAATATCCCCGAGGATGATTAAGGGATTAGAATAGGTGCTTTGTTTTCAATGGTCCCATTTTATTTTACTCTGTTAGGTAACACATGTGTAAGCCTTGGTGGACTCCTGTGTCTTGCTTGTTTCTTCAGAGACACTACTTGAGGCTTCAGGACATCCGTTTACAAGTTGTTGCCTTTAATGTACAGCCTTCTTCCTAATGCCCCTTCGACTTAGACAATGCAGACTGAGAAACCATCACTCCCCCCAAGCTTTCAAGGTGAAGTCCGTGGTACCCTTCCCATATCCTTATTGTTCTTTCTCCCTCTATCATGTGTTTTTCTTCTTTCTTGTGTGTGGACTTTGATTATGCATCTGGCAAGTGGAGATTATATCATGAATATTTTATAAGCCTATAATGCCAGCGCAGAAGAGGATATTAATAGCTGAATGACTTAAAAGAATATTCCGACACGCCTAGCACATGCCTGGCACAGAGCAGGCACATAATTAGAAGAAAGCTCATAGGCTTTGGAGTCAGAAAGTTCAGGGGTTTAATCCTGGCCAGGTCACTGAGTGGTCCTGAGCAAGTCATTTCACTCTGAGCCTCAATTTCTTCACCTGTAAGAAGGAATTAATAATATTGTTAAGGGACTGTTTAAAGGGATAAAATTAAGATTCTCATGCAGATAGAAATGGCGCACCGCTAAAGATTTTCTTTAACAGACAAATGTGAAATTGGTTTAAAGCAAAAATAAAAGAAGCCCAAATTTATATGGTGTAAAGGAATGTTCAAATACGTTTACAAACATAGAAATTGGCTTTTTCCAATAGAGGGAAGATGAGTGGGTGGAGGAGCCAATTTAATTCTATACAACGACTATGTATTTATATGTCTGTAGATAAGAATCCTTTGCATTGCAACCTGTTATTGATACCCTATAGAGTAGCAAAATAGCTTAAAGGCAATGAAAGGCTGATTCCCCCCCATCCCCTGCCTTGAATCAGAATGAGATGACTTAAAAGAGTGTGCACCAAATGATGAATGCATGGGTTTCCACTGCAGCACGAACTTTTCTCTATAACATTGAGATGGCACCCTCTCATTGCCCAGAGAATTAGATCTTATATACATGGAACCCCTTGCATAGTTCTGAGAATATACCACCAGTTGTCCAGCAAGTGATAACTGGTTTTATTATCATCAACATTATGTTGTGAAAGAAAATTGCTTCTTGGGCAAGTTGTTGCTCATCCAACCAGAATCTGTATTCTCTATCACTATGACCTAATGGCATCCAATAAAGCTGGGCACTGGCTTGGTATTCATTAGAATTTTGAATGACATACTTGTATTAAGGATAATACTCTGATGAACTGTGGAGGAGATCTTGAAAACAGTTAAAGATTACCTTTCTGAGTTAGGAGGGATGGCAAGGGAACTCTAGGTAACCGCTACCATCATGCTCTCTTTCTGAAAGTCCCTGGATCCCAGGCCCTCTGCACGTAAAATCACCGTGGCTGAGTGTTACTCTGCTGAACCCCCCCTTCCCACAGGAGGCCAGTGTGAGTTCTCTTGAAAATGAGCATTGGCTTTACCCTGATTCTAGGTCCTTATTCAAATACAGCTCTCACTAATGCCAGCTGGATTGTCCACTGTGCCTGCTATGACATCTTCAAGGAACCAAAACCAAATTATGATGGCACTATTGTCGCTGGCAGTTGAATTCTTATGGGAAGCAGGCCAAGACAAACACACTCTGTTTCCGGAACTCACCCCATTTGAAATGATATGGAAACAAAGAGAGAAGGGGAGCTAGGCAGAGCGAGTGTGCGTGTATGTGTGTGTGTGTGTGCGTGTGCATGTGCGTGTGTGTGCACACACGCATGGCTGTGATTAAATAGGAATAACTAAACCAGCCACCCCAAATGTAAAATGCTGTTCCTTGCATGAGGCTGAAATAATTTTCTGGTGGTAAAGAAGAACACGGGAGGGGATAGGGCTAAAAATTTGGTGTGTCTTAGAACTGTCTCTGGTTTTACTGGTTTGGACCCTATTAGGACTTGCCTATTTCTTCTTTTTTCTTTGAAAAGCCTATCATTTTATTTTATTTTTATTTATTTATTTATTTATTTTGTCTTTTTGCTATTTCTTTGGGCCGCTCCCGCGGCATACGGAGGTTCCCAGGCTAGGGGTCAAATCAGAGCTGTAGCCACCGGCCTATGCCAGAGCCACAGCAACGCAGGATCCGAGCCGCGTCTGCAACCTACACCACAGCTCACGGCAACGCCGGATCGTTAACCCACTGAGCAGGGGCAGGGATCGAACCCGCAACCTCATGGTTCCTAGTCGGGTTCGTTAACCACTGCGCCACGACGGGAACTCCAAGCCTATCATTTTAAAGCAGTGTCAAGGGACCATTCAATGTGTACTTAACAGTGAACTTGGCTTCTGACCATTTTCAAGAGCTAGGGAAAGACACAAAAAAATACCTTTGATTTTCATGAGCTGGACAGAGCCTCTGGAGCCCCAGGCCACCTTGCACACGTTTAGGCATCCTGCCTGGGACTTAGAGGAAAGCTGCCCTAAAGACAAACTCAACTTATTCTTCCCACATCTGCTGATAGCTCTTCAAGACATAGAAAGAGCTCTTTGACTGGAAAGAAAACTAGTCTGAGGACAGGTATGGGCCTGGGTGATGGGAAAGGAATGATGTCTTTGATCAGAGAGCAAAACTTACTGTGGATAAAGGCAGGGCTAGTCTTTTGATTTAGGGGCTACCTACAATGATTTCATGAGTTTCTGATAAAGGCCCATTCTGCCCAAAATAACTTTGCTTTGCAAGAGAATGCCAGAAATCCCAGGATTTTGAGTTTCAGTTCTGTAACTCGAGCATCTGTTGATTTGCAAGGATGCATGTATTCAGTTCTTTCTTGGAAATTCAAAGAAAGAAATGACCATGGAATCTAGAGACTCCTAACCTATGACTATTAATGTCTTTGAGAACCTGAAGAATTCCACACCTCAGAGTCTTACATGCACCTTATGAGTTGGGCTTCTTTTTTTTTTTTTTAACTTTTTAGGGCTGCACCCGTGGCATATGGACATTCCCAGGCTAGGGGTCGAATCAGAGCTGTAGCTGCCAGCCTACACCACAGCCACAGCAACACAGGATCCAAGCCCCGTCTGCAACCTACACCTCAGCTCACAGCAACGTCAGATCCTTAACCCACTGAGCAAGGCCAGGCATCGAACCTGCATCCTCATGGATGCTAGTCAGATTCGTTAACTGCTGAGCCACAACAGGAAATCCTGAGCTGGGCTTCTTTCTTCAGTTCTTTGCAAAGAAGAGAAGCTAATTCTGGCTAATTTAAACACAAGAGGGATTTGGTGGAAGGAAATGGAGTGAGAGAGGAAACAGAACTGCTTTGGGATCTAGGCAGCAGGAACTAAGTCCTAGTGGGCACAGTTTCTTGTGTGCTGCCAGTGAAATGAATCAGATCAAGCCATTTTCCCTCTTACTGTAAACATGATTTCCTGAGAAGAATATGGTTTGGCCTACATTAGACTCCCAGCTCCCCCACGGCTGGAGGAAGTGATGCTTTTTGACTGGCAATGGCACCAAGAGAGAAGGTACTCGAGATACTCAGAGGGGATCAAGGTCCTAAAAGGAAACCAGGGTCCTGATGTGACTGAGAGGGGAGATGATGCTGGACAGGCTAAACCCACAAATGTCTGCTAAACATGCCTACTTGCAGCAGTCTGTGTGGCATATGAATAGAGAATATGGATCTTTGTCATGGACCCCAGCTCTAAAACCTGGGATCTAAAAACCCCTGACTGGGCTACATCCTGGGACCAATATTTAGATGGCCTCTTCAACATACTCTATGTCCTGAACATATGTGTGTTGGTGGAGGTACTAGAATATAAGTACATTTGGAGGGCATGATAGAAAAAACTGAGGATGAAAATACTAAGAACGGATAAGAAACAAATCAAAAGCTGAGAATAGTACAACCAAGTTTTCCCCAAACCTGATCCTAGATTGAGTCATCTCCATGTAAAGATTTATCTACGCTTATACCAGACGTGGGCACTTGCACCAGGGATCCACTGGATATGCATGCGGCCCAGAGCTATTACAGTAGCTAAAGTGCCAGGGAGACCTTCCAGGCAGAGTGATGCCCTGGAGTGAGTGGTGCATCAGGACCAAGCCTCTGGGCTTGACTTCTGATTTCCCTGGAGCAAGGACAGCGCCAGAGAAAACCATGATGGGAAAGGAGGATCTCCCCTCATCTTACCAGCCATGTGGCCTGACCTAGACCTGAAGTGGCCTGGGACTCATCCCCTGAGAACCGGATTGTGTTATATGTGGCTCTGGACTGGGGCAGAGGGGTGGATCGGGGGGTGGGATCTTCTCTTGGATGACTTTACCATTTCAAAGTTTTATAATTCAATTCCTTAAGAGGTGGTGCGATCCCCTTGAGGTCCACTGTGATTTTTGCCCCCTCCTACTTCTCCAGGTGCATCCCAAGCTCCTCTCATTCCACATGCTCATCTTCTACATCCACAGGAGGCTACCCTGGCCTCCTTTCAAACTCCTCATCCTCCTTGAGCCTTCGAGGCTTCATCACACATTGTACTCCTGCCTGATGTGCCCTGCCCCAATTCTGGCTAACTCCAGCTTATTTTCCAGTTCAAGCTGAAAGTGGATTCCTCCCCAGAAATATTCACTGATGCAAATTAGATCTGGCCCCCACCCACCAAGCTGCACTTGTTTTTCATGGCACTTCCCACACTGGTAAAATATTTTGTGCTAATCCATTATATCCCTGTCTCCCTAACCTGGTTAGACCCTGGAAGGATAACGTGGAGAGATATAGACCATAATTGTCTCATTCACTTTTATGACCTCAGGTCCAGCAACATGATAGGTGATCATTAAATATATGTTGAACATATACTGTGCAGTATTATACTAAAGAAGAGGAGCTATCAAGGCCAAATAGTAAAATGAAATTAGTTAGGTTATTAAATTTAGATGTACCTGCTAATGAATGTAGAGGTGGAAACAGATATAAAATATAAGACACTGAGAGCATTGTAGCCTATCTTCCATTCTTTCAACCACAGAAATGAAGGGAGCCAAGAAAACCTATGGAATGGAGCCAAAGATAGTTGAGGTTTTAGTGAAAGTTAAAAGCTCATGTATCACATTTGGTTGCCCTGGCAACAGAACCACCATCTTATGCTAATGATATTGTAATATGATAAAGCAAATACAAATAAGCAAACAACTTATCAGAAATGGGGCAACAAATAGACCAGTTGGATTCACCTTTGGTGATGATCTAAGATGAAATCTTGGAACAGACTCTGTGCTGCAAAGGATGCTGTCCTAGAACTTGAGTTATGTATAAAAGGGTTTAAACCAGGTCATAGAATTTGAGAAATCAATTCTAAACTCTATATAGGGAAGCACATAAGGCTATGATCAACCAAGATGGTTTTAAATAACAGAACAAGATCTGAGACTCACTGCAGATGTCTCAGTTGTGATGTGGAGCCTACAGCTATAAAACCTCAGTGGCATAACACAATAAGCATCTATTTTGGCTTATAAGTTAATGCACTGGCTGGGCAGTTTGGTGATCCAAGCCAGGTGTGGCTGTTTTGGCTAAGCTCACTTGTTAAGGGGAGCTGACCAATTGGCTGGGCACTGGCTGGTCTATGATGGTCTCAGCTTGGATTGACTCTATCCAGTATCTCAAGTTCTCTTATCCTTCAGCACACTGCCATGAGTTTATTCTCTCAGTGAGGGCAGAATTCCAAAAGAGGGAGTATAAGCATACAGAGTCTCTTGAGGCCTATATTTGGAACCAGCACACTGTCACTTCTACCACATTTGTTTGGCCAAAGCAAGTATCAAGGCCAGCCCTGATTCAAAGGGTAGAGAAGTACTTTCAACTTCTTGATGCAGTGGGTTGCCAAGTTACATTGCTAAGGGCATGGATTAAGAATGTCATTAATTATACTCCTCAATTCAATTAACCTACCATACCAGAAATCAATTTCTGAATCTATAGTCACTAATTCAGTATGCTATTGGTAGAGAAATATATAAATGGAATAATGATATAACATTATGATCCAAAAGAGATTTGAATGATAATAGAATATCATAACAGATGTGGCATTCAAGATTCTCAACAGGGAAAAAGATAGACTAGTCAACGAATGCTGCTATGATAATATGTTATCCAATGGGGGAAAAGTGGACCCTTACTTCACTACACAAAAAAGTCAACTCCAAGCTTATTAAAGATCTAAATGTAAAAAGCAAAACTTTAACACTTTTAGAAGAAAATATAAGAGAATATCTCTTGAACATTAGGAGAGATTTCTTAAACAATGTACAAAAGGTACAAACCATAATGAAAATGTAGATAAATTCAATTCTAACTTATAACATCTATGCTCTTTTTATGTCTGATGTGTAATTTTAAAAATAAGTAAGTATTGAAGAATCTTGCTTTGAAAGAGAAAAAGTTGATGGGCTGGATGAAGAACCTGGCTAATGTTAGGACATTAACTCCTAGATACCCTCATCCATGGGTCTCCTTGCTCTAGCTTCTTTCTCTGGCCCATAGAATTTGTTCTGTAACTTTTTTTTTTTTAACTTTTTAGGGCTGCACCCTTGGCATATGGACATTCCCAAGCTAGGGGTCGAATCAGAGCTGTAGCTTCCAGCCTACACCACAGCCACAGCAACACAGGATCCGAGCCACGTCTGCAACCTACACCACAGCTCACGGCAATGCCGGATCCTTAATACACTGAGCAAGGCCAGGGATCCAACCCACAACCTCATGGTTCCTAGTCGGATTCGTCAACCACTGAGCCATGACAGGAACTCCTCTGCTCCATAACATTAAAGATAAAAAGTAGCAGAAACATTCCACACTTAAATAAATTGGAAAAGTGCTGGGTTAAACAAAGTTAAATCGAGCTCAAAGTTATTAAAACTTAGACTTTTCTACAAAATGCATCAGTCTCTGCAATGTTAGTGGGTGTCTTGAATCTATGAGCAGGAGATAGAGAGAGAAGACTTTTTCCCACTCGAGTAACCTTGGAATCACTTCTTTACAGAGTATGGACCTGCAACAATTTCCACGAAATGTACTTTGGGAAATGTGCCCCCAAATTTTCATCTTCCTGTCATTTGCCTCCATCCACACATCTCCCATGAATTCCACTTCCTTTTTGATGTCTGGGTCTTTGTCATTTCATTTCCACATGGCTCTCCCATGCATCTGTCTCCCTTTCATGGAGGCAACATGGCACCATGAAAAGAGTACACCTTTTGAAATCCCGGCTCCAGGCATTTCTTGGCTGGGGGACCCCGGTTTCTTTGCCTTGGTTTCTGTCTCCAAACCAGAGCGAATAATCCAAACCCTCACGTCACAGGAGAATTACGACTATTGAATTCATACATATAAAGTGCTTGATGCTTTTTAAAACTAAGTGTTGATTATGATGTATATAATGGGGAGAAATAGTGTTATCTAGGAGACTAATTTTGAGACTATTAATTTGCTAGGGCTGCCGTCACAGAGTAGCAGGGACTTGAGTGACTTAAATAACACAAACTTACAGTCTCAGCTCTGGAGACAAAGAGTCTGAGATCAAACCATCGGCGGGGTTGGTTCCTTCTGAGAGTCGTAAAGGAGAAATCCATTCCAAGCCTCCCTCCGAACTTCTGGCGGACTGCTAGCAGCCTCTTGTATTCCTTGGCTTCCACTGAATCACGGGACTCCCTGCCTTCGTCTTCACCTGGAGTCTCCCTGTGCACATGCCTCCAAATTTCTCCTTTCTATAAGGACAACAGTCATATTGGATTAGGGGCCCACCCTACTTCAGTGTGACTCCATCTTAGCTAATTTCGTCTAAGACCCTTTGCCAAATGTGGTCATGTTCTGACATCCTGGGGCCTAGGGAGTCAACATAGGAATTCTCAGAGGACAAAATTCAACCCCTAACAGAGACCAATTAAGAGAACATCTATGAGGAGTTCTGACTATGGCACAGCGGAAACAAATCTGACTAATATCCATGAGGATGTGGGTTTGATCCCTGGCCTCTCTGAGTGGGTCAGGGATCTGGCGTTGCTGTGAGCTGTGGTGTAGGTCGAAGGTGCGGCTCAGATCCTGTGTTGCTGTGGCTGTGGTGTAGGCTGGCAGCTATAGCTCCGATTCCACCCCTAGCCTGGGAACCTCCATATGTTGTGGGTGCACCACGAAAGAAAGAAAGAAAGAAAGAAAGAAGAAGAAAGAAAGGAAGAGAAGAAGAAAAAGAAGAAAAGGAAACGAAAGGAAGAAAGAAAGAAAAAAGAAAAACACGAGACTAAAAGAAAGAACGAACTAAGAAAAAAGAAAGAACGAAGTCTAGGAAACGTGTTACATTTCTTTGAATGAGTTACAAAATGTAAAAATCTGTGCTGGTCACAAGTTACCACATCTTGAAACTCCTAGTAACCGACTTCCTAGCAGCTCATAGTCAGAACTTGGCTTAGGGCAGCCTGGACCGTTTGGGGGAATGATGTTACCAGAGCTTTTGGGAGGACTCTTTAAAGTGAATGTACTATTCCGTTCTTAATCTACCCCAGCTAACGAAGGAAAATCCATTCTGCTAAGAGTTATTAGATACAAGGGTTTGTGTATAAAAGGTTCTCCAGCAGTATACGGAGATTAAATAATTGCTCGGAGACAAGGACTTCATTAAATTCCCATATTAACTGGGCCGTTCCATGGTTAAACTGAACTAAAAACCCAACCTGTCTCCTGTGCCAGCTTGTGCTGTGTTCGCTGGCCTCAAATGCATGTACTTTCTTAATGGGCTACTTGTACAGTATTGAAACTGACAACACTTATGACTTGAACCAGCCAGAACCCAGATTGGGCCTTGAACCCACATGCTGGGCCTCGAACCCAGGCTAAACCCAGATTGGGACCAGAAACCATGGTTTTGTGTGTGTGTGTGTGTGTGTGTGTGTGTGTTTAGGGCCACAACCATGGCATATGGAGGTTCCAAGGCTAGGGACTCAGAGCTGTAGCCACTGGCCTATGCCACAGCCACAGCAACGCAGGATCTGAGCCACGTCTGTGAGCTACACCACAGCTCATGCCACGCTGGATCCTTAACCCACTGAGCGAGGTCAGGGATTGAACCTGAGTCCTCATGGATGCTGGTCAGACTCGTTTCCGCTGAGCCACGACGAGAATTCTGAAACCATGGTTTTTAAATTGGAATCACTCACCTTTTGTCTGGACTCTCTGAGATTCAGGTTCTTTGTGCCTCAGCACAGAAGGAATTCAGAGAGAAACAAAGCGATAGGAAAGAAATAGATTTATTAAGATAGGACACTTGTGAGAGATGCAAGTGGGCCGGCAAGGAGCCTCTGCCCTGAGGATTAGGTGGGCTACAATTTTATCATCCAAAGGGGGTGGGCGTGGGAAAAGACTGCCTCTTCCTCTTTCTTAGAGTAGTAGCTCCTCCTCGGTATCTGGTAAGGGTGTATTTGACCCCATTAGGTCAAACTAGAACTATCAGGTGCTTATTCAAATCACCAGAAGGGTGCTCCTTAAACCCCTGCCCTTTGTCCTAAGGGTCATTGTCTTGCTGAACTTGAATGCAGGCCTCATTTCAACCACCTGAGGCCTATCTTGTGCTTGTATTTGTGGTTTTGTAGTTAAGCAAGCCTGCTTCGTTCTGATGGTTTTCTTGAGCTGTTAGTAACTTATAGTGATTTCCCAAAGTTCCCTCTCTAGCTACAGTCCCCTATTGGGACCCTACAACTATCTGTGTAACCATCCTAGTCCATCCCTATCAATATCATAGCTCTAGAGATGCATTTGGAATGACATGAGGCTACCTTGAAACTAGCAAAGCTGTCCTGCCAAAATGACCTTGTTGTCAAGGGGAAGCAGCAAAGCATGGTGGTAAAAATACAACACAAAACAAAACACTATGAATTCTGAGGTTCCACTGTCTGGATTTCTCTCCTAGGTCTAACTGAGGTCTTGGGCAAGAGACTTTAGAGACCTTCTTCACCAGCTAACTAACCATCTTCGCCTGGTAGGGTGACTCTGAGCATTAAAGGAGCTCTTCCAAAAAAAAAAAAAACAACAACAAAAAAAGGAGTTCCCGTCGTGGCGCAGTGGTTAACGAACCCGACTAGGAACCATGAGGTTTGCGGGTTCGGTCCCTGCCCTTGCTCAGTGGGTTAATGATCCGGCGTTGCCGTGAGCTGTGGTGTGGGTTGCAGACGCGGCTCGGATCCTGCGTTGCTGTGGCTCTGGCGTAGGCTGGCGGCCACAGCTCCGATTAGACCCCTAGCCTGGGAACCTCCATATGCTGCAGGAGCGGCCCAAGAAATAGCTAAAAAGACCAAAAAAAAAAGGAGCTCTTCCATGAAACACAACAGTGTCTGGAACATAAACTGCCTTCAATAAATATTTGTTACAGAGTTTCCATTGTGGCTCAGCGGATTAAGAACCCAACATGTATGGCTGTGGTGTAGGCTGGGCGGCTAAAGCTCCAATTCACCCCTAGCCCAGGACCTTCCATATGCTGCAGGTGTGGCCGTAAAAAAAATTTTTTTAATTAAAAAATGTTTGTTTGTTACTATTCCTCTCAGCATAAGAACCTCAAAAAAGAAAAAAAAAAAAACAATACTTTAGGATCATTTCTCCCTTTTAAATCATAAAAAGGAGAAATAATGATACCAACACGGCCACCTTCATGTTTGTATGCTAACTTCTAGGCCCAACGGCATTTTGTATGCAAACTTCTAGGCCCAATCTGCACCCAAGGGTGCGAATATAATTTTGGATGGTGGTCTTTTTAATGTAAACAGTGTCTTTGTTCCCCCACAACTGTTTGAAATGGCTATATACAGTTCCATTGACTTAATGCACCAAATTTTACCTAACAGTTCTCCCATGTTTAAACACTTGGAATTTTTGTTTTTGCTGTTTTAAGTATCCCTGATGAATAGCACTTTGTACAAACCAGTGAATTTTTTCCTCAATAATACAAATTAAACACTCTCCCTTAAGCCTCTGCCTAAGGGTTTTTCCTTCTGTTTAACCCTCCCCCATATTGTTCTGACCTAAATTACCTTCTTCATATCCATACCCCTACAGTTCCATTTCCCAGGCTCTAGTTATGCCAGCCAAATCTCCTTTACTGTTTATTTCTTATTCTCCCCCTGTAGACGTCTGTCCCCGATACTGATCCTTGCTGTGGCATCCTTCCCTCCCCACCGCTCCTTCGTAGAGCTGACAGTCCCCTTCCAGGGACATGAAACGGGGACCACAGGATAGCGTCCTTTGGCGTAGCCTGTACTCTCCTTCTTATTTTGGGCATGTTCTCAGGGCCCAAAAGGGAAACAATATAAGTCTTCCTAAAGCATCCTTCTTCCTGCTCTGCACCTGTCAAAACGTCTCCTTATCCTCCAATGCCCAACTTGCCCTAGACATAACTCCCTGCTCCATCCTTACTGTTCCCAGGGCACTTGCTAGTATCTTGGTGTTTTCAACAACTAGCAGTGATTGCACGTTGTACATGAATAAGTCAGTTATGGACAGATCTGTATCTAAAAAGTTAGAAACTGCTAAGTGGTTTTTTTTTTTTTTTTTGATGTGATTGGATAGGATTACAGTAATTAACAGCAAAGACTTTGGAATCAGATAGACTTTGATTTGAATATGAATTCTACAGGGTGCTCATTAGGAAACTGGGAAACGTAAGCCACCCTCTCTTGAGTCTCAGTCTCCTCATCTGCAAAATGGAATCTTTTCTGTCCCGTCCCCAGTTTTCTTAGATAGTTAAGATATGGATTAAATGGGTTAATAGCTGCAGAGCACACAACAGGCCTATGGTTTAAATGACAGCCATTACTACTACTACTACTACTACTACTACTACTACTACAAAAAGATGCTGGAAAGTCAAACCAGCCAAAAGCATCCCCACGCCACCGGATTTTGTCAATGGATCCCAGGTTCTTACTTCTTAAGATATAAATAGGGGAGTTCCCGTCGGGGCGCAGTGGTTAACGAATCCGACTAGGAACCATGAGGTTGCAGGTTTGATCCCTGGCCTTGCTCCACGGGTTAAGGATCCGGTGTTGGGAGGAGCTGTGGTGTAGGTTGCAGATGCGGCTCAGATCCCGCATTGCTGTGGCTCTAGTGTAGGCTGGCGGCTACAGCTCCAATTAGACCCCTAGCCTGGGAACCTCCATATGCCACGGGAGCGGCCCTAGAAAAGGCAAAAAGACCAAAAAAAAAAAAAAAAAGTTCCCCTTGCAGTTCAGCAGGGTAAGAACTCAACTAGTCTCTGTGAGGATGAGGGTTTGATCTCTAGCCTCACTCAGTGGGTTAAGGATCCAGCTAGCATAGGTCGCAGATTCGGCTTGGATATGGCTTTGCTGTGGCTGTGGTGTAGCCTCAGCCACAGCTCCAATTTGATCCCTGTCCTAGGAACTTCCATATGCCATAGGTGTGCCTTAAAAAAATATATATATGTATATATATATAAATGGGGCAGTAACATTAGCTTATTAGGAAGACTGAATAACCTTTCTTTTTCTATGAGTTTCCGGTATTTGTGTTGGTGGGTATGCTCTGCTTGGATCACTCACTATTTCCTGCTTACTCTCTTCATTCAGGGATGCTCATTTAACATAAAGAGTTGCGGGAGTTCCCGTCGTGGTGCAGTGGTTAACGAATCCGACTAGGAACCATGAGGTGGCAGGTTCGGTCCCTGCCCTTGTTCAGTGGGTTAAGGATCCGGTGTTGCCATGAGCTGTGGTGTAGGTCACAGATGCGGCTCGGATCCCGAGTTGCTGTGGCTCTGGTGTAGGCGCTGCAGAAACAAATCCAACTAGGAACCATGAGGTTGCGGGTTCGACCTCTGGCCTCACTCAATGGGTTAAGGATCTGGCGTTGCCATGAGCTGTGGTGAGGATTGCAGATGCAGGTCAGATCCCACATGGCTGTGGCTGTGGCTGTGGCACAGGCCGGTAGCTATAGCTCTGATTAGACCCCTAGCCTGGGAACCTCCATATGCTGCAGGTGTGGCCCTAAAAAAAAAAAAGAAAAGAAAAGAAAACATGAAGCCTTGCAAAGATAGAAGATGAGTATTAAAGTGGAGAAGGTTGCTCTGAAATAAAACCAAAGCAATGCCAAAGAATTTAATCTAAATGCAGACACAAAATAAAATCTTAACTCTGTTTGCTTGGCCCAGATGCCTGAATTGTCTTGAAAGAAGGCCTGTGTCTGCACCTGAATAATATTAATCTTGGATTTAGAAAAAGAGTGACTATGGACAATTTGGAGATTGCTGAAAATCTCTTCTGATTACGATTAACAAATCAACCAAATATTTATGAGAAAACTGCAATGTAGAAAACACAGTACTAGACAATAATGAGGATAACTTTTATTATGATGCTTTACAATGGACACAAAGCTTTTCACATGGTGGAGAATGGTTACCGATTTCCAAATAATGTACATGTGTGCAGTGGGTCTAAGGCATGATTTTCTCCCTTAAAGAGCTTACAAGCCAGTAACAAAAGAAAGACATATGCACAATAAAATATAAGGCAAATTGGATGATGATAAGGGCTGTAACAAAGGAAATAAATTATGATTGTTAAGGAGGAGGCTACACAAAATACATACAATTGAAAATGTACCTTGAGCTTTTGATAGGTGTGGGAGACAGGCACTTTGGGCAAAGAAAACATCACGTAGGAGGGCAGGAAATGGAAGATTGCACCATGTGTTCAAAGAATGATGGGAAATGCAGGAAGCTGAGATTGCAGTTAACATCTGCTACATTTGCCTTCTCAATATCCATTCTCTATTCTCTTCACAATGGCAATTCTATTTCCTTTGGGGAAACCCATCTAATTCTCAGTATCTGCAGAGTGGAATGTTGACCTTACTCCTGGAGTCAGGGCAGGGCCTGTGCTCATCACTTGACCAATGACTACCTTCCAGCTCCCTGGATAGAGAAACTACTTCAGAGTTGGGTACATCACTCAAAGTGTCTGATGCCCCAAACTGAACCCCAGGAATTTTACTGGAATTTTAAGAGTCATTCTCTTTCCATGAAGTTTATAGCTGTAGGACTGATGAAAACCTGGCATTGCCAAGGGTCTTTCTGAGCAGGGAGTGCCCTGCCATAGAGAAAGGCCAAAACATTTATACAGCTGGATCTTGTCATGTCTAAAACAACCTGCCCCTCACCTTTTCAGATACAGCAGACAAACATTGCCCATTTGTTCAGTCAGTTTTCATTGTTTTCTGTTGCTTGCAACCACAAGAATCCTAATACATAGCTGAGGACAGACTGGAGAAGGCTTTGAATGTACGCATCATGGGTCTTCATTAGCTCATCAGCAACAGTCACAAGATATTTTAGGAAGGGATGGGTTATGAAAGTTCATACCCAAACCAGTTTGAAGGCAGTTTTACAGACAGGAAAACCAGGTAAGTGACTTTTACAAAGGCAAAGCCTATGGCAAGAATCCTTGGCTCCTTGTGAGTCCCCTTTGCAAGTTGCATGGAAAGATCATTGTTGTCACTTCTGAAGCTTAGGGTGTACTAGCATTTTTTGAAGCACTTGTGCACACATTAACTCACTGGACACTCATGTCAACCCTATGAAAAATATCTGGGTACAAACACCCCCACCAAATCTAGGAGGAAGGTCCCACTATGATCCTCATTTTGCAGAAGATGAAATTGAGGCATGAGAAGATTAACAAATCCCCAATGTCCCACAACTAACCAACTAGTAACACTAGGATCTGGATCTTGGGAGTAGGGTCCCAGACCCTGACCTCAAAGAAGTCAAGTGCCAATACCATGAAGCCTGGCAAACAACAAACTCCCTTCCACCACAAAGTCTGGCAAACAACAAATTCCTGTCCCCCTTCCTCCCACTAGCCTGAATATCCTTACTTGGAATCATTTCTTTGACTTCAAAAAGGAAGACAGAGGTGTTATTTCCAGAATGCCCATGTTACACTGTTACTTGAGTAGGAGACTAGGATACTGGCCTTTCCCCATTAAAACCTCAACAGTGTCTTAAAGGGGATAGGGAAGTTTTAAAGAGAAAAATGTGGAGAAATTAGGATGTTTTAGCCCTCCTCCAGGAAATGTGAAGTTTCCCTGCTATTGGCTGATGGGCATCAAGTGTACGGCTGAGGAAAGAAGGGGCACAGAGAGAGACGTTGTCTTCTAACAAAACCCCATATATCCTTCAAAATGCAGGTTTCTGTCAAAATTCCCAAAAGCACATTCTTGCAATGCTGTGCTCACTTCCATAAATGGCCTTTGTCTGTGTTGTTTCAGTCAGTCCTTGGATACGGGGAGATGAAGTTAGGCCTCCCAAGTACTGTCTCTGTCAACTACCTTCTCTCTGCCAGACCTTCCCACAGCCCCAGATGGTCTAACTTCTCCTTCCCTGTCATTTCCTGAGGGAGTGGGAGAGAGGAAAGAGTTAGAAAAGAGATAAGAAGCATAGAATTTGCCAGTACCAGCCCTGGATCACACACAACCCACCCAGCAGGGCTGGGCCCAAGCAAACCCTGGGTTGGTAAGTGATTGCAGCTTGGCCCTGTGCCCACGCCTCCCTGCCTGCCCACCTTCCCCTGCAGGAAGTACCACCTCCTTCCTCCCCACCTCAGGCTCCCAGTTCCCAGAGGAGTTCTCACTGCATTCTCGTTGCATTGATATAAATGGTTAAATACACACAGAAGGAGCGCCCCCGGGTCACTAGAGCGATCACATTAATGGGAGCATTTGGGGGGAGAACTCGAAGGAGGAGGTATCATGATTCTGGAGTCATTCGGTTATTTATTCATTAAACAAATATTTATCAAGAGCCTAGAATGTACCAACGACTATTCTTGATGCTGGAGATAGAGTGGTAAACTGCTGTCCTTGTGGAATTTTATTCTAATAGAAGAGACAAACGATAAACAAAGCAAAGAGTATGCAAACTAGTGTTGGGTGGTAAAAAGCGCAGTGAAGAAAAAGAAAGCTGGAGAAGGGTAGTTAGAGAATAAGGGATTTTAATTTAGGAAGAGTTGGCAGGAGGTCCACACTAAAGACGTGGCACTGAATAAAGTGAGACCGTGGGCCAGGTGAAAACCAAAGGGAAGATCATACTGGGCTGAAGGAAAAGAAAGAATCATTGTTGAAGGTAAGAAAGCAATGTGTGTGGCAGGAGCACGGTGACCAAGCGGAAGAGTCATTGGGAATGAAGTTGGAAGGGGAACCGAGGGCCAGAGGAGAATTTTGTATTATATTCTAGGAAGCTATTGGAGAATTTGGCACAGAAGAGTGATATGATGTCTTTCAAAGGGAGCTTGGAACAAAAAAAAGAAAAAAAAAGAAGTATAAGAAGTCAAGTGAGGAAGCAGGAAGGCCAATTGGGAGGCTTTGTGAAGGTCTAGGTGAAGGTGAAAGTGGCCAGGGTGATGATGGTGGAGGTGCAGAGAAATGGTCAAGTTCAAGATATATTTTGAAATTAGAGCCTTAGATTTCATCTGTTGCTGTGTAGTGGAAACCTCTGGTGACTGTGTTTCTTGCCTTCGGCTCACTCTGATTTCAGCCACAGCTGTGACAGACAGTCCCAGGAGCTCACCTTCCCTTATGCTACATCTCCAGCACCAAAGGAGACACCTTGGCCTGTAAGCAGGAAAATAGGGAGTACAGGCTGAGGGCATTATTATACCAACTAGGCATAAAAACTAGCCGTGTAAATGCTCTGTCCTCCTGTCTTTCAGGTGGAAGATTCTAGAAGACATTCCATATCCTTCTCAAAGGTCCATCCTACCTCACTGACCTTGAATGCACTCCCTCGTGTTAACTTCTCCCATTCCCTTGCTCTTCCCACACTCATTCCTGCCTCCAGGGACCGTCTCCCTAATAAACTACCTTCACTCACTTCCTTGCTTTTGTCTCTGCTTTGGGGGAACTCAAAGAGAAGTTACCCACTCTTCTGATTTCTCACTTGCTATCAAGCCCTGCTCCTCAGCATATGACATACAGTCCTCAGAGGCACAGTCCTCATATACTGGTTTCTAATTTTCTTCCAAGGATCTATGAGCTTTACAACCAGAAACAGATTTTCCTCAACTCCTCCAAAGCATCCATCATCCAGCCCCACTTCAAATATCAGCATCTACAGCCTACCTTGTAGAAACTCAACTGAAAACAATTACAAAAAAAAAAAAATTTAAGAAAATTGCTTCCGGTCAAGAGAATATGGGATCCTGTAAAGAAGACATAGTCTCAAAAATACATAAACAACTTCATAATGGACCTGAATGGACACAATTGCCAAGTTTATAAATGGCAAAAGGATGGGGATATAGCTGGCTGATAATTTGGCCGGGAGATAATATGCCTAAATGAGACTTGGCCAGAAGCATTTTGAGTGCTTTGGCTGGTTGATTCTGGGCAGTCTCTATTAGAAATGACTATACATTAAAGAGATATGAGATACGTGACTAATACAAAGCAGAAGAAATCCTTAAATCAAAATTGACATTTTAATAACTCAGCTTTAAATAAATCCCCCCTCTGAAGTCTTCTAATGTTTAACAGCTGCAAATAAATATGACACCAGGAGAAGCTACTCAAAAGCTTTAATAATGCAAGAAACAAAAGAGCAGAAAGGAAACTAAAACAACCCATTTTCAGTCCCTCTAGGATCTCAACGCCCCTCTCTCTTCTGTCTTCCCACCCACCCAGCAGCCCAATGCCCTGTGGGTGGGCAGCTTCCTGGCTATAAGAAGTATGGAGCCAGCCAGACTGAGGGTGTGAATCTCAATTCTGTCATGTTTCATCTCTGAGTGCCGGGCAAGTAACTTAACCTTCCAAGCCTCAGTGTTCATGTCTATGAAATGGGACTAAACTACCTGCTAGGGTTGTTCCAAGAGTTAAGGGGGCTAACCCATGGAAGGCAGCTATTGCTATCACCATCACTACGTTGCTTAAAGGAGCAGAAGAAAACTAGAGGAAAGGAAATAGAGAAGGCAATACAGATTACCAGAAAAGAAAACAAAAGGGAAGGGTGTCCTAGGGGCAACTAAGTTTTCTGTCCAGGTAGATCCAATATTCAGGCAGAGTGCCCAGGTAGGTTGACCAGATAGCCTCGGTTTAGACCAATTAGTCAGTACTAGTGCCCCAACTAGTTGATAAATTTTGAATATCATTACTGCCCTGACTTGTGCACAAAGAATGCCCAGGATGCAAACGTTTATAATTCCTTAAGCATTCAATACAGCAACATCTAAAGGGGACACCTTTAGGCCATGTTAACTGTTAATACTTCATCCCACTCCTGGGAATGAATTCAAACGCAAAAGAAGAATAAGCTACAGACTCACAGATGCTTATGGAGGTGCTGTCAATGAAGACAAAACACCACAAGCAATGTCAAAGTTCAAAAAAAGAGAAACAGCTAAGTATGCTGTCATTCTTTTCTTCAGTGGAAATTACATACTGCAGGAGTTCCTATCACGGCTTAGTAGAAATAAATCTGACTAGCACCCATGAAGACGCAGGTTGGATCCCTGGCTTCACTCAGTGGGTTAAGGATCTGGCATTGAGGTGAGCTGTGGTATAGGTCAAGGACACTGCTCAGATCTGGTGTTGCTGTGGCTGTGGCATAGGCTGGCGGCTACAGCTCTGATTTGATCCCTAGCCTGGGAACTTCCATATGCTGTGGGTTTGGCCCTAAAAAGGCGAAAAAAAGAAAAAGAAAAGAAAGGAATTATGTACTGCTAAAATTACGATTATGATAAAACAGAACCCCATAGAAACATGAAGTGCTTATGGTATAACGTCCAGCCAAAAAAGGTAGCATAGAACATTGTGACTGCATTCTGATATAATCTGCAAATTACATATGGATACAAAAAAACAGAATATGCAAGAATTTCCATGGAATTACTAATTTTCTTTCTTTTTTCAAAAGTGTTGAGTACATTTGTTATAATATTTTAACAATTAAAAATGGGCTGGAGGTGGGGAGAAAAGTGGCTTTTTTCCCCCCAAACCCCACACTCAGAGGCAAGGAATAATATGTGTAAAGCATGGGCTAGATTCCTCTTTCTCCCAGAGATAACATTTGCCCCAGCGGGGAGGTTTTGGGCAAATTAGGAAAAGCAGACCCTGTTAAAGAATACCCTCCTTCGAAAGCAGACATTTCTTTTTTTGAGCTCTGTGCAGAGCCTTCCCATCCTCCGAGGGAGGCTGGTGAAATAGGATTCTTCCAGGAATATGTTGGCAGGATTGCCAAAGGGGAAGCTACAGTAGACCCATCGGCAGTGTGCAGATGAGAATTAGAACAACAGCAGCTGAATAAACAAATATGCGTGGAATAAAAGCTGAATTATACAGTCTCCTAGGAATGAGATCTCTTCCCGCACGACATCAGCAAGTGGTGCACTTTCTAAGCATCCCTCTTCTGCCTACTGAAGGTTATATTTAGACCCAACCAACAGAGATATTGCACCCAAGATCCCAGAAAAAGCTTGAAATGTGAGTCCCAGATGTAGAAGCAAGTGAATCTGCCAACCACACTGTCTGCACTCTCTCCAGAGGCAGGACCATTCTAGCCTTCAGATAAAGGAGTGAAGGTAAATTTCCATGGTGCTTGAGAGGCACCAGAATCCAGAGTCCCAGGTCCACCACAGCGAGGGCCCATATTAGCACCGTTCACCGTTCATTTCCACACTCAGCAGAGGGGCACAATATGGACCTCAGGCTCTGCCCAAGATGGGTTGTGTCTTTCCAAGGAGACCGCAAATGCATAAAAATGTTCAGGAGCACATAAAACATTTTCTACAAAAGGGAGGCTTTTACATTCAGCTCCTGGTGGTCACAGACTGAATTTCTGGAACCATCCTCCAAAAATACTTGGGCAGTATGACCACTACAGTGTACAGAAGAAAGATGAGCAAAGGTAGTTATGCTCCAGGTGAAGAATAAGTGAGAAAGTTCTTCCTCCCCACCTTGGTTTCTATCCATCCCACCAGGCTTTGCTGGCAAATTTACCTTGACACATGAGGGGGACCGCTTTCACCAGAGGTTTGAATGAGGTTGCTTTGGGACCAAGGCCAAGAGCTACGCGGTGTCCTTGGGCTCAGCACAGATGCCTGCATCTCACGTGTTTTTTTCCCATCCCTCTGCTGCATGTACAGAGAATGACCTCTGCTGAAGCTGCAGGTGTAATTTCTCTGGGGTGTCCTGGAGTTTACAGCTGACAAAGCCCCATGAGCCCCAGGGCAAGATGGTACGGCCCCCGGGCAAAGTGGGACAGCCCCAGGGAGTGGCTGCCTGCACCAGGGAGCAGCTTTCCAAAACCAGCAATTCTGGCTCCTGCAGACATTCCTTTGGCTCGTTCACCCACAGCTCATGGCTCTGATGGCACAGTACTTGCTCAGAGAGAGAGCCTCTCTAGCCTGGACAGTCCAGCCAAACCTGCCAGGTGCCCCAACCACAGGACAAGGGTGATGATGCTGAGAGCTATGCGATGGGCCCCTTCCCAGCAGCCATAGGACACGGCTCCCAAATCTGGTCAATTCTTTGCCCTTGCCCTTGAAAACCTTTGAAGTTCTCTGGAATAATTCCACCTTCAAGTTATGGTTTGGTAAACAGAAGGCAGTCATCAGGAAGGCATTAACACAAATGTCACTGTGCACGTCACTCTCCCCCGAAGCAACAGCAGCCTGTTCAAATGCCAAAGAACATTGAGAAATTGGTGAGGAGGTGCTGGAGACAGAAGCCTGGCTCTTCCATTTCCTGGTGGTGCTGCAGCTCTGCTACCTTTTCTGAAAACTCTAGGGACCCAGACTCTAAGCTGGGCTGCCTGTTCATTCAGAGCACATTTGCACTCTGCTTTGAAGGGGACGGTCATAAATCCAGCCCCGGTGGAGAGCCTAGGCAGGCTTCTGCACAGTCCCAGCCTTTTCTCTGAAAGAGGGAGAACCGTACTCTGAGATGTGGTTTTACTTGAAATCTGTCACAGCTGACAGGCCAAAAGGTTTTCTTCTCCATAACCCTCAACTGTGGTCCCATGATGGAACATAGATGTTTCCATGTTCAAATGGAAACATCTCCCTGATCCACTGATACGCAGTTTGGAGAAGGCATGCCAGTCATAGTTAGAGCATGCTGTGTTGTTCTGTTCATGTCTTCTACTTCCTCCGGCCTGGAGAACACCCAATCATCCTCAAAGCCAAGTTCAACTTTCCCTCTAAGACTCAGATCATATCCCCTTATTCGACAAATATGGCTTAAACACCAATTTTGTGTGCCATCGTTGAAATATCAGTCTACCAGGGAAGATGACGATTAAAAGAATGATATGGGGAGTTCCCTGGTGACTCAGTGGGTTAAGGATCTGGCATTGTCGCTACTGTGGCTCAGGTTCAATCTCTGGCCTGGGAACTTCATGTCATGGGCATGGCAAAAACAAAAAACAAAAACAAAAACACAAAAACCACAAATAGTAATATGAGCATAGCTGGGCAATGCATCTGCTTTGGAAGTAATTTCATTTGGTTGGGGGTTGGAGGCCATAGAAGGATATCGCCTCCTTTCCAAATCCTTCCTGGCCTTCCCCAAGCTCCATTCCTATGTCTTCTCAAACACACATACCCCCTCATCAGCTCCCTGCACGCTATTTCTACAGGATGCCGCCTCTACCCCTGGCATCCCTGCCATTTCATGAAGAGGTCTTCAAGGTCATGGACTGCCCTACTAATCAATTACCTGGTAAGTGTTCAATGATTAAAATAAATAAATCTCTACCGAAGGACCTAACTGTTGTCTACCTGACCCCAACTGTGATCCATAAGCTTTCTAAAATCCATGTTTGGGCAATCTCAGAAGTGACGGCATATTTTACCATTTGGAAGGAGAACGTGCAGATGAGCATGACTGAGCAGGTGAGCCAGTGCTGAATTAGGTCGTTAATGCAGCGGCAGCGAGGGGATGGAGGCAATGAGGTGAGTAAAAGAAAGCAGGGCTTGCTTAAAGCAGCTGCTGAGTCAGAGAGTAAACCAGCTGGCAACAAGGGCTAGGACAGGGGCCAATCCCAAAGCAAATTTCACCCAGGTACTTCTGAATCATTGACATTCAAACTACTAAAGGCGTCTGGAAGTTATTTCAATGAGAGAAAGATATTTGAAATCTCATTAACCTCTTTGTACAGAATGCCAAATGCTACATCATGATAGTAATTAGCTAACCCAATGCAGTAATGATCAGTTGGAAATGTCCTAAAAACAGTGCTTCTCAGACATTAACGTGTCTACCAATTACCTGAGTATCTTGATAAAATTCAGGTTCTAATGCAGTAGTGGAGTGAGGCAGAGATTCCGTATTTTCAAGTTGGTTCCCAGGCTCTATCAGTCCACTTCGAGTCGCCAGTTCTAAAAGACCAGGGAGAACAAGTTGTGATTTTGACAAAATGTATTATTACTGTTCTTTTCACATTTTTACTTCTTATTGCATTTTCCTAATGCATGGACATTATGGTGAATTGGAAACTGTAAATTGCACAAAGAAAAAAATTGTTACCTTCAATCTCCTCATCCAGAAATAACCTATATAAATATTTTTATGTGTTTCCTTCTCATCTTTTTTTTTTGTCTTTACATTGTATTCTCCAGAAGTTTTTTTTTCTCTTAATTTTTTTCTTTTTAAATTGTGGGTATCCCACATGCTGTTATATTATTTGAAAACATATTTTATATCAGTAAGTCAATCAGCAAACACTTAGAAGAGTGTCATGCACTCTCTTACTCACTAGGAGTACAGCAGTTAGAGCCTCTGCCCTTGTTCTTTAGTGAAGGAAAAAAAGTATCTGATATACAATCTAATAATAAATAATATTGAATAGACAAAATTCTCATTTTTTTTTTCAGGGCCACACTGGCGATATATGGAGATTCCCAAGCTAGGGGTCGAATTGGAGCTATAGCCTACACCACAGCCCCAGCAGCCTAGGACCTGAGCCTCATCTGTGACCTACACCACAGCTCACGGCAGTGCCGGATCCTTAACCCAATGAGTGAGGCCAGGGATCGAACCTGCATCCTCCTGGGTGCTAGTCAGATTCATTTCCGCTGAGCCACGATGGGAACTTCTAACATTCTCATTTTAAGTGATGGCATTATATTCTATTTTACAGCTGGTCATAAGAAAGTTAACCAATATTTTCTTCAGATAATTTCCTTACTTTTACCATTATATATAAATATATTAAATAAATATATATGTATATTCACATATATATGTAAAATATGTGAAAGACCTTTGCAGCTCAATTTTTGCATATACTCAGTTTCCTTCAGATAAATTTCTTTAATTGGAATTTCTGGGTCATTGTATGTGTACAAATTTTAAGCTTTTGATACATATTGCCAAATGAACCCAAGCAGTGTTATACACACTTCTACCAGCAATCAGGATGGCACCCAACAAAGCTTCACCACATCCCTTCCAGCATTGGTTATTATTTATTTTTATATTTGTCAAATTATTTTAGTTTAAATTCTCTTTACACTTGTGGGGTTATGCATTTTTACACATGTGTAAGCTATTGGCTATATTTTTGTGGAATGTCTATTTCCTTTGCCCATTTTGCCTTTGGGGTATTTGCTTTTTCCCTTATTAATTTGTAATTGCTCTTTAGATATTAAATATATCAATCCTTTGCTATGCATTTTATAAATATTTCTGCCATTTGCAGCAACATGGATGGAACTAGAGATTCTCATCCTGAGTGAAGTAAGTCAGAAAGAGAAAGATAAATACCATATGATGTCACTTATGTCTGGAATCTAATATACTGCATAAATGAAACTTTCCACAGAAAAGAAAATCATGGACTTGGAGAATAAACTTGTGGTTGCCAAGGGGGAGGGGGAGGGAGTGGGATGGACTGGGAATCTGGGGTTAATAGATGCAAACTATTGCCTTTGGAATGGATTAGCAATGAGATCCTGCTGTGTAGCACTGGGAACTATGTCTGGTCACTTATGATGGAGCATGATAATGTGAGAAAAAAGAATATATACATCTATGTGTGATCGGGTCAACTTGCTGTACAGTAGAAAATTGACAGAACACTGTAAACCAGCTATAATGGAAAAAAATAAAAATCATTATACAGATAAAAATAAAAATAAATATTTTTCTTGTTTATTGTTTGTCTTTTAATCGTATTTCTGTTTTTTTAACTCATGTGTTATTTAGAAGTATGTATTTAGGGGTTCCCCTCGTGGCGCAGTGGAAACGAATCCGACTAGGAACCATGAGGTTGCAGGTTCGATCCCCTGGCCTTGCTCAGTGGGTTAAGGATCCGGCGTTGCCGTGAGCTGTGGTGTAGGTCACAGATGCGGCTCAGATCCTGCATGGCTGTGGCTGTGGTGTAGGCCGGCGGCTACAGCTCTGATTAGATCCCTAGCCTGGGAACCTCCACATGCCACAGGTGCAGCCCTAAAAGGACAAAAAGACCAAAAAAAAAATATTTGTTTAATCTCCACATAATTTGGGGTTTTGCATTTAGAGATTTCTAGTTTAATTCTTTTTTTGTATGTCTTTTTTTGTGATTTTTTTGGGCCGCTCCCACGGCATGTGGCGGTTCCCAGGCTAGGGGTCGAATCGGAGCTGTATCCGCTGGCCTACACCAGAGCCACAGCAATGGAGGATCCGAGCCGCATCTGCAGTCTACACCACAGCTCACCGCAATGCCGGATCCTTAACCCTCTGAGCAAGGGCAGGGATCAAACCCGCAACCTCATGGTTCCTAGTCGGATTCATTAACCACTGAGTCACGACGGGAACTCCCCTAGTTTAATTCTATTGTGGTCTGAGAGCAGGCATTGCATGATTTATATTCTTTTAAATTTGTTAGAGTGTGTTTTATGGCCCAGAATGTCACCTCTCTCGGTGAATGTTCCATGTGAACTTGAGAAGAATGCATAGTCTGCTGTTATTGGATGAAGTAGTCTATAGATGTTCATTATATCCGGTTGGTTGATGGTGCCGTTGAGCTCAGCTGCTTCCTTACTGTTTTTCTGCCTGCTGGGTCTGTCCATTTCTGAGAGTGGGGTGTTAAAATCTGCAACTCTGAGAGTGGATTCCTCTCTCCTTGCAGTCCTATCAGGTTTTGCCTCAAGTAGTTTGACAGCATTTTGTTAAGCACATACACATTAAGGATTTTTGTCTCCTTGGAGAACTGACCTCTTTATCATTACGCAATGCTCATTTTTATCCCTATAACTTTCCTTGCTTTGAAATCTGCTCTCTGAAATTAATATAGCTACTCTTGAATTCTTTCGATTGGTGTTAGCATAATATATTTTTCTCCATCCATGTGCTTTTATTAGATATGTCTTTATATTTAAAGTGGGTTTTTGATCTGCTCTGACAATCTCTGTCTTTCAATTGGTGCCTTTAGACCATTGATATTCAGAGTGATTTTTTTTTTTCTTGGCTTTTTGCCTTTCCTAGGGCCGCTCCCTTGGCATATGGAGGTTCCCAGGCTAGGGGGTCGAATAAGAGCTGTAGCCGTGGGCCTACGCCAGAGCCACAGCAACGTGGGATCCAAGCCGCATCTGCAACCTACACCACAGCTCACGGCAATGCTGGATCCTTAACCCACTGAGCAAGGCCAGGGATCAAACCCACAACCTCATGGTTCCTAGTTGGACTCGTTAACCACTGCGCCACCACAAGAACTCCTCAGAGTGATTATTGATATGGATGGATTAATAGCTACCATATTTATTATTCTTTTCTATTTGTTCCTTTGTTCTTTGTTCCTACTTTTGTGTTTTCCACTCCTTTTCTGCCTTTTGTGGTTTTAATTGAGCACTTTAAATTATCCCATGTTCTTCCTTGCTTAGGATATCAGTTACATTTTCTTCCCTTTTTTTTAGAGGTTGCCTTAGAATTTGCACTATACACTTACGACTAATCAAGTCCACTTTCAAATAATACTATGCTACCTCACAGGTATTATGAGTACTTACAATAACAAAATAATGCTGATTCTTCCCTTCCATCCCTTGCATCTTTGCTGTCATTCATTTCTCTTATACGTAAGTATGCATGAATATACATGATACTTTTAAGCATGCTTACATATATGCACATATAATTAAATACATTGTTGCTATTATTATTTTGAACAACCCGTTACGTGTTAGATCAATTAATAAGAAAAGTAAACTTTTAAATTTTATCTTCACTCAGTCCTTTCTTGATCTCTTTCTTTATGTCGATCTGAGTTCTGACCTGTATTATTTTCCTTCTCTTTAAAGAACTTCTTTCAACATTCACTCCAAGGCAGGTCTGCTGGTAACAAATCTCTTCAACTTTTACTTGTCCGAGAAAGTCTTTATTTCTCCCTCATTTTGAAGAATAATTCTGCAGGGTGCAGAATTTGAGAATAGCAGAGGATTTTTTCTCTTTAAATATTCCACTTCATTTTCTTCTCGTTTGCATGGTTTCTGAGAAGTTGGATATAGACATTTTCTCCCTCTATATGCAAGATATTGTTTTCCTCTGGCTTCTTTCCAGACTTTATCTTTGATTTCCTGTAGTTTGAAAATGATATGCCTAGGTGGGCGGGGAGGGTTGGTTCTGTTTTTTGGCATGTATATTCTTTGGTGTTCTCTGAACTTCTTGGATCTGTGGTTTGGTGTCTGACTTTAATTTGGGGCAATTCTAAGTCATTATTCTTTCAAGTATTTCTTCTGTTCCTTCCTCTCTCTTCTCCTGATGTTCCCATTACACACGTTAACACCTTTTGTGGTTATCCACTTGGACGTTCTGCTCTGTGTTTTTCAGCCTCTGCTCTTTTTGCTTTTTCGTTTTGGGGGTTTCAACTGATGTGACCTCAAGTGCAGAGATATTTTCCTCAGCTGTATCGCGTTCACTAGAAGCCCATCAAAGGCAACCTTCGTTCCTGCTTCACGTTTTTGATTTCTGCCGTTTCTTTTTGGTTCTTCCTCAGGGTATCGTCTCTCTGCTTCCATTGCCTGTATATTCTTGGGTGCTTTCTTTTACAGCCCGTAGCACAGTTAACCCTAGTTTTTTTAAATACCCCCATCTAACAATTCCAACATCCCTGCGACATCTGGTTCTGATGCTTGCCCTGGCTCCTCAGGCGAGATCAGATGCTTTCAGGGTGGTGTGGCCATAAACTTGCCCTGTCTTGTCACATTGTGTTGATGGCCTAGTGGTTCTGCCTTGTCATTTTTCCCCTCATAACCGGATATGATGGACCAAGTAAATTGAAGTACTCTAAGCAAGTCCTTAGTACCATGGTTGAGAGGCTGAGATGAGGGGAGGCGTTCTATTCCCCTAAGTCTCAGCCTTTTAGTGAGATTCTGCCTCTGGATTCTGAACTTAACGTGTTTTTTCTCCCCCTCGGGTGGGACAGGAGGGCTAAATTGGGCTGAAGTTGGGTATTTTCCTTCTCTCACGTGGAAACTTAGAGCCAGCTGGAATTGAGTATCTATCCCTGCCTCCAGGTAGGCTCGGATAATAATACCCCAGCAGGTTAGGCTCTGGTTAAATAGGTTCCCCTGAGGACAGGCCTTGTTAAGAAGGAGGCGCTCTGGCAGCTTTCAAAATGGCTCCTTCTCTCCTCAGTCCCCTCTGATGCTGGAAGCACTAGAGATTTTTCTTCAGTGTTTACTGTGAGAACCTGTTCAAGCTCCTGAAGGTAAATCTCACAAAACTGTGAGAGGTAAATCTCACTAAAACTGAGGGCTCCTGGAGTTTTTAACTCTCAAGAGTTGTTCACACGGAGCCTCTAGCCATTCATCGATTGCAGTTTAGGCATCTCTGCCCCAGCGCTGGTTTCCCAGGCGTTTCCATGCACGCATCTCAGTTCAGGTAAGTCCCAATTCTCTGTACGGGTCTGTTTCTCTGTCTTGTGAGCAGCGGCTTGCCCTGTGTCTTCGAGAAGCATTGTTCATTTTTTCGTTTGTTCAGGTTTTCACTTGTTTGGACAGAATGACCACTTCCAAGCTGCTTACGTGTAGAACCAGAAAACAGCAGTCTCTGTTTCTCTTTTTGAAAAAATCTCTGTTTCAAATTTTTAAGTAAGTCATAGCTATTAATCTTGTCCACTGTGCATTCGGTCTTTGTTCGTCTCTTTGGAATAGGCTGGCCCACAAGGTGAGAAAAATATGGATCCACGTTTCTTTCGAGCTTTGTAAAAGCTTCACACGTTGTGTGTGTATGGGAAGGTCAGCAGGACGTATTTCAAGGATATTTCCTTTTCCTGTGGTACAGTTTTTCTCAAACGGAGTCATGCAACAGGCTTCTCACCTGAGAACCAGGGACAGGGCAACACTGCAGGCTGACATCATTCAGGATAGTAATATGAGCTCTTCTTGGTTCCATTAGCATGTGCACTTCTCCGGAGGATGGATGTGGGGTCTTTCACCTTTGCTTGGTGTGCTTGGTAGACAGAATAAGATGCCTCCTGAGATATTCCCATTCTAATCTCTGAAATGTGTGAGTTTACTACTTTCCATGGCAAAAGAGGCTTTGTCAGTGTGATTAAGTTGAAGATCTTGAGATGGGGAGATGAGCCTGGTGGGCTCAACGTAATCAAAATGGTCCTTGTAAGATGGAGGCAGGAAGGTCAGGAGCAGAGAGAGAGGAGGCACCGGACAATGTAAGCAGAGGTCAGAGAGAAATTTGAAAATGCTATGCTGCTAACTTTCAAGGTGGAGGAGAGGACCGTAAGCCAAGGAATGCAGATGACCTCTAGGAGCTGGAAAAGTCAAGGAAATGGGTTCTCCCAAGAGCTCCCGAAAGCTGACACCTTGATGTTAGGACTTCTGAGTGCTTAGATAATAAATCTGTGTTGTTTAGTGCACTGAGTTTATGGTAGTTGGTTACAGCAGCAGTAGGAAACTAACATGGGATTGTCAGAGCACAACGCAAGTACAAGCCAGATCCCTGCAATGGTTCCTGAATGCTGTTGTTTCCCAGCCTGCGCCAGTTCATTTGGCTACTGCCAGGGTAGTAGGTGGATTTCACAGTTGGTGCCTGGGCTCAGGACACTGGGAGCTTACCCAGAAAGAGCCAGCTGGAGTCTCTTACCTAAAAGTAAAAGGTCAGGAACTTGAGGCTTCTGGTTCTTCTCCTTTAATTAGCCCAGAACATTCTAGGTGTCCTCTGAGTACTTCATTCTGATTAGTTTCCAATAGAGACAAAAATCACCCTACCTTTTAGGGTTATTGTGCAGATCAAATGGTTTAATTACATACACTTGTAGTCTTTAAAACATTGTCTGGCCCATAGAAAACCTTCTGTAGATGTTAACTACTATTATTTGAATCGGGGTTCTCCACACAGACAGAACCAATGGGGCGTAGGGGATGTGTTAGAGAGAGAGATTTATTTTCAGGAATTGGCCGACATAGCTGTGGGGTTTGGCAAATCCAAAATCTGCAAGACAGACCAATAGGCTGGAGACACAGGAAAGAACGACGTGGTAGTCTTGAATGCAAAGTCTGTCTGGAGGCAGAGTTCCTTCTCCTTTGGGGACTTTGGTCTTTTTCTTTTGGCTTTCCACTGGTTGGATGGGGGACACTCACATTATGAAAGCAATCTGCTTGACTCAAAATTTTTTTGGTCTTTTCGTCTTTTTAGGGCTGCACTCCCGGCACATGGAGGTTCCCAGTCTAGGGTCCCATGGGAGCTGTAGCCACCGGCCTACACCACAGCCAGAGAAACACAGGATCCGAGCTGTGTCTGCAACCTACACCACAGCTCACAGCAAAGCCAGATTCCTAACCTGCTGAGCAAGGCCAGGGATAGAATCTGCATCCTCATGGATGCTAGTCGGGTTCGCTAACTGTGGAGCCATGACAGGAACTCCACAGTCAATTTTGCTTGACTCAAAATTTAGTGATTTAAATGTTAATTGCATCTTAAAAATACTTTCACAACGGCATCTAAAATGGTGTTTGACCAAACTTCTCAGCACCATAGCAGAGCTAAGTTGACATACAAAATTAATCACACTGTTATTTGCTTCTTGTTTTATTTCAATGGCTAAAACATCCAGGAAAATATAAAAAGATAAAAATAGGGAGTTCCCGTCGTGGCTCAGTGGTTAACAAATCGGACTAGGAACCATGAGGTTGTGGGTTTGATCCCTGGCCTTGCTCAGTGGGTTAAGGATCCAGTATTGTCATGAGCTGTAGTGTAGGTCGCAGATGTGGCTCGGATCCCGTGTTGCTGTGGCTCTGGTGTAGGCCCGGTGGCTACAGTTCTGATTAGACCCCTAGCCTGGGAACTTCCATACGCCGTGGTAGCAGCCCTAGAAAAGGCAAAAAGACGAAAAAAAAAATAGTAAAAATAAATACTGGACATCTTTATCCTGTTTCCAGTTCTAATGGGAATGCTTAACTATGTCTTTATCTCTATTAAGTACTATTAAGGAAATATTCTCTGTTCCCACTTTAGGGTATTTTTTAATTATAAATGGGTACCATCTGCTAAGATGATTATATAATCTTTCTCTTTTGACTTATTGAAATGATATTTTATTTATAGACTTCCTATTCATAAACCACTCCTTGCATTGCTATGATAAAATTTACTTGGTCAGATTGTAGTCTTCAGATGCTGCTGAATTTAATTACTTAGTATTTTGGTTCATTTTTTTATAGTTTATTTTTATAGCATTCAATCCCCACACCCCATGTTTAATTTAAAATATATAATAAAAGGATTTGGTTTTTTAACTGACGTATAGTTGATTTACAATATTGAAGTAGTTTCTGGTGCATAGCAAAGTCATTTAGTTATACATATCTACATGTATTCTTGTTCAGATTCTTTTCCATCATTGTTTATTAGAAGATATTGAATATAGTTCCATGTGTTATACAGTAGGACCTTGTTGTTTATTGTTAGCAGTAGTTTATATCTGCTAATCCCAAACTCCTAATTTATTTCTCCCCTCCCCTCTTTCTCTCTTGGTAACCATAAGTTTGTTTTCTATGTCTGTGGGAATGTTTCTGCTTTGTAAATAAGTTCATTTGTATCATTTTTTAGATTCTACATACAAGTGATACCATATGATACTTACCCTTCCTAACATACTTCACTTAGTATGATCATCTCTAGGTGTGTTCATGTTGCTGCAAATGGCATTATTTTATTCTTTTTCATGGCTGAGCAGTATTCCAGTGTGTGTGTGTGTGTGTGTGTGAGAGAGAGAGAGAGAGAGAGAGAGAGAGAGAAAGAGCGAGAGCGAGAGAGACATCTTTTTTTTTTTCTTTTTTTTTGTCTCCTTGCTATTTCTTTGGGCCGCTCCCTCGGCATATGGAGGTTCCCAGGCTAGGGGTCGAATCGGAGCTGTAGCCACTGGCCTACGCCAGAACCACAGCAACGCGGGATCCGAGCCGTGTCTGCAACCCACACCACAGCTCACGGCAACGCCGGATCGTTAACCCACTGAGCAAGGGCAGGGACCGAACCCGCAACCTCATGGTTCCTAGTCGGATTCGTTAACCACTGCGCCACGACAGGAACTCCGAGAGAGACATCTTTATCCATTCATCTGTTGATGGACATTTAGGTAGCTTCCATGTCTTGGCTATTGTAAATAGTGATTGCTGTTTTACAAACCAAGAGTTGACTAGCTCATTCACTCAGCAAATATCATTTGCTCACCTAGTATGAAAAGCACAATTTAGTTCTAGCAATGCAATGGTAAATCAAACTATCCCTGGCATCGCTTTTTAAAAAATTTTGCCATTTGATCTCCTTCACCCATTTTTTCCCCATACCCCCCCCGGCAACCACCAATCTATTCTCTGTATCTATGAGCTTGTTTGTTTTTGTTTTTAAAGATTCCATGCATACAAAGGATCATATAATATTTGCCTTTCTCTGACTTATTAGGATAATGCCCTCAAGATCTGCCCATGTTGTCACAAATAGCAAGATTTCATTCTTTTTTATGGAAGAATAGTATTCTGGTGGATGTATATATACCACAGTTTTTTTATCCACTCATCCATCAACAGAGACTTAGGTTGTTTTCCATATCTTGGTTGTTGTAGTGCTGCAGTGAATGTGAGGGTGCATATATTTTTGAGTTAGTGTTTTTATTTTATTCAGATAAATATCCAGAAATGGAATTGCTGGATCATACAGCAGTTCTATTTTTAATTTTTTATTTTAATTTTCCATACTGTTTTTTCAGAGTGGCTGCACCAATTTACATTCCCCCCAACAGTGTTATTTTCTCCAGATCCTCACCAACACTTGTTATTTCTTATCTTTTTCATAACAGCCTTTTTGATAACAGCGTTTCTAACAGATGTGAGGTGATGGCTCACTGTGGTTATGATTTGCATTTCCTTGATGATTAATGATATTGAGCATCTTTTCATGTGCCTGTTGGAAAAATGCCTATTCAGATCTTCTACCTATTTTTAAATCAGATTCTTTAATTTTTTTGATAGTGAGTTGTATGTGTTCTTGATACATTTTGGATATTAGTTCCTTATCTGATATATGATTTGCAAATATTTTCTCCCACTCAATACGTTGCCTTTTTATGGTTTTCTTTACTGTGCAGAAGCTGTTTAGTCTGATGTAGTTCCACTTATTTATTTTGTTGTTGTTGTTGCTTTTGGTGTCAGGTTCAAAAAAATCATCACCAAGACCTACGTCAAGGAGCTTACTACCTATTTTTTTTCTAGGTGTCTTATAGTTTCAGGTCTTACATTCAAGTCTTTAATCCATTTCAAGTTAATATCTATGTATGGTGCAAAATAGAGTTTCAGTTTCATTGTTTGGCATAGAGCCATCCAGTTTTTCCAACACCATTTATTGAAGAGACTGCCCTCTCCATGTATATTCTTAGCTCCTTGTAATAAATTAACTGATCATATATGCATGAGTCTATTCTGGGCCCTTTATTCTGTTCCATTGTGTGTCTGGTTTTACACAAATGCCATTCTACTCGAATACTATAGCTCTCGTAATACAGTTTGAAAGCAGGTAGTATGGTTCCTCCACCTTTGTTCTTTCTCTAGATACTTTGGCTATTTGGTTTTTTTGGGTGTGTGGTTTCATGCAAATTTGGGGATGATTTATTCTATTTTTTTGAAAGTATACTATTGGAATTGTGGTAGGGATTTCACAATCTGTAGATTGCTTTGAGTAGTATGTCATTTTAATAATATTGATGCCCCCAATTCTTGAGCATAGAATAGCTTTCCATTTGTGTCTGCTTCAATTTCTCTCGATGTCTTATTTTATGGCCACACCCATGACATATGGAGGTTCTAAGGCTAGGGATTGAATCTGAGCCATAGCTGCAAACTACACCACAGCTGTGGCAAAGACAGATGATTTTTACCCACTTTGCTGGTCTGGGGATTGAACCTGTGCCACCACAGCAACCTGAGCTGCTGCAGTTGGATTCTTAACCCACTGCACCACAGAGGGAACTCCTCTCTTTAATGTCTTAATAGTCTTCAATAGACAGATCTTTCACCTCCATGGTTAAACTTATTCCAAGATATTCGATGCAACTGTAAATGGGATTGATTTCTTTCTCTGAAAGTTTGTTATTGTATAGAAATTGAATGGATTTTTGCATATTTTGCATCCCACAATTTTGCTGAATTCATTTATTATTATAATATTTTTTTTGACTGGAGTATTTAGGATTTTCTATATATAATATCATTTCATTTGCAAATAGAGGCAGTTATACTTCTTCCTTTCCAACTTGGATGACTTTTATTTCTTTTCCTTGCCTCATTGCTGTGGCCAGGTCTGCCAATACTATGTTGAATAAAAGGGGTAAGGGGGATATCCTTACCTTATTCCTTTTCCTTAAAGGAAAATCTTCCAGCTTTTCACCATTGAGTATGATGTTAGCTGTGGGCTTGTCTTATATGACCTTCATTATGTTAAGGTATGTTCCCTCTATACTTCCTCTGTTGAGTTTTATCATGAATGGATGTTGAATTTTGTCAACTGCTATTGTCATTTTCTATTGAAATGACCATATGATTTTTATCCTTCATTCTGTTAATGTGGTAAGATCATATTGACTGATTTGTGGATGTTGAAACATCCTTGCATCTGTGGGATAAATTATACTTAATCATGGGGTATGGTCCTTTTAATTCATTTGAATTGAGTTTGGTTTGCTACTATTTTGTTGGGGAATATCTGCATCTATGTTCATCAGGGATATCAGCCTATATTTTTTCCCTTGTGGGGTCCTTCTCTGATTTTGATATCAGGATAGGCTAACCTCATAAAATGAGTTTGGGAGAGTTCTCATCTCTTCTAATTTTTGAAGAATTTGAGAAGGTTTGGATTAATTCTTTAAATATTTGGTAGAATTCACCAAGGAAGCCATCTGGTCCTGGACTTGTGTTTACTGGGAGGTTTTTGATTACTGATTTAATCTTCTTGCTTATAATTGGTGTGTTCAGGATTTCTATTTCATCATGATTCAGTCTTGGTAGGTTGTATGTTTCTAGCAATTCCTCTAGGTTATGTAATTGTTCACAGAAGTATATTGTGGTCCCTCATATTTCTGTGGTATCAGTTTTAGTATCTCCTGTTTCATTTCTGTTTTTATTTGTCTCTTTTTTTTTCTTGGCGAATCTAGCTAAAAGCTTGTCAATTTTGTCTGTCTTTTCAAAGAACTAGCCCTTAGTTTTACTGATCTTCTTTATTGTCTTTTTAGTCTCCCATTTTATTTATTTCTGCTCTAATTTTTACTTTCTTCCTTCTGCTAACTTTAGACTTTGTTCTTCTTTTTATATATAGTTCCTTGAGGTGTAATGTTAGGTCGATTATTTGACACTTTTCTTGCTTCTTCAAGTAAGTGTTTATTACTATGAACTGCTCTCTTAGGACTGCTTTTGTTTCATCCCATAAGTTTTGGTATGTTGGGTTTCCATTTTAATTTGTCTCAGCTTTTTTTTCCTCTTGATTTCTCTTGATCCATTTGTTGTTCAGTAGTAGCCTGTTGTGTAATATCCACATTTCTATGAATTTTCCTGGTTTATTTGTGTAATTGCTTTCCAGTTTCATACCATTGTGCTTAGAAAAGATGCATGATATGTTAATAATGCTCTTAAATTTATTAAGAGTTGTTTTGTGGCCTGACACATGGATATGACATTTCCTTTCCTGAAAAAAAAATTTCCATGTGAACTTGAGAAAATGTATAGTTCGTTGCTTTTGAATGGAATATTCTGTATGTATCTGTTAAGCACATCTGATCTAGTGTGTCATTTAAGGCTGTTTGCTTTATTGATTTTTTTTTTTTTTGTCTGCATTGATGTAAGTAGGGTATTGAAAATCCCCTACTACTGTTGTGTTGCTGTCTATTTCTCCCTTTAGGTCTGTTAATATTTGCTTTACATATTTAGGTGCTCCTCTGTTGGGTGCACAAATATTTACAAATGTTACATCTTCTTGTTGGATTAACCCCCTTAATCATTATTTAATTCCTATCTTTGTCTCTTATTGCAGTCTTTGTTTTAAAGTTCTATTTTGTCTGATATATTTACTTTGTATTTAATTTTTAATTTGTATTCATAAGTCAGTGTCAATTGCATCCAAAGGGTTTTGTTTTTAATTGCTTGGGGAGGAAGGCCCGTCTTTATCATCACTGTTAAAATTTGGTATTAAGGTTTTGCTCATTTAAAAAGTGAACTGGTAAGCATTCCATTTTACTAGGTGTTGTATAGCAATTCAGGAAGCATAAGACTAAACATGTTCTAAGTGGCAAGATGCACAGACTATCTCATTGCAAAAGTAATTTGGTGTCTTCTTCACTTGCAATTTCCCTTCCATTGACTCAATATCATATTGATTTAATATTCTAAATATCAATAGAGTGCCACAAAGTATACATATTTCCCTACAAAGAAACATGACATTTCTTTTTACTCTGTCTTTCAGATCTTCTACCTACTTTCTGTAACTCTCTGTAAAGTTTCTCTTTAAAAAAATGTCCCTAGCATGAATAGGCAGCTGTTGTGCAGGAGGGGTGGCCATCCAAACCCATGTCTCTGCATGAGTCATTCTGCTTTAGGAATCAACTCTATATTCTTTGAGTAGTAACTTTCCTTTTCAAAAGCATCACTGTGTGGAGCTTCTCCTACAGTGAGACCAGCAGAGACCAGCTTGGCTTATACTTCATGTGGTTTCCTACAAAACAGACTCAAACAAACAAAAGCATAAAATATGTGGCCAGTCTGATTGGGGGAAAAAAAAAGTCAGGATTTGGCCTGGGTGGTCTTAGGATAGTGGGGAGCTCAGGGCTTTTCTTCAGAGGACTGAACTACCACTTAAAACTCTGGGTGCCTTCTGTTTAAAAGCAAGGCTGGCAGTTGGAACTGTAAATTCTGATTCAGAATGTAAAAGCCTGCCCTACCGCACTGCCTGCTGCCCCTTCACAGCAGATGGCTGCAGTGACGTTCTCTACTTGCAGACTCCAGAGAGGCCAAGAGCCAACTGCTCCATTGGTCCAACATTCATTGAGGCCAGGTTTAACACTTAAGCTTCTTTATATTTAACTCTCATTTTGCTTTCTGGTGATGGATTTTTAACTAGTTACATAACTGAAAGTTATTTTTATAAACCAACATGGTCCAAACAGTGTTCTGGGGGACTCTATTGATGTACAGATGTCAGCAGATATTCCAAAAAGATGGGGGGAGATTCTGCCTTCAAATTTGGAAAAATCTGGGTTAAACAAAACTCAACTGATTTCTTACGCACAGAGCCTTTGTACATTGATGTTCTCTGGGACCTCTGAAATTTTTATTTTCATAGTACACCTATTAACATGTCCAAGTACATTATTGTTGAGTATATTTTAGGAAAACGCTGTCTTAAGTAATTATCATTATCATTACCTATCCTTAGTGCTTACTAGACCTTGAATACTGCATTACCCACCTGCAACTATATATGGGATATCATTAAACTATTTATCACTTAATCCTTGCAACAATTCTTTGAGTGGAAGTTACTGTCTTCATTGCACAGTGGTGTAGAAAGGTAAAGTTACTAGCCCGCAATTATGGCACTAGTGAATCACAAACCCTAATTTGCATCCAGATCTGATCCCAAAGTCTATGTGCTTAACCAGGAAGCTACATTTGCTATGACACTACTGCCCTTTGCAATGGTTGCTTCATAAAATAATACCTTACATGGTAAAAATCAACTTTCTCCATGCTCTGAGAACCATCATCTTCTCCTGTGCTGAGAGCCAACCCAGCAGGTCCTGTCTGTGAGCACCTTCACGCCATGCCACAGACACTCTTGACCAATGAGAGCTGAATCAAGTGTAACATATGCTGTGTTGTTCCTTGGGGCCTCTCTGCCTGACATTTCTGTGAATCAAGAGATGTCTAAGTGATGGTGCTAGACCTTCTGTAAATAAACAAGAGACACAAAGCTAGATGTTAAAATGCAAGTTCAACAACATTTTCAAGGACATAGTGGAAGAAACAGAGGATAAAAATTAGTGGGCAGTTAGGGGTTAGAGGAAGTCCTTTGGCAAATGAAGGGTACCACTGTGGGCTGGGAGGAGTGGCAAACCATTCTATGAAACTCTTGAGGCTTGCCATGACCTCAGAGAATCTGAAGAGAAGGAGAGAACGAATTCCAAAGAACTTGTTGGAAACTCATCTCCACGAGGACCAGTCCATGCACTGCTGTGACTGTTCCCATATAAGGATCCCATCTCCTGCGCTGATGGGACAGCCTTGTGCTGCCTCTTTTATTAGCATCCACATATCTCAGTCTAGTAACCAGCCTTCTCCCAGCACTGTTCTGCACAGCCTTCCATACAAAGAGAGGAAAAGTTTACAGTTATATAACTGCATGTCGAAGGATGGTCTAACCAGATAACTAGGTTATCAGAACTAACCTAGTGACCAGCCAGGTTATCAGAACTAACCTAGAGTGACCATCTTACTCAGCAGGGGCCATGACAGCATGTTTTACAGAAAGAGTGTCCAGTTAAGAAATTTCCCATCTCAAGAAATTCAGGAATTTAAATTGCCAAACTTGAAAGGTATAGTTTTGGGGAACCCTATTCCTCCCCTCTTAAGATATCCCCTTATCCCTCCATTCAAAGTGGTTAGGACTTTTCCACACATGTATGAGTTCGAAATTGTTGGATAATGAATCAACTCTAATACTAGTGGTTTAAAACAACTCACATTTGTTATTTATTATGCATCTACACATTGGCCAAATGATTCTGCTGATTTGGGTTGGACTTAACTGGTTTTAACTGAGCATCCTCATGTAACCTTGGCTAGCTGGCCAATCACTAGGAGGCTGGCTAGTCTAGGATGGCTTGACCTGGCACAACTCTCCTCCATTCCTTGTGGTCCCTTGTCCTCTAGCAGACTAGCCTGGGTTCATTCTCATGGTAACTTCAGCCGTTGAAAGGGAAAAGAAAGCAAACCCCCATGTACAAATGCTTTTCAAGCCTCTGGATTTGGCATATTTTCTAATGTTTCATGAGCAAAACAAGTTTCCTAATGAGCTCAAGGTCAGGAGAGGAAGGAACAACAAAGATACAGGGGAAAGGCCATGGTAGGTACTCTCATACATCACAAACATTTCTCTTTTTAAAAAATTCTGTAGTGCTTTTACACTTTTTAAAATTTCACACCCATGATTTCATATCATCCCATAATAACCCTTTTGCCCCCACTCCTATGTTGTTCCTCTCCCCACTGTTAACCACTAGTTTGTTCTCTATATCTGTGAGTCTGTTTCTTTTTTGTTTTATTCACTAGTTTTTCATACTTTTTACATTCCATATATAAGTGATATCACACAATACTTGCCTTTCTCTGACTTCCTTAACTTAGCATAATGCCCCCCAACTTCATTCATACTGCTGCAAATGGAAAAATTTTCAATCTTTTTTATGGCTGAGTAGTATTCCATTGTGTGTATAAAATATATATAATCACATCTTCTTTATCCATTTATTTGTACACTTAGGTTGCTTCTATACCTTGGCAATTGTAAATAATAAATAATACTGCTATGAACATCGAAGTCCATGTATTTTTTCAAATTACTGTTTTTGCTTTGTTTTGGATATATGTCCAGGAGTGGAATTGCTGGGTCATATGGTAATCCTCTTTTTAGCTTTTTGAGAGATCTTCATGCTGTTTTCCATCACAAATATCCTTTGACTTCAATTTGAATCATATGGTGGATAGAATTATAGTGGTGGCTTGATTAGTCCTAAGAAGAACCTTACTCACCTAGGCCCTTGGATGACTCACAATTCCAGAATTAGCCTAAGACTCAATTCAGAATATTGGAAGCCCTTTTCTACAAGTTTAATCAACTTAAAGAATTCAGTACTGAAGGGGATCAGGATGTGCCACCCCAAAATATGCCACTTGGCGTAAGGATTAGTTTAAGCTGAAGACATTTGAAATTTAACAGATGTGGAAAGGCGGCTTCCTGGAGCTTCCCTTAACTGAATAAAAGCAGAAACTTCTGGGAAATCAGGTTACCACAAATTACCTCTTCAGGGTGAGTCTGTCTGTTCCCTAACCAAGAATAAACCTACCATAATCCCCTCTCTTGAGGACTTTTATGGTCCTGAAGGAGACAGAAAGACCACTCATATCAGTCTAGACAGATAACACAAACTTTCTTAACTCTCACTTGTTCTCCTAAAAACTCATTTGTCTTTCCAAAAAAAATTAAATAAATAATCTGACTTGTCCTTCCCATAGAAGCCCTTTCTCCCCTCTCTTCCCCTACTAAGTTGGGTATATAGGTCCCATTCCTTTAAGTTACCCATCATTGTGCACTCCAGCATGTATCTGCATTGCATGTGGAATTTTTTTCTCCTCCTAATCTATCATTTGTCAATTCAATTTACAGGACTCAGTCAACCAATATATGAAGTTAGAGGAAAGATTTTTCCTCCGACACAGTACCCTCCCTATGCTCTCCAGGTTAGAAACCACATTCTGAGAATGCCCTATTTAAGCCATTTGAATAGAGTCATCTTTGCTGATAGCCAATAGCATCCTCCCTAATTGATTATTAGGTTTAAGATGCCTATTGAACAACTAAAGGGAGATATCCAAGAAGCAAATGAACATGTGAATCTACATTTAGGAGAAGAGGTCAGGGCAGAAGATAGAGATTTGAGGCATATAGATCTATTTAAAGCCACATGGATGGATAATACCACATTGGAGGAGTTCCTGTTGAGTCTCACTAGGTTAAGAACCCAACTAATATCCTTGAGGATGCAGATTCAATCCCTGGCCTTGCTTAGTGGATTAAGGATCCAGCATTCCTGTGAGCTGAGGTCTAGGTTGCAAATGCAGCTTGGATCCTAAGTTGCTGTGGCAGTAGGATATATCTCCAATTTGATCCCTAGCCTGCAACTTCCCATATGCCAAAGGTGTGGCCCTAAAAAAGAAAAAAAAATTGGAAGGAATGTAAAAAGAGCAGAGAAAAGGATCCAGGACTGAGTTTTGGAGAGCTGTAATATTTGAAGTTGGGCAGGGGAAAAGGAGATACCAAAGAAGACTCAGAATGATGAGTAAAGTAGAAGGAAAAACCAAGAGAATGTGATGCTATGGAAGCCCAAAGGGGAAAGAAGGAATTTCAAGAGAGAGAGGAGTTGGATTATGTTGACTACTTGTGAGAGCTCATGCTCTAAAGCCCTTTTGGACTTAGAGAACTTCATCTGTTCCAGAACCAGCACCCTTGTCCTCCAGGCTCCAAGTTACTGGCCTTTCTTTTCCTCTGTCTTATATCTCCTGGTCATGCTCTCCTTTCTTCTGTGGTTTCACCTCCCCTGCAGCCTCCACCTAAAACATGCCTCCTTTCATCTCCCCTCTCCAACTCCTGCTGTTCTTCCAGGTCTCAGCCTAAGCACTGCTTCTCCAGTTCTGGCTGAGGGGCCCCTTCCATATGCCTCCAAAGAACCCTATAATTCCCCTACTGTATTAGTCAGCTTGGGCTGCCATAACAGAATACTCCAAACTGGGAAGTTGGCCACACTTTGGGAGACTAGAAGTCCAACATCAAGGTGCCATCTCCGTTGGTTTCTGGTGAGGCCTCTTTCCTTGGCTTACAGACAGCTGCCTTCCTGCTATGCTCACATGGCATGCACATAGAATGCTCTAATGTCTCTTCTTAGAAAAAAAAATAATAACAGTCCTAGTAAATTAGGGTCTAACTTTATAACCTGTTCTAGCTCTAAGTACCTCCTTAAAGGCTTTACTTCAAATATAGTCACACTGGTGGTTAGGGCTTCAACATAAGAAATCTGTGGGAAACACAGTTCAGTCCATAATACTATCAAATGCATACTGGATGATAACTTCTCTATTCCCCATTTGACTATAAATTCTGTGATGCCAAACCCAGGCAATGTGTGTAATTTGTTTTCTGTTATCTTCAGCATGTAACAGAGTGCCTAGAAATGCTTTTAAAAAAATTATGGACTAAATGAATGAATGCAGGGTTGGCCTCTGCTCTACCCTCTGGCTAACCCACATAGTCAGCCAAGACTGTCTCCTAACTGGAAATTCTCCTCCCAGGAGTGTCCTCTTTTCAATGGTCAGTAAAATCTAACCCATTTGAAATGAATGGAAGGAAGCCTCATGTGAATTAGTGAATTAGTGAGAAACTATAGAATTTTTTTTCAAAGTTTTGATATGTTCAGGAAAGCCCTTCAAAAAATATGTCATCTCTGAACTACTGTTCTATAATTTGTCCACTAACTGTTTGCCTCCAAAGAACCCTATAATTCCCATATGCCAAAGGTGTGGCCCTAAAAAAGAAAAAAAAAAAATTGGAAGGAATGTAAAAAGAGCAGAGAAAAGGGTCCAGGACTGAGTTTTGGAGAGCTGTAATATTTGAAGTTGGGCAGGGGAAAAGGAGATACCAAAGAAGACTCAGAATGCTAAAAAACAAAACAAAACCAAAAAAAAAACAAATGCTAAAAAACAAACAAACAAAAAAAAGTTTAAAATGTGATGAAAGCCTTTCTTAAGTCAATCATCCTGACAATGAGTTTACACTCTCTCTTTGTTAGCAAGTATCGATAGGACAAAGGTAAACTTTAATTTAGCTTCTAGGGAAGAAAAAAAAAAAGTTGTTTAAGTCCCTATTGAGGATTCTGAATGTCCCTGCGCTTTTGGAAAGATGAAAATGGATGAGAAAAGGGGATTGAAGAGAGGCTCAGGATTGTTTTATTTCAAAACTGTCTTTTGCTACATAATATCCAAGTAGTGAGTTTGATTTACAGATGTTCGAATACTATCTTTAGAAATAGGAAGTCAGCAATGGCATGTATATTCTCCTTCCTCCCCTGAAGATTATACACACAGTTTTTTAAAGATATGAAAATGACTTAGAAATATGGAGAGAAAGTGGCTTTTTTTAGGAATTTCATTTCTAGGTTTTCCTCAACTCTAGAGTGTTAGGGGAAAAAAAAATCTTTTAACAAGTTTCCAACTGTTCACTAGTGTTAACCCTTCAAGGGTGCCTTTCTTCTTTTTTTAAAATTGAGTGTGTTAGGTAAAGGCTGATGGGGTGGAAATGCCTAGTTCCAATTAGAGCAACACAAGAAAGAGGCACTCAGCTCCCCGAAGGTTCCAGCTTTCAGTGTAGCTGGATTAGGGCTATTATCCCAGCGGTGGGCCCATGAGGCTCGGTGACATGTGACAAACAAGCCGACAGGCAGCCCTTGCTGACACAGACTGGACTAACAATAACACTCAGACACACCCCAGCCTGCTCCTCCTTCCAACCCCAGGCAGTGTCAAGTGGAAACAGGGTTCTAAGAGGCAGCACAGACAATACCTCTGGCTTCCAATAGCATTGCAAGGAGCCAATTTCTTAAACAACTGAATAGTATAAAGAGAAGGGACAGATGCTGGGAGAGAAATACTAAACTTGGATAATTATTTCATTTTAGCACAGCTCCAAAGCAACATGACTTTGTCCCTTTTAGGCCCCTGACAAACATCACAGATTTGCAGATATCTTCTATTATGTCAGTGAGTTCTTGTGATATTATAAAGAGAAACAAATAGGGCCCAGAGATTTGCAGAGATTTTCAAGAATCAGCAATACCCAGAAGGAAAGGGGACAGTGAGTGCTTGTGCCATGGGCTAGTTCAGATATGGCCTCTTCTTCCAGTTTATCCCTAACAGTTCCCATGGAAAATTCCCTGACAAAGCCACTTTCTAACAAATATTTCTCACTTTGGCCACCAGGCAGCTCTATAAAGCTGTAGCCTGTAGGTCCTAAAAATTATAAAAAAAAAAAGGCTTAAGTTTTGTAAGCAAGGCAGCGTATGAAGGTAGGCATGGTGCTGTGTTTGAATGAAAAGAGGGAGCAAGCTGTGGTGGATATGACTGGAAGGGTTTGGTGGGCACTGTGTGTGAGCAAAGGCTGTATCTTAAATGCCTGGGTTCTTGGCACGGTCCAAGCCAGCCCCGTAGAAGGGTTATGGGCCTCTCTCCAGCACAGAGACAGCAAGACGCCGCTCTGGTCTTGGCTATACTGAACGGAAGAAACTGCCTTGCCTCATCCTTATGGGATAAGGTAGACCTCATACTTGGGCATTCACGGGCTTCCGGGAAAACGTCTACGCATGCGAAGGCCCCCGCCCCCGCCCCACTCCCAGCCTTCAGTAAACGCTGCCCCAGGTTGGTGCAAAGGGTAATCCTTGCTCTCCTCTGGCCTGGGAGCCTATCCTGCCTTCTCACCAGGCAGGCTGAGAGGATTATGATGACTTTGTTCCTAGCTGATAAATCAGAGTCCTTTGAAAAGGAGCCTGTTCAGTCAGCTGTCCTTTCTGAAACAGAAGATTGGTCTTTAGATAGCATGCATTTGCAAATGTCCCTAGGATTAACTTGCTTTCATATTTTCACTCATTTGGGCCTTAGTTTCTTTATCTGTGGAATGGGATTACAGTGACCTAATCACAGAATTGTGGGCATTTGAATGAGAGGAAACAATGTGTGTGATAATGCTTTGCTAGGTGGGAAGAAAAAGGTCCCCATCATTAATAAGATGCACTGATCAAGAGTCAAATTTGTATAGATATAAGCGGGGATTCTGGGAACATTTTTCTTAGTCATTTACCAGCTGTGTGAACTTTAGCAAACTAATGAACTTCTCAGAGCCTTAATTTTTGAACCTATAAAACTGATGAAACAATACTGATGAAGTGGTTGCAAGGATTAAAAATACCTCCTCTTATTTGATCATGATAAACAGTGGTGAACGCTAATAAAATGGTAGTTACGTGGCTGCTCTGTTAACCCGCAAGATGTGTACAGATGGAACAGCCCTTCCTTCTCTAACTCACCAAAGTGCTCTTTCTTGCTCAAGAACAGACATCCCCACTTCAGTTATTGTCATGAGTGTACAGGGGTATGGCCAATGAAGATGACATCTGGGACAAGGAAATGAATAATTCATGGGCTATACCCTGAACACTTTATGGGAATTTATATGAGAATTGGTAGTTCAGTTTCCTAGACCGAAAAGGCACAAGCACCAAGGACCTGAAAAACAAAGCAAACCAAACTGACCAATCAACCTTCCTAGTATCCAGTTTGGAAAATTTTCTATAAGGTTAGCCAGGGACTGGGGTCTTGACTGACTCAAGGGAGAATGGAAATTGTATATATATATATAAAATCTTAAGGCCTACTAAATATATTAAGGCCATGACCATGACGTTCAACCTGTAAATTTAATAAAGAAAAAAAAAATACCCTAAAGCCTTTCAAGAAGTAAGATAACTTTCAGAGCCATATTATGGTCTGTCAAGAGAGGGGGAAAAAAAGAAACCTCAGAGAGAACTAGATAGAGGGGAATAGCCTTCCATAAGGTTAAAAAAAAAAAAAATTCATTTTACGACCTTGAAGAATACAGCACATCTGCAAACACAAGCTTATGTGAGAATATGTTCACTTTTCACCCTTCTCACGGGAATAACTTGAGACACAAGTTTGCCAACTACCCAAATACCTCGATGAAAGGACTCTGCCATTACCAAGGGCCCAAACGAAGGTCATGGGTCCTGGAACCAGAGTCAGCCAGGCTGGGCTGGCACTGGATTCAATTATATCCTCCAAAGAAAAGAGGAGCTAGTTTTGAGGAGAAATAGTAAAAACCAAAGAGAGCAGGAATTCGGGTTGCAATGGACTGAAAAAAACCTCTGTGTGTCTCCCCCAGCCCCTTATAGTTAGAGTCACTCTTTCTCTCATACACACATACTAAAAAGGTGATGTCCACTCACTCCTGCCAGGATAGTCCTATTTGGCTGCCATTTTTGTAAGCCCAGGTAACATGGCAACGCAGGAACAAAACTTGTTGGTCAGTTGGTCATCCACTGTAACTTTATCCAGGGACGGGGTGCTGCCAGACCTTGTCCAGAAACCTAGTAACCTGACATGCAGTTCAGGAGTTTCTATTTTAACAACCCTGAATAGAGCTTGCTTATTTGTCACTTTGCAAACAAACACATTGAGACCCAAAACACCATAGGGAGTTCCCGATGTGGCTCAGCGGTAACAAACCTGTCTAACATTCAATGAGGACGAAGGTTTGATCCCTGGCCTTGCTCAGTGGGTTAAGGATCTGGTGTTACCATGATCTGTGAGGTCGCAGACAAGGCTCAGATCCCTTGCGGCTGTGGCTGTGGTGTCGGCCAGCAGATGCAGCTCTGATTCGACCCCTAGCCTGGGAACGTCCATATGCCATGGGTGCACCCCCAGACACCCCAAAAAACCACCAGAAGAATGCTGCACACCAACAAGATCACTATGAATCCTGGGGAGGGCTGTGGTGGGGGGGGAGTAAGGGTGGGAGAAGGGCTCTAAGACCATTTCCAAGTTTGGAAGAGGTTTTGCTCCCTAAGGGATGCTCTGAGAGTGGCAGCAGTGAGACAATATATCTGCCACAGGTGTATTAAGCACACACAAAACCATCACACACGTGTAATGCCTGAGTCACTATCACCTAAGGATTGATAGCTGCTGTAGGGTCGGTCTTTGAGCTTCAGCTGTTCATTGGGACACACACACCCACCCCATCTTTGGAAAGATAGTGCCTATAGGATTTTCTCACACTAACCCTGCGTTGGTATGAGTTTCAGGACTACTGGGTTGGGGTGGTTTTGCTATTGCTGCAATACTTGGCCCCTCTCATTTTTGGGTTTTTGCATTTGCATAACCCTGCCTGAATTCCTCTGCTAGGTTGGAAAAATCTCTGGCTACTTAGGAATATCAATAACTTTGTTTTAATTGGCCATACTTGGTGCTTGGTATCTCTCCTTTAGGTTCATTTGACTCAGTGTATGCTACCCAACTCTAACCCAATGAGGGACACTCATCTGCACGCCTAACTGTGCTTCTCTTTGCATCTGTTTCTCAAGACAGCAATTTTCTTCTGGCATCTGCCCCCTTAAGATCTTCGGGTCCTTTTAAGATCTCAAACTTGCCCAAACAGCTGCCAAATCAAGGCCCTCACTGACTATGAAGCGTTGGCCCCAGGCTCCAATAACCACATCAGCCATGTTGGTCATCAGTGTGTCTGTGTCCCATTGTTTCACGTCCACTTCTGGGGTGGGGAGGGGCGGGCTACACCAATGATGTGGTGCAGGAAAGACTAGCTTCTAGGCAAACTGCCAAGAAAAGTCCTTAAGAAACTGACCCATTTCAAAAACTTCCTTCTTCCTAATTAGCATTACTGCTACCTCTGCAGAAAAATTCCCTTTGAGCCTTCAAGTCCTTTTTAGACTCTTTGGGCAAATACCAGCCAGCAGTTTCAATCCCCTTTGCAATCCCACAAGTGCAAGGAGGCAGAGAGGGAACAGAAAAGAGATTTGACACGTGATGCAAATACCTCCCCTTGTACCAAAATTGTGCTTCCTTTCCATCTGCTGTGCCTCCGTTTGGTTTCAGGCACCAACCCCACATTGCCTGTGTACTTGGGAGGCCCAGAGGGGCCAGGAACCCTTCCTCACAGCAGAAAGAAAGCAGATGGAGCTTGCTAGCTTGAAGAGGGAGAAGTGAAAATAAAAAAATTTGTAGCATTTACCTGTCCCTTTGTATAGGTCTGGCTGCTTGTATACCCTCCTTCAGACTCTTTCTGGATGTCCAATTGCACTTACAAAAAAATGGCAGCCACCATTGGATGGCCCTATCACTGCCTCCAAGAAAAAGCATGGAAATTCATGAACACAAAATAGATTATCAAGTAAAAATGAAGCGTACAACCAGCATACCTCTAGCCATTTGGCATCTATCAGGGAGGGTGACTCCTGAGTTCGAGCATAAAATTTAGATTGATAAACCTGTCAGAAGAGAAGAGAAAGATGGGTGACTAATCTGATTCAGGGGGAAGAGAAGGTATGTTTCCTATATTAAATAGATTTACCTTCCAGTCTTCCATGTGGGAAAAATAGTATTTGCTTTTCTTTCATTTTTCAGCCACTTGTGACAAGCACACAGCCTAAAGTCCCATGATTGGATTAAATCACTATAAATAGACCTTGGAAAATTCACTCTGACTTTTAGACCCTGGTACTTAGATTCAGGAATTTCCCTTCTCCTTCCTGATATTAAAAAAAATAAACACATACACACACACACCTTTGCTATGCTTTTTTGATCTGCAAGTTCTTTTTTACACGATTTCCATGCCAGGTGATGGATGAAAAGTCTGCAGGAAGAGGTAGAATGCAGAACTGTATAGTTTATTAAAGTGAACAGAAGCACTGGGATGAAGGCTTATATGTGACCCTTAGATCTGGCCAGTAATTCCAGGTACCAGTGGGCAGCAAACATTAATTATGCTCTGAGAAAAATCCCATTCTAACAATTGTCCTATTTAAATTCATTTGCAGTGTGCTTAGTTGTGCTTAAATCATACATCTTACTCAAGTCACAAATAAAGAAATACATAATGCTTACCAAATAAACCAAAAGTTGGGCGTCTGTGGCTCTTCCTCTCTCAGAGGTGAGAGCTATGGACTTGTTGGAAGATAACTTGCCTTAAGCTATGCAGATGCCTGCTCGGATGCATCATTCCTGTGTGAAAGAATAAAATCAAAATACCAACTCAGTGTAAACTGATTTTAATGGGCCTCAACTTGACTTTGAGAGAAGAATGTGCCACAAGAGGCACAGCTATTAGAATCCATATCCTGAAACTTGAATTTTTAAGAAGGCTATGCCATTTCTCTAAATTGGTAATAAGCATTCATTTTCTTTTCAGGGATGAAAGATTCAGTGCTTTCATTTAATAATCTTAGGCTAAGAAAATCTCCATTTGTGGAATTCCCATCGTGGCTCAGTGGAAACGAATCCAACTAGGAACCATGAGGATGCAGGTTCAATCCCTGGCCTTGCTCAGTGTGTTAAGGATCCGGCGTTGCTGTGAGCTGTGGTGTAGGTCACAGACTTGGCTCAGATCCCGCATTGCTGAGGCTATGGTGTAGGCTGGCGGCTGCAGCAATGATTCAACCCCTAGCCTGAGAATCTCCATATGCTGTGGGTGCAGCAGCCCTAAAAAAAAACCCAAAAAGGAAAGAAAATTTGCATTTGATATTCACATGTATGGACTATTTGCAGAGATAGAATTCTATCCCGTTAATCCTATAACCATGGCCTCAGTGAGAGCATGTATGCCTTTTGATTGTTTGGAATGACTTTCTTGATTTGCCTAACTTAAGCTAAAGAAATAGCTCTCAAAAGTTACATGCATGGTGGTAAACTCCTTGAAGGCAAAACACAATTCACATTGTACACACTAGAGGTGTTTACTTTAATGATGATGATTGGAATATCATCAATATCTGCCAGTTACTCCCATCAAGAGTTTTAAAAGAGTTGCCAGGAGATGGTTTTAAATTTCCGGAAGACATGACTTTCTTTGCATTTCCACAAATATGAGCAGAAAAATCATCAAAGCCAGAGAGTGAGACAAGCCCTGGGTTCAGCAATAAAGGTAGGAAAATATTTCGTGGGAATGCTATGAAGTGATTCCTATAGGACCACTAGAACACAAAGCCAAAGACTAGTTTGAAGAAAGCATGGGTGGGGTTTTGCCATGAAGCTCAATTACAAGGTGAACTCCAGGATGGACTATAAAACTTTAGGTCTGAAATGCAGATGAGCCTAAGGTGAGAATGGGCAGCTGTCACTATTCTTAAAGCAGCCCAGAATAAGGAAAGAAGTGTTTGTATGCGGATGAAGATGGGAGATATGAATTGGAAGAGGCACCCAAAGCCTCAGAGATATGAACTGGAATTAACTTGGCCCCCTCACCACCACTGGACCTAAGAACACAGGTGTTTTTGCTTCTGTTACTGTCCAGCGTGCTTGGCCTCCTTAATAATACAATTGCTAAAACACCGGACAGGAAAATTCAGGCAAGGCTTCATTGGAGCCCCTTGCTGCTCGTTTGCTCATGGGGGTTTGAGGTGAGCTGGTTCCTTATACGGGGTGAGGGTAAGGGTGGGTACAGGGGGTCAGGCCAAAGAGGTCGCTAGGTGGTCTGCCCACCCCTTCGGTGGTGTTATCTGCAGGAGGCATATATCGTACCCTCCTTTTGCTCTCTGCTCTTCAGAAGTGGCAGGTTTGTTGGGTTTTCTTTTGGTTGTTGTGTTTTGTTGGTTTTTTTTTTTAGTCTCTTTGCATCTTATTGCCTGTAATTTGCCCTAACTGCAAATATATGCACTTCTTTTTAGTCCCTTATGGTTTCTTTGTATTTTGTTTCTCAAGGGAACATTTGTCCAGGTGGAAGCACTGCAGCAAAGGGTCCCAGGTCCCAGCCTGTCTCAATTCCAGGGTCTAGTGATGTCACAGCCTGCTGTGCTTCAGTGCAGGAGACAGAGGGGGCCCATAAGCCTCCTCGAACAGAGCTCTCTATTATCTCTGAACTGTCCTTTGATGCTGTGCGACTTGAAGCTAGGTAGTAGATTCTCTTGGTAAGTTTGGCTGAAGAAGAACAAGCCAAGCAAAATAAATAATGACCTCCCTTTCGGGAACTTTTAATATTCATTTCAAAGACACCAAAGCATGCTTCCCCCACTCCCTCTCATTCCTATTCCAACCACAGGGATTGCCTGACTTCAGAAATAACCCTGAAGGAGTGGTTAGGGAATGAATGTGAGGCCTTCCATCGCTGGCGGTGCTGGCTCACTCCCCATAGTTTGGAGTTTTGGTAACTCAAAGGGTCTCATAAATCTTGTGTGTTTTATTCCTGCCCCTTTGTTCCTTCTCAAGGCCTCCTACTGTCCCCAAGTAATGAAGAGTCACTATCCCACCTTCACTCCTGACATCCTTCCTGGGTTCCAACCTTTAAGTCTCCATATTTCATCCCAATGACGGCATCTTAGGAATTAAACTTTCTCAAATACACAGAAATATGCATTTCCCAGGCATTCAAAAAGATAGGAAGGTCTGAGGCAGGAGGTAGGTGGAGTCCAGCATAGACAATTGCAACTAGCCTTGTGTTTATGCTTCTTGAAGCAGGAGATCGGGGGACTCTAGGACAGACATTTACAACCAGCCACCTGTCTATATTACAAGAGAGAAATAACAACAGACACAAGGCAAATAACTGGTATCTGTCTTCAGTGAACTTGGTAAACAACGGGGATGATAGGATCAGAAGAGGGGCTGAGCCCTGCTTGGGCAGAGTAAAGAGGTCACATACTCCCCATCCTCAGGTTCAGGGAGACGGCAACTACACATGCACAGAGAGACCCCTCTGGGTCAGAAAGGGAGGGGGTTCCAGGCCATAATAAGTCTGGATAACCTTGCCGCCATGCTCTGCTTTGGATTTCATCTTGGCCAAAAGACACACGCAGATCAGGGGAGGGCCCTAGATCTGGTCAGGTGTAAAAGATAAAAGAAGTTAATTGGCCAAAGGAAGACAAAGACCCAGAAAAATTGCCCTATATAAGTAATTTTTTGTGGGGGGGGGGGTGTCTTTTTTAGGGCCACACCTGCTACATACAGAGGTTCCCAAGCTACGGGTCTAATCGGAGCTTTTGCTGCCGGCCTACACCACAGCCACAGCAACACCAGATCCGAGCCACATCTGTGACCTACACCACAGCTCACGGCAACGCCAGATCCTTAACCCACTGAGCAAGGCCAGGGATCAAACCGGAGTCCTCACAGTTTCCAGTCAGATTAGTTTCTGCTTTGCCAAGATGGGAACTCCCTATATAAGTAATTGAAATCAACTCTCTGGCGTGCTCCTCATTCAGGGGGACGCCCTCGCCCTCACTTCTTTGGGTGTGTATTACTGCTTTACTTCTGCCTTAGATAAACAGATAATACTCTGTATTTCTGTGCTCTCCCACATGTTACACTGTGTTTCTAACAATAAACTTTATACCTGTTTTTACAGTCCTTTGCCTCCTTGAAACATTCTTACTTTCGATAGGGGCAAGAATCAGGGCAATTCTACTTCTAGCCTCTAGTTGTTCTGGCAGTTCCTGGTTTTCATCCAAGCGGCTCAGGTTCAATTCCTGAGCAGAGAATTAGGATCTCACTTCAAGCCATCACCCACTGCTGCCTCTCTGAAATCAGGTCTAACCTTTAACAAAATACACTCATAGTTACCTAGAAAACAGACAAGAAATATTCTTAACCGAAGTTTTGTCAGCTGGAACTTCTTAATTTTTTAATGGAAAATTTTAGTCTAGGAGTTCTGTTGTGGCTCAGCGGGTTAAGAACCCAACTAGTGTCTGTGAGGATGCAGGTTCGATCCTTGGCCCCACTTAGTGGATTAAGGATCCCACGTTGCTATGGCCGAGGCATAGGCTAGCATCTACAGCTCCGATTTGACCCCCAGCCTGGGAACTTCGATATGCCATAGGTGCAGCCCTAAGAAAGAAAGAAAGACCCAGTTTTAGTCTATAAACCCAGTTTTTTAATTACTTTTGAATATTTCTCAAAGAACGGTAGTGTTAGTGCTGGAATGGATAGTAAAAAATTTTACAACACCTTGATTTCTTAGATGAGGAAACTGAAGAGGTTAAGAGATTTGTTTGGGGAAATTATACTCCAAAATTCCTTATATAGTAATATTTTTTCATAAAAATAGAAAACCTAAATCCCTACACAGACCTGATCAATAAGCCTGTGACTCTTGCATTAACTCTCATCACAGCATGAAAACCACAACGTGATCAGGAGTCTTACTCCTCTCCCTAATTTAGATTTGACAGTTAGTGGAATGGGCAGAGGCTGCCCACAAATGGTCACCAGGTGGGATTTTCCTGATGCATAAAGAGAGCTTGTAGACCCAAGAGAAGGATTCTTCCCAGATCAAGCCTTCCTGGAAAATTCCACTTTAAATCTGAAGCAGAGAGAAAAACTGGAGGCCATCCCCGTCTTTTTTTTTTTTTTTTTTTTTTTAATAGTTGATTTACAGTGTTCTGTCAGTTTCTGCTGTACAGCAAAGTGACCCAGTTATACACACATACACATTCTTTTTCTCACATTATCCTCCATCACGTTCCATCACAAGTGACTAGACATAGTTCCCTTTGCTATACAGCAGGCTCTCATTGCTTATCTGCTGCAAATGCAATTGTTTGTATCTACTAACCCCAAACTCCCAACAGTTCCAATCTTCAAGTATAGCAGGACTTCACCACTGTTGAGCCTACTTGCCCAGGAGACGATGCTAACAAAAGTATTCTTTCTTAGAACAGCTCCCGTCTCAGCCACCGTGATGTTTTGTTCGTTTTGATTCTTCTATTCTTGGGGAGGGCTTCAGGGAGGAGGGAGAAGGCAAAAGTGTCGAACATGAAATTGTTCTGGGGACACTGAGCTCAGGGAGGAAGCAAACTGCTGTGGCAACCACTGCACCCCGCCCCCACTCCACCCCCACCTTGACCACCCCTCTCCCACCCTCCCTCCAAGCCACCCCACCCCACCCATGCCCCGCTCCCAGAGCCTGGCGGGAACTCTTGGGCTTCCTAATTTCATATCCTCCATCCAGAGAAATTCCCACGGAGGCACCACACCCCCAGTGATCTCTCTTTCCCTTGCATTCCCAACAACTACACAGAAGTAAGAAAAGGCTTTCACCACAAGCGTGGAAGATAGGATCTTGAAATATTAATCACTGTGTTTCTCCTTCCCTCCAGCCCTTCCTGACCTTTCCCCTAGTGGGCAGAAGTATCTCCTTTGCCTGCAGAGGAATTAGAGTTGTTATGACTGGAAAGCTGAGAGAAAGGAAGGGTTATTTTTCAGAATTTTTCTTTCCACTCGAGGCACATCAGAGAGTTTATGCTAAAACAAAGATTTGTGGGAGGCCTGGTGAAGGCCTGGCTGGCTCCTGTCAAGAGCACCTGTCCCTGGTTTGACTCTCATTTGTTTGTTTTTCTCTTCTCGGTGGGAGCCGCCCATGTCACGTTCCCACGCATCACCCCAGATGACCCTCCCATGACCCAAGAAATTTCACAGCCTGTCACACTGCCCAGGGGACAGCCCTTTGTCAATGGTCCAACATTTAGAAAACTGGACTCCTTGACCCCCAGAGGGTGGTGTTAGCAAGGGCCAAGACCCAGGGAGGTATGTGAGTAGAGCCGGGTTAGGGGTGGGGAATTTACCCTAAAACACAATAAGCAATGGTGTTCCTAGGACGGGTATATTTTTAATTGCAGTGTAGGTGATTTACAATGTTAGTTTCAGGTGTATAGCATAGTGATTCCATTTTTTACAGATTATATTCCATTGAAACGTATTATGAGATAATGACTATAATTCCTTGGGCTGTGCAATATATCTCTGTTGCTTGTCTACCTTAACCATCATAGTTTGTAGCTCTTAATCCTATAGCTCTGCTTTGCCCCCAGCCCCCTCCTCTCCCCTGTAGTAACCTCCAGTTTTTTTCCTTTGTCTGTGAGTCTCTGTTTTGCACATACAATCATTTTATTATTTTTGAGATGCCACATATAAATGATATCGTAGTATATTTGTCTTTCTTTGACTGGTTCTATGAAGCATAATATTCTCTAGGTCTATCCATATCGCTGCATGTGGCAGAATTTTATTCTTTTTTTTTTTTAATCCATCCATCTGTTGTTGGGCATTTAGATTGCTTCCACATCTTGGCTATTGTTAATGTTGCTTCTGTAAACATTGGGGTACATGTACCTTTTCAAATTCGTATTTTTGTTTTTTCTGGGTACCCAGGAGTGGAATTGCTGGATCATACAGTAGTTCCGTTTTCAGTTTTTTGAGGAACCTCCATGCTGTTTCACACAGTGGCTGCGCTAATTTACCCATCAGCAGTGTACAGGGTTCCTAGAAGGACAGGACATTTTGAAACAATTTCTCAAAGTTTCTGATACCAGCTTTTCTAAATACCTAAGGATTCTCTGGAGATGGTTGCTAAGTGGATTTGTGACCCAGGAGTGCTAGTGGTGTTTATGCCTGGCCTCCATGTGTTGATCTGTGCCAGGCCAGTGCTGAGTATCTCATTTCATCTTTACAACAACCCAACAGACTAGGTGTTACGTTATAAATGGAGAAAGAGACTCTAGTGCTTCTGATCTTAAATGCTAGGCCACATTGCCTCTTACAAGACTGGATGATAGACAATAAGGATAATATATTTCTTCAAATCTTCTACTTCCTAAACTATATCTAGATTTTATGATAGATTCTATTTTAAATAAGCATAGGAAAATACATTTTCAATTAGAACTAGAAAACTCCCCTCATATGTAAAATAAAATTTGACCTACCTGGTTGGTTGAAGACCCAGCTCCCAAGTTGGCTAATGTGCTATTCTAATACAAATTTGTATAGGAAAGGGTCAAAATGAACACGGTTGCTCAAATGAAATCATCAAAAATGATTCTTTAAGGAACAATTCAAAGACTAGAAGCCTATGGTCTCAACCTCCCTTTTGAAGCATGGAAGTCCTGCCACTTGTCCCCCACAGCAAGCTGGCCCTGTCACCACTCCTCAAGCACCCCATTCAGGAACCCAGAGGGGCAGTAAGCTTTTGGAGATCCTTGCCAATGGGAAGAGAGGAGCAAGGGAGATAGATTCTTTATTCATATTCAAGTCCTATCCTAAGGGAATTTGCTGGGAAATTCCCTTTACAGACCACAAATTAAAAAGGCCGTTTGCCATGTGACCCCACCCCATTTCAACCCAGTTTAGTGCCACAGAATGTAGGTAAATAAACTGACTGGATCTTAAGGCTAATTTTGGGAGGCTTAGAGTCTTTGCAAATTAGTTTCCTCCATCCATTTTCCCCCCTTATATGTAAAGCAACATATTTCTGCACCATGTAAGAGAAAAAAAAAATTAGTGTGAGCTGCCGACAGCTGGCTGACAACCTTGAGGGCTGGGTGTGTTGGAACCGGTCCAGATTTCACATAAGGAGTTCATTTTGGGTTAGTCAAAAAAGGCAAGGAGTTGGCCCAGATCCTGTTCCACAAATTCAGCAACAAGGAGCTGAGAAATTCAGGAATTGCTGGAGGGTGGCTCTGCAGGTTCATTGGCCAAGCCTATCTGACATCCATTTGTTTCTCTAACTGATACAAGAACTGTTTGTTGTCTGGGTGTTTCCTATGACAAGCCAGTGATTCAGTACAGCAGTTAAGCCAAGTGAAGGTTAATTCCCTTTTCTCTATATTCCTTTCATAACGATCTGGTATTTCTACAGTCTCCAGATTCTTTAAGTTTCTTTTTCTTCTTCCTCATGAATTCGCTTCACCTTCCTTTTGAGTTTACCTTATTAGACAGAGGCCGAGTTCACTACCATAACAAAGAACTTAGCATTTGTTGAAGAATAAAATCCTCTTATTTTTCTAATCTATGACTCACTGTTTCAGAGTAATAAACATTTCATGTTTCGAAATGGCCACAGCCATTTTTCTTTTCAAAGTAACAAGTAATCAATGTTAAAAAGTTAGATATGCAGAGAGGGATAAAGAAAAAAGGGAAAAAAAATCACCCTAAATCTCACCACTGGAGAAAACTAACCACTAATAACATTTTAGTGTCTCTGACTTGAGTCTTTTTAATTTTCTTTTGCTTTTTTTTTTTTTTTTTTTACAAAAGTAATCTGATTTTTTTTCTCCATATATTTTGAATATTTTTCCATGGGAATAAAATAGATTAATGTCACTGTCTTTAAGAGGTGCATAGTACTGCAATGTATAAATGTGCTTTAAATTACTTATATTCATAGCCACTTTTGCTAATGTAAACATTACCGTGATGAACTCCCTGTACGTATGACCTTGCCCACTTGTCTAACTATTTCCTTATGATAAATTGCTATGAGCACACGACTAGATTGTCATACATTTTTTTCAAGGTCTTTGACACATATTGCCAAATTCCCCCTAGAAATCTTGTATTCATTTACAACCTCAGTAACTTCACAAGAGGGCATTTTTCCTTATGTTCTCACAAAGACTGAGCATATGCATTTTTTAAAATTTTGCCCATTTGAGAGATACAAATTGTTTTATTTTCCTTTGATTATTGACGAGGTTGTACCAACAGGCACAGTACGAGTTAAAATGGAAAGTCTGGAGTTCCCATCATGGCTCAGTGGAAACAAATCTGACTAGTATCCATGAGTATCCCTGGCCTCACTCAGTGGATTAAGAATCTGGTGTTGCCGTGAGCTGTGGTGTAGGTTTCAGACATGGCTTGGATCCTGCATTGCTGTGGCTGTGTGTAGGCCGGCAGCTGTTGCTCTGATTCAACCCCTAGCCTGGGAACCTGGGAACCTCCCTATGCCACAGGTGCAGCCCTAAAAAAAAAGGGGAAAAAAAATCATATTTTCCTCTAAGAATTTTTACAGAAACTAATTTTGGTATTAGCTTTACAGCAAAGAATCTACTTTCGCCCCAATGGTTAGCCAGGTTTTTCCAGCACCATTTATTAAAGAATGTTCCCTTTATCAGATACTATTACTTACTTTTCTGTGTTTTTTTTCTGTGTTCAGTCTATTCTGATCCCCAAATCCTCTCTTTCCATTCCTTTTCAGAAAAGTCATATCTCTATTTGCCTGAATAGAAAGCATATGTTGAATCCCCTCCTAGCGTAGGCCCAGGAGACACTTGGTTGGGGTGAAGGACCTTGAAAGTGGGGCTTGGTTTTCAACGATGCAGATAGGAAATGCAGACACCACAGACTTTTTTTTTCTTTTATCTTGTCTTTTTAGAGCAGCCCCTGCAGCACATGGAAGTTCCCAGGCTGGGGGTTGAATCAGAGCTACAGCTGCTGGCCTACACCACAGCCACAGCAATGCAGGATCCAAACCGTGTCTGTAACCAACACCACAGCTCACGGCAACGCCGGATCCTTAACCCACTGAGCGAGGCCAGGGATACTCATGGATACTAGTCAGATTTGTTTCCACTGAGCCATGATGGGAACTCCAGACTTTCCATTTTAACTTGTACTGTGCCTGTTGGTACCCACACCCTGCTGAGGCCTTGCTGCAACCAGAGCCTATGGATTCCCTCAGGAATATTTTAACTCTACTATTGTTCACCGTATCACAGAAAAATCCTCAAGACCCATCTGGTCACTGTCCTTTCTGTTGCATCCGTCAAACACCCTATACATGACTAGAAAGAGATGTGAGGGGAGGGAGACTCACCTGACCCATCCCGGGCTGTGGCAGGAGAACCACGTGGTCTCAGCTCAGAGGAGCACGTAACCCTGAGAGGCTTCGATGAGGTGGGGCCAGCACAGCTTTGAAGACAGTTTCCCTTGGAGCCGAGGGAAAGCTGGAGGGCTCGAACGCCCTACAACCTCCTCCTTCTCTGCACCCCATTGCTGCTTCTTCACCTCATTCCCAACAGCCTCTCTCCTGTTCTTCAAACATGCCCCCAGCCATTTGCATGTGCTGGTCCCTAAAATGTTCCTTCCCTAATACCCACTTTGCTTATTCCCCAGTCATTGAAGGCCTTGACTCAAATGCCACCTTGTGGGTGAGGCCATTCCAGATCATTCTACTTCAAGCTGGGCCAGTGCATCCTAACCCTACCCTGCTCTATTTCCTGCCCAGCACTCTTCACTGTCTGACAAGCTATGTTCCTTGTTTATTGTCTGGCTCCCTACCCTAGGCAGTGAACTTCCCAAGAGTCTATAATCTGTTTGGTCCTCTGATAGCTTCTCAGCACTTAGAGAAGTGCCTGGCTTGGATAGGACTCCTTGATTGTTTGGACATAAATGAACAAATGCATGTCCCAGTCAGGCAGCCTTTGGGATGTGTCTAGGCCTGTTAACAATAGCGTGATTTCTCAAAATACGACTGCTTGAAGGACTCTGGATTTTCAAGCCAGCCTCTGCAAACCAGTCTTTTCTAAAGTAAGGAGAAAAGGCTGCCTCTCTTCAAAGAGGCAGTAGGTGTCTGTCTGCAGTGACTTCTTTCATTCGATGCCCTGACTTCATACCTGGGGCTTCCACAGAGCCAGGCTAAATGAAATGTAGGTGAAAACTACAGTGAGATACACCCCAGCAGGATGGCTGAGGTGAAAATAGAGTATACGCTGAGCTGGGCAAGGGTGGGAAGGAAGGAACTCGCTCATACACTTTGAAAAGCTATCAGATAGCACATAACAAATGCAGACTTCATGACCCAGCATTTCCACACCTCCATAGACCCTACAGGAATGCCTTTGCAGGTCCACCAGAAAGACAGGTAACACAACACTGGTACTGCCTTTACAGCAGTACTATTTGTGGTGACCAAACTCTGGAGCAAAATGGTAGAAAGAAGTTAATGCAAACTATTACATTTAGAATGGATAAGCAATGAGATCCTACTGCACAGCACAGGAAACTATATCCAGTCTCTTGGGATAGACCATGATGGAAGATAACATAAGAAAAGGAATAAATATATATATGACTGAATCACTTTGCTATACAACAGAAACTGGCACAACACTGTAAATCAACTATACTTTAATTTAAAAAATTAAAAATAAAATTAAAAAAATGGTAAAATGGAATTTTGAAACTGGTATGTGTGCATGGTGGAATACTATACAGTACAGAAAATGCACACTGGATAAGCCTAAGTGACGATGGGGATGAACTACATACACAAAATGATGAGCACAAGTCAGATATTAAGGAGTATAGAGCGTATGCTTCCATATGCATAAGATTATAATCAGGTCAAATGAATCCATGCTGCTGGAAGTCTAGAATGATTAGAAAGGAATGTTAGCTGGCCTTTGGGCTTTGGATAATGTTATATTTTTAATCTGGGTGCTGGTGCCCTAGGAATAGTCATCAGGCTGTATACTTACAGGTTGACTTTATGTAACATTTTTTTGTAAAACTAGGTTCATGCCTTAGAACCACCAACTGGGGAGGCAGGCCACTGGTTTGCTAAAGCTTCATGTTACTCCAAGCTGAAAGGATTCCAGGAAGCACAGCTCCAGCACCTGGTGGGGAGGGTGGGGAGGACCTGACCACAGGCTGGAACACCCCCTCTGAGAGGCTACAAGAAAGAAACGTGGCAGGGCGATGTGGAGGGGGGAGGCCAGTGTTTGAGGTCACTTTTGGCCTCGAGGTCACACTGTTGCCTTCCTGTAAGGGGCAGGATGGCGAAGACTCCACAGCTGGCCCTGGGGAGTAACGCGGCCACTGGACTGGGCAGGTTAAGTTTCTAACTGGATCCGGAGGGAAGGATAATGACCTCTGCTTGTAAATTGAACCTGGGAACTTTGTTATAGAAAGCAATAGAAAATGAAAGGTAGCAGAAAGAGAGAAAAAAAAAAGAAAGAAATATGGATATATGGTGGGCCTTATATAATTTCTAAGAGCCAGCTGCAGCAGGAACACGAGCTGATATGCCAGAGATAGACTTCTTATTTCTTTCAATTACTGAAGCAAAACAGGAAAGACAAAAATATACAGGAGCTACCAGGCCCTTCTAGGATGCAATGGCTGGTGTGGAAGAGAACTCACTCCACACCAGACTTCCAGGTTTGTAGCATGCATTGCGGGTGGCTCCAGCTTTAAGGATCTCATTGCTGACATTGGGATGTAGGGATGTGTAAAGAAAGAAAAAGAAGACCACTCTCCATTGCTGTGCAAAGGAAGGGAGCTCGTCTTTAGCACCCCAGGAGTAGAGGCCACTTGGAGAAAGTTGGGAAACAATGCATCGGCCAAGTTCTGCACGGTTTTCAGCCTTCCAGGAGCAAAGCTCTTGTGAGAGCAAACCTCCAGCCCTCACTCCCAGGATCTGGAAAAGCGCAGGAGAAGCTGCCAGGAGAGATGAACCTTGGAGCCCAGTAGTGCTAGTTAGGGAATCTTGAATGACACTCAAGAGCCAGCACAGGTCATGCTGGCTCTGGGTCCTGGGGCCCCAGAAGCTCCTGGTCTCTCCTACATATGAGAATCAGGGAAGAAGTGGGAGTGGGCAGAGGAATTGGAGAAGAGAACACAGCCCATCTGGGAGGTGTGCAAGAGGCAGCTGGACACACAGAGCCCACGCTGGCCTGCCTGCTCTATGTGTTCAGATGTGCAGGCAGTGGGTTTGGGCAGTCCGTATGTCTCATCTCAACCCTATGTGCAGAAAGTGACACAAAGAAGAAAAGAAAATATTCAAGCAGGCCTGGAATATTCCCCATATCCTCTCTTGAGAGAATCCCAAGCAAGTCTCAGAAGATGGCAAGCTTCAATCTTGTACCTGAGGAGAAGCCAGTGAGGCCAAGAGGGCATTCCTAGCCAGAAGCTGAGTGTGCCCTTCAGGAGAGGGGTGTGCACGCTTCCTGGGTGGAGAGCCATCTAGAATAGAGGTACAAATCCCCTGACCACCTAGGGAAAGTCTAGATGAGAATCACACTTTCTGAGAGGAACAAGGTACAAGATGGGAGTTCCTGTCTCTGAGCCTCATAGCATGTGCATCGTGAAGCATAAAAATCCAGATAAAACTTAGGTTTGGATGGACACTTGCTTTCTAAGCAGACACCAAAGGAAACCCAAACTCAAAACCTAGTTTCAGGAGTTCCCGTCTTGGCACAGTGATTAACGAATCTGACTAGGAACCATGAGGTTGAGGGTTCGATCCCTGAGCTTGCTCAGTGGGTGAAGGATCCGGTGTTGCCATGAGCTGTGGTGTGGGTCGCAGATGCGGCTCAGATCCCAAGTTGCTGTGGCTCTGGCGTAAGCTGGCGGCTACAACTCCAATTCAACCCCTAGCCTGGGAACCTCCATATGCTGCAGGAAGCGGCCCTAGAAAAAGCAAAAAGACAAAAACAAACAAACAAACAAACAAACAAAAAAACAAACCAAAAAAAAAAAACCTAGCTTCAGAATGTCCAACACTGCTTACCAGAGACAATGGTTTTATTTTCTCTTCTTTTTTTAAAGCTGTTTTTGAAGGAAAGTTGAGTTACAAGTTCGTGATAATTTCTGCTATACAACAAAGTGATTCAGTTATACATGTGCACACATCCATTCTCTTTCAGATTCTTTTCCCACACAGATTATACTGGGTAGAGTTCTCTGTGCTATACAGTGAGTCCTGGTTGGCCAATCATTCCATATACCTCAGTGTGCATAAGCCAATCCCAAACTTCCAGTCCATCCCTACCCCCACCATCTGTCCGCTTTGGTTTTCAGTGACGACTTTCAAGAGCCAACAGTATCAGAGCCAGGTGTCCACAAGGTCAAGGAGAAGACAAATTCACCACCCAGTGGATTCTCTCCATTTTCGGCTACGTTCCCAAGGGATCCTGTAGGCTCTAGACGCTACCCAGTCATTGATGGAAAGGATGATGGCTGATAGGAAATATCTGAAGGTATTAATCTCTTTAGATAATAAAGTATCTTACAAGACCTCAGAAGCACATGCATTCTGATCCTCAAAGTTCAGAGCTGCCTGGAACAATCAGGATTGACCTTGTTCATTTTTCAAATACAGTTTCCACTCGATGTTTAGCATCATGACAGAGTAAGGGCAGATCCTGAATAGCTCTTTGCTGGCATTCAACAGAAATTTCCCCCAAAACTTAGAGAATCAAACTCCTGTCAGCTTAGTGGGAAATTATAGGTGATTTCAGGATAACCATGCCATGAGGGCACAGCCCTCCTCTGACTGCACCCAGGGATATTCGGCCAGAACTAAAAAGAAAAGAGCCAGAAGAGGCATACCATGGACAAAAGAGGAGCCAGAGGAAGTTCCCCATCGTGGCTCAGTGATAATGAGCCTGACTAGGATCCATGAGGACACGGGTTTGATCCCTGGCTTTGCTCAGTGGGTTAAGGATCCGGCATAGCCATGAGCTGCAGTGTAGGTCACAGATGCAGCTTGGATCTGGTGTTGCTGTGGCTGTAGTATAGGCTGACAGCTGCAGTTCTGATTCGACCCCTAGCCTGGGAACTTCCATATGCCGTGGGGGCAGCCCTGGAAAACTGGGAAGCCTTGTAAGCAGATGGTCAAGGCCTTGGTGACCTGTTCCAGCCAGGTTCCTGCACTAGTATCTGCTGATGGCACCAGGTTTAAATCCTTTAGTTTAAACACATTCCTGTGGGGAGAGTGGGGGGGGCTTAAGAGCTATGCTACAGTAGGAAGATGCCAGGAACGTAGCCACATTCTGCTGACAGGAGCTTGAACTTGGTGACACCCATGATCTTGTTGACAAGTCAGAACATTTGGCTCTAAGTCAGATGGTGAGATTCAGCTTCTAGGAGGTTCAGGGGTGAGCAGGAAAACCCTCTGACCTCTGGGCCTACCAGTGCCCAGCAAGATACGACAGCAATGGTAGGTAGTCCTTAGGGCTGACTCTGCTTTCAGGATTTTCTTGCAGATTTACTGACAGGAGACCACCTCTCTCGCAGGAGTCGGAGTCATATGAGACTCGTGGGATCTAGAGACATATAGGACCCTTCATACCAGAAAGCTGGGGGCTTTCCAAGATGGAGCCAGTGTAGGTTCTCACCTCTGCAGCTCTAGTAAATGTAACTGGTCCAGCCAGAGGGACCAAGGGGAGGCTCAGAACAGGTGACACTCAAGGAAAGAAACCCAGGACCTCCTGTTGGATTGGACTAGAGTTTTCTCTAAGCGAATTTGAATTTGGCATTGAGATTGGCACACTTTTTTTTTGGGGGGGGGTGTCTTTTTGCCTTTTCTTGGGCCACTCCCGTGGCATATGGAGGTTCCCAGGCTAGGGGTCGAATCGGAGCTGTAGCCGCCAGCTTACGCCAGAGCCACAGCAACTCGGGATCTGAGCCGCATCTGCGACCCACACCACAGCTCACAGCAACACTGGATCCTTCACCCACTGAGCAAGCTCAGGGATCGAACCCTCAACCTCATGGTTCCTAGTCGGATTCGTTAACCACTGAGCCATGACGGGAACTCCTGACACACATTTTAATAATGCACCACAACTACTTGATGGTGTATTATTAAAATAGATACTGGCATGTTCTCTACAAAGACGCTCTTCCCTAGACTATTGTCATACAGTTCTGAGAGTCTGAAAAAGCTTTGAATGGAGTGTATGAATGTCGGAGAGCTTAACACCTTCTGGAAGCGTCTCCTTCGGGGGCCGAACTCTGGTGGAGTGTTCCACTTGCGAGTCCCACCCTAAAAGTTTGGATGATACTGAAACTAATAAATTCTAAAATTATGTTCAGTTCTCTAACTTGAAACTTATGGTACCATCGGTACCTATGACCATCATCCCAGGAACTCTTCCTGGTTTTCTCCTGGGAGGCCCCGAGAGGCCTCTGTTGTTTTTCAGATAAATGTTACAGCCATGTATCCCTTATTTATTTATTTATTTATTTATTTATTTATTTATTTCCACTCTACAGCATGGGAACCAAGTTACACATACATGTATACATAATTTTTCTTCCCTTTGTCATGTTGCCTTGTAAGTATCTAGACAGAGTTCTCAGTGCTACACAGTAGGATCTCATCGTAAATCCATTCCAAGCCATGTATTCCTTACTCCTCTAGCTCCACTCCCCAACACCCTCAGTGCTTCTCTCCCAGTTCCACCAGATTTCACTTTACAGGTCCCTTCATGGGATCAGTGAGTTTCTTGCCAAGCATCTCTCAAGACTTCCTGGACGTAGCTTGCCAGGAAGGAATTCCCCCCTAATTTAAAAATATTTAGCTACCTCTTCATTTTCCAGATTCTCCTTCTGATTACAGGGGTCATCGTGCCAGTGCAGGTGCATGTAACCTGTGTTTCCTAAAGCCTCTCCAGCCTGGGGTTTTAGAAGGATCTCACTAAACCCTTAATTACCCCTTTTGGCTTTCTCTCCCATGTATGCCCTGGTCCCGGGAGAGAAATCACAGTGGAGAATGACTTGCAATCCAGGAGCCGCTCCCTGGCCAGCAGGAGGCTTTCCTCATCTCCCCTAAATGCTTAGTCTCAACCTTGCTTTAAAATAGAATCACCTGGGGAACTAAAAAAAAAAAAGAAGAAGAAAAACTGATGCTTGATTCCCACACCAAGTAAATCAGAAACTCCTAGGCTGAAGCCCCGGGGTTGGTATTTTTCAATACTCTGCAGTTGATTCCAAGGTGCAGCCATGGCTGGGAAGAACCATCATGAATTCTAGGTAATGGGGTAATCCTTTGGTGAGCATCTGTGTACACCACGGTATCAACCCACGTAGTCATGGCACAGGAAGTCACACCAGGACCCTCCAACCAAGCCATGCAGATTCTCCCACCCACAGCTTCTTGCCTCCTATGCCTCCCCCGCTCTCTGAGGCAGAGCGCCTGTCACTAAAGCAACTTCTGAGAACACAGGGGATCTCTCTGCTTCTTTCATGAACTCCTCTGCAGATTTCTGAGGCGTTACCACTTCAATCACTATCATTCATTCAGAAAATGTAAATCACATTTTTAGTTTGAGCTAATCATTTCCCATTTTCCCAAGGTGATTCAGAAGCTCAGAGCTCACTGACAATATGTGAGCAGATGCATGGGCCTGGGGACACACCTCACAGTTCCATGTGTGGCAGAACACACCTTGAGAGGTAACCAACAATGACAATAGCAGCAACAAAAACTGGTCTTTGTCCAGTTATGAAAAAAAAAGAGAGACCTGTCTCTGAAAATACATTTTCATCTCTCTAGAGTTCAAGCAGTGTTAAAATGCACTATCAGTTCGAACCTTGTTTGCATTAATCTTCTTTTCAGAAATTGCACATTTGTTTTCAAAGCATTGGGTTGGAGAATTTTGCTGCTACATGGAAAACATACCAACAACCATAGTCAGAAAGTTAAATGCACCTGCACATAGAGCCCATGCAAGTTTCATATCTGCTAACCCAATGAGAAGCACACTAGAAGGAGCATTACTGGAACTAGGGCAGAGAACCATTGAGTTAGGAAATGTTCACTTTTTAAGGATTGTCACCTTCTGTTGCTAATTAGTACCCCCACCAGCCACTTCAGCAGAGGTTAAATCATTGATTCATTCATACTTGCATACAATAAGCATTTCCTTGGATGTCTACTAGGTGTCAGCTACTGTACTTTGAGTTGGGACTAGACTAATATATAAAACATAGCCTCAGCCCCCCAAATATAAGGTCCACAGCCAATCATATGAAGAGATAATGACTCTTGCAAATGCTTTTCTTCTCCCTGGTATGCTGTTCTCCCATCTCTTTGTCTGGATAAATCTTATTCAGCCCTTTGGATCTTGACTAGGATGTCACTTAATCTAGAAAAACCCTCCTTGACACGTCAAGTCAGGGTCAGGTGTCCTTTCTATGTATTTTCATGGCATCCAATACTTCCACCTCTCTTAGGACTTTGCACTTTGTCTTTTAGTTACTTGTTTACACATCTGTATCCCCTCCTTAGACAATGAGCTACTTAAGGACAAGAGCCATGTAACACCCATCTTTGTATGTTCAATGACTAGCATATAATAGGAGCTCCATAGATAACTGTTGAATAAATGAGTGAGTAAGATCTTCATGGGGCATGTTGAGAACACAGAGGAGATGTGCTAAGAAACTTCCTGTAAGAGGTGACGGCTAAATGAAGTCATAAATGATAAGTTCAAATTATCCGGACCTGGGCTGGTTAGAAGGCAGAAGCAGAGTCGTCTATGCTATAAAACCCCCAGTGCAATGGTGTTGATAGAGTGTGAGGTAGGGTATGAGGAGAGGACAGGCCAGTGCAGCTGGAGCACGGGAATGGGGGGATGGGTTCCAATAAACCCGACTCAAACTCTATTTTCCCCTCTGTTCCCATCTAAATGAACAAACACACAGATTTGAGGGTCCCAGGAGCTGATCTCCAGGCATTACACACTTATTTGCAGTCTCCAAGACACAAACTGCACTGAAAACCCTTCTCTGACCTAAGGACCATTTCCTACCCTGCCCTGTGAGGTTCAATGCATGGGAGGAAGAGGGGAGCTCCAGAGGGGAGCCTCCAGATCACCTGCTTAATACTCTGCCCCAGACTTCAAATTATGGGTAAAACACTTGTGAAATGTCATGGGCCCACCTTTCCTCTGCTCAGCCTCTTCCCCAAATCTAGCTCTTCTTCTTCAACCTGGGAAGGCCTGGGAAGAGGACACTGTCTGATTTCTCCTTCTTCCATTGTGTTTTTAATATTAATTCCAGTGATTTACAATCCATCATTTACGTTCAGTGCAACCAATATCCCTTTTAAGATAATCCCAAGCCTTTAGAAAACCCACTTCTGTTTTAAGCAGATCGGCCAATAGGATTCATTCATTCATTCAACAACCATTTAACAAGTAGTCGTGTTGGGCATGACTCTGGAGTCTGGAGACTCAAAGATGAAGAGATGCGGTCCCTACTCCTTCACTGCTCACAGTCTAGTGGAAGAAGCTCTAGGACATGGAAATCTCTTAGGTGAGGGCAGTGATGAAGCCACTGTGGACCTTCTTGAAATGTAGTCAACTGCAGGCTTACAACTGTACAATCTTGGGCCCCTCTTCCTGATCTATGAAATCAAAACTTAGGAGGCAGAGCCAGGAATCTGGGGCCTGTTAGGACCCCAGATCTAAGTGCTACACTGAATCCTACCAGGCCTGGAGGACTCACTACCACTTTCCTGCCTTCCTCTCCATAATGCCCCTCTTCTGCTTAGGGAACTACTTGGAGTCACAGGAAACATCAGTCCATTCCAATATGAAGTGAAATACTATTTTATCATGTAATGGCCCCACCAGACACTTCTCCTTAAAATCACAGAGATGGATGGTTTCACAAAGATGGGTGTGGCATGGACTAGACTGCCCAGAATCATTTCAGTGTCAGCATATAAGGAATCAAAGAGATCATGTCCTCTCTCCATCCTGCTCTCTACCCTTGGAGGAAAAAAAAAAAAAAAAAAAGAATCATAGCAGCTTGGCTGTTCAACTAAGAAGCGGGAGCCCCAGAGTTATTTCAGTGCATGAGAATGGAAATGGGATAAACTGAAACAATAAAAACTTGAATGTTTAAGAAAGTCAAGGCAAGGAGGAGAGATCACCATCCGGGCACGTGAGTTCTGCAACCCTGCCGTAGTTCTAAACCAATTCAAGCACATTGCTCGCTTTCTGGAGTCCTAGCAAAGTGGATCTTGCCACCAGCAGCCGTTTCAGAGCTCCTGGCCGCCTTTTTTTGGCTTATTGCCACATGTCATTAGTGACCTATTTTCATTGCAGCAAGAACAGCCATGTCTGCAGGCCCCTGAATCAGCAGTTTCTCCTCCGCTCACTAACTCCAGGCTGGCAAAGCTGATACCAGTGTCATCGAAAGTGCCACCCCACACTCTCCCCAGGGGTGGGAGGGCACCATTGTGTTACAATGTCGGCTCTGACCCCAGGCTGTCCTGAGAGTCCAGCTGTCAGGTCTCCTCGGAATAAGCGGCTGAACTTGGAATTATCTTGGCCTAATAATTAATCAGGACTAAAAATAGCTCCAAACTGCCTGGGCTTTGCTTAATTCCTACCCAGGTGGGAAAGGTAGTTTTTAAAAACTAATTGCAAAACCCTATTTTGTAAGGCTTTGCACTGAAATATAATTATCTAACACACCAGTTTGAAAGACAATTCACAGTTAATCTGGTGCTCTAAAATAAATAGGTAATGCGGCCTTTTGCATTGCACATTGATCTGAAATCATCAATTCTTGGTGGATATTAAAAGACGCCAGGAATTGTACTCAGAATCTCTAAGAATATCCTCAAATTCACGGAAGGAAAATAGCCATTGGCTTAAAGAGCTGCAAAAGATAGCTTGTTGCCAGGCAGATTAGACAATGAGTCAAGTTCCACAAGAGGGCGCTCTCTCCACTTGTCCTTCTATTCAAAGAAACCAGCTCTGCATTTCTCCGCGCTTAGGCGGCTCTTGGCTTTGCCCTCTGCAAACAGCGTGCTCCTAAGAGCAAATGCTTGGTGTCCCTGATGAATGGTGCTTCCCTGATCACTTTCTGGCTGAGATCATCAGGCAAATGTAATCTCTGCGATATCCGACAAGCAACTTCAAAATGAAAGGAAATCAAGCAAAACATTCAAAATAAAAGGTAAAATATAAACAGGACTAGATTGACTTCTCATAGTCACCTACACTTGTGCGCTCATTTTTGTGATATTCTAATGAGCATATGACACGAAAGTACACTTATCACAGTGATCCATGTCTGGCCCAAAGTCAGAAAGAGGCACCAACCCAGTATTGACAGTCGGGGCGGGGCGCGGGTGGAAGGTGGGGGGGCAGGTGTATTTCAGGAGGCTCCTCACCCTCCTGTCTCTCCTCCCTCCCTGTGCAGCCTCACCTCCCAACCAAGCAGCCCCCTGGGCTGGTCCCAAGGGCCATTACTTCCTGCTGTGGATCCCTGGCCTCCATTCATATCCCCTTTTCTCTCTGTTGCTTGTCTTACCTCCTCCAAGACATTCAGGGAGGACTAGCTGGTGAATGAAAGAATAGAATTCGCTCCTTCTGGAGACAAGAATTAGAACAAGGAAGGCAGAATGCATGTACGAATGACTTGGATTCAGCAGAAAACACTGAACAGGCAGCTGGGCTTTGAGAACAAAAAACCTCTACTTCCATCTCTCACACCCCCCCACCCTCCCCACCTATCTGAATTCAGAGACCAAGACTCCACTATGTACCAGCAGCATAAATTACAAGTCACTTCTCTCCTCTGTGTTCAGCCATAGCATCTGAAAAAAAAATGATAATAAAAATATCAGTTCTACTCCATAGGTTATTCTGGGGCTAAAATAAAATAATGTATGTGAAACCCTTTGTGGGTCATAAGAAGCTGTAGCAACCTCGTGAATAGCCGTCCCTGGAGCTGTTCAATCATTCATAGATTGACAGGGATGGGCAAGACAGGAAGGAAAGTTGAATTCGGTTCTATTATGATTAACTCATATCTCAGCAAACGAAGAGCACTGAGTTTCCTCCTGAAGAGAATCTGTGCTTCTATGAATGTGTCTCTAGTCCTGGGTTACCCAGTTATGAACTGATTGGTTGCGTGGCCCCCGATTCATATGCTGAAAGCCTGCCCTGCAGCATGAGGATATGAGGAAGTGGAGCCATTTGTCAAATAATTAGGATTAGATGAGGTCATGGGGGTGGAGTGTTCATGATGGGGCTAGTGCCCTTAGAATAGTCTTGAAAGAGCTCTCTGCTCTCTGTTCTCCGCCATGGGAGGATCCAAGGAGAAGTTGGCTGGCTGTAACCCGAAAAGGGGGCTCAGCAGAGCCACCATGCTGGCACTCTGATCTCAGACTTTTGGCCTCTGGAACTGTGAGAACTACATGTGTGTTGTTTACAAGCCACCCAGACCATGGTACTAAATGGACTAAGAATCCAAGTTGGCTTTGACCCAGAGGAACGTTCCAAAAGGTAAACATGTAGAGACTCCTTGCAAAGATTCTACTGTGAGAAATGTTTATTATAGACTTGCAAAAAAAAAAAAAGGAAACTAAATATCCCACATACAGAGGTTTAATTAAACCTCTCCATATACGGAATTAATGTATATCCATTAAAATGACATAGACATATAATGAGTCTACAATAAGGATTTTATTTATTATTATTATTATGTTTTTTGTCTTTTTGCCTTTTCTAGGGCTGCTCCCGCAGCATATGGCGGTTGTCAGGCTAGGGGTCTAATCGGAGCTGTAGCTACTGTCCTACACCACAGCCACAGCAACGCCAGATCCTTAACCCACTGAGCAAGGTCAGGGTCGAACCCATAACCTCATGGTTCCTAGTCAGATTCGTTTCCGCTGCACCACGACAGGAACTCCTGGGCTTTTTTTTTTTTTTTTTTCTATTCTGCAAGGAACATATATTACTAGAGTAATACAACAATCCCAGTAATATAAAAAACAATTTTGGAGTTCCCGAGGTGGCTCAGTGGGTTAAGAACCCGACTAGTATCCATGAGGATGCAGTCTTGATCCCTGGCCTCATTCAGTGGGTTAAGGATCCAGCATTGCCACAGGCAGTGGTTGTAAGTCACAGATGCAGCGCAAATCCTGCATTGCTGTGGCTATGGCACAGGCTGGCACCTACAGCTCTGATTCAACCCCTGGCCTGGGAACTTCCATAAGTCACAAGTGTGGCCGTAAAAAGAAAAAACAAAACAATTCTGAGCTCTAGCGAAGGCCAATGGGAGAGTTTTGAAGCCAGGAATCTTTGAGGATACCCTTAACACGGCTGCAAAACAGGCACCTGGGCCCAGAGCTCTGCCCAGTTGGCCCTTATCTAAGATGACTCAGGCCCTTGTCTGAGATTTCTGCTCAGACAGCTCTGTTGTGCCAGCTTATCAGAGGAGGCCTGAGTCAGAGATAGAGAAGAAGTTGGCCTCTGAAGTCCTGTGAAGAAGACATCACTCCAAAATCTGATATGTTTTCAGTCTCAAGCCAATGGGAGACCAATGGATGACTTAGCAACACAATGATTCCATGAAAGGAAGAGGATCCCCAGAATACAACACACATGTGACCTTTTAGCTTCTTGCCTTCAAGATGGGCTAGGTAAGAACCACTAAGAGAGGTGAGCTATGGCAGTTACACAGAAATATACCCTATTCATCTGGAAAAATCTCAGCCCTCCCCAGAAGTATCTAATAGATTTTATTAATGCCTTTTTCCTACTCAATGTATTCAGTCAATAAGAAGACTGCTGAAGATCATGGTTTATGTTATTAAAATTCTAACAAGTGCACCAGGTCCCAGGCTCGGAAATGCATGCAAATCTCCTCATTTGAATAGTTGATTTAATATTGTTAGTTCTACCCTGGGTCATTGGGGTAGAGCTCCAGTCTAATGAAGCCTCTGGAGCTGGTTTTATTTCCATCCAGTCTTATTAGCTTCAGAGAGAGAAATTTCCCTGCAGCCTCAAAAACCCTTCTCCCCAGCTCTTAACCTGGATATGTCACCAGGAGCGGGAGGCCTCATAACTTCTGGGGAAATGACCCTACGTCCTTGTCCCCACTGAGACAGTAGCCCCATGTCCCTATAAACAGGAAACCGTGGGCCATTCGTTGTGGGGGTGGCCAGAGGAGGCTGGGAGTGAAGCTTGGTTTGGAAAAATGAGGCAGCACAGGGACTACTTGGCAGAGAGGAAAGGTAAAAACATGACATTCTAACTAGCGATGTGGCTGAGAGTCGGCCAGATAGGCAGGGCCAATTTGTGGCCCGTGGCTCCCCAGAGGTGGGAAAAAGATGCAAAGGCAGGATGGAAACACCTAGAAGATGAGACCAGGAGAAGCAGAGATTTTTCTGCCCCTCTTCAAAACAGTAGCATTTCTCCTTTCTCCCTCTGTGCTCCCCACACACCTCCTGTTTTCCTTCTATCAAAGCTCTTCCCACCCCATGTCACTGTTGCCTATTTGTCTGTGTCCCTTTGTAAACCTCAAGCATCACGTGCCCTGGGGCCATTTCACTTGTTCACATGGTGAACAGACTGGTGTCCCCAAAGCCCAGCAACACACGGCAGACTCATAGGAGATGCTTCATAAGTATGTCATAAATGGGAGGAAATGAGGGAGGTATGCAAAGCTTGGCCCTGAAGAAGAAATGAGCAGCATACTCTCAGGAAGACAGGCCCGGCACAGAACTTGGAGGAAACTCAAAGCGAGCCCCTTGGGTGGGTGGACTTCAGAGACAGGTTTTAAACAAGGAGGCAGGAAGAACTCCAGCATTACTCATCAGTGAGATCAATGAGCTTCTAGAGTTGTCGGTCTAGAAATCGTGTGTATTTGCAGCACCTCCTTGGTTTGATAGGAGCTGTAGAGAGTGTTTTCTTCTCTTCCTTATGCTTAAAAGTTAATTTTGTGGGAAAAGTGGTTGCTGTATGTTTCAGATACTCCTGGAGCTAAATTCTTACATAAACAGGAAAAGGATGGAGAGGAGCTGCATGGTCAGGCCACTCAAGGTGGCTATTCTCTTGCTCTCTGCATGTCCCCTGTTCCACCTGTCCCTGCTTCACCCACCCCCTGCTCACCTGACTGGCCTTGCCCCCTAGCATAATTGGTAAATGTGGGTAAATGCCTTTGTACTTGGCCCCTGCCCCAGCTAGTGAGTGTTCCAGTCCTTAGGTCAAAATGGTTCCACCTGCTCGTTTATTGAAGGGAAACATCAGCCCTCATGATACCCATTAACCTGAGGGGCTGTGTGTTCTTGGTTTCCCTGGTAACTGATAAGCCAACCTGACGTCACTTCCCCCTATAAATGGTAATCACCGCCTCCCCCACCAAGGAGCAAAGATGGCTGCTGTGTCCTGCCTGCCACGCACAGTGGGGTGCCGCTCCAGGAGCCCTTTGCTACAAATATGTAAGTTGCTCTGTCCAAAGAGCTGTTGATATCTCCACCACTGTCTCTGGGCTCTGTCTTTGGTCTCGAGGCTGGACAACTCCAGGGCTTGCAGGCTTCGGGGTTTAACCCAACAGTGGCCCATGTCACCAGCAATTTCCTTTAGGGACCTGGGGGAACTGGTATACAGGTGCTCTTGTGGGGTGCGACATTGCGAGGAGGAGAGCCTTTAACGTCTAGTAGATGGTTTTCCTATCTGAGGCCTAATTCTCTTTCTCTTCATCATTGATTTACAAAGGGGGTTTTCCCATTCCCCATTCTTCTTGATTAAGGCCATCCGTCCAAACCAGGAGGCTTGGTCTTGTCACACATTTGCAGGGGTCTTTTCTTTCTTTCTTTCTTTTTTTACTTGAAGTATAGGTGATTTACAATGTTGTGTCAGTTTTGGTATGTGGAAAAATATTCAATAATATGTATGTTATATATTATATATTTTTATATATTTTTTAGAGTCTTTCCATTATAGTTTATACAAGATATAGAGTTCCCTGCCCTATACTGTTGGTCCATGTTGTTTATCTATTTTATATATAATAGTTTATATCTGCTAATCCCAAACTCCTAATTTATCCCTCCCCCCACCCCCTTTCTTCTTTGGTAACCATAAGTTTGTTTTCTGTGTCTGTGGGTCTATTTCTGTTTTGTAAATAAGCTCATTTGCATCATTTTTTTAGATGTGACATGTAAGTGATATGTAATATTTGTCTTTCTCTGACTTGACTCAGTATTGTAATCTCTAGGTCCATCCACGTTGCTGCAAATGGCATTATTTCATTCCTTTTTATGGCTGAGTAATATTCCATTGTCTATATGTACAACATTTTCTTTATCCACTGATCTGTTGATGGCCATTTAGGTTGCTTTCATGTCTTGGCTATTGTAAATAGTGCTGCTATGAATATTGGGATGTATGTATCTTTTGAATTAGAGTTTTCATCTTTTCTGGATACATGCCCAGGATTGAGGTTGCTGGATCATATGGTAACTTTATTTTTAGTTTTGAAAGGAACTTCCATACCATTTTCCATAGTAGTTGCACCAATTTAGATTCCTGCTAACAGTGTAAGAGGGTTCTCTTTTCTCCACATCCTCTCTAGCATTTATTATTTGTAGGCTTTTTAATTATGGCTGTTCTGACTGGTGCAAGGTGATACCTCATTGCAGTTTTGATTTGCATTTTTTTTTTTTTAGCAATTACCAATGTTGAGCATCTTTTCATGTGGCCATCCGTATGTCTTTTTTTTTGTTGTTAGAGAAATGTCTATATAGGTCTTCTGTCCACTTTTTTTTAAATTGGTTGTTTTTGATACTGAGCTATATGTGCCATTTGCATATTCTGGAAATTAATCCCTTTTGGGCTGCATCATTTTCAAATATTTTCTCCTAGTCCATAGGTCTTTTCGTTTTTTTTTTTTCCTTTGCTGTGAAAAAGCTTTTAATTTTAATTAAGTCCCATTTATTTACTTTCGATTTTATTTCCATTGCTCTAGGAGACAGATCCAAAAAAAAATTGTAGCAATTTATGTCAAAGAGTGTTTTGCCTATGTTTTCCTCTAGGAGTTTTATAGTATCTGATCTTACATTTAGGTCTTTAATCCACTTTGAGTTTACTTTTGTGTATGGTGTTAGAGAGTGTTCTAATTTCACTCTTTTACATGAGACTGTCCAGTTTTTCCCAGCACCGCTTATTGAAGAGACTGTCTTTTCTCCATTGTATATTCTTGCCTCCTTTGTTGCAGATTAATTTACATGAGTTTATTTCTGGGCTTTCTATCCTGTTCCATAGATTTGTGTCTGTTTTTGTGCCAGTACCATTTTGATGACTGGAGCTTTGTAATACAGTCTGAAGTCAGGGAGTGTGATACCTCCAGCTCAGTCCTTTCTCAGGATTGTTTGAGGTCTTTTGTTTCTATACAAAGTCTTAAATTCCAGTTTGGTGAAAAATGCATTGAATCTGTAGATTGCCTTGGGTTGTACAACCATTTTAACAATATTGATTCTTCCAATCATTATACAATATACACTTCAAGATACAAGTGTCCTTTCTTAAATGGCTATTACATCAATTGCATCATAAGTTTCCAGAGTGAGGTCTGTATCTGAAGATTAAAGGTCACGATGTCTATTATTAGGAGTAGTTAAGAGGGATAATTTTATGCTAATTTTGCCTTCAGTAAGCATTGTAGACTCAGATCACAACAAAGGTTTTAGAGGCTTAGCTAAAAATAGGAGTGATTGAGGAAAGGGAGTGACTTGAAACCAGCTATGCAATCTGTGTTTTTGCCTTTGCTAGAGAATGCCTTGCAAAGGAGCGGAAATCAGCAGAGAAGAAAACGGCCCACATTCTTAAACCTGTGGGGTACCCACTAGTGACATGGCTAAGAGAGCAGAAAACTGGCCTGGGAATCTGGATACCCAGCTACTCTCAACATCAGCCAAGTGAATATGGGCTTCTCAGCAAATGAGCTGGGCCTTTCTCACCCTCATGCTTGATGTTCCCTTAATAAGGAACACCCTATGCCAGATCCACCCACGGCAGATCTCTGACCTCAGGTCTCCACTCAAATACCTTTCCTCAGAGAGGTTCCCCAGATACACCACCTCCCTGGTCATTCTCTAGTGTCACTCCTGTTTCATTCATCATATCCGAAGCTGTCTTGTACCCGTATTTGTTTTATTAACTATCTCCTCTCACTCCATATATTAGCGCCATAAAGGCAAGGACCCTGTGTCTTTTGTTCACTGCTTTATTGCAAGCACTTAGAACAGCATCTAACACGTTGTAGGTTATCTATCACTATGTGCTGAATTTATGAATGAATGAACGGCCTGAATATGAGGTACAAGATGGCAGTGGGAAAAGTGCTTTCCTTGACTAGTAGGGCAGGTCCCTTCCCTTGGGAAGGAAATGTGCATTTCTAAAGGTAGGGAAGCAGGAAACAAAGTGGATATTTATATCAGAGGAAAAGCCCTTTATTCCCACGTTGAAGCACTCACATTTCCTCCTGGGTCTGCCTTTCTGCATGTGGGTGGACACAGCAGAAGACAGCTGTGAACCTGAAGAGCAGCCGGGGAAGGGCAGGTGGTAAGAATTAACAAACTAACCAAGTCACCGCTGTGATTTAAAGCAGGATGTTTACATACAGCTCCCAGAAGGCAGGGGATGGCTTTGTCTTCCCATTTGGGTGCAGTGAGATTTAATTAGTCACTGAAAAATCTCTGGGAACGTGTTCAAGTCTTTTGAACAACTGCTGTCCATGGGAAGGTGGTGAGGAGGGGATGTGGGCAAGCTCAGACAGCTCACATTTGGTTGGTTGCCATGTAGCCAGGCAGCTCAGGATACCAGACAAAACTGAGACTTCCATGGGCCCTCTGCCCACAGCACCCTTCGTACCCGTTCTCCCTCTGTCCCCAGGCATCCGTCCTCTGGTTGGTTGTCTCTGAGCACCTGTTCAGTGGATTGATTGAGGGAGGGTGTCCACCATGCTGTTGAGCAGTATGAAGCCAATGCCTTATTTACAGAATCACTTTGATTTATATAGGATGTCATGCGCTAATGAGAGGGATGGGGGAGACTTGCTGAGAACAATAACCCTATGTACCTGTGTTTAGTATTGTCCATGGCTGACAAAGCTCTTTCCTCCAGCTCATCTCACTTTAATCCTCATCACTGCACTTCCTGAGGGAAAAAAAAAAAAAGTATTTTTCCATCATCATTCTATAGGAGAAGATGCTAAGGTCAAAACAGGTGAAGGACTCACCCCAGGTCACACAATGGGGAGGACCCAGTTCTCTCCATCTCCACAAGCAGCATTAAAAAGCTAATTTCTAGCAAAAGAACCACGGTTGACACCCTCTTATGTCACAGCCCAATTGTCTCTCTGCAAAGATTTATGCAGATACATGAAGAACCTATTTGATAATTGTGCTGTATCTGATCAGAATCAATGGCTAGACAGGCTTTGCCAGGTGTCTGGCACCTGAGGCAATAGAATGATGGAAAGAAGAGGAGAAAGAAAGCTCTTCTGTTGGAGGGCATGAGACTGGGTGCAGAGTACATCCAAAGCTTCCCTGGGATGGCAGTAGGACAGCAGAGCCCCACTGCAGTTGGTTGTCATTCAGTAAATAGAATTTAGGACCTGGCAGGAGTTCATCATAAGCCGTGGAGCTTGCTTTGCTCTGTCACTGTGCTGCAGCTGCAGGGATGTCTGGGTGTCTGCCCCCACCGGCCACTGATCTGAGCTCACATTCCCATACACAAACATTAAAAGCAAATACTTTCCAGACTAAAAATAAAGTCCACATAAAAGTCTGTTTAAATGAATCATTCTTTTTTTGGACGCTGAAAAGGGTGAGGGGGGAGCATACCGGGTATGAGGAGCAATGGAGACAGTCTCTCTTTGATCCTCTGAGAATCTTCAAGTCAAAAATGCCCTGGGGAGAGGATTCTTTCCCTTGGGATACAAGCTGTATCTGACCTTCTCCTGTGGATGTTGGAACTTTCTCTCTTCTCTCTCTCCCTGGAAATGACTTGGCCATTCGCTACATAAAATTTTAAACAGTGTGGCTGAACAGATAGGAGACGCTGGAAGGGGTCACAGCCTGGAGTCAAACAAGGAAACTTACTATTTAAAGTAGTATTAGGGGTGGCCATTAGGTCTGTGGAATAGCCTTCTCCTTTTCCTCTTGTCTCCATCACATGTCCATTCCATCCCTCCTTCACTCATTGCCAGGCGTGTAGGTACAAATATGAATCAGAAATCGCCCCTACTGTCAAGGAGCTCTAGCCAAGAGAGAAGGAGTAGAGAGGAGGAGTAGACATCAATGGGCGGGGTGTGAAAAGGAGGCTGGAGGGTGATGATGACAAGATATGAAAGGCCTTGTGCTGCTCTGAGTTTGTCCTCTACCCTACAGGTCGGCGTTTCTGAACTTGGACACACAGAACTGTACAGATCAACATTAGAAGTTCCCTTGGTGGCTCTGTGTGTTAAAAATCTGACTATAGGGGCTTGGGTTGCTGGGGAGGTGTAGGTTTGATCCTGGGCCTGGTGCAACGGGTTAAAGGATCCAACGTTGCTGGAGCTACAACTCAGATTCAGTCCCTGGCCCAGGAACTTCCATATGCCATGGGTGCAGCCATTTAAAAAAGTATAATAAGATAAATAAAAACTTTTTAAAAATTGGTTAAATATTCCTAGTATGGACAACTTATCTTTATGACAACATTATTTAAATCTACAAAAACATAAGCCAAGTATAACTTCTCAATGTCTAGAACCCTTAGACAATAATGAAACCAAAGCAAATTTACAAAGTAAAACCTTTTACAAGGCATATTAACAAAATTCCCTTAATGCAAAGATGTTATTCTTTAACAGAAACCAAATGGCTACTGACACGTGAACATGGCACTGGCTAAAAGTAACTGCATTATTTTAAATTCAGCAGGTGCTGAGTTGCTGAGGTGCTAAGTTCAGACTCGGCTCTCCCATTCTGTCTTCCTAGTCAAACTAGCATGGAGCTGCCATCGAAAGAGACTGTGGTGATATCACATAGCTGTCAGTCCCCTTGTCTATGTGTCAAGTTCATCTCTATTCAGGTCTCAATAGCCTGGAACAGTAAAATAGGGCCACTTGGCCCCAGGTTATAAGTGGTCATCAAATAACCTAGAAGATCAATTTTAAACTGTCTTTGAAATTTAAAAGGATTTTAAAAGGATTATTTTTATTTTATTTTACAGCCACACCTGCAACATACGGAAGTTCCTGGGTTAGGGGTCAAATCGAAGCTGCAGCTGCAGGCCTACACCACAGCCACAGCAACACTGGATCTGAGCCACATCTGCAACCTATGCCAAAGCTTGCAGCAATGCCTGATCTTTAACCCACCAAGTGAGGCCAGAGATCGCATTCACATCCTCACAGAGACAAAGTTGGGTCCTTAACCCACTGAGCCACAATGGGAACTTTGATTATTTTTATTTTTACCAAATAATGGAAATTTAATATGGGTAGACTACTGCCAATGAATATACAGCCCATATTTGAAATTACTAATCTTCCCAACAATGTCCTCTAGAACAAAATAAAATATTTCTTCTTCTGATGGGCACCACCTTAGCCAACCAAAGATAATATCATCAATGTATTGGAATAAAACTGGAAGTTCCTGTTGTGGCTCAGTGGGTTAAGGACCTGACCAAGTCTCCATGAAGATGTGGGTTCGATCCCTGGCCTCACTTGGTGGGTTAAGGATCTGGCATTGCTGCAAGCGTAGTTTGCAGATGCAGCTTGGATCCAGTGTTGCTGTGGCTATGGCGCAGGCCAGCAGCTGTAGCTCTGATGGGAACTTCCACATGCTGTGGGAGTGGTCATAAAAAGGAAAAAAAAAAATTGGGATAAAACCATTTTAAGACTTCTCATCACAAGGAGACTTCTTTTTTAATAAAGGATTGTTTTTGAAGGTCCAAGAAACCCCACTGGCCCCGAGATTGAGCAGGGAAATGACATGATCCGTTTCCATGTTAGAGCAGTTACACCAGATGGACTGTTAGAGGAGAGAGACACCTGGAGTTAAGACCACTTAAGAGACCCCTATGATCATTAGGTGACTGATGACGAACAGACAGGATGAGTGATGGTGATAATGTATAAGAGAACAGGCCAGAAACGTCTGCAAAAGTCAGGCTCCATATGATGCAGGGGCTGGTTACATGTGGCAGGGGAAGGAGGAGGGGCGTTTCCAGCTTAGGTGATGCTGTTAAACCCATTGGGAAATAAAGAAGGTGAGTCTGGTTTCAGACACAGCCACTTCGGGGAGGCTGTGCGCGACTGGGGTGCAGAGTCAAATGCAGTGGATTAGAACTGAAGAGAAAAATTTCTGGGGGAAGTCAGCATGCTGGGACAGCCAAGAGGTCCCCAGCCTAAAACTGTCACTTCTACATCCACGAAAGTCTCAGTGCTCACTCTCCTGCCTCCCAAAAAATGTTTTTCCTGCCTTCTAGTTGCTACTCAAAGCTCCACCCCCAAGGATCATAACTCCAGTAATGTAACTTAATACTCTGATGCTATTGAAAGCAAAAATCTGAAGAGCCTGACACCCTGTGATTGGTGACATGGATCCAGGAATGCTGTGGTGGGCAGAATGTGGAATCTGCAATCATTCAGGCTAGGGCTCCGACCCCTGCTCCACACTTACTAGTTTTGGAATCTCAGCAAGCGGCTTTTCCTCTCTGTCTTCCTCTTTGTAAAATGGGGTTATAAAAACCTTACACTGGAGCTCCCCCTGTGGCATAGTGGGTTAAGAATCTGCCTGCAACAGCTCAGGTCACTGTGGAGACACAGGTTTGATCCCTAGCCTGGCACAGTAACAGGATCTGGTGTTAACTCTAGCTGTGGCATAGGTTGCAGCTGTGCCTCACATTCATTACCTGGCCTAAGAACTTCCATATGCCACTGGTGTGGAGATAAAATAATAATAAGAGTAATAAAGCCTTATGTTGAACCTACTTAGGAGCATTAAATGAAGTAATGCACATTTCGGTCAGTGAATCATTCCTGTTCTCTGAATATAATGGCTGAGCTCATAGGCAAAGTCAGACCTCCTAGGTTCAAAGGCTTTACCGCATTCTAATGCTATGACCTTGGGCCAGTAAACTAATTTCTCTGTAACTACAAGGGGTAAAGACACCTAGTGCATAGAATGATGGGGATAACTCAGTGAGTCAATGTAACACAAAGCTGAGAACCAGGTGTCTGGCACAGAGCGTGTCCTACCTAAGTGAGAGCTGTTACCATCTTCCAAGTTACTCCTTCCCCTCTTCCAACAATTAATCTTGAGAGCCTTTCCTGGTCATCATCTTGATGGAAGAGGAGAGAAAGTCAACGTGACTCTGGGTATCTGACCCACTGGGTGTGAGACCCCACGGGAAGAGGAACAAAAGCAAGATTCAGAGCCCCAAAGGCATTCTTTGCCCATTTCTCAATTTTGTTCAAGATAACCCAGGGTTTGCATGGCCGCCCGTAGGGAAATAAAGGGACAGAAGCTGAAAGCTGGGGGATGACCTGGAAAGACTCTCATCAGATGTCTGGCCAAGAAGACAGCCCCCAGAAATAGGTACTGTGAGTTTTGAGGAACTCTAACAACACTTGCAATAAATTTGATTTTCCACTTCTCATTGGGTCAAGGCCACAATTATGCTGGATTTTGTCCCAAACTGGGAAAAGAAGAGGGGGAAAAAACCCTCAAACCAACTTATATTTCCCAAAGTCTAAGCCTGGAGAAGTCAGAGCTGTAAGTTAGAAGCCTGTTGGGGGAAAGGAGCAACCAAAGATATTTCTGATACATTCAGCATTATTATATCAAGTTCCTGACACTAACCAACCAAGGTCAGGAACAAATTAGTCCTTTTACATGTCTTAGGAAAGCAATGGCTATGTCTCTTTCTCTCTGGACTCTCTCACCTGGGATACAAATGTGGCCTGGCTCTTCCAAGCTTGTGCTCACAGCCATTGCAGTACAGAGGCTGGTTCTCGGTGATTTGCTGCCTCCATCAGGATCTGGGAAGAATCTTTTAAAAATACATGCCAATTCATTTTAGTCCTGAGAGGATGCAGTGACTTCAGAGCCAAAGTGGAGCAGACCATCTCAATTGGAGAAGAACATGTTATTTATGTATACATTTTAATTAATGTTTCCCAAAATTAAAAAAAAAAAAAAGATGCAACAGAAATGCAGAAAGAGCTCTGTCTTTGGGGGTAAGGCAGATATTAGCTCCAATTCTAGGTCGGCACCTGTACTGTGTGATGCTGGGCAAGTCACCTAAACCCCCGAGCTCACTGGCCTTTGCTGTAAGATGATGATAGCACTTCCTACCTCATAGGCTGCTTATAAACCCATCACGATCTGTCCCCGACTCATGCCTCAGTTCCACCCACTTCCTGCTTGGCACGGTTCTCTCTAGTCACATCAGGCCCTCAGGGCTCCCTCTTCTTCCAGCTCTTAGTCAAGTTGAGATTCATCTACCCGAAAAAAAAAAAATCCCCCTCTCCCATACCCATTTTCTGGGTTGACAGTGACCCTGCTACAGGCCTCCCTGTAGATGCTCCAGGAAGTCTCCTTTGTCACTATCTTCTCCAGTTAACATCTAGTTGCAGTCCCTCCTCTGAGTCCAGAGGACCCGTGCATAGCCTATCAAGGCACTAACACCACCACCATGGGGATTGGCCAATCATCCCCCTGGACTATGAACTCTTGGCAAACAGAGATCACGTCCTTGTAATGGCATGGTATCTCCAGGGCTCAGTGCAAGGCCAAACACATATGAAGCATCCACTGTATATTTGCAAAGTGAATGAAGACTGGTAAATGTTACTCTGTTACTATTTATATGCTCTGGGGATGACGGCTCCTGCAGAAGAAGCCAGGGATATTGGAGCATAATCTGGGATGGTTTTCTCAATTGTGGTGTCTAGCAGGTGCACTTGTCTTCATGGCCACTCCCCTGTAGCCTAGACTTCACCTTTCCCTTGAAGTGGATGCTGGGAAAGTGGATGCTTTCCTTCTGAACACCATCTGCTGCCCACCTACGAGGTTTCAGCCAGGATCCCAAACAAGGCTGTTTCTTGGCATCTTCCTGCCTTTGCTAATCCAACAGCCCCTGAGTCTCATTTCTACCAGATTGCAAGTTGATGGGTTACACAAGATACACTCTGACCTGCTATCTGAAATCATGCAATCAAGCAACACTCGTCTCCATCTTCAGTAGGGAAAGATCTAACCCAAGCATCCTCCTTTCCTCCCCTCATACAGGTCAGATTCTCTAAGAATATACTGGAAGGGGAGACTGGTTTTCCATCCCTTCTTTGCCTGGAACTTGCTTCTGAGCACCCCATTTTCCTTCCTCCTCTGCCACAGGCCCGTGCCCCTCCCGCATTGGTCACCAGGAGGAACTCCCCGGCAACCCCCTTCAATGGGTACCTCTCCCTCTCTTGGGCTCAGAAAGAGGTTGCTGGGCTGAGCATATTTCCATCAAGTGCCCGGATCTTTCATTCTACATTGTGTCACCACAGAGGAACAGAGATGTATTGGTCTAATCTGAGCAAGTGGGGTAATTGAAAGCAATGATGTATTTTCCCCTTACAAAACTTCATTCCATATGCTGCTGATGATTCTTCTCATTGCCTAAAGGAGAAATATCCCAAACGGTAGGCTTGACTCACAGGGTTTCCATCATGGGCTCAAGCTTATCCCCAAAGAGGCTCTCACGTCTACAAATGCCTTGCTCTTCCCACTCTGCAGAGCAATGACAGCTAGTTTGGAATCTAATTTATTACCCAAAGACCTGGTCTTGACTCAGCAGCCATACTTTTCCCTGTGGCACTTTTCCCTAAGTCTGAGTCACTCAGCCGAAGGAAACTGAGAGGAGCTTATTGGAAAGTAAGTGATGGGAACATCCTGATTCTTCAGTGAAGTCCTCCCCCTGTCCCCACCACCAATAGAAGCGTGGCTGTGAGCAGGAACTCTGGATCCAGGGAACCAGGGCTTGAAAATGGCTCCAATTTTCCCAGCTGTGTGACCCTCCTCATGTTTCTCAACCTCTCTGTGCCTTAGCCTCCTTATCCATGTGATGGGGATGATAACAGCCTTTCCAAATAGTGAGGCTTTAAAGAGTTCAAACACATACAGAACTGAGCTTAGCCAAGAAGAAGCACTCAGTAAATTCTGGCGACAACTCTCTACGGTTTCCCACCAGGGTTGACCTGTCTGTCGCTTATTCTGCTTATCTAGCAAGGAATTGTGGGTGCGGACATGTACACGTTTGCAGACAGTTTCTGAGAAGAAATACAAATTCCCAGAGACAGTACAATCTGGGGACATTTTTCCGAATGACTCATGAGGAAGTCTCAATGTGGAGTTAGCCCAGAATGTTCACTCCTTCTGAACTTGCAATGTACAGACTTCCATTAGCTGCAAATGGAACTTCCCCTAGTGTCTGCATTTTGGCAGAACCGCTGCAGTGAAAACAATAAGGAACAAGCATCTCTGTCTTTAATCCTCCAGGGACCTGTTTACCGCAAGGTGGCCAAATTGGTCTTCCCCTAGAGTCTGTACAAGGGGACAAGTCGATGCCACTAGAGGTCTAGGTTGACTAGAAAGGGAGATGAGGGCTGCTTTGGAATTCTGAGGATAGTCTGCTTCTTGATCTGGGGCTTGAGACTTGGAATTCCCAAGGGAGGTTGTTGAAGGGAGTTCCTAAGAATAGAGGTCACTTGGCTCCACAGGGATCCTTGAGGACTGCGGACATGGTTGAACAGACCACAGCCTGCACTGTGCACTGACCTTAGGAAGGCAGGAGCCCGCTAGAGGCAAGTAGCAAGGTGGGATCAATGATGAGGAAAGAATTGAGTTTGTCCTGGAGGCAAGAGAAGAGAGTGGAAAAGAGGAAAGGCGCTGTCCAACTCCCTTGCAGGGTTCTTGAAATTTAATGGCGTGGTATGGTTTTTGTTTGGTTTTTGTTTTGTTTCTTTGCTACTTGGTCCACCATTCTCTTTCAGCAAGTCTTTCCTTTCACAAAGGCTTAGGGAAAAAAATACAGTTTCCATGTGAGACCCAGAAGAGTCAAGGGGAAAATGCTGGTGGGTTTCCTTTCCATTTTCCACTCTCTCGAAAGCTTACTTTTTGGTAGACACTCTGAATTTTCTTGTAGTAACTAGAGGAGAAACAGCTGGAATAGCAATAGCTAAATTAAAAGGCTGCTGACCTGCTAATATTAACTAGTCTAAAAATACCGTGACGCATGTGGTTTTCATTACAGCAACAAAGCAACTATAGTAGGACAAGCGGCCTGCCTTCCAAGATCAGCCTCATTTACATGATATTATGTTACCCATGGAGTTGGATTCTTGAGCTTAAAGAAAGCAAGAGTTCCACAGCAAGAAGTGAAATGAAGATGTAGGCACTCAGCCAAAACTTTCAAGCTACCCAGAAATGATTTGAGCTTAGTCACATGGCCCCCCTCTGCTCAGCACTCTCGTCACAGGTCATTTATTCCATGCATTGGACCTTCTCACACATGGTTCTTATCCCAGGCAATTGCGAAAATCAGGGAAGAGGCTGTTTCTTGAGCAAAACCACATCCCATATAGAATCCGTCAGGTGGTCTTCAGCATCGATGGCCTGGCAGCAATATGAGATAAGTATGGGTGGAAAGAACAGACTCTGGAACCCCAGGACTGAGTTTCAGGCCTAGACAGCCTCTTTTTTTGGTCTTTTCTAGGGCTGCACCCACGGCATATGGAGGTTCCCAGGCTAGGGCTCAAATCGGAGCTGTAGCTGCCAAGTCTACGCCACAGCCACAGCAACGTGGGATCCAAGCCCCATCTGCAACCTACACCACAGCTCATGGCAATGCCGGATCCTTAACCCACTGAGCAAGGGCAGGGACCAAACCCGCAACCTCATGGTTCTTAGTCGGACTCATTAACCACTGAGCTACGACGGGAACTCCTAGACAGCCTCTTTAGAACTGTTTAGCCTGGAGAAAGTCTTTTACTTCTCTAAGTCTCGGTTTGCTAATCAATAAAAAGCGTATTATTTTTAAAAATGATGGCTGCTATTGTATTCAGAGCTAATGTTCATTGCCTGCCTTTGATACACCAAAGACTCCACTTAATGTTGTGATGGGCACTATTTTAGTTTATCTTCCCAATAATCTGATGGGGAAGTCCTCGTAGCCTCCCCATTTACAGATGGGATTACTGGGGAACAAAGAAGTGAAGTCACTTGGCAAAATTGCAAGTTCAATCCCTGGCCCCGCTCAGTGGGATCTGGGATACGAATCTGCATCTGCTTCATGTCAAGACCTGTGTCCTCACCTATAGAGGTTAAAGTCAATACCTGGAGTTCCTGTCATGGCTCAGCGGAAACGAATCTGACCAGCATCCATGAGGATGTAGGTTCAATCCCTGGCCTCGCTCAGTGGGTTAAGGATATGGCATTGCCGTGAGCTGTGGTGTAGGTCGCAGACACAGCTTGGATCTGGAGTTACTGTGGCTGTGGTGTAGGCCAGTGGCCACAGCTCTGATTCGACCCCTAGCCTGGGAACCTCCATATGCCTCCGGTGTGGCCCTAAAAAGACAAAAAATATAAATAAATAAATAAATAAAGTCAATACCTACCCTGACTTCAATTTGCAAATAGCAAAGTGGCTAAAGGCAAGGAACTGGTTGTACCCCTCCCTGGCTGGCACCTCAATGTCTCACCTAGAAAATGGAAACAATAGGACCTACCTCACACTATGGCTGTAAAGGATTGAATGACTAATATATATATGGCTATGGAATAACTCCCAGCCTGCAATAGTGCCTCTGCTGTGTTTACTATTTTTGTTACAGTGAAATAGCTGACATATAGGTGCTGAGGGGGCCTGTAAGGAGGAAGACTATAGGAGGCCACCAAGTGACTGCTTTGTGGCACTTCAAGGGAAACTCAGAGATGACCAGGAGCAATTTCAAGGATGCTGAGTCCCTACTTACACAGATCCTAGAGACAGCGATGTGTTTTTCTATGCTTACATGACTCCAGCTGGTAAAACCAAGGGATTCTGGATAAGAAATGTAATGCTGGGAGTTCCCGTCATGGCACAGTGGTTAATGAATCCGACTAGGAACCATGAGGTTGCAAGTTCGATCCCTGGCCTTGCTCAGTGGGTTAAGGATCTGGCGTTGCCGTGAGCTGTTGCGTAGATTGCAGATGCGGCTTGGATCCAGCTTTGCTGTGGCTCTGGTGTAGGCTGGTGGCTACAGCTCCAATTCGACCCCTAGCCTGGGAAATTCCATATGATGCGGGAGCGGCCCAAGAAATGGCAAAAAGACCAAAAAAAAGAATCTGGTGTTGCTGTGAGCTGTGGTGTAGGTCGCAGATTCGGCTTGGATCCTGCGTTGCTGTGGCTCTGGCGTAGGCCGGTGGCTACAGCTCCAATTAGACCCCTAGCCTGGGAACCCCCATATGCCATGGAAGTGGCCCTAGAAAAGGCAAAAAAAAAAAGAAGGAATGTAATACCAAGGAGATGTATAGCTTAGTTGTGGCCACCTGATTGAGCGCTGAAGAACCAGGCTAGAGCAGTCTACTGGTGCCTGGTCCAGGCACATGCACCCTTGGAGGTGCCCCTCCTGTGTGATGATGACACCATGTGATCCTGAAGCTGACATGCCCATGGACACATGGTGAGGGAGCTGACATGCCTTGTACATCAACCCCATAAAACCATTTTCTGATCATGCCCATTTGGAAGACTGGCAGCCTACCTCGTGGGAGACCTCCATGGCAGTGGGCCTTTGTACCAAAACTGACCTGGGAACTTCTTAGCAAACCTGGCAAACAAGAAATAAAAACACTCTCTGAGATGTGATGTGAGGCAGGGTTAAAAGATCAGGTAAAAGAGGCAAAGCCCTTTCAAATAATTTATGAGGTTGCCATTAAAGCCACAGAGACTGACCAAGCCTAATTTCCAAGTTAAGATCCAAAGGGAGAGAGTTTTTTAGTCTCAAGATGTAGCAGGGAGACCAAGAATGAACATTTATGATGCAAAGCCAGAAACAACTTCATCTTGGACTGTGTTTCTGAATTTTGTTTCCACCTGTGAATTCCTGACTCTAACAAAGATGACCAGTAAGGAAGCAAGCATTTCCTCTCTTTCAAACTCCTTATTTTATTGCACATATTAGCTATAACCTCAGTTTTCTCAATTTACCTTTAATACGCATCACTAGCTAATTCACAGTGTCCTGGAAATAAAAGCTTATATATATCAGTATGGAGATACCTTAGAAATCTACACATAGAACTACCACATGACCCAGCAATCCCTCTCGTGGGCATATATCCAGACAAAACTTTCCTTAAAAAAGACACATGCAGGAGTTCCCGTCGTGGTGCAGTGGTTAACGAATCCAACTAGGAAACATGAGGTTGCAGGTTCGGTCCCTGGCCTTGCTCAGTGGGTTAAGGATCAGGCGTTGCCATGAGCTGTGGTGTAGGTTGCAGACGTGGCTTGGGTCCCAAGTTGCTGTGGCTCTGGCGTAGGCCGGCGGCTACAGCTCCAATTCGACCCCTAGCCTGGGAACCTCCATATTCTATGGGAGGGGCCTTGGAAAAGGCAAAAAGACAGGAAAAAAAAAAAAAAAGGACACATGCACCTGCATGTTCATTGCAGCTCTATTCACAATAACCAAGACATGGAAACAACCCAAATGTCCATCAACAGGCGATTGGATTAGGAAGATGTGGTACATATATACAATGGAACACTAGTCAGCCATAAAAAAGAATGAAATAATGCCATTTTCAGCAACATGGATGGAACTAGAGACTCTCATACTGAGTGAAGTAAGTCAGAAAGAGAAAGACAAATACCATATGATATCACTTATATCTGGAATCTAATATAGGGCACAAATGAACCTTTCTACAGAAAAGAAAATCATGGATTTGGAGAATAGACTTGTGGTTGCCAAGGGGGAAGGGGAGGGAGTAGGGTGGTTGAGGAGCTTGGGGTTAATAGATGCAAACTATTTTCTTTTGAATGGATTAGCAATGAGATCCTGCTGTGTAGCACTGGGAACTACGTCTAGTCACTTATGATGGAGCATGATAATGTGAGAAAAAAGAATGTATACATGTATGTATAACTGGGTCACCATGCTGTACTGTAGAAAAAAAATCACATTGGGGAAATAACTATTAAAAAAAATAATAAAAGAATCTGAGGAAGAGGAGGATGAGACAGCTTACGGGAAAAGATTTCTTCCTCAGAAGGCAATATGGGGGATTTCCTGTTGTGGAATAATGGAAACGAATCTGACTAGTAACCATGGGGTTGCAGGTTCAATCCCTGGCCTTGCTCAGTGGGTTAAGGATCCGGTGTTCCTGAGAGCTGTGGTGTAGGTTGTAGATCTGGCTTGGATCATGTGTGGCTGTGGTTGTGGTGCAGGACGGCAGCTGTAGCTCTAGTTCGATCCCTAGACTGGGAACTTCTATATGCAGTGGGTATGGTCCTAAAAAAAAAAAAAAAAAAAAATATATATATATATATATATATATATATATATATATATATATGTAAAAATGGGGAAAAAATTACATTTAAAATCTCTGTGATTTTCAAAATATAGCCTTATTTTAGCAATACTATAAAAATAATTGTGATACTTCAGTTATTAGAATATGGATATGGTATAGACTTCAGTAGAGCAAGGAAATCTTTTTTTTTTTTTTTTTTTTTGCTTTTCAGGGCTGGACTCACAGCATATGGAAGTTCCCAGGCTGGGGGTTGAATCAGAGCTCCAGCTGCCAGCCTATACCACAGCCACAGCAACGCCAGATCCTCAACCCACTGAGTGAGGCCAGGGATCGAACCCACATCCTCACGGATACTAGTCGGGCTCATTACTGCTGCACCACAACGGGAACTTCCACAAATCATTTATTTCCAAATCTATTCATGAAAATTCTCTCAAGAAGGAAGTACATTTTGCTTAGCACAAGTGCCTTGAAGAACCATTGGGTTGTGAAAAATGTAGTCTCTGAGATCATATTCAGAAGGAAGATCAGTAAGTCAAAGGAAAATGTAGTCCTCTGGGTAAAAATACAAGAAAAAAAATTAACTTTCCAAGGCAGACTGAGATGATGGGGGCAGGATATATTGGTAGAAGAAATAGGTAGGTAAAGAGAGAAGGCAGGGAGGGAGAGGGTCTCAGAGGATGGAATCTGGGAGCCCAGGAGAAGAGAGCTGGAGAGAAGTCACTGCTGGAGAGAGCTGGTCAATTTCAACATCAATGGGGAGATCCCGTAACTAGCTTTAAAGAATTTGCTGTGCTCTGTGGCAATGCAGTCCTTCTGTTATCTCAAAGCCTTTGCAAAAAATAGGCTCCACACTAGTGCCTTCTGTAAGTGGCATCAAAGGAAAAAGCAACTGTGTTCGATTTGAGAAAAGAAAAACCGCATGCATCTAGATAGAAGAGAGATTGAGAATTTAGTAGCGACAGGAGGCCTCAAAGAGCCAAGCCCACCCCACCCCTTCCCCGAGAATGTCCACAGAGTGGGGAAAGGCATACAGGGTTTCCCTTTATGTGTGTGTGAGGGTGTCTCTAGCCATTTTTATTCATTTACTAATGTTTGGGGTGATCCATAAGGCTGGCAGAATTGGGGAACACCCAGAGAGAAGACATCTGCATCCCATTAAATCAGGGCCATCTCTCCAGATGCGAAAAACTTCCTTATGAATGAGAGATTAGGTGGCATCACTACCTTTTCTGCAGCTGGTGCTATTTCTAAAATACCCCAACAGCCTTTAGGAAAGTGGCTGGTGACATAAAAATAGAGCCTTTACAGCTAGAAAAATAGGTCTCTCTCCGAAGGAGTTCTTCGGGATACAGCTGCCAGAGCATGATTTCCTTTTTTTATGGACAGAGAAAATTTTCCCATGAGCTTTTGGGGGTGGCAGTGACAAGAAGAATGAAACTCCAGGTGTGGAAGTCTGCGTGATTTTGACTAAGATGTGATTTGAAGCGGGGTTGGGATCTGGTTCCTCCTCCTGTCCACCTTTCTAGTTGGGAAGTGATGCCTTTTGAAGTCAGTGGGTTTTAAAGATCCAAGAACCATGACTGGGGGTGCCTGGCTGCAGAGCTTACATTGCTGAGCAGGGATATATGTTCTCTTAGGATTTCTACACGTGTGATGGCAGAATTAGTACAGAAAGTTCTGGCAGGCACTGTGTGCGTCAAACAGTTGGACCACAAAAGCTTGCAGACAACTGTAGAGAGTTGCCTTTTAATCTTCACCTTGCCGCTTGCCTCCTCAAATCATTCCAGGGTCTTTATCCTTGTTATCTGCTTCGGCTTCCTGGTCTCTTCTGAGTGGCCCTTTCAAAGGCTAGAGCTGATCAGCAAAGAGGGAACTGAGTGGTTCTCTTCCTGCCCTGTGCTCCCTGGCTTCCCAGGGTCACCTCCTTGAGTTCACAGGGGAGCAGGGGATGTTAGACTCTGACATTGGGCGGAGCCAAGCAGCAGGGGAGGTGTGTCCTGGAGTCCTGGGAACTCTGAGGCTCTGTGAGATCCCTCGTACTCTTTTTTCTTTTTAACCCTTGACCAAGACTTTCTCCTTTGGAGTTCCCGTTGTGGCTCAGTGGGTTAAGAAGCCAACCAGTATCCATGAGGATGTAGGTTGGATCCCTGGCTTCACTCAGTGAGTTAAGGATCTGGCATTACTGTGAGCTGTGGTGTAGGTTGCACATGTGGCTCAGATCCCATGTTGCTGTGGCTGTGGTGTAGGCCGGCAGCAGCAGCTCTGATTTTACCCCTAGCCTGGGAACTTCCATATGCTGTGGGGTGGCCATTAAAAAAAAAAAAAAGACTCTGTCCTTTGACCAAACTTGAGTCAGTCCCCTCTGAGTCCTCCATCTGACTTGGTCCTGACCTTGGATTCCATCCTTAGGCCACTGCATCCAGTCTTAGCAAGAATCCTGCTGCATCAGTTTAGCAAACATCTCCCACCCTCGATATCTGATCAAATTCCTCATCTGATGCCCTGAGTGTCAGATCATGCTGGTCCAGCTGTGGTTTTTCTTGAAGAAAGTATTCCTTTTGGTCTTTAACAAGTATCTGAATCATTTTGCCTTGACCCCATCGAGAGAGGCTAATTCCACAGCCTATTTCTGGAACAGCTGTCTCTGCTCTCCTTTTCGGGCCTCAAACCCCTAGATCCATATGCTCTGATTTTCCAAGTCTCTTCTTCAGCTTCATTGCCAGCCCATCGATGGGGTGTTGCTGCCTCTCACCTTACCATGTGACCATCATTATCTCTGGCCTTCTAGTGGTTTCACTACTTGTTCCCAGTCTACTCCCAACACACTCACACACACACAAGCACACAATCCTTGTCCACAATGATGTCACAATAACCTTCTAAACACAGCTCTGATCTTATTCAATGTAAATCATTCAACATCTCTCCATATACTCCAAGGTATAACATTATGTCCAATTCTCCAAACATTTTTTGCTGTCCCCCTTGCTCAAAAAGCCTATCGCTGTTTCATACTCCCGGGCCTGATGCTTTCCCTGCCAGAATTATCCAGTCTGCCTTTCTAAAATTATCCATTCTGCCTTTCCCCGCCAGAATTATCCATCCTGCTTTTCTGAAGTCAGTATAACCATTTCTAGTTATCTCTCTGCCTTTCTAAAGTCAGTATGACCATCATGTCTTCTAGGAAGTCTTCCCTAGCCTTTGAGAGAGTGAAGTGGGGGTCCTTCTTTGTGTTTGCAATAATCCTACAGATGACTGGATAAAAGGTTTAGCGAAATGAGTCTCCCACGCCCACACCTCTTATAGAAATCTGAACTGAATGTGATCACCACAAGGGGTGCATTCTTTGTAGGGCCAAGGAAATCTCATAACAGGGAGGGAGAGATTAGCCTCTTTCTTCATATGACCAGAAATTTGACCAGAAATTTCTGCATATGTTGTATTAATCATGGCACTCTCAGTTTCAAGTGACAGATATCCAAATCAAATTAGTTTGAACCAAATGAGACTGTATTAGCTCTCACAGTTGAGAAGGTGACAAGGAATAGGTTCAAGTTCAGGTATGGCTGGATCCAGGATATCAGATTATGTCATTAATGTGCAGTTGCTTAGAGTTCCCGCTGTGCGGCAATCTTGGCAGCATCTTGGGAGTGCTGGGATGCAGGTTTGATCCCCAGCCCCGCACAGTGTGTTAAGAATCCGGCGTTGCCACAGCTGCAGTTTAGGTCACAGCTGCAGCTCAGATCTGATCCCTGATCTGGGAACCCCATATGCTGTGGGACGGCCAAAAGAAAAAAGAAAAAAAAAATATGTAATTGCTCCATCACCTCAGACTCTGCTTTCCTCTTCCTTAAGCAAGCTATCTCCACTTGGCAGCACAGATGACCTCAGCCACTTCAGACCTAACGGTTCTTTGCTCTTTCAATCTTCACAAGAAGGGAACCTGTCTCTACTAGCCCCACACCACTGCCTCTAAAATGAGTCTAAAGTTCTGCTTAAGTTAGATGCCCACCACAGAACACGTCGCTATACTGGGGAGAATGGGGTAGGCCGGTCCATTCTGACTCACATTCCCAACCCTCAGGGAAAATCACCATTTGACAGACCACCAGACTTGGGAGGGGACTTTCCCAACAGACAGATGCTGGGCAGACAAAAGAGTTGCTTGCTTTTTTTATTTTTTCAGAGAAATCTTTGATTCCCATCCTCTGCTGTAACATTTGCAGCACATGTATTCACCCCTTATTCAGAGGGTGTTCAGTGCACTTAAAATTGCGGGGATAGGCATCCACAGACTGACCCCAGGGATCTCAGGGGGAGCTCCACATCCATGTCACCTGCCAGGGTGAAGGTGCTTCCTGAGTGACAGGTACCACCACCAGGTCTAAAAGTAAGACACTCCGTACATGGAGTGTTTCCTCAACCACCCCATCCCTATCTGATTTTTTTTTTTTTTTCCTGAAAGGCTTGGAAAATTTCTTCCTAGATCTAGTTCAAAAACAAAACCAAACAAAATTTGAAGCCCCCAATACAAAAATGGTTGGTGTTTGGAGAAGCCAGGAGGTTCCAGGAACTGTAATAAGATTAAAGGATTTGAACACTCAACTTCCAGCAAATGATTCCCTCAGCCTTGATGAGTCAGTTTCAGCCAAAAGTACATGTTCTTTAAAACAGATTTACCTCTTCAGCTGAGGTGGAGATTCTAAGGCAGGATAATTGAAGGATTCTAAGCCAGAGAAAGTCAAATAACAGTTTTTGTCAGGAGAATAAAGTAGCATCAGTTTTCTGGTTGGACACTGTCCAAGAAAAGCCATTACCCAGCAGTGACGTGTGAAAGACCTGCTTTGATTTCACGTGGGAGAGTATTTAGCAGTGTCAAGACAAAACACACCATTTCCCACGGGGGATCCAAAAATGCCATTGTAAGCACAACCCTGCAAAAAGCAAGTCTCCCATTGCAAATGTCACCAAGCTTCTGATGGAAAATGGATACGTTTGCCAGCTTAGAAGAATCAAGAGAAGCCTGGAAGGAGGGAAAGATGGCATGGGGGTGGGAGGAGAGGAGGAGGGAGGGAAGAAGAAAAAGTGAAAGAAAAGTGACCTTTCTTAGCCTGCTTCAGATTCATGCTGAAAAGCGTGATGGTTAAAAAGGCAGGCTTTGATCAGACTCAGAAAGACAAATTCTGTTATGGTCTATATTATGAACTAAAAAGTAGTCAAACTCTAAAAGGAGAGAGCATAGTGGTGGTTGCCATGGGCTATGGGGAGGGGGAAACGGGGAGGCCAAGTCAAAGGGTGCCAAGTTTTAGTTTTGCACCGTGAATAAATTCTGGAGATCTGTTCTACAGCATGGTGCCTGCAGCCAATGATACTGTATTGTGTATTTAAAGTCTGCTGAGAAGGTAAATCTTATGTTAAGTATTCTTATCACAATAATAATGATCCTGATAACAAGGGGGCAGAAGGAAAATGTGGGAGGTGATGGGTATGCTTATGCTCTCTACGGTAGGGATGGTTTCACATATGTATACTTATCATCAACCTCATCAAGTTGTATACATTAAATATGTACAGATTTTTACATATCACATCTCAATAAAATGGTTTAAAAAAAAAACTGATTGCCTTAGAATGTGATCGCCTTCGGGGGGGGGTACGGGGGGGAAGATGAAAATGTTCAAAACTGATTTTAGTGGTGGTTGCTAAACTCTATATATTAAAGGCCATTGAATTGTAGACTTTTTAAAATTTTTATCAAAGTATAGTTGATTTATCATGTGTTAATTACTGTTCTGCAGCAAGGAGATTGAGTTATATACATATATGTGTGTGTTTCATATTATTTTCCATTGTGGTTTACCATAGTATACTGAACATAGTTCCCTGAGCTATATAGCAGGACCCGTTGTTCATCCTATGTATAGAATTATATGCTTTTTTTTTTTTTTTGTCATTTTCCAGGGCCGCACCTGCAGCATGTGGATGTTCCCAGGCTAGAAGTCTAATCAGAGCTACAGTTTCCAGCCTGTGCCACAGGAAAAGCAACGCCCAATCCGAGCCACATCTGCAACTTACACCACAGTTCACGGCAACGCTGGATCCTTAACCCACTGAGCAAGGCCAGGGATTAAACCCACAACCTCATGGTTCCTAGTCGGATTCATTAACCACTGAGCCACGACAGGAACGCCAAGAATCGTACACTTTAAATGGAGACTTAGATGGATGTGGATTATGTACGTGTGGTTAAGTGCTCAGTAGACAAGATCTGGTGCCATTGAAGGCTGATGAAAACCATTATCCTGGTGCTCCAAAGAGCACTCCACAGAAAAGCTTTCCTGTACAGAAAGCTTATTTAAATTCATCAATTTATAGGAGTTTCTGTGATGGTGCAGCAGAAGTGAATCCAACTAGGAACCACGAGGTTGTGGGTTTGATGCCTGGCCTTGCTCAGTGGGTTAAGGATCCAGCATTGCCGTGAGCTGTGGTGTAGGTCACAGATGCGGCTTGGATCTGACGTTGCTGTGGCTATGGTGTAGGTCTGTGGCTACAGCTCAGATTTGACCCCTAGCCTGGGAACTTCCATATGCTGCAGTGCGGCCCTAAAAAATAACAATAATAATAATAAAATAAACAAAAAATACCTAGACAGAAATTCTGAATAGGTTATGGCTCTTTATTTCATATAGAATGGCAAGCTATGAATAAAAGGGCACTCTTGTTTGACAGATTGAAAACAGAAAACAGCATCTAAAGAAGCTTCAGCATCATTGATTTCAAATTTTTGTGGAACACTAGAGGTCCCTCTTGGCACTGAATCTCCCAGCCCTCATGATGCAGAATTCAGAGTGACAGTTTTCTGCCTCAGCCCCACTAGATGTCTCTTCAATAAAGTTCTAAGATAGTCAGTGTCCTGATGTCAATTCAGTATCCAAGAATCATTACACAGAAAGGACATGGTGTTAAATAACCAACTAATTTGCCTGACTGTGCATGTAGCCGTAAGAAGGGACCTTCTCCTGCCCCACACACAATTGTAATGGAGAGAGTCTTTTTTTCCAGATCCACTGTCTGGCATTAAGAAGACACATGGAGGGAGGCAAAGGTGACAGTGATGTTACTTTGATTCATTAGGAACCATAGAGGGTATTTGGAAGACATGGAAGATTTCTCCCTAAGAAATTAAAAAGCAGGAGTTCCCTGGTGGCTCAGTGGATTAGGGACCCATCACGATGTGGCTCAGGTCACTGCCATGGCTTGGGTTTAATTCCTGGCCTGGGAGCTTCCACATGCTGTGGGTGTGGCCAAAATAATTAAAAATCAGGTTGCTCTGTCAGAGTTAAATGACCAAATGAATGGAGATGATAGAGATGTGTTGTGACCTCAGCAAGATAAAACAGCTCACGGGATAGAGCAAGTTTTGACTCTGTGGTTGGAAGGAATAATGCATCAAAAGAAAAACAACAGGAGTTCCCATCGTGGCTCAGTGGTTAACGAATCTGACTAGGAACCATGAGGTTGCAGGTTCGGTCCCTGGCCTCGATCAGTTGGTGAAGGATCTGGCGTTGCCGTGAGCTGTGGTGTAGGTTGCGGATGTGGCTTGGATCCTGCATTGCTGTGGCTCTGGCATAGGCCAGAAGCTACAGCTCCAATTAGACCCCTAGCCTGGGAACCTCCATATGCCATGGGAAGCGGCCCTAGAAAAGGCAAAAAGACGAAAAAAAAAAAAGAAAGAAAGAAAAGCAATGTTTCTTCTGGTAGCTGGTCACCCAAGGAAGGCTGGCAAGAGTGAGAGAGGCATGCAGAGAAAGGGGCCCTGGTTCTGCTTCTGTGGTGGATAAAAGCTAGTGAAGGCCTAGCCCATCTCACTGGGGAAACCCCAAGAGTGAGCAGACCTCATTCTCCCTCGCAAGGCTTCTGAGAGTCACTGGAGTTGCCAGGTCCATCTGCCAGCAGGGAGACGGGACGCTGCTCAAGCTGCATGGGAGAGGGTTCTCATCCCTGTCACAGGTCCCTTTCTCCTTCTAAACCTCACAGCTCGCCTTCTGGCATGTTCTTCAGTCTCTTCTGAATTTGGTAGTGTGGGCTAGCCTCCCCAAGACTCATGACTTTGGGCCTTGATGAGATTGAGGTTCCTGCCCAAAGATGGGGTTTCCAGAGATTGTGAGGTAGCTCCTAGACACACCTTCTCAAGAGACATGGCTTCCATACTTTGGTTCCCCCTTCACATAGAGTCCTGAATCTTCCTTGGCTGTCAATGTTGAGTGTTTTTCATGCATTGTTGAGAGCAGGCTCTCCAGGACAGTCTTGACTGAGAAGCTTCCCTAGAGGAAAATGCTAAAGGATGATGCAGTGTTTGCATTCTTGGAGACTTCTTTCTCATTAGCAGAGTATAATAACTCTAATAACTCTTAGCTAACACCAGTAGTTAAATAGCAATGGCCAGGCTGACCTTAGAGAGGTATTTAATGAGTTAGCAAATATTGAGTGAATACTTGTTCCAGCCAAAAGCTTCCCAAGCCCAGGGATGCAGCAGTGAATTAGAACAAAACTCCCTCCCTTGGAGAGCTATTCCTTATGGTTACACACACAGAACTACTACCAAGCACACCACTGAAGTGCAGAATATGTCCCACGATGGCGAGTGCCACAGGGAAGACAGTGCTGCGGGCTCCACCAAGGAGCCCCAGACTTGGAGGGCTTGGAAATGATCAGGGTGAGCTGCCTGAGAAGGGGACAGCTGGCTTAGAACTTGAAGGAGGCGAGGGAGCCAGCTCCATGGTTACCTGGAAGAAGACTCTTCCAGTAAAGGGAACAGCACATACTGAAGCTCCAGGAATGAACTGGGTGAGGGGAGAAGAGGAGGCAGTGTCACCGATGAGAAGGCTGGGACTAGGAATGTGATCAAGCTGGGCGTTTTGGAAATGCAAACATAACCCTAAATTGAGATGATTTTCCTCACTTCACAATGAAGCCTGAGTTCACACACACACACAAAGTATGTTGTTACTACCTTTGAATGGAAAAATTAAGACTATAAACAGCCCATGGGAGGAATGGCTCTGTGTTGGTGCATGTCATGCCGATGGAGTGACAGTCTCTGCTCCAGCTTCTCCCCTCGAAGCTTCTTGTTTCTAATGCCTGGTTCGGCTCTCTTTTCATAGTGTCATGTAATTCTCGTCTACTTGTCTGTCTTCCTCCCAATTATGAACGCCTTTTGGGCAAGAAAGCCACTCATTTTTGTAATTTCAGCCCAAGCTAAGCAGAGGGCACAAAAGAAGAACTCAATAGTTGCCTTCTCACTTCAGGTGAATTCAATTTTTTTTTTTTTTTTTGGTCTTTTTAGGGCAGCTGCACACATGGTATATGGAGATTCCCAGGCTAGGGGTTGAATCAGAGCTGCAGCTGCCAGCCTACACCACATCTACAGCAACGCAGATTCTGAGCCATGTCTGCAACCTACACCATAGCTCATGGCAACGCCAGATCCTTAACCCACTGAGTGAGGCCAGGGATCGAACCTGTGTCCTCATGGATACTAGTCAGATTTGTTTCCATTGAGCCATGATGGGGACTCCTCAATTATTTTATATTTAGTCAATAAATGCTCACTCCTTCAGGATCTCCCAGTATATCAAGAAATTTTTTTTAATATTCTTAAACTACAGCTACTCTTCAGAATAAAAGTATAAATAACACAATAAATCACTTCCATAAGATCAACACATATTATTTTAAAGTGATGATAGTATGTAGTGGGGAGAGTTGACTTTGGATCAATGAATTGACCGAAATATTGAAAATTGAAATAGAAACACAAAAAGTAATCTGATTATATTTTAGGGCAGCCAATTACATTTTCCAGACATTAGCTGATTCCTTAGATTAACTACACATAACCAGTACACTCAACAAAACGCATGTCCATCACCTTGGCCAGGGCATGGTGGCCTCATGACTAAGGACCTAAGACTCACTAGAGTCAGACAGAGCTGGGTTCCACGCCCAGCTCTCTTATTTATTAGCCAGGTGACCTGAGGCAAGTTATTTAACCTCTCTGGTCCTCAGTTTCCTTATTTATAAAAGGGCTCGTAATAGTACCATCCTCATAGGGTTCTTAAGTGGAATAAATGATATAATCGATGGAAAGCAGCTAGTATGATTCCTGACAAAGCATTGCACCTGATGTTATCTATTACAGTGGACAAAATAAGCCCACCCCATTATAGATTTTACCATACTCTCAACTTTCATTTGGATTTCTTAATTTTCATAATTGCAACTCTTTTTTTAAAAAAACTCTGGGTTGGAGTTCCCATCACGGCGCAGTGGCTAATGAAACCGACCAGGAATCATGAGGTTGCGGGTTCGATCCCTGGCTTTGCTCAGTGGGTTAAGGATCCGGCATTGCCGTGAGCTGTGGTGTAGGTTGCAGACACGGCTCGGATCCCGCGTTGCTGTGGCTCTGGCATAGGCCAGTGGCTACAGCTCTGATTCGACCCCTAGTCTGGGAACCTCCATATGCCGCGGGAGCTGCCCAGGAAATGGCAAAAAGATAAAAATAAAAAACAAAAAACAAAACCTCTGGGTTATGGAACACTGCAGACTAAAATCTCCAATAACAGACACTTGAGCAGGTCTGTAATGCTTCATCTGCAATTCCAAAATACGGAAAGGCTTAAAAGTTTGACAGTTTTGTCATGACTTCTTTGGAAGGAGAACCTGAGTTAACCTCAATCACATGATGGTAAACCTTCACCAGACCTCAAGAGAAAATCTACTTCGTCTTGAGTTATTGCACTTGATTATGAATATTCATAGTTTTGGTGCAGAAATATCCATGCCTTTGTTTATGCAGTATGGCCCCAGACTCTGCTGGGGGTGTTGCAGAATGCGTAACGAGTGGTCAGTATTGCTTTTTGAAAATCCGAAAACATCTGAATTCTGAAACACATCTGGCCAGCAGGATTTCAGGTTAGAACTTGCAGGCTGCAGACTCACAGGGCTAAGAGGCAGTACCATGCCTTGCTTATGTGTTGGGATTGACAGAAGTTCCCATTGATACTGCCTGTGGCTTTGATGGCCCAGATTCCTGTTTAGCAGGAAAGTTAGACATCTGACTTCGGAGCAGCCAGCTTCCTCCAAACACAAGAGGGAGAGAACGCCTTTCTGAAGGAAGCTGGTTTCTTTTAGTTATGTTCAATCCAAACTATATATAGAAGGTTGACATTGGCTCTTATTTTCCTGTTAGGATGCTACTGGCTTCTCACCAGCTACAAAAACCACTCCAAGTTTTCTGGGTGTGATCCTTGACACAAACCAACATCATACCAGGACAAAAGGCACTATTTTTGTCCAATGTTTAATACACGTCCTTATCCACAAGCTCAGCTAGCATTGTTTCTTCTTTCTTTCTTTCTTTTCTTTTTTTTGTCTTTTTTTTTTTTTTTTTTTTTTGTCTTTTTAGGCCTATGGAGCATTTGGAGGTTCCCAGGCTAAGGGTTGAATCAGAGTTGTAGCTGCCAGCCTATGCCACTAGCCACAGCAACACAGGATCTGAGCCATGTCTGCGACCTACACCCCAGGTCACAGGAACGCCAAATCCTTCACCCAATGAGCGAGACCAGGGATCGAACCTACGTCCTCATGGATGCTAGTCAGATTTGTTTCCAATGAGCCATGATGGGAACTGGCATTTCTAACCAGCATTTATCCGTGTGTCTGAGTGGATGACAGATCACCTTATGGGCATAGTAACTGTGGCAAGTGGAGTGGCTCCATGAGGGGACCTGGGGAGTGATGACGGGGAAGCTGCATCCTTGGAAGGTGCAAAACTTCAAGGTCATGTTAGTTGGTCTGGATGAGGCAGAGACAAGTAACAGTGGGGGGATAGCTTGTATGAATGACTACAATTTAGCCTGGCACTTCAGGTTTTAAGTATTTTACTGAAAATGCCTTCAAGCATAGCATTCACTCCAGGCAGCCACTGTCCCACCAGATCCTATTATTTCCTATTGTCTTAGGTCTGAGCTAATTTGATAATGTTAAATGCTTGGGCCAGGACATTTGCAGGGGGGCGGGGTAGGTGGGTAATGTGTGCTATAAAAGAAAATAATGGAACAATTAAAAAGATATGAATGTTGGACTTCCCTTATGGCTCACAACAAAAAAGATGTGAATATTATCTATAAATAAAAGTATTATAACAAGGTTAATTAGGGTTTTTGATCATCACACTGATTTTGAAGAAGGTAGTCTTATTTTTATGTAGTGCACATATAAGGGTAAAGGAGCAAAGAGAAAAATTCAGATTTACAAAATTAGAAGCTCTGGAAGGAAAGCAGAGAGGGAGGCATTGGTAGGAAATAGGCCAAGGGGTTCTCAAGCCCGCAGAGTTGAGACCCAGTGAACTATCTATCAGTGCTGCTCAAAGTGTATTCTGGGAGTTCCCCATGTGGCACAGCAGAAATGAACTCAACTAACATCTATGAGGACTCGGATTCAGTCCCTGGCCTCCCTGAGAGGGTTAAGGATCAGGCGTTGCTGTGAGCTGTGGTGTAGGTTGCAGACTCAGCTCAGATCCCGAGTTGCTGTGGCTGTGGTGAAGGCCGGCAGCTGTAGCTCCAATCTGACCCCTAGCCTGGGAACGTCCATGTGCCATACCTGTGGCCCTAAAAAGCAAAAAAAAAAAAAAAAAAGTGTTCAGTTCAGGGTAGCTCTGGCCTCACCCGGGAGCTTGTTGGAGATACAGCCTCTCTGGCCCCTGCAGTGACAGACAGCATCCAAACCTGCACGTTTAATACATTCCCCAGGGGATTCCTCTGTACCTTCAGATGCGAGAGGCCCTGATCTATATCACCTGATATCACCTGCTTTCAGATGTCAGTGTTCTAGGTGCGTGAAACCAAAGAAAAAGCTCTTCCTTTGCTGTACTCTTTGGGAGACTCCAGAGGCCAGGAAGGAGGGAGAGAAGGGCAGCCCCCACCAACATCGCTGTCATGTATAACTACCGCTGCGTTCCACTCAGCTCAGATGGAGAATTTACTGCTAGTACACAAGTGTCATTTCACTCCATCAGGGAGGCACTTGGTGTTCTGCCTGCCAGACCTACTGCCTGGGAGGGACACATTGCCCCAGACAGACACACTGGATGCTGCCCGCAGATCAACACTCAGAGCTGCCACGGCAATTTTCACCACAGGGCTAGAAATGCAAATTTATCAGGTACAGGAGGTGTTGTTCTGATTCCAAAGACCCACTTAGCCTTCCAGTAAAAGCATCTAATGAAATGGAACTCGATGGTCACGAGACACAAACAAAGCAAAAAAACCCCCTCTTCTTACCTCGAAATATGGGAAGCAAAACTGACTTCCGGTGCTGAGGATAGGACTCCGCTGAACACCATGAAGCATCCTTTCCCGAAGGATGTTCCAAAGAACACCAGCCTGGTAGATGCTCCTGACAACAGGACCTCGTAACAAAATAAGTGGTGGAAACACTGTATGTTCTCTCTCTTCTTGGAAACAGAAGATGTATATTAACATAATTAATAAACACTCTGAGAAGCCCTGCAGTATAGAAAAAATGTCTATGTCAGCAGGGTTTCCCAAATATTTCTCAAATAGATTCTTTGATAGGACCCCTTTTTTAAATTTAGGTTTTTTTATTGAAGTATAGTTGATTTACAGTGTTGTGTCCATGTCTGCTGTGCAGCATAAGGGCCCAATCATACATTGTTTTTCTTTTACTATCTTCCATCATGTTCTATCCCAAAAGATTGGATATAATTGCCAGTAGTGTACAGTAGGACCTCATTGCTTATCCAGTCTAAATGTAATAGTTGCATCTCTAACCCCAAACCCCCAATCCATCCTACTCCCTCCATTCTCCCCCTTGGCAACCACAAGTCTGTTCTCTGTCGGTGAGTCTGTTTCTGTTTTGTAGAAAGGTTCAGTTGTCCCATATTTTAGATTCCACATATGAATGATATCATATGGTATTTGTCTTTCTCTTTCTGACTTATTTCACTTAGTATGAGAATCTCTAGTTACATCCATATTGCTACAAATGACATTATTTTGCTCTTTTTTATGACTAAGTAGTATTTCATTGTGAGTATATACCACATCTTATTAATCCATTCATCTATTGATGGACATTTAGGTTGTTTCCATGTCTTGGCTATTGTGAATAGTGCCACAACGAACATAGGGGTGCCTGTGTCTTTTTGAATTATAGTTTTGTCTGAATATATGCCCGGAAGTGGGATTGCCGGACCCTATGGTAATTCTATGTTTAGTTCTCAGGAACTTCCATACAGTTTTCCATGGTGGTTGTACCAATTTACATTCCCACCAACAGCAAAGGAGTCCTTTTTCATTCAATATCATTGATACTTTCTATAACTAGTATTTTAAGAAAGAAACTGAGGAAACACTCTCGTGGAGATTTTATACCCAAAGGAAGAACTCAGTGAGTTCCATATGTGGAATGTTTAAAGGAGGAAGAATGGCAGTTGTGAAGCACATCTAACAATATTGACAGGGCCTCTGAAGGATTTGGGAAACGGACTCCTGTTTCCTGCCACGAAACTGCCATAGAGAGATACTCTATGGTGCTGAGCAGAAGAGAGGAAATATTCTTTGTCTGCATGAGGGTGGAAGATGGGGATGACTAATAAGCTACCATGAGAGTTATCTCTAACCTTCCCCACTCCTGCATCCATCTCCACCAGCAAATCCTGCTCTACTTCCTCAACATCCCACCTCTTACGGGTCTGCTGCCACAACCCTGGCTCAAGGTACCCAAACTCCTCCAGTCATCTATTCATGCGTCTTCCAGCTTTCACCTAACATATTGCCCACACTGCAGTACATTGTTTCAGACCTTCCAGGAGCTGCCCCAGGAAGAATACAGGAAGGTGGCATTGGTGTGGCCTGGCGTTTCCCAGCTCACGCATCCCACTCACTCTGAAGCTCTCGCCATCTTGACCTTGTTCATTATCCCCCTACCTGGAATTCTTGCCATCTCGGCTGCCTATTGATCCTTCAGATTACTATGCAAAAATCATTTCCTCCAGGAAGACGTGCTTGATTTGCCAGCCCAGGCTAGTCAAAGAGCAAATTGGATGCCTGACCGCAAGATGAGCATAGAAATGGAGAAATCAGCATTTAGACATTTTCATATAAAATACATAGGATTTTACTATTCCTATGACACTGAAGCACATAGTCAACTAATGTTGTTGAACCTGATAAAGACCAGTCCAAGTTGGCATTCCTGCTGCGGCTCAGTGGTTAACGAATCCGACTAGGAACCGTGAGGCTGCGGGTTCAATCCCTGGCCTTGCTCAGTGGGTTAAGGATCCGGAGTTGCCATGAGCTGTGGTGTAGGTTGCAGATGTGGCTCAGATCCTGTGTTGCCGTGGCTCTGGTGTAGGTCAGCGGCTACAGCTCCGATTCGACCCCTAGTCTGGGAACCTCCATATGCCGCGAGAGCGGCCCAAGAAATGACAAAAAGACAAAAAAAAAAAAAAAGTCCAAGTTATTGTCAACCTCATGTGGTGAGTCACCCATGGCACCAAAAGTAGACAAGCCTCAGTCCAGAACAGATCGAAGGGAAAACCAGTCTCCATCACATTGAGTTTGAGAAGCACTGCTCTAGATCACATGCCAAGCTACACACTCTCACAGCCCCAGGCACCTTCCTTTCAAAGCATTTATCACAACTGGTCATTTTACATATGTTTATGAGATTTTTTTTTCTCCCATGCAGAGTCCTGGCTGCATGAGAGCAGGGACCAGGCTTGTCACGCCTCAATGTTTCACCCTCCTAGCCTGGCACAGTACCTGGTGCATTAGTGGTACCCCAAAAATATGCCCAATTTGTAAGGGGAAAGAGTGAGTCTTGTTATTGATTTTAACTGTGTCAACTCAGTTCCATTCTTAGTACTTACTGAGTCATCTGTGGATTTTATACAAGGATGGGAAAATGGGAGAATGGCAGAGGGAGATAAGAGAATAATTATTCTATTCCATAAACACAACAAGATTCTTTCAGATAGTGTTTCCATGGCATAATAGATGTAAAATAAAAAATGGATGAATTCCCATTGTGTTTCCTGAGTTAAGGACCTGATGTTGTCTCTGTGAGGATGTGGGTTCAATCCCTGGCCTGGTTCAGTGAGTTAAGCCTCTGATGTAAGCTGTGGTGTAAATTACAGCTGCAGCTCTGATTTGCCCCCTAGCCTGGAAACTTCCATATGCTGCAGGAGTGGCCATTTAAAAAAAAAAAAAAAAAAGGAAAAGGACAGCGTTGTTTTTAAAGAGTACAAAGGAATGCTTTGTCTTTGGTAACTTGGATCTAGACCCTTCTACTGTCACACCTTGAGGTTGTTATGTTTGATATTTATGTTTCACTCTCATCAAGTCACATGAGAAAATATTATTGCTCTTATGGCAGCAGAGCTGGGCACCTGCCAGCTTCCTGCGGGATTGTATTTCCTCGCACAGCTCTCCTCTCCCTGCCCTTGTTCCCAGCTGTGCTTCGGATAAAATGGTGAGAAAGAGAGCTGGTGTGCGGTGGGGCTCTGACAGCTTGACTGCTGGCAGCCACTGGACCTCAGAGCATAATTTCCTCCCCGGTGGGTTATCAGAATCAAACACCCCTGACTAATCAGAATTTCAAAGGATGCAGATATGCAGTTTAATTTAAAAGGATGATTTGAAAGTAGCTCTGAGGAGGACAGGTGGACTTTTGGCCCTCTGACTCAAACAGGCATCGGAGGCAGCTGGAATCTTGAACTTTTTCCAAGAAAAAGAAATGTTTGTATAGTGAAGAGAGCAATGAATGGCATCAGTCTTAGCCCAGCAGTGGGAAAGGTACCTAATTCCCAGAGGCTTTTACATCCTCATATGTTAAAAAGGAAGATTTGACCAGATGACCTCTTCTATTTCTTCCAGCTCTGAAATTCTCTGACTCTAACCTCTAAGGCCTCTTCTAGCTTTCAAATTGGGGAACAGAACGATTCCAATTCCTCTAGGCCACCAGCTTTCAGCACGCTAAGCTCTATGTGTCCCCTAGCCTCGATTTGGTGCTGAAAGAGGTAGCAAAGGTTATAGTTAAAGGATTTGCCATTTGCTACTCATTGAGTTTAAGCTTTCTTCTGAAAAGCCTGCAATACAACCTCGTGCCTCTTATTGTGGAAACGAATTTGTTTCCAAAATCCCATGGCTCAGAGGCGTAACATTAGTGCCACCAACTGAAAGTGTATAAATGCATAGTATTCCCCAAAACAGCTTCCCTGCACAAAAGTCCTAGAATCAAGTGAAGCTCTGGAAAAACTGCCCTGGATACCCTCTCGATGGTGCATCACCCTGCAGAAGGGCCTCCCTACACCCTGACAAATTCCATGCTAATGATAACCGGCAGGACGTAGCTTGCCCCAGCCTTTTTCAACATTTAACCACTGAAGCCTGCCTCCCCCCATCCCCCACCACCCCGAACATTAATTAGTATTTACTAAACTGGGCTCCACCAGACCTATTTGGAAAATGCTGCTCTAAGCATCTTCCACTGACAATTCTCCAGCCCCACCTCAGACAGACAAAATCAGAATCTTTGGAGGTAGAATCCAGAAATACTACTTTTCAAAGCCCTCCAGGCAGTGGTTCTAGGGCTGGTAAGTCCCAACTTCTACGAACAGAGTGTTAAAATGACAGGAATTTCAGAAATGTGCAAGCCAATGGACTCCACGTAGGTAGACGGAAATTTGCCTTGGTGGGAGGATTTTCACCATGAAAATCAGCAAATGCTACAATGCAGGGTTCTCTGTTCTTCCCTCAGTTGCTGATGATTAGACATTTTCCTGCAAACCATGGCCTCCAGGCAACCCTTATATACAGTACAGTTTGAGAACCGCTGATAAGGCAATGTACTTCTATGAAAATTTTGTGAAAATTTCAAGCACTAGTTTTAATCATGGTTTTAGGTATGCCCAGAAAATTATATGCAGGAGAAAATCTTGCATTTTCTCCTTAAAATTAAAAGAAATTATCTAGGAATAAAAATAACCAGGTAACAGAATTCCCCTTGTGGCTCAATGAACTGGACTAGCAGCCATGAAGATGCTGGTTCAATCTCTGGCCTTACTTAAAGGGTTAAGGATCAGGCGTTGCTGTGAGCTCTGGTGTAGGTCAAAGACTCGGCTTGGATCCAGCATGGCTGTGGCTGTGGCATGGGCTGGCAGCTGTAACTCCGATTTGACCCCTAGCCTGGGAACTTCCATATGCCACAAGTGTGGCCCTACCAAAAAAAAAAAAAAAAATCAGGTAAACATAATCTCATTATGAAGAGGAAATTTTTGCTTTTATAGACTTCATGAATGGAGAGGTACATAAAGGGCTTGCTGAGAGATGTAGCTTTATGATGGCTATTCTATTAGTCATCTGGAAAAAAAAAATCTAGAGGTATAAAAATATTCTCAGACTATTGATTGTCACTTCTCCTTAATTTTCTAAACGTCTCTTCACCACCACATTTCACACTGAGAATAAATATATCTGACATGTGTCGAGGTTCTCCCTGGACTCTGGTCCCTGGGGTGTTGTCTTGGGGTGGGGAGATATGGCACATAATTTCTTTCTTAAAGGGGTTCCTCTGACACATGCAATTACAGTTCTGATTTCACATCTGATAGAAAACACAGAGCCCAGGGTGATCTGTTCTTTATTTCTCTGGTTCAAGCAACGTGCCAAATCCAGTGACAGAACAGAAAGTCAATTGTGAGACTGAAAAGTTTGAGTTTCTCCTTAAGATTTGCCTCTCTAGGAGTTCCCATTGTGGCTCAGTGGTTAACGAATCTGACTAGAAACCATGAGGTTGCAGGTTCGATCCCTGGTCTTGCTCAGTGGGTTAGGGATCCGGCGTTGCTGTGAGCTGTGATGAAGGTCGCAAACGAGGCTCGGATCCCGAGTTGCTGTGGCTCTGGTGTAGGCCGGCGGCTACAGCTCTGATTGGACCCCTAGCCTGGGAACCTCCATATGCTGCGGGAGCGGCCCAAGAAAAGGCAAAAGACAAAAAAAAAAGATTTGCCTCTCTAGTCCCTCTAAAGGTGGACAACCTCAAGGTGATGGGGATGGAGTAGGACAGTTACACAGGTCCTTGTAGAAGTCCCCATAAGGGACCATAGAGAGGGAAGCCTAGGGGAATTTGAGAGCTCACTCTAAGTGAATAATTACTCAAGAGAGCCAGCAGAACGAGGCAGGCTTGCTTGACTAGTAGAGGCATGAGACAGGCCTCAGGTCATTGGGTGGGGAATGGGGTAAGGCCTGCATTCAGGTTCAGATGAAGGGCAGGAGTTTAAGGAGCACCCTTCTGCTGATTTGAATAAGCACCTTGACACTCCTAGTCTGACCTTATAGGACCAAATACTCTCTTACCAGATACCAGGGAGAAGCTACGACTTGAAGAAGAGGAAGAGGAGGTCTTTTCCAACCCCCACTCCCCTTGGATGATAAAACTGTAGCCCACACTAATCCTCGGGGCAAAGTCTCTTTGCCGGCCTGCTTGCATCTCTCACAAGCGTCCGCTCTTAATCTGTCCTCTCTTAATAAATCTGTCCTCTCTTAATAAATCTCACCTATCACTTTGTCTCTCGCTGAATTCTTTCTGCACAGAGGCACAAAGAACCTCAATCTCACTAAATATAGACACCAGGTGAATGATTCTCATTTTAAAACTGTGGGTTCAAGTTCCAATCTGGGGCCTGGCTGGGTTCAAGTCATAAGTGCTGTCAGTTTCTAAAGTGCCTGCCGGCTTAAATAGGGTTTGGCTGGAACGGCTTCTCTGGCACAAACACACTCCAGCAGGCGTCATATCCCAGGTGGTCAGGACCCTGACCTGTCACCAAGAGGTATTTAATTGTTACGAATCCAGCAGTTCATTCTGACAGCCAAACACAGGAACACTGCCTGTCTCTCCTGTAAAATGCCAAGTGGCATATGCTTAAAGATAGAAGCCTCTCTTCTCAAGCCTAAGACTTTCTGACAGCCCTGAAATATACCTGAGGCCAAATGGTGACAGGGAAGTAGAGATGATGAGATCCTGTTTTTTTTGAACACTTAACCCTCGCCAACCTCTGCCTAGACATTTTGCATATTAAGCAACCTGTACAGCATACCTGACAGATTTTCTTCGCCCTGTCCAATCTCTCCTTGTCCTTTTAAACTAAGATTCAAAAATTAAATGTCGGAGTTCCCGTCATGGCTCAGTGGTTAACGAATCCGACTAGGAACCATGAGGCTGCAGGTTCGATCCCTGGCCTTGCTCAGTGGGTTAGGGATCCGGCGTTGCCGTGAGCTGTGGTGTAGGTCACAGATGTGGCTCGGATCCTGCGTTGCTGTGGCTCTGGTGTAGGCCAGAAGCTACAGCTCCAATTAGACCCCTAGCCTGGGAATCTCCATATGCCATGTGAGCGGCCCTAGAAAAGACAAAAAAAAAAAAAATTCTGGCTTGGGGACCAGAGAGATAAGATCAATCATTGAAATGAGTACAGAAACAGTAGAAATACAACTAAAACAACTAACTCCTCAGTTGTGGGGAGGTAGAGGGAGTGGCCGAGACCATGACAAAATCTGATTTTGGGGACTAATACTTTAAATTTGTAACTATAGCCAATGATGCAGCTTTAAAAAAAAGACAAATTCTATAGGCCAAACACAATGCATATGGGGGCTGGATCTGGCAGCTGAGCCACCATTTTGCAGCATTTGCTTCAGCCTTAGTCACCCATTTAACTGCTGCTTCCCACAGGCCTTGAAATGCAGCTGCAAGTGGAGCATTATCACATTTAAAATTAACTTCAAAAATGCAATACTCAAAATGAATTTTCCCAGAAAACTACTCTTTATCATAGGCTACACCTAAAAAGATTTTTAAAGGAAGCTCTTAAGATTATGAATTAAACTGAAAATGGTTTGGAAGTTGGAAACCTTGGCTAATTCTACTTATATGCACATTCACATGACTTGGAGGGCATGCTCTTTGAAAATGTGCTGCACTGGAATTAGAACCCAAAGAAGGAAAAAGGAAGAAAGCCCAAAGAAATGATTCCTAAAGGATAGCATGTCCAACCCATACTAGAGAAATATTTTAGAGCAGTGAAAAACTTTTATCAAATTGTCGTAATCTAACTACAGAGGTGAATTTACTTGCCAAGTGATGTAGATTATTTTTTATGATGTTAACCAAAGTCTCAATTAAGGTGCCCATTTTATAGATATAAAATATCACATTATAGATATAGAAGGTTGACACATTTTTTAAAGGTGCAGAATTTATGAAGGAAATGCTTAAAACCAGTTCATGGAGTCCCCGCTGTGGCTCAGCAGATTAAGAACTTGACCTTGTCTCTGTGAGGATGCAGGTTCCATCCCCGGCCTCACTTGGTTAACGTTCTGGCATGGCTATAAGCTGCAGCCTAAGTTGCAGATGTGGCTCAGATCTGGTGTTGCCAGGGCTGTGGCATAGGCCTTAGCTGCAGCTCTGTTTCAACCCCAGGTCCAGGAACGTCCATATGCCACAGGTGCAGCCATAAAAAAAATTAAGAAAACCAGCTCATGATGTTTAGATGTTCAGCCAGGTTAAAACATGCCAAGGCAAAGGATTTCTGAAGAGAGTTTCCTGTAGGGAGCTATTGCCGTGCTCAGAGTTCCCACCCTCTCCTCTACCCTCAAGGCTCCACCTTGAGCCTAGCAGAAGTCTGTGAACAGGTCACCTACTCTTCAACAGTGGAAAGCAAGGGGTGTACAAATAATAATCACATCCCTTAATCAGATGTGAGCCATGGGAGAAAGCCAGCATAGGGTCGGATCTAGGACTTCCCAGAGGGCTGGAAGGACCCTAGTAATAAGAAGTCGAAGGGGAAAGCTGAGTTTCTGCTGGTTCCAGAGGAGTTGAAAAAGACTCTTCAAACTTTAGACAAGGCAGTCAGGAAACTTCTTCTGGAGAAGACCAGATAGTAAATATTTCAGGCTTTAAAGGCTGGATGGTCTGCATGGCAACTACTCAACTCTCTGCTTGTGTTGCAAAAGCAGCCATCAATAAGCTATAAACAAATGGGTATGACTGTGTTCCACCAAAACTTTAGTGATAAAAACAGGTGGCATGCTGGATATAGCCACAGAAGCCCAACTTTACCTGCTGTGCTCTAGACACGACCGCCTGGGGCAAAGGAGGAAAGAGGAGCAGAGGCCAGAATGGAAAAGCTCAAGAAGGTCAAGTCAACTTTAACATCCCGCCAGGCCTGCTAAACAACCATGACCATGATTCCCTTGAGAACCTTTCTCCCTCCTCCCCTGACACTTCTATACTGGAAAAGTTAGAAACTGGCCAACTGTAACCTAGCAGGACCCTATGGGGCCTTCCCAGGACAGACCTCTCCCCCATATCCTCTGCTTTAGCTCCTCTCTGAAGTACCACCTCGGTAATAGCATCTGATGCACATTCCCGGAGTTGTTTTAAAGATGCTAAAACCCCACCAAGTGGAAGAAATTAACTGCTTGATGACCTTGAGCACACAGCCTTCAGATCTGCTGGTGCCTAAGGATTCATAGTGCACCCCTGTGACCACCCCATTACCTCACCATCAACCATTCGGAGAATTGTGAATGAGCCGATCAGTACTCCCTCGCTGGGCCTTTAAAAACGCTTTGCTGAAACCCTTGGGGTTTTCTGAGCACTAGCTGTCCTAGACTCTTTGTTTAGTGCCTTGTAGTAAATGCTGTGCTTTCCTGAACCACAACCCAGTGTCAGTAGATTGGCTTTGCTGTGCGTGGGCCAGAAGACCCAAGTTTGGTTCTGTAACACAGCTAGCTGGGAAGAGAGAGAGAGAAAAGCCACAGGAAGAAAATAGAGAAACAACAGCAACCACCTTTTCTCCCATCCAGATTCCATCCTGAGGAAGATAGAGCTGAGTGAGGAGGAGGTATTTGACATTTAATCCAATTCAGAGATCTTAGGCTGGACACACTTAATTTCTGAACCAAGACTGCATTTCCAACTTAAAATGACCATAGGTAGGTGTAAGAGTTTGTAGAAAAGTCATGGAGGAGGAGGAAGAAAAAATAAAATCCTGTATTGATTAAATCATACTCGCTTTTTCAAAATACAAGTGATCTACAAAATCAGAGTCAAGCATGTTCTTTTCTGCCCTGAAGACCTCAGCTCTAATGCAGAAACAAATGGCAATGGCATCCATGTCAACTGATTTGCACAAACTCTAGAAAGAAACATCTCACCAAGATGGCAACTCAGCAATGAATATTATTGACTCATCTTCACATCCAGTTTCTCCAACTCCAGGTATTCAATTATAGAAAATAATTGGGGATCCTTCCGTCCTTCAATAAATATTGTGACAGTTTATGGCTTCCTTCAGGTCATGCACCCACCTCTACTCGTGCATTTAATTCCCCAGCAGGGACATGATTCTCAGGGTCCTTCACAAGGGTTTCAGTTGTATGGGAGAAAAGTGAGGCTTGGCACCCCAAAAACCTATTTGTCACCTGCAATTCAGAGTGAATGTCTATAGAGGGTGCTGATAAGCTCATTTGGCTTTCTTGAACTGCCCCTCAGGAAGGCCAACTGAACTATCACCTCCCCTACGGGACATCTACAGGAATAAGCTGGGAGCACTGGAGCAAAATGCTTTATTCATTCTCAGTTTTAAGACCAGCACAGCCAGCAGTATGAGAATCTATCTGGCTTTTGTTAAAGATGTAGAGGAAAGTCTTGTTTTGTTTTTTGTTTTCTAAGCTAAAAAGGGTTTTAAAAGAGAAGGCATCATCTTCTATGATCTTGGTAACTCTGTGCTGTGAATGTTGCAGCATAAAGTTTATATAACTTGCACTTCATCCACTCTCCAAAATGTGTAACTCCTTGGATTGCATTGTTTTCACCTACTGTCACCCAGACATCATATTACTTGATAATGGTGAAACTCTATTTCATTACGGCATTTGCCAGTTTTTGGCTAATCACTGACTGCTCTATGCTTGGTTACGTGGGGTTTTTTTCTTAGCCTATCAGCTGCTACTGGAGAGGATGGATATCCTCACCCAATTCACACTGTTCTTAGTATAGTGTAATGCAGATCATATTTACTTATATAAATTTTCTTTTCTTTAAATTCCATCACATCGCTCTAAAATGACTATCGGAAGGAAAAGGAGGTTGATGATATGTGAATCTTGGTTGACTGCCAACTCCAATAATCATTTCATATTTGAGAATTTTATATTTCTGCAATATCAATTATTAATCTAAAGTTAGTAGTGAAGTTAATTGGGATCTACACCTTTTTTTTTCTTTCTTTTTTCAGCAACTCATTGTCATTAGGGATAAAAGACTCTCCTAATCAAGGTTGCTTTTGTCTTCGAAAGGGTGGATTATGTGGAAGATTGTGAGGGAGCTATTTTCAGGTTAAGGTTGCAAACACCTTTTCAATAGAAGAAAAATTAGGAGTTCCCGTTGTGGCGCAGTGGTTAACGAATCCGACTAGGAACCATGAGGTTGCGGGTTCGGTCCCTGCCCTTGCTCAGTGGGTTAACGATCCGGCGTTGCCGTGAGCTGTGGTGTAGGTTGCAGACGCGGTTTGGATCCCGCGTTGCTGTGGCTCTGGCGTAGGCCGGTGGCTACAGCTCCGATTCGACCCCTAGCCTGGGAACCTCCATATGCCGCGGGAGCGGCCCAAGAAATAGCAATAACAACAAAAAAGACAAAAGACAAAAAAAAGAAGAAAAATTAGGTATATATTCAGTCTCTAACACTATTCTTTCAACATTTATTTTCTCACCTTCATTCAACAAACGCTTGTGGAGAGCCCACCATATTTGATAAAATGACCTAGGCATTGGGATATAACAGTGAAAGTGACAAGGCTAAAAACAGTATCAAAGGGTGATACAAGTTATGCAGAGATGTAAAGTAGGATGATGTAAGAGAGTGACTAGGTAGTAACTTTAGATTGAGTGGTCTAGGAAAGGCTTCTTTGAGAAGGTGAACTAAAATTTATCTAGATGATGAGAAACAGTCATGCAAAGATCAAGTAAGAACAAACACTTTCCATACAGAGGAAAGGGTTAATGCAAAGGACCTGTAGTAGGAGTAAATTTCAGGGAGCAGAAGGAAGGTTGGTGTAGCTAAAGTCTTATGGTGTAAGATGCTAAAAATGAGCATAGAGAAGGAAGCAAGTGTCATAAGATGAGGGCTTCTCAAGAAGCTATTAGAACTTAGGATCTTATTCTGTTTTACAGGAAGTCATACAAGGTGGTGGGTATTAAAATCAGGAGAATAACATAACCATAAACTAATCTACATGTTTAATATTGTGTTCTGGCTGCCATAGGAAGACTAGATTATAAGGGGACAAGAATGGAAATCAATATGGCAACAGTTATAGTCCTTCAAGTAAGAGATGGTGGTGTCTTGGATTAGAGTGGTAGTGAAGAAGGAAGTGGAAGAATTCGGGATAGACTTTGAACTTGAGTTGGTAGGTCTTGCCAAGGGGTTGATGTAGGAATAAGAGAAATAGAAGAAACAAGAATAATTCTTAGATTTTTGTCTTGAGCAACCAGGTGGTGTGGTAGTGCCACTTATGAAGTGGAGTCTATGGGATAGGATCTGAGTGGGCAGGTTGTCAAAAAATAAATTTTGTTCTAATCATATTAGGTTTGAGATATCATTTGGACACCCAAGTGGAGATGTCAGACAGGAAGAGAGTTGGAAAATTCATGCTGGATATAAATATTTGGGAGTTATCTACATAAAATAGTATTTGATGCCATAGGATAGATGAGGCCACCAAGAGAAAGAAGAACAGAAGAAGAGAGAAGAAGAGATCCAAGGTCAAAGGCCCTGGCAGAATCCATTGCTTAGAATAATAATAAGAAAGAGGATCCATTTTAAAAGAATGCAAAGAAGCAGGTGGCAAGTAGGAGAAAAACCAAGCAAATGTGGTGCCACAAAAGTCAAAAGAAAATGCTCTAGGAGGAAAAAAGTAGACAGCTGTTCCTAAAGCTGTGGAGATTTCAAACAAGGGAAGGAAAGAGGTGTAACTGTTATACAGAGGGCACTGGAGCAATTCAAGAACAGTCTCAAAGAAGAGGTGGGATAAGAAGTTCAGGGAAATGGAGATAAAGTCTGTAACCGTAAGACAGTCACTTAGGACATTTCACTGAGACAAGGAGCAGAGTAATAGGGAAGTCGCTAGAGGGTAATTTTGTTTCCCCAACAAATATTTATTGGCCAAGTGGTAAATGCAGGGCACTGTGCTAATTGCTATTGAGGAATAGAAAGATAAATATTGTCTAATGAATGCCTTAAACATCTCACAATATATAATAGAACACTGGCAGCATAATAATAGTCATCTGAATTTATTATTATTGTTGCCATAATAGTGCTACATAATAAACTGCCCCCCAAACTCAAACACAATAAGTTTTTATTATTGTTCATGAGCCAGCTGGGAGGTTCCACTCGCCAGGATCTGGTTCAGCTAGTCTGGGCTGGGTTTGCTCATGTGTCTAAGTTCAGGTCTGTATTAGTATTGGGACTTTTATGAGTGTAGGGATTGTACATCCACGAGGCTGGCCCTATCCAACAGTTTGGAAAAAGACCACCTGCCAAAGAAGAGGACGAGGACAATATACAAAGAGGAACAGAACTAATTACTAAAGAGACTTAATACCATAGAGCCTGAATCCAAGCCTGCCTGGAGTCTTCCATCCTAGAATTCCTAGCCACGGAAAACCCCAACGCCTCCAAATGTTGAACACAGCCTGAATTGAGCTCTGTCACTTGCAACCCAAAGAGTTTTGGTTAATACATCCAAGTTAGAATTTTTGGACCTTAAAAAAAAAATCTACTGATGATCTAATCAAATATTTTCTAAAGGGGGATTTTAGGAAGATTGATTCTCACAGACTGGTTGGAAATTATAAGAACCTGCTAGAAAGAATTTCAGTATTTAGTTCCCGGGGATTAAAAAGAAGTCCATTTCCTGTCCCCCAGCCCATTCTCAGTCAGTGCACACAGGTGCTGTCATGCCAGTTGTTTAATGCTAGCATCCATTCTGGTAAGTGACACCCACATTTTCTGATCCAGGATCTTGATATCACCCCTACCCATCCCCATAGGGCAATGTATTTTCAATAAAGTGAAATTGCTTAGAAATAGTTTTGAATTCTGTTTTCTGTCAGCCTATGATGTGTGACCTCAATAATTTCCACTTTGGATATCAAGATGCAACAGAAATAACTTTGCCTGCAGCCTGGATGAACTGGCTCCCTGTGAGAGACACTGACCTCACTCCTGTCTGACCTAGTCATGGTGAAATAATCAACGCAGAGCCCAGCAGAATGCAAAAGTCAATAACACCCAGGCCATCAAAGACACTGACCGGAAGCTGACCTCTGGCCACAGTGCCAGAAGCAGACAGGCAGGGAGGGAGCCAGGGAGATGCCATGGAAAAAATGAAGATATGATAAAACGCGAGAGTTATGTTGGCCATGCACAACATACCGCTGTATTACCAACAAAATCCTCGAAGTCAGGGCCTGTGGAATACACAGGCCAAAAAGATGGCGGCTCCCCGGGCTAAACACTTCCCCTACCCACAGGCTACTGCTCAAAATTCTACCAGCCAAATGTGATTCTTTTGTCTAAAGAAATAATCAAGCAAATGGACAGTAATTGATATTTTGTCAATCATTTAAGAACAAGCTCCATGTCCAAACTTAGCCAGGCTAGATAAATTATGATGCCACCATACCATGGGGAACTAATTCCATTTGGTCAAAGCTGTGTCACGTGTCTCCCCTACCTAGAAAGGGGTGTTAATATTGTTAGTTTTAGTTGAGGATATTGCTATTTGAGCAAGTTCTAATATTTTTATCAGAAAGAAGAGAGATTCATAAGCATTTGCTGCATCTACCACACCACTGAAATATTCTGAAATAGGGGATTGTTTAAGTAATGAATGTTAGCAGCCATGGGATGGCGTACACTCTGTGCAGCTGTCTGTAGCTATGAGGAAGAATGAAGAAGGAGATCGTATAGTAAATGTCCTAGCCATTTTAAGTGAAAAAAGCAAGCTGAAGAAATGCAAATAGTATGGTGTGTGTGCGTGTGTGTATCTCCTTATAAGCGCACACCGAATGTATGGAAGGCTAGAGAAGAAAACATTATCAATGGTTATTTTTGGAAGACGAAACAGAGAAGGACTGTGGCATTTACTTTTCACTTAAATTCGTAATATTTTTAAAATTTCATTTTATTGGAGTATAGTTGACTTACAGTGTTAGTTTCAGGTGTGCAGTAAATTGATTCAGTTACACATACACGGATATCCATTCTTTTTTCCCATATAAGTTATTACAGACTATTGAGTAGATTTCCCTATGCTATACGGTAGGCCCTTGTTAATTACCTATTTTACACAGAGCAGCGTGTATATGTTATTTTCATCCTCTAATTTATCCCTCCCCACCCACCACGGTTTCCCCTATGGTAACCACAAGTTTGATTTCAAAATCTGTGAGTTTGTTTCTGTTTTATAAGTAGGTTTTTTTTTTTTAAGTTTGCTTTTTAGGGCCACACCCCAGCATATGGAGGTTCCCAGGCTAGGGGTCAAACAGGGGCTGCAGGTCTACACCACAGCCACGCCAGATCCAAGCCGTGTTTGTGAACTACACCACAGCTCACAGCAATGCCGGATCCTCAACCCACTGAGCGAGGCCAGGGATTGAACCCGAAACCTCATGGTTACTAGTCCGATTTGTTTCCACTGTGCCACAACAGGAACTCCTCAATAAGTAGGTTGTTTTGTATCATTTTTATTATATTCATTATATTCCACATATGTGATGTCATATGATATTTGTCTTGCTCTGGTTGGATGATTTCCTTTTATTTTATGTTAGTGTCCTTTTCTTTTTAGTTTATGTGAATGTGGTGTTTGGTTTTGATTTGTGGTTGCCCCGTTTTTCAGGTATGTTAACCCCTTCCTACATCTGCTTGCTTTAGCCTGATAGTTGTATAGGCTCCAACACATTATAAAAACAAGAGTGTACATTTCCTTATTTTCCTTCCCCACATTCTATGATTTTGAAGTCTTTTTTCAACATTTTCATGTTGTCCTTTTGCAGTTCCTTGTGTTTATCATCACTTTTACAGTAGTTTTTTTTTTTTTCCTTTTAGATCTGTATATTGGCTTATTTAAGTGATTGCTTTCCAATTGTGATTTCCTCCATCCTATTTCTTCTAACTTTTTTTATTTAGAGAAGCCCCTGCAGTATTTCTTTTAGAATGGATTTAGTATTGCTGGACTCTTTTAGTTTTAGTTGAAAAATTCTTTATTTCTCCTATTTTAAATAATATTCTTGCTGGGTAGCATATTGTAGGCTGCAAATTTTTCCCTTTTAGATATATCTTTCCACTCTCTCCTGGCCTGTAGTGTTTCCGTAGAGAAATCAGCTGATAACCTTATGGGGGTTCCCTCATAATTAATGTTTTGTTTTTCTCTTGCTGACTTTAGTATCCTCTCTGTAACTTTTGCCATTTTTATTATGTCTTCGTTGGGCCAGTTTGGGTTCAACTTGTTTGGGGCCTTCCTATATCTTGATATCTGTTTCCTTGAGATTTGGGAAGTTTTCAGACATAATTTCTTCAAATGTATTTTCAATCCCCTTTTCTTTTTCTTCTCCTTCTGGAATCCCTATTATGCATAGATTGGCCTGCTTTATATTATCCCATGGATACGTTATATTGCTTTCATGATTTTTCATTTGGTTTTCTGTTGTCCTGATTGAGTGATTTCCATTTTTTTATCTTCCAAGTCACTAATTTGTTCCTCTGCATTATTCACTCTGCTCTTTACTGCTTTTCTTTCTCTGACTTAGTTCACTTAATATAAGAATCTCTAGGTCCACCCATGTTGCTACAAATAGCATTATTTCATTCTTTGTTATGGCTGAATAGGATTCCATTGTATATATGCACCACATCTTCTTTGTCTATTCCTCTGTTGATGGACATTTAGGTTGCTTACATGTCTTGGATATTGTAAATAGTGCCACAATGAATATGGGGGTGCACTATCTTTTCAAATTATAGTTTTCACTGGATATATGCCCAGGAGTGGGATTGCTGGACAATATGGTAGTTCAATTTTTAGTTTTTTAAGGAACTTCCATACTGTTATCCATAGTGTTTGTACCAATTCACATTCCAACCAGCAGTAGAGGAGGGTTCCCATTTCTCTACACCCTCTCCAGCATTTAGTGTTTGTAGACTTTTGGTTGATGGCCATTCTGAATCATATGAGGAGATACTTCCTTGTAGTTTTGATTTGCATTTCTCTAATAATTAGTGATGTTGAGCATCTTTTCAGGAGTTTTTGGCCATTGTCTGTCTTTGGAGAAATGTCTGTTTAGATCTTCTGACCATTTTTTTAATGGCCACACCCACAGGATATGGAAGTTCTTGTGCCAAGTACTGAATCTGAGCCACAACTGTGACCTATGCTGCAGCTCTAGTAATGTCGGATCTTTTAACCCACTGCAGCAGGCCAGGGATTGAACCCACACCCCTGTAGTGACCTAAGCCACTCAGTCAGATTCTTAACCCATTGCACCACAGTAGGAAACCCTGACCATTTTTTGATTGGGTTGTTTGTTTTTTTGATATAAAGCTCCATGTGATGTTTGTATAGTTTGGAGATTAACCCTTTGATGTTCCCTTTGTTTACAAAAGTTTTCTCCTTTTCTGTGTGCTGTCTTTTTGTGGTTGTTGTTTTTTTTTTTTTTATGGTTTGTATTGATGTACAAAGCTTGAAGTTTAATTAGGTCCCATTTGTTTATTTTTATTTTCATTACTCTGGGAAGTGGAACTAAAAAGATATTTGCTGTGATTTATGTCAAAGACTATTGTGCCTATGTTTTCCTCTAGGAGTTTTATAGTATCCACCCTTAACATTTAGGTCTTTAATCCATTTTGAGTTTACTTTTGTATATGTGTTAGAGAATGTCCTAATTTCTATTATTTTAGATGTAGCTTCCTGTTTTCCCAGCAGCGCTTAGTAAACAAAATATCTTTTCTCTGTTGTATATTCTTGCCTCTTTTGTCATAGATTAGTTGACCATAGGTGCATGGGTTTATTTCTGGGCTTTCTATCCTGTTCCACTGATCTATGTTTCTGTTTTTGTGCTATTACCATACTGTTTTGATGACTGTGGCTTTGTAGTATAGTCTGAAGTCAGGAAGCCTGATTCCTCCATTTCCATTGTTCTTTTTCAAGATTGCTTTGGCTATTTGGGGTCTTTTGTGCTTCCATACAAATTTTTAAAAATTTTTGTTCTAATTTTGTGAAGAATGTCATTTGATAGGGATTACATTGAATCTGTAGATTGCCTTAGATAGTAGAGTCATTCTGATAATTCTTCCAAACCAAGAGCGTGGTATATCTTTCCATCTGTTTGTGTCATCTTTGATTTCTTTCATCACCATCATGTAGTTTTCAGAGCACAGATCTTTTGTCTTTTTAGGTAGGTTTATTCCTGTGTATTTTAATCTTTTTTGATGCAACAGTAAATGGGATTATTTCCTTAATTTCTTTTTCTGATTTTTTTTGTTAGCATATAGGAATGCTAGAGATTTGTGTATATTAGTTTTGTTTCCTGCAATTTTACCAAATTCATTGATGAGCTCTAATAGTTTCCTGGTAGTGTCTTCAGGATTTTCTAGGTACAGTATCATGTCATCTGCAAACAGTGACAGTTTTACCTCTTCTTTTCTGATTTTGATTCTTTTTATTTCTTTTTCTTCTATGATTGCTGTGACTAAGACTTCCAAAACTATGCTGGACAAAAGCGGTTAGAATGTTGGAGCTCAGATCAATAAAATTAGAAATGAAAAAGGGGAAGTTCCAACCTACACCACAGAAATACAAAGGATCATAAGAGACTACTATAAGCATCTATATGCCAATAAAATGGACAACTTAGAAGAAATGGACAAATTATAAACATAAATTTAAAGAAAGTTTACACTTTTGGCTGTGGTTAAGTTTTCTGAGCTTAGAATATACCTGTTCAATTTCTTCAGCCATTGGGAGATGTACCAGTTTCCAATTCCAAAATGGAAGGAAGTTACCAACTTTCTACCAGCTTGATAGAACTGGAATTCTAGGCTGTAGAGAGGGTTTTAATTTAAATACAAAGAAGGAATTTTATTGTGGCTAATTATAAATAAGTCAGATTATCAAAATGAATTTTCAAAAATAGGAGTATATCCCTTCCTTAGTCAAAAAAATAACATGGAAAGGAACAGATATATTGTCCTCCAAAACCTGTGAGTGGGCTTCTGGGACAGAATCCTGGATGGGTCTATGCCTCTTTTTAAATGACGAGGACATGGATCATCATGTTTTCCTTGTCATTTGTCTCTAGGTAAAGTTTCTTCAAATTTATTTTTGTATTCATAACTTGTGAGCATCTGGAATTCTACTCCATACTATAGCTATAACTAATTCACACAAAAATAATCTCCTCCTCCCTTACCACATCAATACTTGAACATGATCCTTCTTGGAAAATGTTTCATCTCTTTGCACAGACCACTTTCAACACCACATTCCCTCAGATTATGCTTCCACATGACCTCATCCCTCAGGCTTCTTAATTTTTTTAAATCGGTGCATAGACATGGGCCTCAAATCTTCAATCCTTTATATTTTTCAATCATTTTCATCCAAGGTTTATTCTAATTTGCCACTACCCTTAAAGCATAGTTCTCAAAAATTCACCACTGTACTCCAATGAGACACTGTTGAAAAAGATTCATATTTACAGTCTCATTTTCTCCCTCCTCTTACCTGTATACCCACCACTTATTTGTGCCTATGTACTTCCTAGAAAAGAAAGCAAGCATTAATTAAGCAAGTCAATCAGTATTATTGAGCCTCTCCACTGAAGACTCATGTATCATTGCATGGTGCACAACAGGACTGACTGACATGGCAAAGTAAAGATACTGAAAGAATAAACTAGAAAAGTCCAAGGGAAATTATAAAAGAGTGTGAGTTATAGAATAGAAAGTTGGCTCAGAAAGCAGTAAGAGATGTAGGAAATCAAGTATATGCATAAAGAAAACAGGTAAGTTTCTAATATTCATCATCTGTTCCACTGCCACACCCTTACCTTTAAGCAGGCCAAATAGCTCACTACTTCACACAGCCTCAATGGGAGAGCACCCCAAAAAATGTGCAGTGTTCCCTGCCCAGTGCTGGACCATTCTGCCTGGTCATGCCCCAACCTGTTCTGATGACTCTAGCTCTGGTCCTTTCTTCCCAGTTGCTGCCTTTGCCCTCCCCACTCTTTCAATGATTGATGATAATGTTTCTCTCATACTAAACTTAGCTCTCTGAAATTGCATTCACCCCAGAAACTACATTTTTTTTTAACTGTACCAGCATAGTCTAGCACATCCTCCAGATAAAACCCAGGCTGGTACTAACCAGCAATATTGAAGTTACAGCAGATGATCCCAGCCTCTGAAGAAGAGAACTGGACAGTGGTCTGGTGGAATTTCCAGTATATTTTCAAGGGAAATGTTTATGTCCATGTACATATAGTTGAATTAAAATAATGTGTGTGATAGAACTCCAGTGATTATAGTTCCAGAAGTGGAAATGTATAAGGGTCTAGGAGGATTTGGATAGAAACTAGGAAAGATTTGGATAGCAACTAGGAAAGAATAGGCATAGAATAAATCCAAGGCAAAACATGTCTTGTATGTTTCAGTTGTAGACAGAAATTTTTATTTGGTTATAAAGAAAAAAATGTCTGATTCTCAGGCCAAAAAATAAGGAGAAGGAATGGTTCAGATTATGTGTCTTTCCCTAAGAAACCATTACATAAGCTTTCTCTGCTATCCAGAGACCAGAGTATACAGAGGATCAGTGGCCCCCAAATCCGCTTGATTATAAGAATTAAAAGGAAAAAATTAAATGCAGATTTGAGACTTAATGGATTAGAATCTCATAAGAGAGAGCCAGGAAATCTATTTTTTTCTTTTTTGTCTTTTTGCCTTTTCTAGGGCCGCTCCCGCGGCATATGGAGATTCCCAGGCTAGGGGTCTAATTGGAGCTGTAGCTTCTGGCCTACACCAGAGCCACGGCAACACAGGATCAGAGCCACGTCTGCAACCTACACCACAGCTCAGGGCAACGCCGGATCCTCAACCCACTGAACAAGGCCAGGGATCGAACCCTCAACCTCATGGTTCCTAGTCAGATTTGTTAACCACTGAGCCACGATGGGAACTCCAAGGAAATCTATTTTTAAAGCACTAAATCTGTTTCTAGTGATTGGCCAGGTTTGAGAGCCCGTGGTAGAAGACAACATCCTATGGTACCTTCCAAATTAAACTTTTTGTTCTCCGAGACTGGTCAGTAATTACAGGTTGCTCTCTTGCTATTTTGAACTTTTAAATGTTAATCTCTGTTTTTGACCAAGCCTCATGTCATAGACTTTGGTGTATCCAGCCCAGCTTATAACAACCCTTCCTTCTCTGAGAATTTCCCAGACTCTCGTGAGGGCACATAGCAGAACTTTCTATATATGATAGGACCAAATCCTGGGCCTCAGTTTAGTGGAAAGGGAATGTTCCAACCTGAGAAAATCAGAAGCCCGGCTGCCATCTCAGAAATCTGGAATCAAGAACAAGAGAGTTAATCCTTTGTGTGTGGCTAGACTTTGTGAGATTGGTAGCTATTGGCTGCCATCTTCCACTGGACTGAGTTGCAGGAAGAGCTGATCCCAAGAAAGAGTGCAATGGATACACAGAAAGAAGCAGAACAAGAGACCTACTGCAACCTCCCCAAGGCCCAGCTGCCTTCTCGTCTTTGGGTTTCATAAGCTACCCCTCTTCCTTACAATTAATTTTATTTTAAAGCCAATTCAGGTGGTTTTTCTTGAGCTTGCAGTAAACAATTTGCAGCAAATGGTCTACCTAATGTGCCTACTTATACTTAATAATGATATATTATTGAGACAAGAGAGGTGCCGTGGCTCCCAGGAAAGATTGACATCATGCTTTCCCAACTCTAACAGTTCGGAGGACACACGACGACCTCCTTGATATCTGAAGATCTGCATATGCTGTGTATCTATCCATACTGATGCGACTAGGGAAAAAATCAACTATTTTCTTTGTTAACATTGAAAAAAATGTTCCAAGCAAGATCTGGGTCAAAATCATTTTATAAGATTTTTCACAACCTTCTTCTGGGAAAAATTATCATTCCTGAATAAAAATGCTTAAGCAATTTTCTGATAAACTTTAATTAGCTTAAGGCCTCTTCTGGGAACTGGCTACCCACTCTCTCAGCTGCCTGTTTGTCAGGAATCAAGTGATATTTAACCCGACATTGCTTTTTATCATATCCAGTCAAAACAAAGATCATCTCTTTTCCTCTAAAACATTCTCACCAAAAGTAAGTCTTTGAATTGGCCTATGGGACCTCTTTGCTTCAGCAAGTGTGAAATAAAATGTTGGCACCAGCTCATAACAAAATTACCTGAAAAATTTAAAAATCACTTTTGTTGGGTCTCTATGAAGACCATTTCTTTGGTCACTGTTGAAGTTTCCATTAACCATCCAGCTGTGACTTTGCTTTAGCCTGCTCTAAAACAAATTTTTGTCACTTTGTTCAAAAAGATCCATTTCAGGAGTTCCCATCATGGCACAGCAGAAACGAATCTGACTAGGAACCATGAGGTTGTAGGTTCGATCCCTGGCCTCACTCAGTGGATTAAGGATCCAGCGTTGCTGTGAGCTGTGGAGTAGATCACAGATACGGATCCTGCATTGCTGTGACTATGGTGTAGGCTGGCAGCTGTAACTCCAATTTGACCCCCTAGCCTGGGAACCTCTATGTGCTGGGGGTGCGGCCCTAACAACCAAAAAAAAAAAAAAAGATTCAATTCAGTTTTGATAGCAGATGAAAATATCTGCCATCCTTTCTGAACTATTCAGAATCCTGTTGCTATATTATTTAACATGCTTAGGATTAAAAAAAATTGCTTCTCTACTACTTCGTCACCTTTAAGCTTGGTCATTCAAAGTATGGTTTGGCATCTGATATAATTTACTGACTCATCCCAGAAAAATTCTTTCTTTTTCTTTTTTCTTTCTGCTACTTTGATCCTAACTGCTGAGCATATTTCAAAACAATATCACTACCCTTTTCTTTTGTCAATTAACATATGCATGTGTTCATTTATTAGTTCAATTTTTTGTAAGTGGCCACCATGTGCTAAGTATCCTTTATGTGTCCTGTCTTCCAGAAGCTAAATAAATAAAAGAATAAGGAGTAAGTAAAAGAAAAACAAGCAAAGCTTAGTAATGTAGTCATTCGAAACTACTTCACGTTTCAAAATTCCATGGCATTTGCATATCAGATGACACTGAAGAAAAGGTTTTAATATAGGAAAGTATAACCAGACTGAAATCTTTCAAAGACGCGCTTAACAGTCATTACATTGCACAACCCAAAGCAGTTGTCCTAAGGATCCTTTCCTCAGAGCCCACTCTTCACAGCATCTTCCTTCAAATCTCTTTCCTCCTGTCCCAGTTCCAGCAGCTGTTGACTTTTTCTTTCTCTCTCCCCCTCCCCTACCTTAGTCTAGCATCCCAAACTTCAGGAGCTTCCAGCCCTTCCTAGCCTTTCAAGGTTTTTTTTGAGCCTCTGCCGCTCTCTTGTCCTGATGAGTTTTAGTCCAGGCCTGAAAACTGTCCTTCCTCTTTCCTAGGGGGCTGAGGGGAGCAAAAGGACTGTTTATATTCAAATAATAACAATGCTGTAGAGCTGTAAACTGATGCAATGTGGGATAAGGTCCATAAACAAGTTGGAAGCTACCAAGGGCATGCAAAAGAACCCCTTTCTATTTGTGAGGATTAACCAAGTTTCATGGGTCAGCAAGTGGAAATCAACTTGAAGCTCAAATGTCAGTCATGTAGAGCATGTGAGGCCTGATGACCACATAGACTGTGAGCCAGGATTTTGCCCCACCAGGCAAGTTGACCCTTTCCTACATACACTGCAGTACAGCCAAAGTAGTTCTATGTGAGCTTCTCTTCAGATGACCCAGGCAGTTAACTGAGGGACCAGGCCAAGGCTGTCAGGGGCCAGCAGAGCAGTACTACACAAAGCAGGGAAGAATTTCTGCTAATGCCCTTGACATGGATCAAACCCACCTGTGCAGGACAATGACCACAACAGGACTGAGACTCTGTTATCCTTAGAAGGGTCTGTTTGCAAGATGGTCCTTTGACTGCATTTGGGAACTTGGATTCCAAGAGAGTCCCCACTATTCCTAGAACTCACAAGAAGGGTTCACTGTGCAAACTTGTTTGTGCAAAACTTGTGGCTCGGGCTGAACACCTGCTTTCTTTGGGGAAGTCTGGAATTCTAGTGAGTGCTAAGGGGAAGTAGGCTTATGTGACCTATTCACAATAAAAACCCTGGGCACTGAGTCTCTAAGGTGCTGCCCTGATCACAGCTCACTGCTGGAGAACTCAAGCCTAGCTTGGGCAGTTCCACTGGGAGAGGACTCTTGGAAACTGTGCCTGGCTTTTCCCAGATGTCACCCTAGGCACTACTTTTCCCAGCAAATTTTGCTTTGAACCCTTTTGCTGTAATAGACCATAGACTTGAGGACAGTTAGGCACTAAGTCCTGAGCATCCTGCTAGCAGATAATTGAAACTGGGACTGGTCTTGGACCTCCTGACACATGACCCATCCTACTTAAGCAGCCTCATCTCATTACACTCCTGCCCTCTCTCTGCTCCCTTCTAGTCCTGAAACAATCCAGATTCTTTCCTGTCTCAGGGCCTTTGCACATACTACCCCATCTGCCTAAAATGTTCTGCCCTGTCTCTTATTAAAAAAAATTTTTCTTATTAATGTAGAGTTGATTTTTAATGTATCAACTTCTGCTGTACAACAATGTGACACAGTCATAAATATATATACATTTTATGGCTCAAGGATTCAGTTTATATACAACCTCTTCAGAGACTTTCCCTGACCACCACGAACTGAGTTATCTTCTCTCACATCACCTATTTGCTTACTGTCCACCAATCTTCAACCTATAATTGGGTTGTTTACTTAAATACTGTTAGAATGCAGTTCCAAAAGGTACAGGATATATCTATCTTGTTGATACTATACTCATAACATTTATGACACAGAAAAAAAAAATCCAACCTGTAGCTATTGATAGGGTAAATGAATACATCCCTGCATTCAGATCAAAATATCTGGAGGGGGCGACACAGGGTCGGGACTCTTAGAAATCCATCCTAGCTTCTTCCATCCCATTGGAGGTCCATTTTATATCAACAGAAGTCCCTTCTTTAAAAAGAAAATTTTTATTCTTTCTGTGTGTGTGTCCTCTCAGTGCTAATTTTAGCAATTCTCTTGAGGTGCTACAAACATTTTAGTCTCTCCTTGCTCAAACAGCTGGCTGTATTTGACCTGAACTCGTGTTTCACTGTGAGACCCAGGACTTGGTAACCATCCTGCCTGCTAGTGGTGAGAACTCACATTCTGGCGAGGCCATGCTCTGTCCACACACCTCAGAATACTCACTCCCTCGTGACCTTCTTCTTTTTGTATTTAGTTATAAGAGTTATAAAACAAATGCCTGAGGCCGAGTAATTAAAAACTTTTTTTCAGTTTAGATTTTAAGATCATTTGCTCTACAAAACCACAAAATAGCATTGCCAAAATATGAAACAGAGAGAAGTATGAATTGCTTCCCTAATGACTTTTTCTTCCAGTAGCTCTTGAATCATCCAAAGGACCTGGCCCTATATTCTGAAACCTTTCAATCTTAACTTCTGTCCAATGAATAAAGTGGAGAAGGTCAAAGAGGAGCACTTCCTCCAAAAGGCATTGCCTTTTGAGGAATCGTTCCCAGAGTTCAAAGCCAAAAGACGTCAATGCAGTATGACAGCTCACTCGGCTGTCTAAGACAAGACTTTATTTTGCAAAGACATGGTGTGTCAGGGATAGAAAGAGGCCTAATCCTGCCACATACTTGGCTGTCAGGGACAGAAAGAAATCTGTTCAATGAGCTCTACTTTGGCATTCACGATTTTAGTCTTGACCTGAGCTGTGCCAACCTTTCAAGTTGCATCTCCTACCACATCCCAACACATATCTTAAAACCCCATCATATCGAAATCTTCCATTGCTCATGTATGCCATACACTTTTACATCTCTGGGTCTTTGTACACAGCTTTCATCTCTCCGTATAGTCTTCCCCTTCCATTTCTACCCAGAGGAAAACTACTCATTCTCAAAGAATCTGATCAAGTGCCACTTCCTTGGTCAAGTCTTCCTAAATTCCCTGGACAATTAGTAGCCCCCTCACCTGTGTTCCTATTGCCCTTTGGGGAAACCTTTGTGATAACATGGAAGATATTATATTTGTATTATTTGTTTGAGTGTCTTTCTCCCCCGCAGCCAGGCTGTGAGCTCTTGGAGGCAACCAACTCCACCATCTTCTTATCTTTACCTGCTTCATGGCCTCATAAACACTGATGGGCTGGCCAAAGAGTCAGAATTGAGACTTCAGGTGTTTGATTCCAAGTACTAACCTCTGGACTGTTAAGATAAAGAAAACTGATATGTAATAGATTATAACATGTTGCAGATGTTTTTTCTTTTTTTTTCCATTGACAGCGTTCTAAAAGATTTGTTACGAAAATTTTCTAAGGACGTAGTTGATGCAAAGGAAGCATCAACCATGTCCTCTCTTCCTTTCAACACAGAAGGCTGTAAATTCAATTTTTCTTCCCTCCAAGGGTATTAGATTCTATAGTCTACAAATTTTGTTGATAGCTTCCAGAGTATAGCTCCCTCTGGAGCCTACCCCCCTCCCACCCTTCTTCGTCCAGGCTGTGTGTTCTGGGAGGTCTTTACACACCAAGGGAATGTTAATGCCTAAGCAGGATGGAATTTCAGCTGCAGAAAAATTAACTGATGAAGACCAGAGCCATAGGAAGAGAATTACGGTGTTTGTAGTTGCTCATCTCCGGGAAGATTTCCTACCCCACCTGAAAAGACACCCTGCTGTGTGAACAGGAATTTATTTACTTTTCAAGCCTGACCTTTCTCCAAGTTGAGGGAGATTGCATTACTGGGTGGCTTGGGGATTTATTGTCCCTGTTTAGCAGCAATGACATTTCCTGACTATTGGCTGCAGAGGCCCTTCTAAGCTCAAGCACAGAAAATCCTGACCCTTATGCCCCCTCCACTATGGAGGGGCAGATTTCTTGGGGTAAAAGGTGAATAGGCTTAAAGGACAAGGTTTATTGGAAGAGAATGAGAGCAAAGGGGACACCATGATGACCAAAATAAACAGGCTACCTTGCCACCTCCCATAGAAATCAGGACGGGCAAGTTCAAATCCACTGGAGACTCCAGGAGCCCTGCAATATAAAAAGGCAGGTGGCAGAGGCAAGGATGTGAAACGGCAGGGATGTAAAATAGGACCCTCCGTCCCCTCCCCCTCTGGTGTCCCTCTTGTGCCACATCTAGGTCATAGCACCACAGTGTTGCAAACCAGAGAAGGGATTCTCAATCTGGCTTCTGCTAAACTGCTCCAATTCCAGGTGATCTTTATATACACATGGCATAAACTGTCAAGCAGCTGTGTGCATCCGAGGCCTGTCTTAAATTTCCTTTTGCTAAATCTTCATTTTTTTCTGCACCCTATTGTGATAAATTTTGTTGTTTATATATATATATATATATATATATATATATATATATATATATACACACACACACACACACACACACACACACACATACATACATATATATTTAAATACCTCCAAGGAAATTTAGAATTAAAAAATCTCCAGATTAATAAAACACTCACTACACATTGGTCATTGTGATTAACAAAACCAAGTGTTCCCAATTAAATTAGATCGTGAAATTGATTCAAGATAGGGATGTGTTTAACAATGAGGACCATTTAGATGCACCAAATTCGATGAATCACTTTGAGAATAGCCTGTTTAGCATCATTAGATTCACAAAGATAAATATCATATGTTGCAATTAGCCCGGAGAACGGTGATTTAACTACCAGCCTGCCTTCCCCTCTACCCTGCCCCCTGTATCTGCAGTGTGTACCACTAATCACGGTCCTATAATAAAACTCCAAGACACAAATGGACAAGAATTAAGATGTTCCACTAAAGGCATCTCTTTTTTAAATTACACACATTTTTTAACCCATGTTGCAAGTTATTTCTTTTTCTTTTTTTTTTTTGTCTTTTTGCCATTTCTAGGGCCGCTCCCACAGCATATGGAGGTTCCCAGGCTAGGGGTCGAATCGGAGCTGTAGCTGCCAGCCTAGCCAGAGCCACAGCAACGCAGGATCCAAGCCGCATCTGCAACCTACACCACAGCTCACGGCAACGCCGGATTGTTAACCCACTGAGCGAGGGCAGGGATCGAACCCGCAACCTCATGGTTCCTAGTCGGATTCCTTAACCACTGCGCCACGATGGGAACTCCCCCCATGTTGCAAGTTATTTCTATTGTTCAAAGTATAGAATTAAAAGACTGGGAGGAGACCTAGTTATCATCTTGGACAGAGTTTTTTTTTTTTTTTTACATTTTTAAATGATTTAATTTTTTTCATTGTAGTGAGTTTACAGTGTTCTGTCAGTTTTCTATTGTACAAAAAAGTGATACAGTCACACATACATATATACATTCTTTTTCTCACATTATCTTCCGTCTTGCTCCATCGCAAGTGACTAGATATAGTTGCCAGAGCTATACAGCAGGATCTCATTGCTCATCCATTCCAAATGCAATCATTTACATCTATTAACCCCAGATTCCCAGTCCATCCCATTTTCTTCCCCTCTGCCTTGGCAACCACAATTCTGTTCTCCAAGTCCCTGTGTTTCTTTTATGTGGAAAGTTTTATTTGTGCCATATATTAGATTCCAGATATGTGATATGATATGGTATTTTTATTTCTCTTTCTGACTTACCTCACTTAGTATGAGAATCTCTAGTTCCATCCATGTTGCTGAAAATGGCATTATTTTGTTCTTTTTTATGGCTGAGTAGTATTCCATTGCGTATATATACCACTCTTCTCAATCCATTCAGCTGTTGATGGACATTTAAGTTGTTTCCATGTCTTGGCTATTGTGAATAGTGTTGCAATGAACATAGGGGTGCATGTGTCTTTTCCAAGGAAGTTTTGTCTGGATATATGCCTAAAAGTGGGATTGTGGGGAGTTCCCATTATGGCTTAGTGGTTAATGAGCCTAAGGACACAGGTTGGATCCCTGGCCTCTCTCAGTGGGTTAAGGGTTAAGGCGTTGCCGTGAGCTGTGGTGTAGGTCACAGACTCAGCTGGGACATGGTGTGGCTGTGGAGCAGGCCAACAGCTACAGCTCCAATTCAACCCCTAGCCTTGGAACCTCCATATACTGTGGGTGTGACCCTAAAGAGATGACCAAAAAAAAAAAAAAAAGGATTGCTGGATCTATATTTTATTTTCTGAGGTACCTCCATACTGTTTCCCATAGTGGTTGTACCAATTTACATTCCCACCAACAGTGTAGGAAGGTTCCCTTTTCTCCACATCCTCTCCGGCATTTGTCGTTTGCAGACTCGTTAATGATAGCAATTCTGACTGGTGTGAGGTGGTACCTCATAGTAGTTTCGATATGCATGGACAGAGTTTTTCCAACTTTTTTTTCTTTTGGCCTTGCCCATGGCATGTGAAAGTTCCTGGGCCAGTGATCAAGCCGGCACCACAGCAGCCACCTGAGCCACAGGAGCGACAACACCAGATCCTTAAGGTACTGAGCTACCAGGGAACTCCTTAACTTTTTTAAAAAGAAAAATTTTTTTTTTAATTTTCCTGGGAGCCTAGCAGTTAAGGATTTGGTGTTGTCACTGCTGTAGCTTGGGTCACTGCTGAGGCACAAGTTTGAACCCTGGCCCAGGAACTTCTGCATGCTTAGGGGTAGCGCCCAAAAAATTCCCCCCAAAGGAGTTCAACAAATAAATAAGAGCTGAGTTTCCCAGTGGGAGGTGTTGGAGACCATTTCTTTGGGGTCTCCTTCCCTCATTGCTCTTGGCCTGGCTTAGCCCAAGAGTTCCTTGGTAGTATATGGAAATGCTGAATCTTATTCAGGAAAGCCTGAAAGCCACTGATCTACAAAGAACCTCTCTCTTTTTTTGTGGAGAAAAATGAATCCAAAAGAGGTTAAGTTACTTTCTTAAAACTGACGCAATCAACTAGTTGCTCATCAGGAATTTATGATACCAAACTCATTCTAGTTAGTGCCTAGGTCTCTTCTGGAGAAGAATGCTGGAAAGCAAGCCTTTTATACTGGGTTAAAGAGATTAATTCTCTGCCTTCTTTAGTGCCCAAGATAGAAGTCAATTATTATTACATAATTTGACATAGCAGTTAACGAACATCTGTTTCCTCTCAAACACCACAATTGTGGGTTTCTCCTGTCAAAAACAGAACTGCTGAGAGAGAGGACAAGATGGCGGAGGAGTAGGGGGACACGCTCGCCCTCTCCCACAAATACAACAAAAAAAAGCACATCTACAGAATAAATGACTCACACAGAACAGCAACCAATCACTGTCAGAGGAACCTAAACTCCAATAACGGCAAGAAGTTCGTGACATTACTGGGCAGAACACGAGAAAAGAGGAGAGTGAGAGAAGGTGAATCCGAGCGGGACGGGCGCTCCCGAAAGGGAACTGCGGAGGAGAAAGGGATCCCGCACCCTGGAAAGTCACCTACATGGGGGAAAGATCAAAGGAACCGGAGGAATCTCCAGATGCAGAGAAGAGTGTAGCAGTAAGTTGGAGTACGGAAAAGCCGATCAAGAACCAAACGGACCATCTGAACTACGGGCACAGTCACCAAAAATTGAGACGCCTGGGTGGGGGCTAGGCACCGAATCCTCGGCTCCAGAGGTTAGTCCCCGGGAAAGGGCCTGGGGACGCCTGGGTGGGGGCTGGGCACTGAGATCTCGGCTCCAGAGGTTAGTCCCCGAGATCGGGCAGGGGGACGCCTGGATGGGGGCTGGGCACCGAGATCTCGGCTCCAGAGGTTAGTCCCCAAGATTGGGCTGGGGGGGTGGGGCGGATCGGAAACTGCTTGGGAGGTCTAGAAACCATTTGACGGGGCAGAGACTGCCTAGGAGACTAGAAAACAAAGCTGTCTCAGAGAAAGGGAGCAATACTCTAGGGGCGGGGAAGTGGAAAGCCACATCAGAGGGAACCTGGGAGAAGAGCCTGGTCTGTGCCGGTGCTGGAGAGGGGAGAGAAGAAGGGGTGGGTCCCCATAGAATACCCACCACGCCACAGCAAGCTTACAGATCCGCTAGCTAGCTGAAAGCTATGCTTCCCAGTGCATCCCCTCCCCCCACCCCCACCACCCCCTACGCTCTCGCCGAACCTGGGGCTGCCTATTTAAAGGCTCAAGGAAAAAATATGCAACCTAGAATACTCTATCCAGCAAGAATATCATTTAAAATAGAAGGGGAAATAAATTTTTTTTCCAACAAACAAAAACTTAAAGAATACAGCAACACAAACCCAGGTTAAAGGAAATATTGAAGGCTTCTCTAACCAAAAAGAAAGGAAGGAAAGGGAAGAAAAAGAAAAAAAAGAAAAAAAGAAGAAGAGGAAGAACTAGGACAGGAAACCGCAATCAGAGAGCAGTCACTCAATAAAGCCAGCATAACATTTAATCACAACATGCTTCAAACAAAATAAATTAAAAAGAAAAAATAAAAAAGAGTCATCAAACCATAAAATGTGGGCAAGGGATGTTAGGAAGTAAATAACCCTTTTGGTTTGTTTGTTGTATGTTTTTCTCTTCTTATTTTAATATAGTAATGAAGTGTTTGAACTTACAGGACCACAGGCTAAAACACCCAATTATGGGAAGGGGTTAGCATACTTAAAAAACAGGGCAACCACAAGCCAAAACCAAATATTGCATTTGCAAAAATGAAAAAAAATACACTCAAGGAATAATAACAGGAGCCATCCAACCAAAAAAAAAAAAAAAGAAAGGAAATGGAGAACCATAGAATCAACTGGAACCCGAGGTTCAAATGGCAATAAATAACCATCTATCAATTATCACCTTAAAGGTCAATGGACTGAATGCCCCAATCAAAAGACCAGACTGGCTGAGGGGATAAAAAGGCAAAAAGCTCAATATGCTGCCTACAAGAAACTCACCTTAGGACAAAAGATACATATAGATTGAAAGTGAAAGGGTGGGGAAAAATAGTTCACGCCAATAGACATGACAAAAAGCACGTCGCAAGCTCATATCAGACAAATAGACTTTAAAACAAAGACATAAGAAAGACAAAGAAGGACACTACTTAATGATGAAGGGATCCATCCAAGGAGAGGATGTTACTATCGTCAACATATAGCCCCAATATAGGAGCAACCCAGATACATACAACAAATATTAACAGACATAAAGGGAGATATGAGAATACAATCATAGTAGGAACCTTAATACCCCCCTCACTCAATGGACAGATCCTCTAGACGAAAACCATAAAGCAACAGAGATCCTAAAGGAAACAAGAGAAAATTCTAGCTTCATTGATATCTTCAGACCCTACATCCAAAAAAGAATACCATTCTTCTCAAATGCTCATGGAACATTTCAAGAATCAACCACATATTGGGACACAAGCGAATCTCATAAATTTAGGAGCATAGACATTATCTCAAGGATCTTCTCTGACCACAATGCCATGAAATTAGAAACCACCATGGGAAAAGGAAGAGAAAACCTACTCCATGGAGACTAACACAACATGCTACTCAAAAACCAATGGGTCATGAGGAAATCAAGAAGGAAATTAAAAACTCCCTTGAAACAAATGATAATGAAGACACAACCGCTCAAAATCTATGGGATGCTGCGCAAGCAGTGCTCAGAGAAATGTATAGCAATACAGGCCTTTCTCAAACAGAAGAAAGATCCCAAATGGACAACTTAACCCTCCCCTAAATGAATTAGAAAAAGAACAAAAAAGTCCTCAAGTCAGCAGAAGGAAGGAAATTATAAAGACCAAAGAAGAAATCAATAAAATAGAGACTCAAAAAACAATAGAGAAAATTATAAAACCAAGAGCTGGTTCTTTGAAAAGGTGAACAAAATGGACAAACCCCTGGCCAGACTCACTAAAAAGAGGAGGAAAGAACCCAAATAACCAAATTATAAATAAAAAGGAGAACTCACAACGGATACAGCAGAAATACAAAAAACCATAAGAGAATACTATGAACAACTCTACGGCAACAAGTTGACAATCTGGAAGAAATGGACAATTTTCTAGAATCTTACAGCCTGCCAAAACGGAATCAAGTAGAACAGACCACCTGAACAGACCGATCACTAGAAATGAAATTGAAGAGGCATAAATCACTCCCTACAAATAAAGTCCAGGACCAGATGGCTTCACAGGTGAATTTTATCAACATATAAAGAGGAATTGGTGCCCATCCTCCTTAAACTCTTTCAAAAGGTTGAAGAAAAGGAATACTCCCAAAGAATTCTATGATGCCACCATCACCCTCATTCCAAAACGGGCAGAGATACCACCAAAAAAGAAAACTATCACCCAATATCATTGATGAAATAAGATGCAAAAATTCTCAACAAAATCTTAGCCAACCGAATCCAACAACATACCAAAAAAATTATACACCATGACCAGGTTGGTTCATCCCAGGTTCACAAGGATGGTTCAACATACGCAAATCAATCAGCATCATACACCAAATTAACAAAAAAAAGTCAAAAATCATATGATCATCTCAATAGATCAGAAAAAGCATTTGACAAAGTCCAACATCCATTCATGTCAAGACCCTCGCCAAAGTGGGTACAGAGGGAACATTCCTGAAAGAATCAAAGCCATTTATGATAAACCCACAGCAAATATAATCCTCAATGGGGAAAAACTGAAAGCCTTCTCACTCCAATCTGGAACAAGACAGGATGCCCACCTCACCACTGCTCTTCAACATAGTTTTGGAAGTCCTACCATACACAATTAGACAACCAAAAATAAAAGGCATCCATATAGGAGAGAAGAGATCAACTGTCCTGTATGCAGATGACATGATACTATACATAGAAAACCCTAAGGACTCAACCCCAAAACTCCTTGACTGATTCATAAATTCAGCAAAGTAGCAGGATAGAAGATGAACATTCAGAGTCAGTTGCATTTCTGTATACCAGCAATGAAATATTAGAAAAGGAATACAAAAATACTGATCCTTTTAAAATTGCACCTCACAAAATCAAATACCTCGGAATTACCTGACCAGAGGTAAGGGACCTATATGCCGAGAACTATAAAACTTTAATCAAAGAAATCAAAGAAGATGTAAGAAATGGAAAGATATTCCATGTTCCTGGATTGGAAAAATCAATATTGTAAAATATGGCCATACTACCCAAAGCAATCTACAGATTCAATGCAATCCCATCAAATTACCCATGACATTTTTCACACAGAACTAGAACAAACAATCCAAACATTTATATGGAACCACAAAAGACCCAGAATCGCCAAAGCAATCCTGAGAAACAAAAACCAAGCAGGAGGCATCACTCTCCCAACTTCAAAAATACTACAAGCCACAGTCATCAAAACGTGGG